>NC_058124.1:5753236-6375736 GCF_914725855.1 Thunnus albacares
TATACCGGCGTACAACTTAATTATAGTGTGTTTTAGAGCATTTATTTTAACACTTTTTCCAATGCTAAATATACGGCCTCATAGTTTGTTGCTCTTGATTTGTAGTTTTTGGATTTTAAAAAAGACCAGTGAAATAAATAATACATTTTTGAAGTTCTAATTTTGTCTCCCTGTGTTAAATTATCTTTTGTTGTATGACAAGTTAATGTCAAAAGATAAATCATTCAGTAATTTTATTTTAAAACTCCTCTCTTTTCTCTGTCTACATTTCCAAAGAATATGTCTGAGATGTAATTTATGCATTTCACCCTTGTTCTCTTTCTGGTCTATCAAAGCAGGTGAAGGAGGTCTGAGTGGAGGCCAACAGCGTGGCATTTATTTTGTCTGTTAACAAAAATGCAAAGAAATGCGGGATTGCAAAGCATCTAAAAATAACTTCAAGCCAAAATCGATATCATTCAAAAATAGGACAAAGAGCTACAATATGAAACGCAAAGAAATGTAATTTACATTGAAAATTTTGTTTATCAGACTTTCTTGTGACTTGTACCCTTGAGCTTGGTCTTTAATTGGACAAATGTTCTTGGGACAGGGACTTTGTGTGGTGTGGCTCTGCTGCTCTTTCTATTGGTCAGATAAACTGCCAGTCATATCAAGCCAGAAACCAACCACAAAAGCAGAAGTAACCACAGAAATCTGCTATTAGCATTGTTGTCAAAATACATTTTGCAGTGCCTACAGTAATGTTACATCATTAGAATGGGTTTAATCTCACCTACAATGAAGAATAAATAAAAAGCTTATCAAAAAAAAACTTAATCAATCCAATAAAAATGACATAGCTCACCTTGTCAAGAAATCCAGGAATTTTGGATGAATATACCTGCTAACTAAACACACCTTGAAATGGAAACAGAAATGTGAAATGGAAAAATCCATCAAACCTTCAGGATATTTGGCTAAATGTTAACCAGTAGACACGGCAGTTCAGTGAGGACGGAATGAAAATCACAGTCTCTTTACCAAGGTGCTTGGAGGTGGTAGACTTTTTGGCAAGCATACATGAGGCATGTGGTATGAGCAAATCAGGTAGTGCCACAAGACGTTTAAGAATGTGATGAGTCAACAATCATTACAGTGTGCAATTCAGAGAGGGATTTCATGAGCTGCCATACATACATCATCTCCATTTATCTTTGTGTTTCCCTCTCAGAGAAAGAGACAGACTGAGCAGCTGAGGGCTTCAGTCAGAGGCCATGCAGACTCCAAGACAGCACTGCCTGATCTGCCTGCAGTCACAGCGGACCCCTCCTCTGGCCCTGCATGTTGAGCAGCCACCAGGCGACCTCTGACCCGTGGCTAGTCACAGGGTTTTGATCCTACCATCAGCCAGCGGCAGCACAGCTGTAGCAGCAGAGGGAGGCCTCCTCAGGCCCCAATTAGGCTCCCAAGTCCCAGCCGGCCCGCCATGGCAGCCCTCCTCCAGGGAGCTGGAGCCTGACACTGATGTGGCTGTACAGCAGCTGAAGGGGAGGGCAGCGGGAGGTGCTACCTTTGAGGCAATGCCAATAAGTGGTTTAAAAATGTATGGCACCCTTGTCAAACTTTCTTCATTTCACGGTGCCATAGCAACCGACTTGGGCTTGTGGTGTGGCTAGCGGGAGGAAAAAGGAGGGTCACATTTGTTCTCCCTGTCTTACTTACACACATGCGTGCACACACACAATTTCCAATTCAGTGGCTCTATTGGCAGGGAGATGATGTTGGTGAGACAATGATGCCCAAGATTTCGACAAAATGGCATGATTAAAAGAACAGAAGTTTGTGGATTTAGATGAAGTTTGTTATTTAGAGATAAAAACAAAAACAGTACTGTGATTTATAATCAATGCTAAATTTCCGTCCTGGGAATCAAAGTTTTATCTTATTTAATCTTAAAATAACTTCTCTTTCTATTATGTTACAGAACAGAAAAGTTGGGGCTCAGTACGCACTATACCTCGGTTTGGGGGTCATGGTTTTGTATGCATTCAGTACAGCAGGGAAAACAAATGCAGAAAATAACATTTTTGTCATTTATTTTGAAATATATAATGGTGGCTTATTGACCATAGTTTATGCTGTCAAAAATAATGCACTCAAGTGTAATGAGCTGTGGTCGGGGAGCAGGGCGCTGTGGCCGGGGAGCAACTGGCTGTGGCTGGGGAGCAACGCATTGTGGTCTTGTTGTGAAATGTGCTTATTACAACCTTTGGACTACCAACAGGAAAAACAAAAGGGGTAAGCTATGTTTTGCTATTGGTCTGGAGCTTGTTTTCTGCTCCTTTGTTGAGGAAATAATATTGTATTAGCTATATGTGTGCTCGAGAGCGGGCGACTTATCATTGCGGGGGTCTTTTGTTGTGAAACGTGTAGTGGTTGATGGAGGCAGCTAGCTGCTTCATTAGCTGGAAAGCTAACATCTTCAGGGTGTTAGTCGGATAGCCCTGTTTTGTTGTGTTGCTGTGTCATTATGCTGGTCGTTTGTTGACAGTGGGAGAGAAGCAAAAAAGGCGGAACTCAACTGCAAGGGCAGTGCAGCACCTAAACATTGCACAGCGTGCACACACTAGATTATCTTGTAGTTCATCTGCACAAAAGGCAGCGGTTGCAAGCATGTTTTTGATTTAATGAGTAAATACTTAGCTTTGAGAGATGAACATGAAGTATATTTTGAACTTTCTATGCTGTCACTCAGAGACTGATATTTAGCGGAGCAGAGCAGTGAACTACAGCAATAACAAAGGAGACCAGCTGACCAACACACACAGCGGCGTACCAACTCTGAGGTGAAGAAAATAACTCGGTGCTCAGTCTGTTTCACCTCAAAAACCCTGTGCCTGCTCAGCGTCTTGGACAGTGATGTCTTTCCCTGGAGCTGTTCACAAAGAAAGCACATAACTCATTAAATATCCACATGAGTACAGATTAAACAAACTAGATATATCATGTTAATTTGTAAGATTTAGAGGTTCTGGTTGGTGGATATTTGAACTTTGGAGAGTGCCAGAATAGCTGTTTCCCCCAGCTTCAGAGTTATATTGATGCCATCTAACCTTTTCCAAAATGTTAAAAGGAGACTTATTATACTTTTCCTTATTTATATTTATTTGTATATACTTAGACTTGAGTTTGAACTTGATCTCTGCAGTCTTGAAAGTACTCTGAGACTTCATTGAAATGTTGTGGCAGGGCTCCGCCTACTGTACCCAATGGAGTCCAGTAGAGGGCGGAACCTGTGTTAGATAGAATGAAGGTTATGATATTGTAACCTTAGTACTACAAGCACAGGTGCAGCCCTCTACCTATGGACCCTGCCACTCCCACACCGTCCACTGAAGTGGTTTTGGGATGGGAAAATGATTGGAAACATTGCGAGACTACTCTGTACCAGGCAAGATGCAAGACACGGAGTGGATCGGAGCGGTGACTTCCATCCTCATCTCTGTCTCCTGCCACCATGGAACTATTTAATAAATAACTTCTCATTGATAAATCCCTCCTCATACCTGACCACATCTTGGGCAGGGGGCTTTCATGTGCCTAACTGAAACATGGCATAAACCAGGAGAGTACTCTGTGCTTAATTAGGCCTGCCCTCCATACTATAGCCAGGACAGATTTAGTGATTTGGGGGCTCCAGGCAAACTCTCTCTTGCTTTAATTTCACCCTTTCACTAACCAGTAATGTCTCAAAACTTCTGTCTTTAGTACAACTATTATCGCACAGAGCTTTTAATTCTAACCATTTTATATAAGGCTGGATAGTTTAATCAATTCTAATGCACCGTATTTTATTTGTTCTATTTTGTGAGTAAAATCCGAATCTGCAACTGTCAGGTAGGTGAGTGGAGCAGGTGGACCCAAACACAAGAGACAGCAGGCAGGCAGGATACAATGCAGAATATTTATTGAATATAAAGTCACTGGGAACAGGAACCTGGAACAAAGACCATAAATGCAGGAACACTGAAGATACTTGGTCTCTCTAGAAACACAAGACATAAACGCAGACAACTAGACAAAGAATGAACAGAAGACCAGGGCTAAAAAGTAACTGAACTAACGAGGAGATGAGGTGCAGGAGTGAACAGACAGGGAGCTGATTGGCTGGGGAAACACAGGGACCAGGGCAGGGCTGATGAGGATAACACAGGGCAGGTGTGGGGAAAACAGAGCAGGGCAGGGCTAATGAGTCCAAATGCAGGGCAGGTGTGGAGGAGTACATGAACGCACAAGGGAAACACAGAGCAACAGAAAACCAAAACCCAGAAAATACAAAGTGTCAACGCAACCTACACTAACCCATCCAAGAATACCCACGAACACAAACCCAAGTACAACACAACAAGCAAAACATATGACTAGAAAGACTCAACAGAAGTGCAATACAGGAAACCCCAAAGAACACAAAAGAGTCCAAAAACACATGAAAGTCCATTCAGTATGTGACAGCAACGTAACCAGTAACATTTATCTGTCAGGTAAATGTAGCAGTACAATGTTTTCCTCTGAAGTAGAAGTAGAAGTAAACAGTTGCATATTTTTTAAGTGCTAAGTTATTTTGGGATACAATGAGTTAGATAGCTGCCAAGTCTCACGCTTTGACCGTGAGACTCAGATTGACACAGATCTCACAATCTTATGCCACAAATGCCTTTTCTCACGCTAACTGTTTTTAAGTGAAGGAACAGCAGTTTTTTTCCCAAGTTCAGATGACTGAGGGGCGAAGAGCATAACAAGGTTGAGGCAGCACTTTTCATGGTTTGTCCATGAACACAGCAATCATCATTTGTTTGAACCAAAAGCATGCAACAACAAATGATTACGATGTGTGTTCCGGTGGAGTATATGTGCAAAAAATATGTGCAATATCTGGAGTGTAGTGGGTCAATTTACCATGAATAATGCTCATTTTTACAATAACAGTAACATAATTCAATATTTTTCATATCTAAACATCATAATAAATTTATAGCTGTTGGGGCCCTTTTAGTTGGGGGCCCCAGGTAATTGCCTACCTTACCTTATGGTAAAGTCCACCCCTGATGTAACCCTATATGACCAAAGAAACAAAAGACATGCAGTGTGACTTTTGTACCAGTGAGCAATGAATGAATGAATGAAGTAAATGAATGAATGAATAAAGCTGATCACACCCCCAGTCTCTCTAGAGCCAGTGTTTGGTTTGCCCATTCTGGGCTACTGTAGAAACATGGTGAGCAACATGGAAGTCTCTGTGGAAGAGGACCCGCTCGCTATGTAGATATCATGGATGTATTATAAGAGCTGGATACTGGACTGAAAATGGCACCTATTCAGTCCAATAAGAATTCCTCTTCTGGGGCATACACCTGGTACATACTTGTCAGCTTCAGGACCACCTTAAACATAACAGTGTATTTGAAAAATTCAGTCAGGTTTTTGTTCAGCACACAGCAATGAAACAGCTCTGCTCATGGTCATGAATGACCTGCTGATGACAGCTGATGCAGAGTCCCCTTCTCCTTTGATTCATCTTGACCTGAACGCTGCATTTGACATTGTGGATCACACTATCCTATTAGGGTGCCTCCACAACACAATTGGACTGTCAGACTCTGCACTCAAGTGGTTCCAGTCCTACTTTTCCTGTAGGACTGGGTATGTCTCCCTGGGAGGATGCAGGTCTAGATCATGACATGGGATGTCTTTTCATTGCTATGCTGATGATACCCAACTGTACATCAAAACTGCCCCAAGCCCTTCTGCAGCGATGTCACACCTCAGCACCTGCCTTAAGGAGATAAAGGCCTAGAGGAGCACAAATTTCCTCCAGATAAACAGCAGTAAAACTGAAGCTCTCCTTATTGGCACTGCATACTAGATTCAGTCATTTCCCATACCTCATCTCACCTTTGACAGCCACGACATCCCCCTTTCCTCCTCAGACTCTAATCTGGGTGTTCAGTTTGACCCTCAGCTGACTTTTAATGACCATGAGACATCTATGCAAAACCTCTCTCTACCATGTCAAAAACATCTCTAAACTTGGCCCCTCTCTAACCCTATCAGATGCAGTGAAACTTCACCATGCCTTTATCTCCTCAAGACTGGACTACTGCAATGTGCTCTTCCCAGGGATCCCTGGCAGGAGCACCCAGAAGCTCTAGTACATTCAGATCAGCACTGCCAGGATCCTGATGAGAGTGCGAAAACACAAACATATAACACCAATTCTGTTTTAATTGCACTGGCTCCCTGTCTCCTTCAGGATTGACTATAAAGTCCTGCTACTCACATACAAATCTATCAACGGACATGTGCCTCCCTACTTACAGGAACTAATCATACCACAAACCTCCACCCGCATCTTCAGATCTGCCAGTAGCTTGCTCTTTCAGGCCCCCAGTACTAAGCTCTGCACCATGGGGGATCGAGCCTTCTGCTCTGCTACACCACGCTTGTGGAACAGCCTTCCTAACCATCTGAGGTTAGCACTGACCCTAGACTCACTGAAAAACACTTAAAAAAGGCCTAAAAACCTTTTTATTCAGGAAGGCTGTTTCACTTTAACTCTTAATGCTATTTTCTTTATGTTGTTTGTTCTATGTTATTAATACTGTAGCACTTTGAGTTTCACTATGAATAAAAGGTGCTAAACAAATTAAATGTATTATTATTATTTTATTATTATTATGTCTGCCGAGGGGCAGCTTCCAAGAGTTGGGCAATCAGAAAGGAGTGGACTCATCTGGGGGGGGGCTTTAAAGAGACAGATGCTAAAATGGCCTGTTTCAGACAGAGGCTGAACTAAGGGCTGTGCAAATGGTCCTTAAATAAGGAGTTTGAACTGCAAATCATGCAAAGATATTCCAGTAGAATCTATCTATCTATCTATTTGTCCATCCGTCTGTGCGTCCATACTGTACATGCTGAATTCACACTGATGTTCAGATTATATAATGTAGAAATGTTCACAGCAGTACTTGGCTGACAGCACCTTCCCAACTTATGTTAATGAGTATCTCCCATGTTGAATTGTGGCCAACAGCCTGGCAGTGTGAGGGAGTGAGAATCTGTGCTGTCAATTATCCAATGTGAAAGTAGCCTGGTAGGGACAGCTTGTAGCCTCGCTGCTCATCGACCAAATATAGTCAGTCTAATGCACGCTGCTTTTCCATCAGCCGCTTTAAAATGCTTGCTTAATGCACATCAAATCCTGTAAATGAAGTCTGAGAAGTGCATTATGAACAACAGTTCTGTCAGAGCAAATTCTGGATGGATTTAAAGGGGCAACATGTGAGGGTTACCCTGAACTGTAAACACAAAATTAGTCATAATGTGTCCACAAGGAGTTTGGGGGGGGGGGGGGTTGATCAATACAAAATGACTCAGTAATTGTCTGGCCTGGAGCTGTGGTTTCTGGCTTCTTTCCTAACCCAAACCCCCCACTGTTCACACACAAACACACAACGCAACCCCACCTACTGGCATTTTCAACCACTCAATGACGGAAAGCAGCCAAACGGCATCACAAAACATTTCAGCTCTGAAGGTTAAAAAGTGAAGCTGACACACTGACAAAGCTGCATTGTTATTCCAGCATTTATCATGGCGACATGTTTCCTCTTCACTAGATATTTCTACATTGTGAAAATTGGGCTTGTAAAGGGGTGGGAGGGTCTGTGCCAAACACCTGGTGATGCTTTTGGAATCCCTCCTGCTGACAGAGCTCAAACATTTTGGTTCACTTTCTGGGTTTAACAGAAGGGGGGAATAAATTTGATCTGCTCTAATGCCATTTTCTATACAGTACATTATGTGCATGTGAAGAAGACAAAGCTTTCATTAGGATTGAGAGTACGGTCATGGTAGCCCTATCAAATTCCACCAGACCAGCTGAAGCTATTCAGCCTGGATGCAAACCTCTGTGGAAGGGGTTTCCATGAGTTCAACCCTTGCCAATCATTCCAGCACTTTGTTCATTTGCAATTTTCGTCTTTTTGTCATATTTAATTACATTTGGGATAAGTGAATTGTTTCTCTGGCATTAAAATAATTGCATTTTCAGAAAATCCAAGTTTTGTGTTTGGAGCGGGTCACAAGACACATAAGATCCTCCTCAGCTGGGCAAAACATGGAAGAAAAGAAGAAATGAATGGACGCTGGCCACATACTAACAGAGGAGCTCCGTTTTAGAGGTGAAGGTCATGTTTTCACATTTTCTCACTGGTTTATACATCAGTGTAGGAAGTTTTCCAGTGTACTGGCATCTTGAGAGACATTTTCTTTATCTTAGTTGTCATGTTTTGAAATAAATTCAGTCTGACTATTTTATTGTTAACTTTTAATGACTATTGTTACTGTAATTATTACACCTAGTTGTGAAGATGGTGCCAGTTTAAAGCTATATTTTTCCAAAATTGGCCTTATTTTTCATTTAATTTTGGTGATTTTGGTGGGAAGCCAGTGAAGGATCGTGTCCTTGTTGTTGCGCTAGTGACTCCTAATGTAAGTGAGTCCTAATGTATCCTGTATAGTGGGAGATGGGATTAGGGGGGATGGTGTGGAGCTCAGCACCATTCCACCCTCCCTGTGCATGTTTTTGCTGCCAAGTCAAAAGAAGCAGCAGGTAATTTCATGTGTGTCTATTACATAAATGTTTCTTAAAGCTTCATTCAGACATCACAGAACCAAAACTGGAATAGCCACATATTATTTGCAATATTTGGCATCCGGTGTGCAAAAGGGAGTGGTGTCACTGAACAGTTAAAAAGTTAGTTTGCCACTAAAACCTTAATGACCGTGAAAGTGGCTGCTGGAGAGCCCCTCTTCTCAAAAGTGAATCCCTTAATAAATGTTCTCATAAATTTAATCATTTAGATGGAGAATTCTGCTGGCTATTTCATAATGTGCAGCTATGTCCAAGGATAGAATGACATGATGTTAAGTCATATAATTCCTGTTTGTTTACATGCTGGATGTAAAGCATTTTGCTCATAGTCATAATTTTATCCGTGCTGTTGACCTGAATGAAAACCAAAGTATACTGTAGGGAGGTAGTGCTGTTCTGGTTATTGTTAGTTATTCATTTATGTACCTCTTTCATCCAACACCAAAGGGGGCAAAATCATTTTTATAGATTGATCTGAAAAGAGCAGAATCTCCTTAAAAACATTATATTAGGTAATTTACAGAATTCCATGGTTTATTTTTTTCATTGTGCACATGAGATGATAAGTGATAACTGTATTACACTGCATGTTTTACCTTGCGCTGCTGCAGCCTTTATATGAATCTGATGAAGCGAATTTTATGTAAAAGTGGTGCTGGCTCATATTCAGGCATTAGACCAGCATGTAACATTTACATAACAAAGGTGAATGTGTGAATTTCAGTTTGTCTACTGATTTGACTAGATGATGACTAACAAGGGGATACTAAAATAACTGCAGAGAATGTTAGGTATTTTATGAAAGGGTTATTTTGGAGAAGATGCAGAAATCATAGAAGCAGGAAACAAGCTTCTTTGAAAATGTAAAATCGTGGACCCTCATACTCATATTGTGATGCCAGTTTGCACAGTGTGGTGATGTGTTGCCTTCTCATTCAGTGATGGATTACTTTTTCCAGTTGTTTTGTATGCTCCTATTCTGTTGTTGGAACAGAATAGGAGTGAATAAGCCTAAGACTTTTGGAAAAGTGAGAAATATTACGCAACCTTCCAGAAACTGAAATCAGGATAGAGTTGTCCTTTAACAAAGACAGTAAAAGCACAAAGGACCCTTGAGTATCATTAGTGGAAGTCATTTGAAGAAGCCCAGTTTTGTTCCCGGTAAAGAATTGCTTGGATAAAGACAAAAAAATGCTAATTTCACCAGCTTTTGTATGAACGTGACCCTGCTGGAACTCCTGGGGAGGATTTCTTGTCTAAGGTACCCCAGAGATGTTTTATTTTTCCCCAAGTGATTTATTAAATGGGGCCAGCTGTATAACAGTGAAGGGCTGTGATTGGGGGGGAGGCCTGGTATCATTTTCCCTCGGGATGTGTGCGCACACAGCTATGTGACAAATTAACATTAAAAAGTGTCTCTTGTTTCCAGAAGCGAGGGGGGGGAGGGACTTCCTTATAGCTGGTTTATGTCATCTCACCACTCCCACAGACAGCAGCCACCCTGACCATTCAAACAGCTCTCAGCCACATTAAACAGAGCCATTTAATTAAATCTTAAACTAAATTACCTCACTGTATTTGCCCTAAATATGACCCATCATAACATGATATTATCTCTCAGGATGAGCAGCCACATGAGATTTGTACATCTGCAGGGATTTCATGACTATCAAGGTAAAAGAAACATAAACCAGCAGTTGTGATGATTTTAAATCCAAAAGCTCTTTTCTTTTAATTGACAGATAATAAAGACATCAAAATTCATACTTAATTTAAACATGAACTAAATATTTGCCCTAAAATACATCCCTCATGAGGTAAAGCTTCTGAATACATGTGTCTCATACATGCAGTTAAAATTGTATGGTATCCGCATGCACAAATCAGTGTGTAAATTTCAGCTCCCATGCAGACATCTGCAAGACTCACTTTCACAGCTCTGTGTAAATAGAAATGGGAAAGTTCTACTTTTTGTTGTCTGTACAACATACACCGTGAGATAAACTTGAAGGGAACCTATTGCTATATGCTTTTCCTTATTTTCAGTCATATATATATATATATATACAATGTAACAGTGTCATATTAAATATGGCCAGAGTGTCAAATAATGAGATAAATGTATGTAGAAGTAATCCCTGTGAGCAAAAACCACCGGCTTCAGACTCTGAAAATTTGGTTTCCAGCGTTTTTTTCTAATGTCAGCCCAAGCCAACATCAGCTCGTGACAGATTTATTTACATTTATTTAGTCATTTAAAAGTTTTTAATATGAAGCAGTAAAGCAGGAAATGTTGGGTTTTCATCAGTGGAAACTTAACACAACTCTGCCATCTAAGATGGCTGCTCCTCGGCAGGCTTCCAGAAACTTGGCCAATCAGAATAGAGTGGGCTCATTGGGAGGGGGGCATTAAAAAGACAGGAGGTAAGACTGCCTGTTAAGAGACAGAGGTTGAACTGAGGGGCTCCATAAAGGGCCAGTTTAAAATAAATAAAGAGTTCTTTCACACACAGGCTCCACCATCTATTGGTGGAGTATTACCCATAGAGTCCCATGGGTAATACTCTCCTCCAATCACAGGCAATTGTCCACTGAAATTTGCATGTATGTAGCCAGCCAATCAGGATACGCCTACCCAGTTCCATGTGTCCCACACAGCATAAAAGGCAGTGTCTGACTGTAGTTCCCATCCTTCTCACTTCAGCAACAGTGAAATCAGCTCACTGATCTTACTTCTCTGCGGATGGAGTCGCCACTCCAAGCTCCGTCTTGCTCGTCATGTCCCAGTCTCATCACCACCGCCGACGGGCATCTCTTCTGCTTTGAGTGCCTCAGACGGGAGCACGCAGAGAGCGGCATGATGCAATCCCCGCCCTACGTGCATTGCCGGAAACTTTCTTCAACTCAAGAGTGCTGACAGACCCCCACAGAAGCCAGTATACACACAGGGAAAGTCAGCAATGCTGAAATGACTGTCAGCGGGAGGGAGCGTCACATTGGCAAGGGCTATGTTCAACAGATAGATTCTCTCTCCGAGGAGATCCGGGACCTTTTACTGAAACATGCCGTCTTGATTGTTCACACTCACGACAGACAGAAGGGGTTTTACTCTGCATAATCCCTGGTACTCAAGAAGATGGGAGGTTTTGCATGCTAACCATTAGGAGATTGCGACTGGTACACCACCTGCTGCAGGCTGTATGTCAACCAAGAAATCCTCAATTAAGTATTTCTGATTCTGATTCTAATAACTGGAGTGAATTCATTAAGTTCTTTATCGTTTCTTATATTTCTCAAATATGGCTCATGTTCATCTCACGTTCTTCTCTTTACTATAACCAGCCGCCCTGTTTGAAGGGTTACTATCTGCAATGGAAAACAAAATCCAGAAAAGTAAAGCAAGTAGAGTTGAGCCGAGCCAGTACCATGTGGCAGAAAAATGGCTCCTCTCCTCTAACGACCCCCCACTACCACAGCCAGAGAAGTCAGCTTTCGCATGGAAATGATAATGCTGTAGGCTATGCAAATGCAAACCAGCCAATTAAAGTGGTAGAGGAACTACATTTAAGAGCTTCAAATACTTCAAATGTAGAAAACCAAAAGTCAAGTTTGCTAATATAATTTGGTTCATGTTTTTTTTTATTTATTTATTTTTTTTTATCATTGGTATCGCAGGGGTTGGTTATACTCTTTTTATAAAAGCTACTCACTCTATTTTAAAGGAATATCTCTAATGATCACACATAAGCAAATGGGTTCTGATATTTACATGCATTTATCGCTTCTGAAGCTTCCCACTCACCAACTGTAATTTTTTTTTTTTTCTCTGTAGCCTAGCTTTAACGGTCCAAACTGAAGGTGAATATTATTGATAAAGCGTCTTTCATTTTTTCCCTCAATATTCAGTGTTAAACTGACTCCAAAACGCTCTGGATGTATATCATTCACAGAAAACCCCCTGCGTCTCAGTTGTGTTCATGTCAACAGCGACGGTGAACACAACAGCTGTGAACGTGGTGCCAAAGCTTTGTGTCTGCCCTGTAGGTCTCAGCGCTGCCACTGCTCCGAAGGCCCATTACGTCAAAAAATAAATACTCTCCCTGGAATTTTTTTTCCCTTAATATCTTGCGATTTTGACCCAAACCATGATCTTTCCCTAACCCTAACCAAGTGTTTTTGGTGCCGAAACCTATCCAGACCTTAAGCACAGCATTGTCACATTATAAAACAACATTATTTATCTTAACAAGCGCATCAAAATACAGTAAGATATCAAGGGCAAAAGATGACAGAGGTAGCCTAACAATAAATAATGGCAGTGCGTCACTGATAATGTTTATTACCTGACAAAACTGATTTTTTTATATATTACTGGTGTCTTCTGTTAAATTTGGCGTCATGTTTCACTCTGTGGAACCCCGATTTAATAAATCAGTAGTTATAAAAATGTGCAAACTGCGTTGTTACGGCAGATGAGGATTTTCTGGGAAACATCACATTTATTCACTTTACATGGAGGTAAAATTAATACTGAATTATGTTAAAAGTTCTCAGAATGAGTTAGTGTCTGTTTATGAGAAATCATAAGTGATCTTTTAGAAGCATCAGATGTTCAACATATTGTTAAATTCAACAATATGTTTATGGAGGTTTTCCTCTGACAGTAGGAAACAGTTGAGGACTTTTTCTGATGATATTTAAACTACATTTAACTGATAAAAATGTTTACTGTTACATACGTTTTAAATGCAGGATTTTTACTCCAATAAAGTTGTTTCACAACATGACACTTAATGTCACAAATTGAACTGGCTGACAGGACAGTAATCCTTGCTCAGTATGATGCTAACAACATGTTAATACAATGAGAAATCCCATAGAAAAATGGAAAAGCTAGCAGAGTCAGTATTACACTATTTAACTTAAAACAATTACGAGATGTGAACAAAAACCCATTAACCCATTATTAACCCATAATAACTTTTAAGATGTAACATGAGCATTTCTAAACAAACAACATGACAAGGGAGCCTTGAATTAAGACATGATGAACGTAAAGTGCCACACACAACTACAGCATGTGTGGTGCTAAGCTACAAGAAAGATAGCTCACTACGTTGTGGTTAGAGGGGTATTATCCTAAAATCCTGTCTGCAGGATTCAAGCACTCTGCTGCCACCTTGTATCTACAATTATCTAGTGTGGCCCCCTCTCTTACCGCCACAGCAGCACCGTGGTAATGCGGCAGTAAAGCTGACAAATGAAATGAGTAATATCTGTATGTAAAGCATAAAATGAATATGCTCGAGTACAAGTACTGTACTATAGTTTCTATACATTCTACCTCTCCTGTATCTGGATACACATGGTTGCCTTTCAGTTCTCTGTGTCAGCAGTGGGGTATTGCTATTTGCTTAATCTCACCTCTTTTCAGTGTAACACAACTGGACTGAAGAAAGATATTTGAACTTTTAATACTTGATTTAAACCTATAGAAATGTACTGAGACTACACAAACTGCTAGGCCGTGACAGGTCACAGTGTGGAAAGGGTTCCATCATTTTTCCTACTATGTGACCGATCTACTCAGCAATATTAGGCTGACCTGAAGTAACAAAGGGAATACCACTGAAAATAAAAATGAATGGATGAAGGATGAAGAGGCCAGTCTGGAGCAGAGGATGAAAGTGCATGAAATCCTCCACTGCACTGTCAGAAAAAACACACACACACACACACAGAAGAACAATCCCAGAGGTCAAGAGCTCCATCTCTGTACCTTTTTTCTGAGGGCATGGAGAGAAAGGAGCACTGACAGTTTCATCATCTCATCCAACACTGATGTAACGCTATAGCTCAGACGTGTTCACCCAGCTGCCCAGGGGATTGCCCTGAACCCTGAGACAGAATCAGTGCCGACTGCGCTGAACCATCAGAAATGACTGACCTCAGACATGGGCATTTTTAGAAAGCATTGTGTCTTGAGTTCATCTTGTACCACTTTCTAATAAAGCAGTGCTTATAATGGGTTTATAAATTGAAAGCAGTGGTTTATGGGTAATAAATAACTTGCTAAAGCTTTGTATGTGTTTAGAAGGCAGTAATAAGAAGAATTAAGAACTCTTAATTTAGTCATTAATGAATGGTATTAAAAACAATTCATCAAGTTGTACATGTTGAGAAGCTGGTACTGTTTCATTATGCAAGTGCCTACAAGAGCATTAACTCTGCCAATGGCTGCTAAAGGGCATGCTCAGGCTGGGGCTCCAATGGCTGAGCTACTGTCAAAAGGATATCCAGAGTTTCTTTCCTGGACCCTGGTGAGAGTAGACTTCCCCTTGAGGGTCTATGAAGTGCCCTAAACAGAACACGCAGCTAATATAATACAAGAAGGTACAGTTAAGTCCTGAATGCTGGACCCTTGGTGTGCCAGAGTTTACTACTTGATTCAACAGCCCTTTGGTATTTGGCAGCCATCCTTTAGGGGGCCCCCTTGCAGCCCGCATAACCTCTTCTTAAATTTTTCATTCTCCTAGCTTCTTTCACTTCATTTTCACTCTTCCCTTTATATCTAGATTCACACTTGTAGAAAGACACAGAAAGGGGTGAGCTGGGAGCTGGTTTTCTATGAGAAACAGTGAAGCATGATTGGATAACTGGCAATCAGAGATGGGCAGGTTGTGCATAGTGTAAAAATAGATGACAAATAAAAAATAAATAATTTTGAAATAGATATATATAGAGAAATATCTGTTGTATTGTATCTTATCTGTTAATCTGTGTCAGTTTGGTCCGAATTAGAAACATCAGTGGACTCCACAGAAAAGTGGATTTGGATTGACAACTCAGTGGATCTGTCCACTGACATCAGGAATTGTCAGCTGTTCCTGGCAGCCATGCTGCTCTCTGTGTATTTCTATTACTCACACTCCCCTATACGTTCTGTATGGTGTCTGTTTTATTTGTAGTGTGTCTTGTCTTATATTTTCTGTCTCTGTTGACCAAATAAAGAGGGGGAGAAAAAAAGAAATGATGGTAATAATTGGATTCTGGTCCAGATGCTCTGCAGCCCATTTCCAGAGGGTAAGAGGTCGAACGGTCCATGGGAGGAGTGACATGATGGAGCAGGATAAACACCAGCCAAAGTGATTTTTTGGGCAACATGGCAACCAAAAGTTGTTTTTTGTAATGGCTTATAACTGATCTATAAACCTGCAGGTAATGTGCTGCTCTGTAACTTGCTGCTGTAAGGTTTTAAAATCTCACCTGAGATTCTGTCCTTCTTTCAGTTTGTGGATTTGGGCGACACAACTCAAGAGTTTCATGACAGAGCCACAGTGATGCTCAAACATATCTTTAAATCATCTCAAAAAAAACTTCTATTTGTGCTATTTTTCATTCAACTCCTGAACTTATGGCTAGAACTTTCACTGTGACATCAGAGCTCACCTGTCTGTAGGCTGCTGCCGACAGGACTGTCATAATAAAATAATGCCTGACAGTCATAAACAGATCGGTTGGACAAGCTGTGGCTAATTTAGCTTATAAATTGTATATATATTATATGTTCATGTCTTAATGACACATATGCAATAATAATTCTGCTCTTGGAAAAGGGGAGAGATGGCAATAAATAGTAAATATTTCTCTCATAAATTACAAAGATCAATGTTTGGATTGATTACGGAACATTCTTATTAACTAAGCTCAGCTGTTACTGACACTTTGATTCTTCTTTAAAAAGGATCAGATGTCTTAATTTGCTTCTGGGAGGAATTTTCACCAACAGTAATAAAGTTGTTTAATTAAACAGCATATCTGAGCAACAGTCACAAATTAGCTAACAACACCTGACGCCTGAAATTAAATAAAAATTTCGTCCAGTGAAGTGTTTGATTCCGTGATGTTTGGAAGGTTTCAACTATGAATAACTGCTTCAGATTCTCCACCACACCAACTCCACTACTGCTGCTTCTGCTGGGCTGCTGCAAGTCAACAATGCACAGCTTGAAGTTGAGGGTTGCCAGATCATCAAGTCGAGTATCTCCCATATCCTGCTCTTTCGCACTTTATCGTAATAACGCACTTTTTTTTGCAGGAAACACCACAAACCTGGCAACTCTGCAGAGATCTTTCCAGTAACATTATGTAGAGTTAAATCAACTACATTGTTTGAGATCGGTAAAAATAATGGTAGGGACAATGCAGCAATACCTTGATATTGGTAGGGACATGTCTCATACCCAAATCTATGCCCATGGTGTCAACAACTTATGCTGGAGCTTTACTGTACATTGTAAGCAGCCATTTAGGACATATCATGTGTACTCTGTTATTACCTCTGTAAGTACCAGGAATACATACACTATAATTTCCTACTTACAATATTTTGTCTCAGCTAATATACTGTACAAGTTCACACACTGCAATTAAAACATTGTGAAGTGTAATAATAATAGATAAGAATAATAAGTAGACAGCACATTGATTCTTTCCTCTATTATTTATGTGCCATGTTCCTGACCTTAGCTAATGTGTAGTGGCTGAATAAGGACATTTTAAACGCCAAACATCCTCAGATTAACAAATGTCATTTAGAAGGCCAATGTTCCATGAGTAGAAAAAGGTGTTAAGGTAAATAGTATAGGTGATGGGCTTTTAAGTTTCCTCATGATGGTGTCTTTGCAATATCCTCTCACCCTACGAGTCTATTCATAGTGAGTTTGCAGTGTGATAGCATGACTTCGGCGTTATTTCATTCAGAGCACCGTCTGCTTATATTGCTTATATCTCCCTGCATGCACTGAAAGCATAAACAATTGTTTTAATCTCGCAGCTCTGCTAGCACTGTTGGTTTACAGAGTGTATTTACGCTGAGGGCTCTCCCTCACCGCCGCTGCTGTTGGCATAAAAAGTGAACAATACAGTAGAGGTGGGACTGGTTATCATCAGAACACATCGGTTTATTAACCAGACTGACCAGTGGAAAAGCCAACAAAACTGCTGCAGCCTCAGCCTCACACTGGGTTTATTGGGGAAATATAGTATTGTTGTAACTGAAAAAAAGATACAAAAAGGAAAGGAAATGTGTTTGCGGTGCGTTCACTCACAAGCCCAGACACACCTTTATGGGCGCAGAGGACTGCACTGCGGTCCAATGCTGCTGGGCAAAATCTGTTAAAGGATTCTGGCCTCGACAGCCCTTTTTTCTGCACTGATGAATAAATAAAAATTAGATAAGAAATTTATTGTCTGCGATGGCCTGTGTCAGGTGTAATTGATCCAATGAGGCTGAAAGTGCCCACTCAACTAGCCCATTATGATTTCTGGATTGAGCATATTACCGCCGCCTTTGACCTATTAAAAACAACAACCGCTTTTTGTCTGTTTTTGTTTATATCTCTATATGTATTGATGGGAGGCACAAACAGATGGACTTTAATCTCAAATTTCACACAGCTGAGAAACAACTTCAAAGTAGAACAGCCTGAAGGATGGAAGCAGAGCGAAAAAGAAAAAAAAAAGCTGAAAGAATAAAGAACAGCAGCATTTACATGAGGAGAGAGATGTATCCAAGGCAGCAACGGAGGGGAACATACAATATTTAAAAGGTTGGAGACTGAGACAGCCTTTGCAACACAAACTTATTTGATCTGCAACTATTATTCAAGGGCGTATCAAGGTAAATAATATCCCTGCAGTGTTGGGTTTTGAAGTTAGAAAAACATGCCAACTGCTGAAACTCATCATGAGCTTCCCCTTGGAGTTAATAAAACTATATTTAGTTCAGACTTCATTACAGAATGTCAGTCCTCAACAGTCAGGACAGTGGAATTGCCTCTATGATTTGTTTCCCCTACATGACACACCGCGGTGAACATATACTGACTTTGAAGTGTGGAATCAAAGGGAGAAGAGCTTTGCATTGTACTCAGTACTGCACGATCACAATGCGTTATTTTCTCACTCTTTCTTCTCAGCAAGAGAAAAACTTTATTATCGGCAAGATTATCTACAACCTAAACATGATTGTACAGCACATGAAAATTAGACAGTAACATAATGTACATAAGAAAGACACCCTTTACACAATATGCACAATTTATACACAGCATATGGTTGACAAGTAGCTATATTGAATTTGCATACACTAAAGTTTCATTTTTCAGTATTGTTTAATGGAATATTTTATTTCATTGTTAGTACTCATGTGTAGCTGCTCTCAACTTGTATTCCCCTCTCTTTTTTGTCTTAGCCTTTTGTCTGTGCCTGTGACTCATTCTCCTTGTTTTTGTTTCTTTTAAAGTCTCTCTGATATATCTGTGTTTTTTTGCCCCCGATGTCTTTTCTAAAGTAGTACCTTTTACTTTAAATCCCTTGTTTTTTTCACCTCTTTTTCTACGATTTGAATAAAATGCTAATTACAAGCAATAAGAGAACAAAAATAATTATATTCCTCAGATACACAAAAAAACGTATGTTTAGTGTATTGTAGTTGAAAAGATTGCCATTGGCCAGCATTATGGCGGTGGAGCATTCTCTCTGTTATTGCTATTATTCACTCCTGTTCACTCGAAGCCCTGTAATGATCGATCCTTCACAATCTGAGTTTCCACTTAGCAGGCTACACACTGACCTGTGGTCACATTAGCACTCACTTCCAAAGGAGACTGAGGGGCACTTCAACATTGATCAGGGCGTTTTAATCCCAGTAAGATTAAGAGCCCTCCAGTTAATTACAGAACAAAAGGCAGGAGACGGTGGCTTTACATCCTGAACATGATTAAGAGGAATACAAGTGGATAAGCACACTTGACAAAATCAAAGCCATTGCGTTTTTTTTTTTTTTTTTTGGTTTAGCCCAAAAAAGGACTGATATAATTGACCATTACTCAGCTATATGTAGGACATGTTATACTGAAAGTAGCTAATAGTAGTCAGCTTAATCTCCCTTGTGTAGTTTCTTCCTGTGTTTGATTTAAAGGTAGAGTCAGTCATTCTGGAGAAAGATTGTTGATATTTGAACTAAACACCCAAACAAATACATCCCTCCCTTCATGCTCCTTCAGAAGCTCCACCCCCCAAATTCATCGACACACATTGCCAAAGCAATGACCAAAAGAGAAATATGGTGGAATCCAGAGCGAGACACATAAGCAGAATAAAAATTTCATCTTGTGAGCACAATAGTCCATCCACACTATCCACCTCTCTGTGGCCTCCCCACTTCTCACTCTACCTGTGTTCAGTGTCTCTGTCCACAGAAGCAGCCGTCAGTCAGCTGCAGCTCCTGGAGAGCTGAGAGGACAGTGTCCAGACAAACTGCCTCCACCAGGCTGACAGCAGAAATTTACTGAACCAAAATAGTTCGCATGTTGGTTCCACAGGAAGAAATGGACAGTGTTTGTATTTACTGATTCTTTGATAAGTTAATAAGTTCAAAAGACATATACAGCAGGACATTTGTGTGATTTAAACAGCTGCCTGCTCAAATTACACTTAACTAAACGCAACAGAAACAGACTCGGAGCATTAAAAAATGCGAGGGGTCTCCGTGAGACTGTCTCAGAGTCAGTGTGGATTGATACATTTAATAAAATGGAAGCATATCTGTTCCATGAGAAAGCATTTCTATGTGAATTGGCCACAGCTTCTCTCTCTCCAGTCTGCCAGCCCTCCCTCACCATTCAACGGGTGCTGGAGACGGGGGACTGTCATGTCCTCACACAGACAGCTTCTCTGATGACTTCCCCCTGTCCTGTGCTGATTGGCTGGAGTAGTGTTGTGAGGCTTGGTTCAAGCCACTTTGTTTCTTTCACATTTACAGAGCCAGGGCTGTGTATGAATACCAGATTTTCTTTCAGCGCACACAGAATGGATAGTTAGCGGACTGTGAGGAGACACTCACTGAATCTGACAAAAAAGTGTGTTGAACAATCTTTCTCCAGAATCACTAACTCTACCTTTAAGGTATTTAAATTAAAGCCCATGTATGTGGAATTTCAGGGGGTGTTGTAAATAAATGGGTGGAAAAAACAACACATGGACTGTGTCATTTTCCTACAAACAAAAACATAAATCCTTAAAATATTTTGAAGGATGCTTTAATTACATCACTAAGTAAGAAAAAATTCAGTTCAGAAAAAAATCTTTAGGTATTATTTAAGAGTTTCCTACTCAAAAAACTCAGCTGTGCGAGTATGGTTTGATCAGATTTGTTTGACATTGCTGGCAACACAAGCAAACAACACCACAATTGTCATCACAGTTAGACTCAAATGTTGCTACACTCTGATTGGTGCACAGAAATACATGACATAATGTTTCTCCATCTGAGCCTCGCCCACTTAAAAGCAGTAAGAAAGGAAAGGACAAATAGACCACCATGGAAATCTCCAATTTGAAATAAGCAAAACAGTTTGAACTTTGGCAGATCATGGTGTGTTCACATAAGGTTTCATCACTTATGGTAAGAGGCTGATAGAGAAAATAGGTTTTCAGGGCCTTTGACCTACATCTAATTTTACTCCATATCCTCCATAAGCCTTATAAAAGCACCTCCAGTGGTCTCTGAACCCAACTTTCAGACCAATCGATCTGTATTCTAGTGTTGAAATGGACTTGTCTCCCAGTGACAGATCACTACATCCTCCTTTGTATGCATTCTTAATCAAATAAGCTGCTCTTACTTTATTAACTTGGACAAGCTTACTTCAGATAAGCCTGTCATTTTAAGCCATTTCAGAGGGGGATTCAGCCCCCGGAGGTGATGAGAGTTGACTCCGGGAGCCTGAGATGCAAGCTTTAGGTCGCTATGTTATTGTCTGAGGTTGGCCCGAGGCTCCAGAGAGAATCACTTCCTCTAATGGAAAACTATTGTCTGCCACTGAGGACATACAACTGTGTGGAATACGGATCAGCCCATCTGGACTTATGCACAAGACAGAATGAAGCGCTCTATCCGATAGAAAGCTATTTTGGAATTGTAATATCCACTGAAGTCGATTCTGATTAAGCAATACATCTGGAATAGACTGTACTCTTGTGTGTGGATGGGTGATGTTTTCCAGCATCACGCATACAGGAAACCAAAGAAAGAAAAGAAAAAAAAACAGCATTATAGAAGAAAAAATAGCTACCTTTTCTACTGTAGTGCCCCATATTTTAACTCCGACAATGAGACTAAACATCTAAAACTGTCATAACAATGCAACAATAAGGCACTTGGTGAATTATTTATTCATTTGAGTGGATTGGATGTAGGTTAATGAGCACAACAATATGAGATTAGAAGTGTCTTTGCTTGAAATATGATGTCAATCCCTTAGCATGTTGCATTATTTATTTGCTCTTCTTCCCTAGTAGGCGACAGTTAATGTCTAATGTAAGAGGTAGACACATCGCCTCTAACAACAGTCTGAATCAAACAGGGCAGGTTCACAGTCAGTTCAGAGCACTCCTGTGTGTATGTAAAATGTATACAGAGCCGGTGAAGCTCCGAAGGAAATATTCTCCGACAGATCGTCCCAGAGGATGAGGAACTCCATTTGCCTCACGGGTTTCCTCTCTCCCTCCCTTTCTCCGGAGAATGACGATGTGTGATACATGCATTATCTTTTTCCTCCTTTTCTGCATCTCAACAGGTCACTCCATCTCCCAATCCCCCGCAGGATTCACCTCAGTTCAGACTGTGAAAATTTTAAAAGTCCACCGTATGGCCAAAGGGAGATCCTCTATGAGGTTGGATGGCCTTTTCGGGATTCGGTTTGACATTGTGTGGGATTTTTGGAAGGAAGCTTGTGTGTGGTTCGTCAAGTCTATTAAGGAAAGAAAGTAGAGAGAGAAAACGAATATGAGCTTCAACAACACCAAAAAAGCAAAGAACATTTTTTTAGGACTGTCCTTTGTCACATTCTGGTATCTGCACTTTAAGGTTGGACTTTTTTAGTAATGCAGTCAATCAGGCGTTAAGTTTCTACCTTAATACAAGCACAAGGTGTCATTTTCAAACTGCAGCAACAGGGACCCCGTTGTGGTTCAGAAGACACAGAGTTCTCTTATACACTAAATGTATAGGTACAAAGCGAAGCAGAGAGTCCAGGGTGACAGGAATTCCCCTGAGGGGATTGTAGAAGGGTATAACAGGAAAGCTGAGGGACGAGCTTCCAAACCAGGGGCAATTTTCAAGGATTTTACAAGCCCCAGAAAAATATTTTCAGCATTAAACACCCGTCAAGAGAACATCAAGTTGCCTCAAAGTCACATTAATATTTGATATGGCATGATAAGGATGTGTCCTCTGTGGAATATTTCATTTCGTCCTACCTGAGGATTTTCATATCAACACAGATAAGACCACCATTTGTGATTTTTTTTTTTTCTGAGGGTCGTCCCTTCATCTGAGAGGATTTTGGTTGTTAGACTGTTGCTAACCCTAACCCTAAATGCGTAACTCTACCCCTTCTTTAACTGTGTATATTGTATTGTCTAGAACAATACGTATGATCATACATCTTTTGACAACTGAAGGAACACTGAAATTAAACTTCAGTTTAGCTGTGGACGTCATGGACTTTTGTCAAAAGTCATCATAGGCATCAGAGACATAACATGCATCTCTGAATAACTGAAAGAACTGTGAAATGAAGCTATTGCCTATTTTTCTGCAGACTTAGAGTCTTTTCAAGGATCCCCAAGGTTTGCTTTTATATATATCAGTATCTGTATAGTATAAAAAAATATCATCATAGACATCAGAGAAATAACACGCCTCTTAATAATTGTAAAAAGTGAAGTTAACCTAGTCTCAAATTTTTGGTCGATCCAACCTTCAAGCTCTTAATACTTTTTAATCTTATTTGACCCCATAATTTCAGTACATTATTATATTTACATACATACAAATGCTCATAGATACCAGAGATAACACACGTTTTAAATAAAAAGAACAGTTAAATTAACCTATTCTATACATTTTTATGTGGATTTCTTAGAACCTTTTCAAAAATCCCGAAGGGTCGCAAGATCCAACATTGAAGCTTGAAATATTTTTCACTCTTATTTGACCCCGTAGTTCAATATGATATTCAATATTTACATGTACAAAGAAATCAGGGACATAATGCAGAAACAAACATACCTTTAGCACCAATGAGATCACTTGATGGATGGCCTGGTAGAAGTCGAGACATCGACCTAGAAAGGAATAAAAACAACACTATAACCATGCCAGTTCACAGCATTTTACCACTGATAATATCAAAACTGTGACAAGACATATTATATTTTATGGTTCATTATTGTAACAGAGGATATATTTTATCAAAGTCTTAGGATAAAGTTATTTCATTATACAGTTTGTTGAAATGTTACTGCTATTTATCATATTTTTTTACAGTTTTTTTGTTACAGATATCTAATTATTCCCAGCTTTGTGGCTAGATTACGGACTTAACAGAGACAGGAAAACATATTACATTTAAGTTTAGAGAGGGTTTATGTCCAACTACGTTAGGGGAGAGGTTAAACTGGGTCAGGTTGTTTACCTTGTGGGACGGAGGTCTTTTTAAACAGCTACTGCCATCCTCTCTCTGCGGAGGTCAGCTGGGGGTCATTTAGAGTCTCTTTAATGGACAGGGCAAAGGCAGGCTCTTTAAATGACTGGGAGAGGGTCACATGACCGGAGGAGAACAGAAAGAGCAAAACAAGAAGAGAGAGAAATCCCCACCCGCCCCCAACCCTCTGTGCTGAACCGAACTGAACATGGCCCTAGAGGTCAAGGAGGCTTTCATGCGGTGCTACGAGCCGTTTCTGTCAGGGTAAACACTCAGAAAGTTAATGTGTGTTTACTGATGATGCCTGACGTGATCAGCGCTCGCTTCACATCGAATTATATGAACAAACAGAGTCGATAGAGTTTCAAGAGTGGCAATGTTGTTATCGCTAAATCCTCTAAATCTCAGTCGGAGAGATTTCTGACAAAATGCATCACATGTCGTTCAAATACAAATTCTTATCAGATTACCAAGGTCATCTGCAAAGTCAAAGCCATTTGCTGTTTGCATTCTTTGTAAGTATTTTTGGTAATGCCATCTTGCTACCACTTTGGATTTTATGCTAGAACATATGACTTTTGATTTTATTTTTCACTTAGGTGAGGTGATATCCATTGTGTTTTAATTCATAACAGTCTTCTATCTGTTCATTAAATATTCCAAATTTATTTGGCTTTTTTTTTTCATTTGGGTTTGTTAGTTTAAATTATAGTTTGTTTTTATGAGTCCATAATTATTCTCTCAAACACAAGTGTTTTCTTTCAAAATGTTTATTCAGCATCAACAAAGAGGAAAATATTAAAGGGCTTACATAAGCTCAAAATCAATATAGTTGAACAAATCTCTAGATGAAAATAATTACCAATTCACCAGCATGTGATTTAGTATCTTAAAGTTGAATATTAGGCCTACAAAGTCAGTAAAGTATCTTGTTTTAAATAAAAAAATGACATCAAAATTACTTATTTAGAGCATCTAAAAAAAATCACAAAAATGAAAAAAGCTCCTGGACTGTTTTGCAGCTCTGGTTGTTTGGTGTACATAAAGTATGAGCAGCTATTTATAGATGGATTAAAGTGGATGTTTTGTGGGCATAATCATGAACACAACTACAGTACATAGGCTTTTCAGAATAAAACAGCTGACAATATCCACAGTTGCACACCATGCTTTTATAAGCCCTTTAACACTAAAGAACTATTATTTTACAAAAAAAGGAGGAAACATCAATACAATATGTATACAGTATGACTTTTCTCTTTTTCAGTTTGTAAATGTATAATTTACAAGGGACACAACTTCACCAATTACCCCTCAGAAAAAATATCTACAGTACTGCACTTTCCTAGAACTAAACTACTACATTTTAAAGTGATCAACCACGCAGTTCAAGGTTTAAAGAATAGAGGGCGATAAATTAAGTTGCACTGGCAGCTGTGTAGAAACATTGTATCGACAGCTTATAGTGATTCACTAATCATTACCAAGTAAAATAGCTTGATACAATGTCATTCTTCACAATCACATAGCTGAGAGAGGAACTTAATGTACTATGGAGTCTTTCTTAATCTCAACGTCCAGTCGATTTCTCCTAGAGGAAAGGATAGATTACCTAAATTGCTTTACACATTTTACCCAGTGGGAGTATGTTTTTATAATCAGGGGGATTCCATTTTTGAAAGCCATTTTTTTACTCATTCAGTGTCTCGCTATCACCGTTACATATGTATTATTTTGCGGTTTAGTTTTCATTTCTAAAAAGGTGGGAGCGTCCATAAAAAATCCATTACTTGGGTTGAAACAGCCATGAGGACTCAGGTGCGGGTTGTATAAACAGTTCAATATCTGGTGTATGGCTGCTCTCTGTACACTCCCTTGGTTGTTCGTGCTGACGGTGCCTTGCCGCGATTGTTTGCCCACTCTTCCTGACCTGATTAAGAAGAAAAGAAAAGAAACAGATGGGGAGTGATTACAGAGGCGTTACACTTAAATCATTCATTCATAACAAGCCATGTAAGTCTCTCAAGCTCTATGGAAATGTTGTAAATATGCTCTCTTTTATGAAAATAATACAGCAGACTGTTCTGAGTGCTTTGAATGCCTGGTATCGATGCAATGACAAAAGCACAGTTTCAAGCCGGGAATACAAACAGCGACTCGCACCAAGAAGCTTGACATCCACCTGGAAGGATGCATCTCAGATAATTGAATGAGAGGATCAAACAACTACTTGAAAAGGACCTGTTTAGCGGCTCCTAGCAAAAAGGTCACAATTACCATTAGCCCAAATCAGCCCCTGTTCACCCCCTGGTACTGTCAATGTTAAAGTGCCAGTATCGATGGCACCCTTTGTCTGATCTTCAGCCAGCACTGAGACTTCCCTTGAGCTGAGGCACACAAAGGTTGTTTTTTTCCCCTGTGTAGAGGTTCTCTGTTGGCAGCACATAGCCAATACCCCTTAATTAAACCTGTCACCCTTTCACTTCACTTCACTTTGAAGAAACCGACCAAGGTAACCTTGTGTTTTGAGAACAAGGATGCACATCAACGCTGTTTATCTGTTTCCTTTGAACTGACGCCTTTTTTCTGTGTGACCCGTGCGGCAGTTATGTGCTCTGCGGTTTTTTATTTTATTTGCAGCTACGCAACACTCTTAATGAGTTGAAGGCACTTGGTTCTTCCACTTGTGTGGTCAGGAAAGTTGAGAAAGTTTTTATTAGCTTTGACTTACTTCCACAAACACATTCAAATCTCTAAAGGATGATAAAAAAAAAAAGCACGTAGGTTGTGAATAAGGTTAATGATGCCATGGATATAAAAGTTCTTTCTTGCTTTGTTTTGACAAATAAGTAGTTATATGTATATTTTAAAAGGAAAAAAGTTCCAGCAGTCACTTTCAGTCTACTTTAAGAAAATATGCGATATAAATCTCTATAACACTTAGAAATTATGCAGCACAGTAATTAAGAAGTATCTAATTATGTTATCTGTCAGTCACTAACTAAAAATATTTGAAAACATTTACATATAATACATAATATATTTAAGTAATCTTGTCTGAGAGCTTAATTAAATGTTGAAGCTTGTCGCTGAACTCAGCAGAAAAAAATGCACATACTAATCCATCACAGGTTCAATGTGTATTCTTATATTTGCAGCAGCCTTGTCAGAAAAGATTTAGAGTTAATAATACAGACAGGAAACCAGAGTTTCTGCCAAATTAAGAGTTTATCATGTAATTATTATACATTATTTTCCCATTCACACAAATGCTACACATACATTATTAGAGATGGATGGACCGTCAGCTGTACAGCAGCATGGTACATTCCACCGTGATGTACTGCACATTAGCTCTAGTATCATCTGAGTGCACTCTATATTAGCAGACTGCAGCAGATTTGACCTTGGCCCACTTTTTTACTGTATCTTGTCAAAAGCTGACACAGTATTGTTGAACATTATCTCAGTGGTGTGTTAACTTTGTCTGAACTTTGTCTGGAACTGGAGCTATCCGCTGCTCTTTGCAGGCACAAAAAACAGTAGACCAGTCGTTGAAAATGGCCTTAAACCTAAAGCTAAAGCTAAAACTTACTGAACTTAAAGAAGTCACATGGTAAGTTGTTAAATGGTCTGATTGCAGATTTTGTTGGTCAATAAAACAACCTATACATAACACACACCAACTGATTTTGCTAATGTTGCATATTCAGACGTTAAACTCAGTATTAAACTATATGTCTACACGCAATCTCGGAAACTGCAGTTTTTTTCAGAACAGCTCTGATTTTCATCCGCCAAAAGACTTAGCAGACATGAACTCGGCATTATGAGTGAACTTTAGTTGTCAGAAACATATGAATATTTTTAAACTGCTTCTTAGGATCATGTGGACTTCAGTGTCTGTTCTTTTTTGATATGTGATTCCAGCAGTTTTTGTGAAGTAGGAGTAAAGTAAATCTTGGAGTGATACTGCAGCTCCCAAATCAGCTTGTTAAAGTCTCCCTGCTTTTTTCTTCTCTTCTCAGAAGTGAGGGAATCATTACAGCTTGAGGGCAGCATTTGGTTTGGAATTTTTTGCAGTGAAAAATCAAAACAAAAAAAAAATCATTGAAGTCAGTGTTCAAGTTTCTGTTTGTAGCAATCTTTTGGATGATGGTTTAAATAATGTAAGAACATTCTGATTTGATATACCCATAAAATTAATGTTTTTGGGGTCATTTGGGGATAGTTACCACTATAACTTCTCCAAAAAGATTATATATTATACATCTATATATATTTTTTTTAATCACTCTTGATTTTGAGTGGCATTGTTCTCACTTAATGAGCCAAATGAACTAAATAAATAAATGTCTGGATTGTGAATAAATCTAGTCAAACATGTTTATTTCGAATGCGTCAAAGACATTAAAGAGTTACCCAGATGCTATGGCAACTGAGATAAAGCCAGCAGTGCAGATTCAGTAATTGGAAGTTGATATTCTGACAATTAACACAACAATTATGAGGGTAAGAGAAGTCTGCAACTCACCATATGAATCATATGATTCCCCACTGTGTCCATATTCATAGTAGTCATCTGAGCTGTAAACAGACAGAACAACAAGGTGAATATCAGAATAATAAAAGAAAAAACAATACATTTTACATCACACAAATTGCAGTTATCAGCAGATAAGTGGAATGTAACATATTTTCAGGATTATTGTAGAGCATCAAAACAATTTTTTACCATGATGCAATCGCATATAATTTATGCAGTGCCAGCAAAGAAAAACACACAGGAGGTGTTTTTTTTTTTTTCCAAAAAAAAAAAAAAAAAGAATCAAGAGGCAGCTTTCAATCACTCAGAAGTTCAGCCATATTTGTGGTTGTACTAGGCAATTTCCTCTCCTGTTTCTGCACAAACTTCCAGGTCCATATCACTGCATATGGAGATCTATGAGAGCTGGCAACTTTAATGAAAAATAAAAAGACGGGGAAGCAAGTTGCATAGCGGTTCATTTCTTGCTTATTTTTTATTTATTTATTTATTTATTTATTTATTTATTTGCAGTCGCTGGTGAGATGCTGACAGAACAATCCTGCGTCAGTATCATTCAGTAACAGCGCTATCATTCAAGAGAGGCAATTCATCATAAGGCTGCCACTGAGCCGACACCAGCCATCACAGCTGGGTCCTCTCCGCCTGCCTGTCAGTCAGTCTGTCAGCAACAGCAGCACCTCTCTGCTCTCCGGATTAGCTGAAGGCACCATCCGAAACCCCAACACACCACATCAACACCGCCCGACTGCTGAGGGCAAAGAGGTGACAGAGTGGAAGTAACGGATTACATTTTACTCTTGTTACTGTAATGGAGTAGCATTTGTGGCGTGATCTCAAAGAGCCAAACTGAGGTCTGAGAGTCAGTGTTGAGACACTCTGCTTCTCTATTGAATTACACCACAGTTTGCAGCAATCCAGGAAATCAATTTCTACAAATTCAGTATGTTATTAAGTCTGCTAAGCAGTATGTATTTCATAAAAATACAAATTCAGTATGTTATTAAGTCTGCTAAGCAGTATGTATTTCATAAAAAAGAGTGTTAAACCTCATATTCATTTAAATTAGTCTTTTCTTCCTGTATATGAAAATAAATTCACTGACAGAGTGAAGATATACCTCACTGTCTTTTTCCTGTCCATTTGAATTAAGATTTGTGTGGAGCTATAGCAGCTATCAAACTGAATGATTTTGTGATTATACAACACATATTCCATTAAACATTTGCCATGCTCATGAAATTTCCCAGTGGTAAAAAGTCACCATTAATGCTACTAAAGCTAAACATGTTTACATAATGCTAAATGCTACCGTCTTGTTGAATGATAAAGCTAAATTGTTCAGCTGCTTTACGTTAGCATAGCTGTTGTCTACAGTAGATAGTTTGCTAGCTTAGCTAGCACTTTAGCTAGTGCTTTAGCTAGCAAATCGGATAGCTTGCCGCAAAGTAAATGAAATGTGCAGTATCATACTGAACATCATATTGAACCTTTACTGAACATTTTAGTACACAGAAGGATCCCCTCACCTTTTGTAAACAAAAATTTTAAATTCAAATGATGCCCTTGGCTACTGCTTAAAGGGTTGGTTCACTCAAATAATATTATATTCTATTATACTTTTCCCTGGTTTTGAGACCTCCATATTTAAGATTTCTCACGCCAATATAATGGAAGTGAATGGAATTTTGTTTAAAGTGCTCACAGAATTACATTTTAAAAATGTAACTGAAATGCTTCCTTTCAGAATCAGAGTCCCTGTTTCTCTGGATAGGTAATCCACAGACCTTGCTGTCAACCATTATTTTAGGGACTATTTCTTTGTTAGAGAGTAGTTTCAGTAAAAACAAGGGAGCGAAGACTGTAGATTATTGGGACATTGTTTCTTCAAAGACACATTGCTTCTTAATTATTTTGTTGTATTTTTTAAATTGTGTTCATTTTTTCAATCCTCTTCAATTCACTTAAATTTCATTCACCTCCATTTTGCTGGGGTGGAGGTTGAAATCTCAGACACAAATATCAAAATCTGGGCAAGTAAACCGCAAATTTTTCTGCATGACTAGGTACCACAAGAGGAAAGTGAAAAAATATGTTTTTTTGTGTGTAATTTGTGTGAACTGATCCTTACTTTGGCAGCCTCCCCACCACTGATAATGCAACAAAAGCAACAACATGGCTGTTTTATTGTTTTTCTGAAACAATTTCTTGGGACGGATGAACAAGACCAATTGAAGACAGTGTGTGGAATCGTTTTAAGAATACTTTGGTGGCTCAATGAGACATGAGACAGTTCCCTAAAGAGGCTTGTGCCTTAAGTCAGGCTTAGCATAAATTTTACACAGTTCATAATTCAACCACAAACAATGCCAAGCCAGCAGAAGCAAACAAGGCTTCTCCCCTGTGCTAATGTACTCTCCCTCCAAGAAGCGAGGCCAGCTGTTGTTGCTCTGAGGTTTCCAATCAGCCCTTGCAGCAGAGGTGCCACCATGCATCTGCCATGGATGTCAAGTCAGTGGAATATCCTTGACACCGCTCATTGGCCGACAGAGACAGAGAGAGAGAGAAGAGAGGGCGACAGACAGACACGTGACAAATGAATGCATGTTTTGGCTCGTCATGTTGTGTACCCCGAGACAAGGCCTGACAGGATGCTAAATAATTAGATTTCACACCATGCTAAAATGCTGGGGTGTATTCCAGAGTGGTCGCCCTCGAAATAAACATCAATTTTTATGAATGTCAGAAAATCAATTTGCCACAATTCACAGGTGCTTGCAGATATATTGTAAAGTATGTGAAATACGGGGTAATCTTGGGCTTTCCTGTACAGCTCTGCCATATTCAACAATAAAAAACATCCAAATAATACAAACCAGGATGCTACACAGCACCGCAAAGACTTTCAGAGGCTTTCCTACATGCTGTAGGCTGTCAGCATTTTTCCCTTAATTTATTTTCACTATGTTTATCTCACAAAAACTGGGAGGCAAGATACCTTTTTTCACTTAATTCTTGAAGTTTCTCTGTTGCCAAAGGCAGAAAGGACCAATAACAGCAGTCTGCTGTGCTGATAGCTGCCAGTGCAGACCTGTTCTTTGCACAAAGGAGATGAGGGCAACAAAAGCTGTTAGGCGCCTCTAATTTCTGAGGTGACATTTTATCAATATTGCTACACAACTTCTCTCCGTAGTTACTTTCTCTTCTCAATTACAGAGACCAGGGAGTCTTGAGACACATCCTGAAGGTCACAGATTCTGGTAAAATTCTGCTTTGTGTGGCCTAAAGCTCTGCACCATCTCGTGCCCTACAAAACATTTGACATCAGTCAGCTCTCTGTAGTGTATGCATCGAATATTGAAACATTCTGACTGAAAATGATCTTTTTCAAATAATTCTTTACAGTGAACTTGAAGTTTACAGTAAAGTATGTTCCAAGAAAAGGCTGTAAACATTCTTTAATAGATAGAGAAAATATGTGTTGATGTTATTTTGCCATTCAAAGGGAAACTTTGGTATTTTTCTACCTGGACCCTATTTTCCCATCTTTTTGTGTCTAAGTGACTAATGGGGACAACCGTTTTTGAAATTGGTCCAGTATTGAGTGAGAGCGCTTCAGCCGGAAGCCGCTAAACGGGCTGCAATGTAATCTGACAGGGCAATAGCACCCCATCAATGTATGTCCACTAAAAGTGCTTGTAATTGCCACTGACAGACTCAGATTGTTACTATTATTAGTGTCTGACAACATTATGTAAAGGACCGTACATAAAAGGTTTTTCATTACCTTTCGCTTGATCCGGTCTGTTTGTTATTGTGACTAACCAAGTCTCGCTCAAGGAGAAGTCTCGTTCTGAAATCTCACAAGAGTTGAGTTGTTTTCGAAATCAGTTAAATATTTAGCCATGACAGAGTTGGAAAGAGGGGTACCTGGAGGAGTTTGTTCTGTTGGAGTACGGAAAGTGTAGCTTAGTGTTATCTAAAAGATTTTCAGTCATGGCTAACAAACAGACCAGATCAAGCGAAAAGTAATGAAAAACCTTTTATTTATGGTTCTTTCCATAATGTTGTCAGACACTAACAATAACAATCTGAGCCTGTTAGTGGCAAAAACAAGCACTTTTAGTGGACGTATATAGACGGGGTGCTGTTGCCCCGTAGGATTACACTGCAGCCTGTTTAGCAGCTGCCGGCTGAAGCGCTCTCGCCCAATACTGGACTAATTTCAAAAATGGTTGTCCCCATTAGTCACTTAGACACAAAAAGATGGGAAAATAGGTTGAAAAATACCGACATTTCCTTTTAAGCTCCCTTAGTTTCCTGTGAGTGAAAAAAAGGATGTGTTGCCAAGGTGGTATGAGATACAAAGGAAAAGAAATTGGGAAATTTTAACCTGAAATCTCTCTCGACTACTTCAGTATCATATCCTCATGCGTTCCACATTTATCATCATTGATCCCAAATCACAGCTTCGCCTAGTCAAAAGTGCACAGCTGGCAGCATGAACACAAGCATGAGATGAGGTGCCTGGGGTGGTTAGATCTCACTCGAGATATCGCCCTGTCATAGGTGTGGAAGTGCTTTGACTTTCTAAATAGGTCAGCTTTTGATTTGACATTCATTAGCAGAAGGCGTCCGCTGCTTTGTGTCTCCCCGAACTTCACTGGCCAAGAAAAAAAACCAAAAAAAACTCACATCTGTCTAAAGCTACGGCATGGACCGTGTGAGGCAAAGACAACACCTATTAGATAAGTGTGTCTCTTTCATCTGGAATCTGATTCCAGGCCTACTTTTCCACAGGTAAAGACCCTGCCTCTCCAATGCATCTGTCATCTCTGTAAATGCTTCATCTTAAGCACTGATGCTGCTGTTCCTGGGCACCGGGAAACAGATGGTGGTGTTAAATCTGAATGATGTAGTACACGTCCCTAGTGGACTTTGTTTTCTTACATCGCCATTACTCTTCCAGTCCTCTGTGATAAATTTGAAGAAATCTAGTAGGACATTACGAGGAGCTGCAGAGGTAATATAGCACCGGTGTGATGTGGAGTCGATAGGCTGCTTTTCTTGTCTTACCCTATTTCTTGCATATTACATACTTTAACTGATCATGACTGTGAATCCCTAAGTAAAAATACTTCCTTGATGCTAGTGTTATCATTCGTTTTTCATTCATTCTTGACACAAAGTTGAAAAGTAAAATGCTGGCTAAAAATATCCCACACTGATTGCTGTGATTATACCAGCTCAATGGTGATTTCCACAGACAACAATACAATGAAAATGGATGGGGGAAAAAAGCAGCACCGCCTTTTTTTCACCATTTAGTATGAAATGAAGCCCACATCATTTTAAATGGAAACCCTCCTTATGGATACACTGGTGATTGCTCTGTGTGGTGGCTGATTGCAAAGCTATCTCCAATGCTGACCTCCTGCTGAAGAGTCACAAAGAGGGACAAAATAGCCTACGGCAAAGATTTGACTTTACAAATGAGTCTTCTTTCTGGCTTTGAGCTGACCATTTGTGCTCCTTTCCTGTTTCTTTTTTGGAGAGTACATAAAATCCTTTCAGGGAAAACATGGTCTCTTCAAGTCAGTCTACAGTATTCTTCAAAATCTATCGTCTGGAAACATGCTTGGGTTGTAACAATGTGACTATCTGGCATATGTGAAATACTTTGTTATGTCTTACTGAAGGGGCAATAAATTTACAATGTGCAACTTCTTTTTTTGTCTTGAGACAGAGAGCGTGCTGTAAATCCCGCCCTTCTTTCCCTCAGATGGTCTAATTCCCGCCGCAGCATCTGTCATTCATCTTGACGAGCTGTCTACCTTGAAAACAGCATCTAGGAAACCAGGATCTGTGAAGCCACCTCAGGCATTTCAGAAGCAGACAGCTAACACAGCCAATCCCTGCTAAAACTTATAAAAAAAAAATCAATGTTGATATTCACATTGTACTAAATGGGTGTTGTCTGCCTTAGGGCCCTGACAAACCAGGCAGACCTCAAAGAACTTCAGCTGACAGAGCCTGATTCAACATGGACATTGTGTCAAGACAATAGTCAACCAACATATACAGTATATGTACATTTTCTGCCTGGATGAGAGAACAGAATGAGAACCAGAGAAACAGTATTCTGTCACTTATATGTAAAAGACCAGCGTGGAAAGACAAACAAAACAATCTAACCTTCAATTTTTCATGCAACTGAGCATCTATTTAAATGATATGTTCAGAATATGAATATGTGTGCTTTACTTTGCTGGCATTGTCAGCCTGTGTCCTTTGCTTGTCTATAAGGGAAAGAAGATGTGGAAGTGAACAAGACTAAGAGCCTATAACCATGCCAGTGCTCTATAAAGCTGTACTTTCTAATTAGCATTAAACAATAAAAAAGTACAGCTAAGGCTGGTGGGAATGACACTAATTTTGCATGTATTTGGCCATAAACCAAAGTATTAGTCAAATAACAATGTTCCCCTAATGATGGCACTAGATAAAAAGTCAGGGGATCACCAAAGTGATTACAATTCACCCTGTGGAGAACATGATTGTCTCTTTCTAATGTCATTGCTATAGTCCAATAGCTGTTGAGAGATTTTACTCCAAACCACAAATTTGAACTTCATGGTGGCGTTAGAGGAAAAGTTAAGGGAGCGCCAAAGTCAGTAGAGTTCATTCTTTGGGGACTATAAATATCTGTAAAAAATGTAATCTTAGCCTGTAGTCTAGGAATTGCTGTGATATTTCAGGGTGGACCAAAGTGGTTGACCAAACGAATGACAGACCGACCGACCGACCGACTGACCGACTGACTTTGCCATCCCTAGAGCCATGCTGCTAGCATGGCTAAAAATAAGTAGGAACCTCACTAAATGGGTCACTTATTTAATAGGTTGAACAGACAGTCAGACAGCTTTCTGTCACCAACTGTCTACGCTACCAATTCAAAATGCTCAATGGCAGCCTTATTGTGCCAAGCAGCTGACTGTTTGCTTAGTGTGTTTTAAGGTTTAAGGTTTAAAGGGAACCTGTTTGACTGTTGCAGCTCTAATTTCCCTGCTGAGTTCCCTTGGTGGCCACAATGTAGCACTCCTTAGGTAGCACCATAGATATGAAATGGTAGATACTGTTGGTAATAAACTCCCATACAATAATTCACTCACATCTATGCCACTTAGCATCTTTGTGGCAATTGTCTATGTGTTGTATGTAGCAAAAATGATAAACAGGCGGCTGAAAACATACTTGTGAAAGTAGCTTCGTATTAGCTAATGTTAGCCACCTCATACCGTCCCTATATCTTATATATTGGGTGTCTTTGTGTGGGTGTGTGCGCGGAAATATTCTACATCAACAAAACTATTGTGAAGCTGCTTAGATTTAGTATCTTCGTCAGTGTTTGATAGAGAGGTATATATTGCAGTCTTTTTGTAGTATTCGGCAGAGTAAAATTACTAACTAGCTACGTGTAAGTTATTAATTGAATATCACAAAGACTGGAGGTTTGTGTGTGTGTGTGTGTTGGTGATGGGGATTGTTTTGAGGACTTTTTGGGCTCTTTCAAGCAATCAATTCTAATATGCTGCACCATGAAACTTAGAAATCCAGCCACTCCAGTCCTCGGATCTCCTCCTTGCCCGTCTCTTGTACTAAGATTTACAGTTGTTCCTCAGGGATACGTCTGCCCTTTAAAACACTGTCACACAGCTATCCTTGTACCTGCGGGCCTCCGGGATCCAGCCTACGATGTAGCGTACCAAAGCAAGGTGCAAGGGAAGGTGCGAGGTGTCAGCAGCCTGCAGTCTCTAAGGTGTCAAGTATGAAATAATGCTTTGATCGCACCCGAGCTGTGAGAGACGACCTAACCATGACCTCTCCAAGTGTCCAGCCAGGGCTGTGCCACTGCTGTCATCCTTCTCATTTCCCTATAGAGACGTCACTTTCTCTCTGCTAATAAAATTAAGGACGCCCTCCTCACAAGCAGCCTCCTCCAGCCTCCTTGACCTTAGCACTTGATTGGTACCTAAGCACTGCAGTTTCCGATAACTCTCCCGAGATAAAGTCCTCTGCTGCCTCTCCGAAAAAGATGATAGCTGATAGATGAGAGTATGCTGCGTGCATGTTCCGGGACTGGGTTCACTGGCTGATCACAACCAAGTTAGGGTTAGATTAGATTATGAATTGTATATATGTAATTAACCCTCACCGACCTGACTGAGCACCCCACCCCCACCCCCAGGGGCAGTCCCAGCGGATAAGACCAAGGCTGAATTTCTTTCCCGTACACCCCTGGTACTCTGTGTTGTATAAACATGGTAAGGAAGGCTGTGATCTGCAGTCTGACTGCCATGGCTGTCATGCTGAGGTAGCGTTCCACGAGGTTCCTCCAGGCGTCAGCTCACTTCTAAAAGATGTAAATGTCTCAAAAATGTCTATAGGGTGTATAAAAACAGCTTTTTAGCTCAAGTCTCATGTCTAAAGGCTGCGAGCGCCTTATTTGCCTTTCAGATTTAATTATGTCTAAATTACTCAATTCTAGTTGCTGTGTGCGACATAATGTGTACAGTATAGTTACACAGAATGTCTTGTCTCATTTGTCAGAGGTTACTGTCTTTCTGCCTTTGTGGACAATTATGTACTATATAACATTTTGTACCAGTTTAACCCAATAAAAATCCATTAAGAGTTTATTACTATCACTGCTGGGGAGTGACTCATATGTACATTTATTGAGTATATGTACTCAAACGCTGCAATAAAGTACAGTATTAAAGCCAGTATGTGTAGTTTTCTTTTATAATTATGGCATTTTTTAAATTACTCTGTTGGCATAAGTTTTTGTTAGTGGATTTTACTTGAGTATCTCCATTTTGTGAGACTTTATACTATTACACAATTGTAATTCAGACAGGAGTGATATATTGTACTTTTTAGTGTAAATGTGATGGAGTTTTAATAATGCCAGCTGTACACTATATGAAGCAATTAGTCCAACAAAACTTCTTATAGGTATGTAAATAGAGCAGAAAAGTTTAGTCAATTAGCTGATTAGTTGATAGAGAGAACATTTATTGACTGCTAATTTCAAAATTGATTTATCCTCTCAGTCATTTTCAAGATAAAAGCCTTCCAGCTTCTCAAATGTGAGGATTCACCGCTTTTCTTTGTCATACATGATAGTTGATGGCATATCTTTGGGTTTTGGATAGTAGGTCAAACAAAACAAGACATTTAAAGACATCGCCTTGGGCTCTGAGAAATTGCGCTGGGTATTTTTTCCCATTTTTCGTCATGGCAGCAGTAAACACCACAATATTATGGTTTTTTAAAAAATGTCCTGACTCACAGTTGTAAACATGACACTCATGGTTGGAAACGGGAAGCGAATGGTGGTCTGCAGCACATTATGCCATCTAACTATCTAGCCATCCCCACAGCCTGCCTCCTTCTAATAAGGCAAAATCATCTTATCAAGTCACCTTATATTAACATCATCTGAACTGCGTCACTTCCCCAGATCATAATTACTACGGCCGCTAGATGGCATAAATGTAACTATAGGTTGTTTTTGCTGGCTGGCTGAAAGGACGGGCTGCTTTCCTGCCTTAGTCACCTATGCATAAATAGTAGGGCTGTTATTGATTAATCAGCCAATTCTTGTTTATTTTTGATTAGTCTATAAAATGTCAGAAAACAGTAAAAATGCCCACAGTGATACCGTAGGTATAATTCAATATTCAAATCACAATGATATCAAAATGAAAAAGAGCAGCAAATCCTCACATTTAAATTGCTGGAATCAGCGAATGTTCACATTTTTGCTTCTAAAATTCTACTGTTGATCAATTTCCTGCTGAACAACTTCAGCATTAACATAAAGTCATTTGACCTCTGGGTATCAACAGTTTCTGGTGACTGGTTTTCAAAGGTAAAACAGGACTCCACTGCCTTGTTTTGTGTGTAGGTAAGTAAGATATTATTTACTTAAACATATTAAGATATTATATTTGTAGTTTTGAGCAGCAAGTCAGAAACTAATCACCACCGACAGCTAAATGAATCGCATGTAATGTGGAAATATATTTAGAATGTGGAATGATAATAAATGTGGAAAGATAATGAAGATAACAGCAAATCCAGTGATGCAGCTTTACAATCTATTTAATAGCAGGAGCCATTTAAAACCACCCTCTTCCTTTCCCTTCCTGTTCACAAATGGCAGGTCTGTTTCTAGCGTAAGCCATCGGGGTAATGCCATGACAGAGAGACTGTAAATTGTTCTGCTTGTTATCCTCCGGCAACTGAAATCCTGCCACGCAGTCAGAGCTCAGATTGGTGACTGGGAGCTCCTTAGGCTGTGAGAAACATTGTTAGGAGAGTTCTTGTCCATCTTGTCCACGTAAACACGTGCGCACACACACACACACACACACACACACACACACACACACACACACACACACACACACACACACTCTCTGCTGAAGGCCTGCTGCAGCTGGGTCCTGATGATTTTCCTCAGGGGTGAAAATAACACACCTTTGTCCATCACAAAGCTAAATGGGATAAAAAGAAGCTATGGAGGCACAGTATTATATTCACTTAATTACACCTGATAAAATGCAATTATTATAAGAAATAAATGAATTACTGTAGAGCCATGATGTAATATATGGAGCTGCGGTGTGTTTTTTTCATGAAGTTGTAATGAACTGTCTCAAAATCAAATGTTAAAGCAAGAAATGAAAAATCTTGCATTGTCATTTAATAGCATTGTAGAGTAAACAACAGATAAACACAGATAACATGCTCCACAACACAATATATCCTGTGTTTCTGGACAAATGGTCAGAATTTAATCTATCTAAGGCCTGTTATATCACAAAAAAATGCTGTATGATGGTAATGATGTGTAGATACACAATGTAAGCCAGCAGTAACAGTAACTTTTCAAACAAACCAGGACACAGGACACACAAATAAGAAAAGAAGTAAGTGAATCAGCTGTCTCTGGAGGCGCAAGCTTCAGTGTCTGGGCCCTATTACTTGCTTCGTACCCGTCAGATAACAGACATGAAAATCTCTTTGAGTCGACCCAGCCTCCAGCCCTTGCATGACGGACTCCATTTTTCTTGTGTGCCGCCACTCCCTCCACTGCTACCACCTTCACCAAAACACCGCCATCATTATTCACGAGCCTGCTTTTCAAACAAATAGCTGCAGATTCCTGAGTCGGACCTGCGTCCCTTCCCAGCAAGCATGTCTACACCTTACTGCCGACACTTCAAGATACAAACCTCGGTGTGTTAGAGAGGGAGAGGAGTGTGTGTATGCGTGTGTGTGTGTGTGTGTGTGTGTGTGTGTGGAGTGTGTGATCTGCCCCCTAAAAAAAGAGATAGCACAAAAGATGGATGAAGCCTGGGTGACATACATCCTGACACTTCCACAAAAGAAAACATCGACCACCCTGCTCACAAAAGCCAGGGGACAGAATAATGTTTTTTTTTTTTTTTTTTCTCTGTGTCTGTTTTCCTTTTTTTCCCAGCTGCTGCCAATACAATCCAATTTTTGACACTCTAAATGTGGCAACAATCATTCTTTCTTTGAAATGGCACAGGCAGGCATACATAAATGCAGCACACAATGTGCTGATAAAATACAGTGGGGCACCAGCAAACCAAAGCAAAAGCCTTTTGACCTTGTGTGGCTTGGAGTGTGTGATAGCTCCCTGGATATAAGAAAATCAATATTCTGCATTTAGCTGTGCAGGACCCTCTATTAAATGGAGCAACATAAGACTGTTTGTTTGTATTGACATGAAAAACACATCGAGCAAAATGCACCTTTGGTCAGATATTCTAAAGGGTAATTAAAACAAAGATAATATACTTAATAATGGGCTGGTCATTCCTTATAAAAAAAATTGATTACCATGGTTTTTAAATTTTAGATTCAAATATTTGATTCTTAATAACTGGAATACCTGATTCTGGAATACCTGATTTAAAATTGGATTGCATCCAATCTTTTTAAATCTTAAAAACCTGTCTGTATTTATTTAAAGTGCAATTCAGAGGTTGAAGTGGGCTTTAATGAGTAAGAGTTTAGTGTTAAATGGACAGCTCAAAGGTCAGTCAAAACATTTCACACATCACAAAATATTTCATTAACAGGAAGTGTGTGTGTGTGTGAGTTTCAAACAGGGCAGAAAATGAGCATAAATGACTCATAACAGCCCATGGACCATAATCCAACTGCACTGAACTTAAAATACATCAGAAGTTAAATTTGACCTCATATTCTGCCAGATTCTTTCTAGCTAAAATGGCCAGACTGCAGCTCACTCACTGCCCTCAGATGCAGCTAATAAACATGTATTTTAGACTATGAGTGTCATAAATACAAACTCACCCCATTTTCAAGAGTCCATTTTAATTCAGTGCACTTGCTCAAGCTGTTTGGAGTACTGCCATTGTCATGTTTTTTTTTTACCCTGGTAGGAATTCTAAAGTGCATGATGACATCATAACCTAGTTTCAATTTCTGAGTTGGTAATTCCTCCTAATGCCAGTCTTATTACTAGAAACAATGTGATTATTGGACATTTAAAAAAAAAAAAAACTTCTATAGTACTCAATGCATGGGAACTACAATGGTTAAAGCATAGGTAGTGTCAAGAATATATCATGGTTAATGTAATAAAAAAGACAACATTAAAGCAGCAATAATTGATTCTTTTGGCCACTGGGGGGCAGTGCAACAAGTTGTAAACACAACATTGACATAGTTTTGTTTCATAAAGCTGTTGTGGTGAGTGTTTTAGCAAACATTTGCCTATTTACACATTCAGCCAACATGGATCAACATTAGCATTCATTTGGGGTTGTGTTTCTGTCCACTTGGTGAATTTAAGTTCAATATTCACTCAGCTTTTAGCTCTGTTTTGGTCTTGACCAACTCAAAAATATCTGTGCCTTTAGCTTCTAAATGCTCCACTGTGTTCACCAGCTAGTTGCTAACTTTGGTTTGTCAGAGCTTTCTCACTGAAAACAGGTGGCTACTGCAGGGCTGGATGAGGTGGATGAGAGGAGTGAGAATGAACCAAAACAGTAAAGTTGTGGGCTGTAAAACCAAAACAGAGAGCTGAAGGATATTAAAATGCTCTGAGGATTGAGGGAAACCTAATTCCATGTGGGTTCATCACTACCAGCAACACCTTTCCCATCATGCATAATCAGTTGATCCATTATCAAGATAAAAAAATATTGATAATTGCAGCTTTAACTGTACTTCTTCACTTAACTGTTTTTTTTTGCATGAAAGCTGGATGTGCTGGACACCTTACCAAACTGCACATTTCCTGCTTCACTACACAAAGGCCACACTGTTTCCTGCATCGGCACTGAATCATGAGATTGGATATAAATTGTCCATTATAAATGTAAATCCAAGAAATACTTGGCTGGTAATTTCTCATAGAGAAATAGAGAGAACTTACTTTTGTCCTTGATTACTGTAGTTGTTGTCATATGACTCATATCCTTGGTCATCATAAGCTGTTCCGTAGCCGTCATCATATTCCTGAAATAACAGAAAATGCAACCAGTTACTTGAGTTGCAAAAAGGGAAAATTGCCAGCAAACATTTTGACTTTGAAGAGGTGTTGATATGACAACCTGTGCAACATTATAACCCCGCTAAAATGAAGTTGAGAAAAAATATGTAGGATAAGAACTGCTGTATTCAACACGTTTTTTTTTGTTTGTTTGTTTTTTTGCAAAATTGTGACCTAAATACCTTTCTGATATGGGTTTACAACAATGTCTGAAGCTGAAATAGGAACTTTTACCAAATCATAATAACCTATCCATCAAATGCTTACAGGGTAGTTTTTTCATAAACTTGCAATGCACCAAAGCCTTCAACTTAAATAGTGTTAAAGGACCAATACTAGGCCAAACTGCTTGATCTGTAGCCTGTATACTGCACCATTAGACTGGCAACTGCAGCCCTGCCCTTGTCTCTGTGTCAACTGAGTGACAGTGGGATGTAAAGTCTCTTGCTGTGGCTACGTTTCATCACCACCTCAAAGGATAAGCCTTGAACATCTGTTTGTGCTCCAGCAATCTGCCCCGTCCCCCCCTCTGCACTCCACCCAGGCCCCCGCCAAGAGGAACATCAAAGCGAACCAGTGCCGCACCCGTCCTAATTTGGGATAAATGGGACTTTGTTCCACAAAAGGCGTCGACCCCTAGCGACACATCTCTCATCCCCCACACACTTCTTGGCTAATTCCATCTGCCCCTGATTTGCATGCTTGAAATGAATGTCTGTAAGATTTAGCACCAGAAGAAAATGCTCATCACATCCATATTATTATTAAGGCCCTAATTCCTGATTAGAAATGTGCATTTGCCAAATGACAGTATTTGAATTGACTCTTTTATCTTTAATCCTCCAGAAACGAAGTATGTGTGAAGGAACTACATATGACTCTCAACAAAGAGCCCCAGATGTAACACTTGCTTGTTTCTGGGTAAAATATTATTCAAATGGTTACTTAAGCTTTGGTAACTGCAACAGTTGCTTCAAGGCATTTCTTTTATCTGAGGGCTACCTTTTCTTATTCTGTGGGGGAAACCTGGCAGGTGCATTTTAGGATAATTTTTATATGCTGAAACCTCTCTGTGGTCATCCCACTGGGTGGCTTTCAAGAGTTGTTTGCGATTCCTTTGCTGTTTGTGTGTGACTGGGAGGTCTGTTGGTTTTTGTGGAGGTCTTTGTCAGTTCTCTTCTATTTGTCTAGAGGTAGCTTGAGGGAATTGAAGTCCCACCTGGCATTTGTAATTCTGCCATTACTACTGCTTTGGCAAAGTCAACAATTTCCCATGCTAATGCAAGGACAAAGTTCAGTCAACAACTGTACTTTTGACAATATTAAACTCCTTGAAGCCCTTAAAAAACAAAAGCAGCAGTTCTCAAAAAGCAGTGCAATTTTGTCAAAGGGATGTAATTAAAGGCACTTCTCAACAGACAGATGAAACTGGAGACTTTGATTTGCAATTTCCCATCAAACCTTTTCCTGCTTACTGAAACGGAAAAAAGAAAATAGTTACTCTTACCATTTTAGGATAGTTTTTGTCAAAGATAATCTTCATACCACAGACAATAGTACAAACAATGCTAATATTTCTAAGTGATGGGTGGGTGAGGGGGAGCAGTGAACATGTTCATGTTTTTTCAACCCAGTCTCACAACAAAGTGTGTGACAGCTTAGTTGGTCCACACCACAAAACATATTAGTTTCACAATAATGGCTCTAAAATTGTAAGATGCCTACTTTTTTTTTTGGCCTGTTCTTTTCTATTGGCCTGCGTCCATGTCATGACCATCAAGTTTCTGTCTGCAAAAACAAAAAAATGCGAAAATGCTATATTTTTAGTTTCGACATTAAAGTGATTTGATAACATAATCTTCATTCAGTGAATGTAAATGATGTTTAAGTTGTCAGTTATTACAGATATTCTTGCAGGCTTTCTAACGTTGCTATGGTGGTTGCTATGGACACTGCTAAAACCATGTAGTTGCATGTTGTTGAATCACTGTCCTTGCATTCTGTAGTTATCTGAGCTCTTATGTTATTTGTGTTGTTTTATGTAATCATTTGATGATGTTCTTTCAATAAAAACATAGATTTTAGAGCGCCCCAGGGATAAATTGAATTTGAAATCCAGAATTTGAAGCTTTGTGATTGGCTGACCAGAGGACCCGGCCAGAAGTATTTTCCTCTCTGTCACCATGTTAAGGTTTTCTTTTAATGATATCTTTAACATTTCTCAACACAAAAACACTGAGGTGTCCTTGATAACTCAACAATATGATAGGTTAATGTTAAGGCCATCAGTTTGAATTATTTCTCCTTTGTTTCAGAGAAATAAAGTTATATCTGAAATAAATCAATATCTTTACTTTTTCTTAACAAATATAGATGCAGTGTAATTACTAGATTGGCTGTACTAGATACAGTATTTGATATATTCAGTAGATATATCTTATTACGACCCTATTTACAACCCTACTTTGCAAACCGGAAGAACTACAATTGTGGTGCTGATTTGTATCAAGCTGCATGGCATGGCTCTAAGGAACTGTAGTTTTAAAAAAAATATTAGTGTTTCTTGAAGGGAAGAGGCTTACAAAGGTGATCCATGTTACTGCACAATATAATGCAATCCACTTAGACGGAATTATTCAACTCTGTGGTGATTTTAAGATGAAGTTGATGTCATATTGTACTGATAAATATAGGTTTTGCAGTTTTGCAACCAACATACAGTATACACAACAATTAATGTTAGGGACTTTCACCATTAATGTTTATAATCATCAGTTTTATTCTGAGGACTGATCTGACAGAAGAAGATGAGATCTGATGAGATTATCATCAGATCATCACACCAAAGAGACTGATGGTGCTGTACTTTGTAGATTTAGTCAACTAACCATATGTTCTCATCTGTTGTTCAAACATCTTGGTCTTTGGAAATGATTTTATTCTAGCAGTGGCTCTTAGCTTGTCTTAGCTGGTCTTAGCTCATCATTCATTACATTACAAAGGTCAAGATTAGGAAAAAATAGCAACTAGGATTACTGTACAACAAATTGGCAGAAACTTGAGCTACAGTGGCCAAATTCAGAACAAAAGCAAAAATGGGCATAAAGTCAAAATCAGCTGTATTTTATCCTTCTACTTATGTATTTCAAAGTGGTGAAAAAAGGAACAAAATGCAACATACACTATTTGCTCAAACAACAACTGTTTGAAGCTGAAACTGATCTAACTAAAAGGGGCTTACTGAAGTAAGTGTGTGCATTGCTAGAAAAGTCATTTGGAATTGAGATAATATCTCTGTTTTTGTCAGAAACACGCTTGTTTTTGTATGAGAACCCTTAGGATCATTCTATTTCAATCTATTTGAAAGTTGTCTATTGTACAGTTCCTATTGCAGGCTGGAATAAACAAGTGTGGTCATGAATATTGAATGATGGGAATCTCGGCAGGACAGAAAGTAAAATCATGTGTTGTGAAAGCAGCCTGAGTAGGCAAACAAAACAGTTTCTTCATGACTAAAATCACGAGGACAGTCAAAACCTGCCCTGGATGACAAGGTCAGCTGTCATCACTGGCTCCAAAGTGACCACAGATATATTCACATTATAAATATGTCCATTTGACCACATGATATTTAACAATAAGGTTATTTTTTGGATTTCAAAGGCAACATTTACACTTCTGACAGGTGACTCCAGAAAATGAAATAACACAGTGCATCACTGAACTCTCATTCATATTGGTTTCAAAAACTCAACACTGAAACATAAAAGAAATCATTTAATTTCTCAAGAGGAAACAGAGGAGGCTTTGCCAATACAAAATTAATGTATTCACCCCAAATGATTCTCCATATGGCCTCATGATAATAAACTCATGAGATTATTGTTTTTATTTCCTTTCTACTTTGTTCAAGGGCACCAGTGTTCCATAACTTTCTCCTTAACTTCTAATAGGGAAACTATTTGAAATGGTAACTCAAAAGACAAGTATGTAAAAACTATGAGTACACCATGTAATGAAAAATGTTCAGTGAATTGATAATCATCTCAAACTAAATCAATAGAAGTCAGTGAGCACCCAGACACGAGGCTTCCAGTTCAGCAGCACTATATATGGAGAGTGAACTTGTGAACATCAAAAAATGAACAAACTCCAGGTACTACACTTCTTGGCTGCATATACATGTAAAATTAGGTTGTGAAAAACACACTGATGATTAGAAATAACAGACATCTGATTGCCTTCCAGGCTGAGTTTTCAAAAACGTTGTGTAACAAACTGTTATACAGAGCAGCAGTATCATGAAAAGCTGAAAGTAATGTACTGAAAAGGTGGGGCTACACAGTTTAATGCAATGTTATTTCAGATCACTGGTACAAGTTTCAGTTCATGATTGAGAGCCAGCAGAGATCTTAAAGCCAGGGAAATGTCTTTCCTACATCTTCAGCTGCCTGCTTTTATTTGTTTTTAAACCAACTTAATGAAATTATTTTCCACTTGCATAAAAATATTTAGTGTGAAATGCATTTATACATACATTATTATGTTCCTGTGTTATGAAGGCAGCAGGGGGTGTGTTCTGTAATAAAGCAGGTCTGAATTAAATTAAAGTTCTCCGAACCATCAGTCACCTGCAGACTTAGTGCTCTACTCTACTGTCCTCAGTAATATAAGCAAAAATTCTTGTAACAAAATAAATAGGCTAGATGTGATGAATAAATGTTCTGGTTAAATTTGTTTGTTAGTGGCAAGCATTATACTGGGGGGAAATGTTATTAACGTTAACAAGAAAAAAGAAATTACACAGCACTGCGTTGACTTGGCTTCTCATTTCAAGTTCTTTATAAACTAATTCTATAACATTCCTTCCTATAGTGTTCTCATGTACTGTACTGTAGTTATTCAACAGGGAAATGATACTATTTACTCATAAAGAATAAGTATAATATTAGGAGAAAGAGTCTTTGATTTGGTAAATGGATTGCATTTATATATAGGGCTTTTATCCATGCCCTTTACAATTTGCTTCTCATTGACACATTTACACATACACTCATACTCCAATGGTGGAAAGCTACCATGTAAGGCACTGGGCTAACCATCAGGAGCAATTGGGGTTTAATGTCTTGCTCAAGGGTATTTTGACATGTGAACATGAGCTCAGGGTTGAACCCATACCTGCTGAGCCACAGCTGCCTCATGATTTAGCATTTCCTCATGCCTTTAATTGCATTTTATTTTGCTAGCTCCATCTGTGCATCTTGAGCCCTAAATACAGATAGGATTTTGTTTTATGTTTGTTCCTAGAGGTGATAATGCACTAGTCTACAGTACATTTAACAATATCAGTTGAATATTCAAAACATACCCACATCAGGATTGCCACATCCACCCATGTCGGGCACTTACACAAAATCATGTCACCACCTGGGTGAAAACATTACAGGCTGATTTCACCAATTTACCACTGTCAAACTAGCAGGTTTAAATTGACAAGGCCTGCCAGCAGCCCATTGAGGCTGAAATTACATCTCATTACTTTACACCCCTCAGTACTAAAGTGCTGAATGAAATGAACACTTTACTGATGATTTTGCCAGAACAAAAAACATTGAATCATTAAAATCAAGTGTTCATCCCCCTTGGAGAATGAACTCCATGATAAGCTTTTAATTAGATTAGTGGACATATTTCAAGCAAAGTTGACATTTTGGCCTGAAGGCGGCATTATAGGAAAAATCATAGTGTCCAAAATGGAGGGTTCGTCCTCAGGGGAGCATTGGTGGGCTTGTGAATTTTCTTATGTATGAGTGGAAATTCTAGCCTGGTTGGCACTAAAGGAAAGGTTACAGGGTCAGTAAAACAATGGGATTCATCATAAGGGGACCATGAATGTCCACAAATGTCCTAGGAATTTTATTTTATTATTTTAAAAGTTTTCCAGATAAAAATTTACTTGATTTTGTTTGCACTACAAAAACGGTATAGTATAAGTTGTTATCAATAAAAGTTATTCCTGTTATCCCCTCCTGTAATTTTTTTCATTGAAAAGCTTTTAATATGAAGCAGCAATAACAGAACATGTGTTTTCATCAGCAGTAACTTAACACAGCTCTGATAGGACTGAAAGCAATCAGGAAATAGTAAAATAAGGCAGATATCTGATAGCACAAACAGGGATGCATGAGAGAAACTTAACTTCAAACCACACAAATTCAGTTAGAAGCAGATAGCTGAACACAGAGAGACTTTTAAAAACAGCTTGCTCTCTGGTCTCCAGTATAAGCATGAGTTGATTCTCGCAACACACTGCTTGTTTGAAGGGGAGAAGTCATGGGTTGGCAGCAGTCAACCCTGCCAGCGAGCAGGACCACAGCAGTGTGGCTCACCACGATTATCCCCTGCTGTGAGGCTGTAACGGAAACACGTTTCATTGCAGGTTGGCCTGAAGCGCAGCTAAAGCAGACCAACCCAGTCTACTGTAATGGTGTCTGTGACAGACACCGTTTTTTCATACTTAAGCCCCTTTCACACATGCAATCTATCCCTGAAATGTTCAGGAACATTTCCTGCATGGGGTTATGTGTGAATTGTAAAATTTCATGGAAAATGCCGGTGTGGCTGTGCTGTGAATGAAGACAGTAACATTGCAGGGACAAGTATGTTAAAGGTTATGCCTGTCTGACAAAAGACGTGGAACGAGCAAACCAATCACAAGACGCCGCCAATGGCATATTTGAATCCATAACTTGTTTCTGGTTGCCTTGCTAATTCTTTCACGGGTAATTTGATAACTGACAAGCAATACAAGTTCTTTTGTTTGTAAATAAGCTCCTTCTTTCAAGAATGGCTGGAAACTGGACAGATACAGAAATAAGGGAGCTTCTCTCAGTCCGCTGTGTACACACATATGGCTTTGCCCAATCTTCTTCTTCTTCTGTTTAGTTCTATGGCAGTTAGCATCCATAAGTATTGCATTACCACCATCTGCTGGACTGTCCATTGCCCCATCTATTCTGGCATTGCCATGGCAGATGTGAATAAGGCGCAAGACGGAAATGTTCCAGAATGTCGCTGTAGGTGTGAATAGTGAAAATCAGTAGTGGTGCCTGAAAGGTTATCCCAGTAATTTACTAGGAACTATTAGTGAAAGAGGCTTTATTCTTACAATACTGTTAAGGACCTTTAGATTGTCACATTGGGGGCCAGTACAAGACCAAATAATTCTATTTATTTGGGTTTTTTCAAGTCTGTCTTAATATGATATTGACATGCCATTATGTACGTGGAGATGGGTCGAGGTCACTCTAAGCCAGAATGGAGAGTAAGAATTGTTAAGACTAAGAACCGTTTCCACGTACAAATTTGCACGTCAGTATTGTTTTAAGACACTTAACAAACCTGCTTAAGCTCTTCACTCTATTATAAACCAAAAGTATTGTTTCTTCTCATACACCATGTTGTGTCATAACACACAATGCACTGTAACCATAACTGATGCAGACCATACACAGTGTTAGCAGGTAGATACCCTGGCTGGTTCTCGGCAAAGGCCATATGCCATTAGTGTTAACTGAGTCCTCCACCTGACTCGTGTTGTCCACTCACATTATACAACACTGCCTGGTTTTAAAGACCACATTAAACTTTAACAATGGCATGTTATTGCCATTTATTAGCCCAGCTACTCTATAATTGAGTTACAAGCGAGCAGAGAGGAGAAACATGCTTGGTTTATAAATCATGTTGGCACATTGAAAAAGATTCTTTTCTTTGCTGTCTGATACGTGGAAAAACAGCTTTAAAATGGGAAGCTGCCTGTGATGTTTGTGTGAGTGAAGCTATTATAATATCTGATGTGTTCGTATTGATATACCATTTACTCAAAATATCTTGGAGAGCACAATAGCACAATAATACTGCAACACTGCTGTGTTTCCAACACTAAACAGGATTAGTGTGACAGTGAGAGGTTGAGGGGGTGGGGGTGGGGGCAGAGACAGCGAAGGGAGAGAGAGAGGAGCCCCTAAGTGAGTCTTTCATTTGTATGCCAGTGGATGGCTGAGAGGCGTGTTGTTAAAAGATAAGGACTGGCCTCTGAGGCCACTGAAGACTAACAGAGGGCCTGGCACTGCATGTTACAACAGCAGTATCACAGCCGCTCCACTGTGCTCTACAATACCACTGTAACAGATAGGATGCCACTGACGCCCAGAGCAGGCTTTTTCAGGCGATGGATTTGTGCCCTGCACACTGTACAAAATCCAAATGAGTTCAACAACGCATTGTCCTCACGTTATGAACTTTACAGTGAACTGCACATGCTGAACGGCCTGTGCGAAAACACAAAAGGTGTCACAAATGCAGACAACAAAGCAAGAAAATTAAGCAAATCAAAAGATGAAGAAAAGCCGTGTTCTCCCCAGACGACTACATTACGATACCATCTGTTCAAAGAAAAATGTCTCGCCTCCATGCAGCTGTGCCACACTTCTCTTAACTTCCTAAGGATAAAAGCAAAATAACACCACATGATATTGCTCTAAGAAAACAAATAATCGAGTATTTGTATCCCTCTGTCATCAGTCTTAGTCTAAAATGTCTCAAAGTAGCTATATGTCATTTATTCAGTGCTTCCTGCATATTTCAGATAGCTGAACAGGCTGGAATTTGCTGAAGCTTTTCTGCTCTAGGGGTAGATGTACTACTCACACTATCAGATTGAGGATGCCAAAAAATTGCCCCATGCATCAAGTATGGGTATAACTACGCTGTGTTACACTTGACAAATGTCTTGGCTTTCCTTATGTTATTTTGCCACCTTTGGTTTTGATCCTGGCTAAGTTTTGAATAAATCTTATTCACATCTTATCTGGGGAATTTGTGTCATTAATAATTTAGCCCTGCAGAAATACATCTGCCATGGAAAATGAAATTCGATATCACTGTCTGTGATCCAACTAGCTGGACTTGACTGCAGAGTCATGAGAAGCTGGGGCCTATCCAAACTCTCCTCTTGGCAAGAGCCGTGGTACAATGAGGACAGGTTTGACTATATACACACAAGAATTTATTTCCGGTCTGCATATACCACTCAATATACAGACAACCATTCACACATTCAAGTCAACAGTATTCATCCTCTGGGGACCATGAATGTCTGTAGCTAAAAATTGTGCCAATCCATCTTGGAGATGTAGAGGTATTTCGCTTGATAAGTGAGCTTGCTGGTGGAGCTAGATGAAAAGTCAGAGGATCATCAAAGCCGTAAGGATTCATCCTCACGGGACCATGAATATCTGTACCGAATTTCATGGTGATCCATCCAAGAGCTGTTGAGATATTTCACTCTTTCAAGTGGTGGATTGAACTGAACTGACTGACATGCCATCCCTATAGCTTTGCTGGTAGCATGGTGAATGACAGTAGAAGAAGAAAAATTATTTGTGCATTGAAAACAAATTACAGCTGATTTTAACTAAGATTAAAGAGAAATATTGCACTGTTTAATATATAGTGGAAATACACTCAATTTAGAATAAAATAGCTACCAGATATACAGTATATACAGTCAGCAAGGACCCACCATGCTCAGAATGGATTAGTATATCTGGAGGATTTAATATAAACAATACCAACCCACATGCATCGCACTTCTTGGTCTTCTCAATTAAGCTTATGTGTGAACAGACGGTAACACAGTTACACTTTGATATTGTACCTCTAGATTAAGCATGACCGTGAAGTTCTGCTTGTACTTCGATTAGCCTCGTCTGACTCCATATTGGCAATGTTGAATTTGCGAAAGAAAAGATGACATGCAGCCTTATTTCTGAATTGAGAATTACATTATGTTTTATTCTTCTCCAATGGGATTAGTAGCAGGTAAAACAGATCTCAATGCGCCTAATGAATTTCATGAAATGAGATTTGGCTGCAATCATAGTAACCACTCAAGACTGATGGGGCTGCCAAGACTGGATCATGGGATAATAACATTTCTGTGATTTTGTTTGGTAACAATCGGATTCTGAGTAATTTGATACTGATACTTCCAGCACAAACAGGAGCTTTAACAGAGGTAGATTATGTAAGCCAAAAACCATCCAGAAAAAGATACTGTACGTTCATGCGTTATCATGACAAAATCACCAGGAGGTAACATAAGTCTGGTGCTTTTTGTCTGAACAAGAGAAAAGACAACGCCTTCAGCTAAACAAATGTTTTGGCCCGTGGCAATGCCGCACAGCAAAAAGAAAACGATGGGAACATGCATATGAGTGAATATTAAGCAGTGATAAATGAAGGCAACAAATGTGAACACGAAACATCTCTTTGTCATTTCATTGATGAATACAAGAGCCTATTTGTCAGCGCCGGATGGAGAACACTTGTCCTGGGATGGTGATGTATTCAAATAATACAGAGCAACTCATTCAGCCTCTAATTTGCAGTGATGTGGTTAGATTTATCATCTGGCAGATGTTGGGGGTCTTTTTTTTCTATCCAGATACACAGGTGCAGGTGTCGGGGGATACAGTTTACAACTGTGACAATGATGGGAAACAGCTGGTCCAGGAGTCATTCTCTACGACCTCCACGCATTTGAATTGCAACCTCTGAATAAACCTGTCAGATGTGGTTAGGTATGGGCTACTGGGGCAATTTTCCAACGTGGGCCACCTCCTCTCTCTTTCTATCTGCTAAATATGCGATGTTGATGCCGGAGTCTCTAGGGAACTTGCCTTGACAGTGCGGCAGGAGACTCTCTTGGCAAATGCACAAAGGCTCTGACTCTAAGCCTAATGTATTCATCTCTGGCAGCTGTTGATATTACAGACAGGTTCCCTTAAGACTGTGCAGGTAAGCTAAAAGACCAAATCACAAAAACACCTACAAAAACAAATTCACACTCTTTATGCTAACACCTCAAGCAGCAAGACAAAAAAAGTGCTGCATGCATGTTCAACTCTTACAGGCTGATATTTAAACCCTCCTCTGGACTGAAATGGACATCTTTAAAGTGTCCATTCACCCAGATTACAAAATAACATTATGTGAATAGAATTAATTCTGCAGTAATATGTCTTTACAGAAACAGTGTCCTTGTTATGCCAATAATCCAAACATTTTCACCCTGCTAAATACATTGTAGAAAACTATGCTGAATTGCTATTGAAGTTTTAAAAAATTATATTCCTTTTCAATAGAATAAAGTCTGATACACTACACAACCACCCACCACTCTGACCTTCACACCCTTACTTTCCACCTTACACTACTTCCTGTTTGGCACTAAAGGTTGACATTGGATATAAATCTTGAGGTGAAAATTCTGAAATGTCATTTAGAATTAACTGTCAAATCTGAATGTAATTCTTAGGGATACCAGTCATTACATGGTGATTTATTTCAGATATATTTTACACCCTTTGATTCATGTTCACATGCATATTTATATTCATGAAATACAAACAACTTAAGGGAACACACCTTTAATGGGTGTATTGGTCCTCAAACTAATATGCATGTTTGAATCCAAAATGTGTGTCTCACCTCCTGCACATTGATCTGCAACACTGGTGATACTCCGAACTCATTATCTTTACATGTTGCATGACAAGTAGAGTTGCAAATAGTGTGTTGATTATTTTTTAAATTGATTTATTCAGTTGTTTAGTCTGCAGAAACTGCCAGAAAAGAATGAAAAATGCCCCTCATAAGTTCCCAGAGCCCAAAGTGACGTCTTTGAAATGCTTGTTTAGCCTGAACGAAAGTGTAAAACCCAAAGATATTCAATGTTCAGTGACGAGAATGAGAAAAGCAGCAAATCCTCATATTTGAGAAGCTGGAATGATTCTATATTGTATAATACTGACTTGTTGTTTGACTCTTTGTTTGAGTTTTAATATACTGTACTTACATATTCACCGTATGTGTCCTGGACTATGGGAGGAGCCGGCCGGTATCCGGCGGTTGGGGGGGCACCTCTGGCTCTCTGCACCCCCCTCCCTCTGGAAGATGGGGCACGGCTGGGCGGGGCTCCTCTGGGTGCTGCTCCTCTGGGCACTGCTGCATGCAGGGGAGGGACTCCTCCTCGACTCCTTACACAAGACACAAACAGGCATAAACAAGTTTTAGATGAAAGAACAGAAAATCAGATATATTTTATATATTAATTAAGCCTTTTTTGTGTAGAGTACAATAAATTAAAAATGATTTTTGGAAGAAATGGGTATGAATGCATTGTTGGGTGAGTTTGGCTGGATCAGGTGGCACACATCCTCTCTCTGCACAACATGTTATCATGATCTTAAGCATTAAAAGCTACTATTACAAGGACACTATTATATATCATCAATATGTGGTCTTTAGGATGAGGTACTGTAATTTATTATGTTTGGAGTCAAGCTGCCTCATCTACATCCTCTCCAGTTAGTGATTTCCTACATCAGCCAAAGTGACAGAATGGTACAACCGTAGCGATGAATCTGATACATTCAGCGTTCGGTTATATGTGTAGGTGGAGAGAGAGGAACAGCGAGGGTGGAGGGCAAGTTCCTCCAGTCGAGAAAAAGTGAGTCACATCCATTACTCAAAACACAGCATGTCTTGTGGCTGAATGGCTTTCCTGTCTATTAAGGAAAATGCAGATGAAAAAACTGGTATTTCTGCCTGTTTCCATGATAGATGTTTCCCTCTGCAATTGTTGATTTTAAACGTTCAGTCTTGAAATGAACCTTTGCATGTGGCCTCGGAGGAACAGGCACAAAACTCGGATCTTCCATTTTAACATTTTAGGTATTATAGGATTGATTTTACCTTTAATATTTAGGTAAACAAGCATGTCTCTCATGAGGCTGTGCACCAAAATAGCTACTGTGAGATAATGATCTGTACAGTCATCTAGATGAATTAACACAGAACCAAAAGTCTAACCTGCACTGTAATCAAGATGGAAGCAAAGTCAAGCTCCTCTGTTGGAAATCAAAGGCGAGCTGACCTTGTGGTTTGGTAAAATGTTGCTCGAGCTTTTGACACCGACTGGGCTTTCTTTAAAAGCTGTTAACTGATCTGAAGCAGCGGCAGGAAACCACAAAGGTTTCTCTCCAGGTCATTTTATTTCTATGCTTTCCATTTCAGCTGTGCAGCATACTGGGGAAACATCACAGCTTTGGAGCAGGAGGAGAAAAAAAAAAAAAAACCCTCTAATTTTCTGACTAATGGGGACAGCGGTGGATGTTTATTTGATAGAAATTGGACTGCCCTGAAGCCAAGAAAAAAAAACAAAAAAAAAAAACAGTTCTGTCAGTCGATTCCCCTTTAAAAGCAGGACTTCTCTTCCAGCAACAGCCTCAGTCAAAGTCGAAGCAAAGAGGAATATGTGACAGTTACAAAGTCTACATCAAGAGCAGTGATATTCATCCGAAGTAAGCACATGTTAGCGTGAATATGTAGAAAATGGCACGCAACTTCCTTTTCAGGAGCCTGTGGGACTTCAGTCTTATCACACTCAAATTAGGCATGGTAAATGCTAATTACACTGTAATTTAAAACACAGCCAATTATATTCTGACTCAGAGCAATACAAACACTCCATATGGGTGACCTTGTTTATCTCAAAATCTGATGAAAGAAGTGTGTTTTCTTTTATAAACACAAAGAACAAACAACACAACCGTGTGCAGGTTTTTTTTTTTTTTTTCCTTTACAGCACAGCGTCGACGCAGAGCGTGTTCTAATGGCCACGAGTATATTTATTTGTAATCTTGTGAGGTCTCCGAGGAGTTGGAATTAGCGTGGGTTCACAGGGATAGTACACAGACAAGCATGTACTGAAAATCATTTGCATACAAAGGCTTTTATGCAAATTTGGCTTTACTTTGCTAATGTTTATGGACACCAGACATTACACTATTAGACACTATTTACTATCAATTCTGTGTTCCTATTACAGACGCTTGCTCAATTAATGGACAGACTGACCTATTTCACAACACATGAATATCAGTCCGAATTCTTATGAGGCATCATACTCTATAATGTAAAGATCTTGTTCAGTCCACATGTTGAGATTATGATGACACCCTGTATAGGCTGATACTATCTATCATTCATCTCCGTGTTTTACATTGAACACTGAAACAAGAACTCACCACTGTAACTTATACATGTTCATTGAGGGAAACTTATGAGGTTCATATTCGTAAAGCAAACATTTGTTAAAAGGTCCTGATTATCTTCATGAAATGCATCTGACCAAATCTCACTGTCCCACAGTCTGCTCTGAACTTGGTTTAACTGCATTTTCATACTATGAACCCTGGACATGGAAACATTTACAAGTTAAACTTCATCTGGAAATGCTTCCTTCAAATCAGACATTTCTAGCGTCACATTATAAACATCACATTCAAAGACTGTTTCATAAGGAATGTAATTTTTTTTTAAATAGTGAAGTTGTATCTCACTGACATTTCTCAGATCCTGTTTTGTTGTGTTAGATGTGATAGTTGTAAATTAATGTGTTTTTATGTAACTTTGTGACACCTATTGTACGCTGCCATTTTGAACAGGTCTCACTTGTACAAGAGATATCTCATGAGACTTCCTGGTTAAAAAAAGAATGATGCACAAAAACTGCTGTTTGCCAAATTTAGAAAGATCAGCTTAAATAACAAAGTGTGGCTAAGAAGGACAGAGAAGAGTCTTCCATTGCCTCCTGATTTAGATGCTCCATATTTGTTAAAAAATAAAAATACGGAGTTAGGTACCCCCTCAAAAAGTGACATTTCTCGTAATGTTGCACCACAGTAAATACAATCAACAATGACTGCTTCTGTTTCCTTGTGTGTGAAAAGTGCAATTGTTTTTTAATCAACCATTGCACTATTTTGTCAAATCTGCACGGTTCTTCAGATGCAGAAACAGGAATGACTTTAAGTTCCTGAGTTTAGTTCCTGTGCTTCAATAGTTCCTGGAACAATTTTGTTGGAAAGGGCTTTTATATTACCAGTAATACAGCACACATTTTCAATATGGAGATATACAGCCTACACAGTTTCTTTATAAAAGTTATAAACTTTAGCCAACACTTGAATGAATGAATCTAGAGTGCCTACAGGATTAACAGGGGGCGGGTTGGAGGTACCAGCCTTGGAATAATGTGTGAATGCTCCCAAGTCATTACCATGGTTACGGTGAATCAGAAAGAAGTTGCCCTTCGGATTTTAGTAAAATGTATGAATGGATAGAAGCCAAGAGGTGTGGCTGGGAGGGAGTAATGACGGAGGGAAGAGATGGGGTGAGTGACATTGTCTCTCTGATTGAAGTTTCACTAATCTTTATTGACAGCTCCGTCCAAAGAAAGCTGGTCTCACTAGCGTTAGATCTTTTTGCCTCTCTTGTTGGTTTCCTTTAGTGTACAGAAAACATCCTGACATACATATGAACAGGTGAGGAAACATTGGAGGTTTACAGGCACTCAAATGGTGCCTGTATGGTCTCCCAGCAGTCACGTCTTGATGCCATTTGACACCAGCCATGTGCAAAAGTTGCACATTAGAATTTTTAAAAGGATAAAGCAGTGCTTTAGTTTCTAGGGATGTGCCAGTCGTCTATGGTTTCTCTCTCTTTGTAATTCCTGCTGAGGTCTGCACACAGCATAGTTAGAGATATCAGGGCTCATTTTCCTGCCTTAAGAAGAAGATATTTGTTGCAATTTATTCTTGTAGAATATAAGAAACAACTTTCACACAGAGAAAGATAACCCATCACATTAAACAGGAAGCCTAGGTTTGGTTTGCTCTGAGATGTATTTCAGTGTATCCCACAGAATCATTTTATTTCAATATGTAGCATTATGTTATGATATGCTTTGCTTCCTGTCACTCAGCTGACACCAACAAATCCTCAGATCTAAATGACAAAATAAGCTGTTTATTTGAGCATTTTCTGATCTCTATGATAGTTTGTTTGGGTGAATAAAATGCAGACTGTAGTCTTTGTTTGTGCTGTGCTGTAACAACATCAGGCCACTTCGGTGCTTCAGCGTTTGCTTTTGAGAGTCATTTTTATGTTCGTTCGCATGAACTCAAGAGGTTGCTTGTCAGAAAAATGTAAACATAGAAGGCCAGATTTAGGATTTTCTGGGCCATGATTTGATGCATTCTGCCCAAAACATATGTGGTGTATTTACTGAACAGCTGTAGAAGCCTGGACTCACAGTTTACACATCATTTCAGTGTTTGCGTTGGTGTGTCACCCTCCTTATTGCACACACATTTAAGGGACGATTGTACAAGTAACAGGCACAGATGGGATTTCGAGGAGCCACAAGGCTGTGGTGAGAAAAGAACTGTGACTTTACATTTATTCTACAGAAATTTCAGATATAGATATATGCACCACAAAAATATCCAAAAATAAAATTAGACCTATAACTAAGTCTGATTCTTAGAGAGAAAAATAAAGCAATAATTATAATGTGATTATTTTGTACCACACTAGCAGGGGGCTATGATTGCATTATAAAATCACCACTTTTTTTTTTAAATAAAAGATTGATTGAATGACTTTGACTGCATTTAACTCAGTATTGTAGTGATACTGTACAGCACATCAGCTGTATTGACACCATCTCCACCTCCACCTGCTGCTCTGTCCACACTCTCTCTCTCTCTCTCTCTCTCTCTCTCTCTCTCTCTCCACCAGTTGCGGAGGCTTGGGTATTCTTTTTATGCCTCTTGTTTCATTTCTTTTTCATTTCCCATCAAGTTTTTTTTGTCTCCCATTGCATTAATAATATAAGTAGTCGTAAAGATTGTAATATTATCATTTCATGAGTAATAAATGTTTTTTTGTTATGAGGAATTTAAGTACGCAGCTTAATAAACTGCTGATTTAGTAAATGAGGAGCTCAATACACGTACGTTATGGCCTCAAATTCAGTGAGAACCGCAGAGTACATTTGCGTTGCCCCATTTTCTTGCTAAATCTGACCCAGATTTTTTTTTTTTTTTCCCCATTCGAACAAATGACAAGTATTAATGTTTTTCTGGTGAGGACAGTCTCGCTGACTCGACAGAGAAGAAATGGAAGTCTCCATCGAGAAATAAAGCTTTTAATGTGACTTTGGCAGTCGTATATGTGCTGTAACTCTAAATGACACCACTGACTCTGAGAACGCAACAGGATACTGTACACATCCATTTACAGAAAAAAAAAAGTCTTCCCAGTAGCTCCTTAACTGTAAATAATACCCAATCCCCAGATGCACCGAAGTGCACATATACACAACGATTTGCACACACACACACATATACACACTTGGAAGCGTGTTACCTGGGAGGACCTGGAACAGGTGTCCCTCTTCCACGGGCGGCTGACTTGCCCCTCACCGATGGCACCTTGGCATCCTCCGAGCCGCCATTCAGGTATGTGAGCTCTTGCAGCTGAGCCTGTCTGATCTCATCATTGTAATCCTGCACACAGAGAGGCAGGATGTTCACACACACACACACACACACATGGCAATAGACTCGCTTTCAATTACACTGTATTAAATTACGTCCTTTATCTCCAGGGCTACAGCTCGGGAATATCTAATTAATGTACTTCAGTTTCAGTTCAGTTTTAGTTTTATTAGTCGTATGTAGGTTAACACAGGGTCAACAATACGATGAAATGTGTTGGACGAGAAAACGGGTCAGCTCAAGAGCACTAGTCATAAAATGAAGATATAAGATAAAAAAATTTAATAAATATGGGATGAAATATTAATAAAATATAACACTATATTCATATATAAAATGAGAATTTATGTATAAAAATGAACGTGAGGAGCAACAGCACTTTACAGTACTGCCGTGACCGCTGTTCCTGAGGCAGCAAAACATTTCAGATCTCCCGTTGATAAATCCTCAGGATCCCATTTGCCTTTATCTTTTCACAGTGTTGTTGGTTTTTTTTTTTTTGCTATTAAATTAAAATACATAATTAACATGGAAATAGGACTTTAATCATAAAACGACTGACATGTGTATCGTCATGTTGCTGCTCTAGAAATAAATATGTTTCATGGCGACAGTGGAAAGAGGTACCAGGGAGGGGGAGGGGTCTGCTGATAATTAAGGATGAGATGTAAATCATCATAGCTCAGAGCATTGGAGAGATCATCCATAATGAATTGAGGAAGAGTAAATAAGCTCCATGCTGCGTCTTACTGCCAAGGAGCGTTTGGCCCATGCAGAGAGACTCCCTCTCCTGCACTCCTTTATTCCTGTTATACCCACGACTTCCCGCCCAGGATCACACACTGAATCAGACGGTTTCCACACACACACACACACACACACACACACACACACACACACACACACACACACACACACACACACACATTCCGACGGCCCTGACAGAATTACACTGCAAGTTAGAGTGTGAGGGAAAGAGCGGGTCGTCTCTGCTGTTACTCACTCGCATCACTGTGGATGGGCTGAAAATGAGTTGGCTGGAGCCAAAGAGCAGCTGAAGAGAGATTCGAGAGGAGAAAAAGAAAAGTCTGAGTGTGTGCGTGTGTGTGTGTGTGTGTGTGTGTGTCTGTGTGTGTGTGTCTGTGTGTGAAGTGAGAAAGACAGAAGAGAACATACTGGTATGAGAAACTTCTTGATCTCCTCCAGAGCGTGACCCATCCTGGCGTAGGCCTCAGCCGGCGGGGCGAACACCTCGATGAGGACATGCAGGTCTTCGTTCAGGTGGTGATATTTGGCCTCGCCACTCTGCCGTAGCTCTTCTTCCTGATGGTACAAAAAAACAGTAGGGTATCATATATCCTCTGTCTAAGAAATGTGCGCTAGTTAGCTGTCACAGTCAGGAACATTTATCTTTTGAGGGTTTTTTTTTGTACTTCGGCAAGCGTTTACTGTGGGGAGTTTTTCCATAACTGTTACACAGTGATTTTTGATGCTTTGCTGCTGCAGAATTACAAAAAGTCAGACAGAAAATATTTATGTGGGCTCTTGTATATTTCTGTGAACAGACAATCCTTACAATCCTTTCAACTGCAGCCGTCACATATGACTGATTGCTTTTGTCCTCTCACAGCTGTCTTTCCTCATAACAAATGTACAGATGTATGTGCTCTCTTACACTTCATCATATTATCTGCTCTGCTTGTTGCATCTCATCTATGTGATCAGTGTAGCTCGTTCAAAATAAAGTCAGCCACTCTGGCAAGAAAAAGAATACTGATAGGGTGAAATATTAAAATCTTATGTTAATACAATTTATAGCCTCAAGTTGAAAAATGAGTACTCGTTTGAAATCGTCTTTAATACAGACACGGAGTAGCAGTGGAGCCTTAATGCACAGGCTTACTGGGGCTTAAGCCCCGGGCCTCTGGCCTCCAGGGGCCTCACAAGACATGAGCTTAAAGACAAAAAGAAAAAAGAAAAAACAGTAAACACAATGTAGGAGAGCAAGCTACCTGTGATGCGGGGCGGACGTGATGAGGAGTGAATCCTCACGCTATGCTTCAACACTCTTTGTAAAAACCAACACGTTCTCATCCCAGGTTGTAAAGTACAGAGGTTTTGTCACGCCCCTCTGGCGTCTCATGCAGACGCACAAAGGCTTTCAACTAAATCCAATGTAAACCCATCTGCGGCAATATTACACTCTGAAAGCAACTGGTGTGGTCTGGTTATGACAAAAAGCTGTCCCGATTCACAGTTGGATACATGGCGCTCATATTTGGAAGCGGGAAGTGTACAGTGGTCTCCTGCAGCAAAGTGCCGTCTAACTATCCAGCCATCCACCCAACCCATCTCCTCCTAAGAAGGAAAATGTCACTTTATATAGATGACATCAGTCTCATCATGTCTGATAATGATGCAGATGGGTTTACAATGGAGTTAGTTGAAAGCTTGGTGCATCTCATACAGATGCTAAAGGAAGTGCGTCGGTATCAGACCCCGAGGGATGTGATTAAGCATTGGTATTTGATGCTCTGGGAATGAGAAGGGGCTGTAAAAACATCATTTACGTCATTACGTTGTGTTTGAACGTGACAGGGCAGTGCAGCAGCAAAAGTTTTCATCCAGCTCAATGTCTAGCTGTGTTTACTTGTCAAAGTAAAGACATCGAAAAGACAACAAAATTATCACATGGACATTGAGGAGGACTTTGTGGCAGAGGTGATTGAATTTCATGAATTTGTGCGCAATCAGAAGAACACATCGGCAGTTGAACTGATTGTGTTAACTGGTGACTTTCAGCTGAGTGCATCATGGTTGCCCGTAGTAACGGCAGCTGTTGAAAACACCAAGAGAAAACATAGGTGTCCTCACAAATTCCTTATCAATTTTACTATTACTAGAGGTAAGAGATAAACATTTATCAAATTATTTTTGTCTTACTAAGTTTTCAAATGAAACTGTGTTGCCATCAAGAAGCATTCATCTTTCTTAAAGTTAGTTTGAATGTGTTTCATGAAGGATTTGACATTACTGTCAGAAGAAAATATGGCGCAACCACTAACCCGCTTTGATTATAGATGTGGAGAATCAAATGTTGAAATTAATCCCTTTAAATGTTTGCTTGTTAGAGAGGAAACACTGCATCTCCTTGCATTATCCCGCACTGAAGGTCACGGGTTTAAACAGATGAGACTGGTCAAATCTGGTGGCTACTGGAGGTGCAACCACCGCACAGTTTGTACACAATATACGTTCCTGCACAGTGACAGAGCACATTAAGTTTAATGTGAATATGGGTCACTTTTCCGACTGAAAATAATGGTATAAAATCCACTGCACTGCTAATCTATATGTTTTGTTTCCTATATTAAAAATAATGAGAGGTGAATGCTTCTTACTAAGATTTAATGGCAACCCATCCAGCACTTGTTGAGATATTTCAGTCTAGACAAAAGAGGTGGACATTACCATTCCTGAAGCCATGGCATTAGAGCGGCAAAAAATATGCTGCTCAAATTTAGGATAAATACAGTATGAACATAGTTTTTAAGATACACAGCTGATCCATGGTGTCCATGTTTTCAAATACTGTTTTTATTGATCCATCCGTCTGTATGGTGGTGTATCATAAAACATTTTGCAAAGGCAAGATGTTGATCAGGCTGTCAGGTCAGACAGGTCTAGCTGACAGTGCCAATAAAGTCTGTAGATAACATATGCTGCAATAGACTTGCTTTTATATGACATCTTTATTTCCATGCACAGCGCTTGACAACATAAACCCAGCAGTATCTCACTTTAGTAGCTAGAGAATATACAAGTATATAATAAGTATATAATATACTTAAATATAATATATACGTTTTTCAGTGGCTGATTGAAACAAGCAGCAGGCTTCAACAACAACTCCGCCATCTTTGCTGGAGTTCCAACGTCAGTTCGATCACCTGTCGCCAACACAGAGAGTGTCAACATGTGGAAAGTTACATATTTGAGCTTTAAACAGGTGTAAGTAGAAGTGCAGGCCTAAAAGAGCATGAATTTGCTATTTAGTTCTACTGAAACCTCTGTAAGTAGAGCAGATGTAACTCGCTGTTCTCCACCTCCGCCTGTGGAAGCACAGTTCATTTAGACTGCAACGGACAAGTCTACCATGTAAACAGTGAGAGGCTTCGCAGGCCATTCAGGCCTGACAGAAGCAGGCCAGTATAATGTTACTGATGGCGAGAAATAGGACAGTAAAACCCCCAAAAGTCTCCCACCACATTACACAAAGGAAACAACAGGTTCGGCGTCCCAGTTTCTTCTTTAAAACAACAAAAAAAAAGAGTCTTCTCCGGGGCCTTCCAATGGCGGCAACTTCCTCTTTCCCTTTTCCCTCTCCAGCACCATGCATGCCAGTGTCTCTGATGTCACCTAATTATAAATAAGAGTGCCTGTGGTATGTTAATGATATGTTAATTTCCCCCATAAATCTGTGCTTTACGAGCAGAGGGCTCCTTGCGCATAGCAGCAGCGCTGACAGAGCTGCCGGTGTCGAGCAGAGAGACGACTGCTTGCAGATCTGTCTCTCCTATTCCCTTTCATGTGTTCCTCGGTATATTTGCATGAAAAAAAAAGATGTGAAAAACAATCATTATCTCGTGCTTTAACTATCATCAGCAAACGACAGACGGCTCACTCTAATGTTAGCATATGTCATTTGGGGCCTTCTTTTTCTTTAAAAAGTATTCCATTCTTTTACTCCATACTCCCATCTATACAGTCTATTCAACATGTGCAAACTGTCATTGTTATACCTACTAGATATCTCATTTGGTATGAAACCACTTTGTATGTGTGACCACATTATTTGCATATGATATTATAGCAGTTTTCATACACAGGGGCTCCTCTCCCAGCACTGATAAGAGGTATCCGTGATCCAGCAGCGTCCTATAGCAGCTAAGCAGCCCACGGCGGGAGATTACAGCTGTCTGTTTCTCATATCTATTGGCAGCATCTTCCTCCTGTTTACATTTTTTTTCTCTGTAAATCTGCTTATGAAAAGCCGTTCACCCTGGAAACAGAGAGCCACAACACTCTGGACGCAGGAGCTCCTGTAGACGGAGCTTAGAGGTAAAGAATACTGTCAAGCTCCCAGCATTCCCATTCAAATGAAATATTTAAGGACAGATGAATCTGAGTCTGAGTCTGAATGACAGGTGACGCATCACATGCAGTACAGCCATCTACTGCAATGATGAACTGGAACAGCTCTATCAGCATTGTTCATCTGCACTTCTGACATACAAAGTGGCTTACAGACACAAGGGCCAGAGTTCCTCTTTATATGGTTTGCAGCAGCAAGACTCCACATGGATACCAAGAAGAGAGACCATACAGTATCTCTCCTGTACTGGCCTCCCTTCACTGGTTGTCAGTAAAATAAGGGATTGGTATAAAGATTATTTATTTAGTTTTAATGCATTGCATGGACTGGCACCAGTTGAGAACTCCTTAGTTCCCATTCCACCTTTAGAGCCCTGAGATATACTGACCAGTCACTGCTCTTTATTAAACACTCATTTGATATCCACGGACCATTAAACATCTTACACTGTGGAATAGTTTACCTCTCACTATTTAATCCTCATCTGTTTAAATGTTTCAAACACATCTTTTTACTCAGCTTTTTGAATGTTATGGTTTTCTGTGCAATTTTATCTATCTTTATTTTCATTTCTTTGTGATGTAATTCTTTTTTATATTTATCTTGTTGTATTTTTAAGTTCTCTGAAAAATGTGTTTGGTCAACATTTAAAATGTTCTATAACTACCACTGACTACCATTGCTGCAAAAATCCCATTTGATGAACAACTTAAACTACATCTAGATTATCCATTTACTTCCACTTATATTTAATGTTGTTACAATCACCTTACTCCACACTGTCTGACATCTACATAGGGTGAGTCACCATAATTGTAACATTTTTCACTTTTCACTCTTGTACTCAGATATTTTTTACTTACATATGTAGTATATTCAGGCAAATGACCTACATGTATCTGCCATCATAAACCACTTCACGTTTTTCAATAGAGAAAACAAGTCATGAGGAATTAAACTGAAAGTGGATGCAGTCCGATGTTGCAATAGAAGAGCATGTGAGTCTCAATTGTAACAGCGTGAGCTGCAGTTGTAACACAGCTAAAAAAAAAAGCATTAAACAAATAGTTCATGGCAAATCAACAATATTTCAGTCAAGCAACTGTTTTTACATTGATTTCATAACAAGGATGTGATCAGATAATGTATAAAACATAACGATATTATTAAGACTTACCGGATGTACCAGTAAATCTGATTTAGAATATAATTGAATGATATCTAACTGAACATTGAGCATTGGCCAATACGACGCATGCTTTTAAATAAAGCAACACCCCAGGTCACTAAGCTTTACAATCTATGCTATAGCCACGCAGTCCATTTCTATTTGCAATTTTTATTGACAAAAGACAGATATACAAGGCCATGCTATGAAAACAACTTCCTGCCAGCATTTAAACATTACATTAAACAGTACAAACATGGATGCATACAGTGCATAAACAACATTTCATCCAAAAATGAAGTTGCTCTTGTGAGCTGGTCAATAACATTTTTTTCAAGGTAAGACTACAACCTCTCAATGGCTTAAAGAATATAAAAATACATTAAAATGTGTGCCATTTTAATTTGATTGGGATTTTTTCCAGGGGGCCCATTGCCTGCTGTGGGTTTACCAAGTTAATTGTAGATTTTCCCTCCCTCTGTGCACTCCTCATGGTTCCACTCTTTACAGCTCCAGCATTGCACCCAGACTTCTCCAGGCTTCAATGAAACAAATCCTCTCCACAAACCTGGCATCCAGCGTGTCTCTTCTCCCAGGTAGCCATTGTTTGTTTTTTCTTCTGGGGCTTGGAACTGCGTGGTGCAACTCGCTTTTCTCTCTCCTCTTCAAGGCCTGTTTTGTTGGTGTTTCTGTTAGTATAACTGTTGTCCTCCTCTTTCTTCCCATGGTGGTGGCTTTTTTGGGTCCAGCCTTCGGGTAAACGCGAACAGCAACACATTTGAAACACCCCATACTTTCAGCTGCTGCAGATGGTTCTTCAGCTGCCCCCTCCTGAAATGGAGTGGTGTGCAGGTTGAAGGGATAAGCTCCGGACCATCTGAACCCAGCCATTATGTTGGCTGGTGTGGTGGCATATGGCAGAGCTGTTGCTACAACAGCTGGGACGTCATAGAGCCCCATAGTCTTAATTTCTTAGATCATAAGATAATTTTTGCACTTCTCTGATCTGGAGAAAGTCATGTATGGTTTTATATCTTCTAGGCATTTTGCAAAGTTTTATACCTTGCTCAGCAAAGTGATTTAAAAATGAAGATTATTATTATTATTATTATTATTATTATTAAGTTCTCTCTTTATCTTAATTATGTTATTACCTGGATTGTTCTTCATCCAGCTGTCGATGGTGGTGTTGACCTACCTGTTCAAAGGCCCATACACACTCCTGTCCTGGATTGTAGTTTGTGGGAGCAATGGGGAGGGAAAGACAAGAAAAACAACTCTGTGTTCCCTGCAGAAGTCAATCCCCTGGATGGACAAGTGTGACGCATGCTTGTCAAGAAAAAGGATCATCTTGGCCTGTGCTGACGTAAGGGTGTGCTGGGGAAACACAATGAAATCATCCTGCTACATCCAGCCTGATCCATTGGCTGTGCCAATGAAGCCAGTAGGTCCGCCATTAATTTTGAAGGGCTGGAACTTATTGGGAAAGATGAATTGGTACACTGTTACTTTGTGAATTAACTGCAAAGGCCATGGTGATGAGGGTGCCCCTCTCTGCTGAGGTCATTGCCCTTATTTGTTTCACCCCCTTGGTGGACATTATTTTGTTTGGCGTCTGGACTGTCATAATACCAGTCTCGTCCATGTTCCACATATCCTTGGCTTCAAAGTAAAGCATTCCAGGACAACAGCCAGTTTGAAGAAGGCTTGGACGTTGACTTGGTTGAAGTTGGTGGCACAGGAAAGGCTAGCAGCCTGTGGACGCTGTGTTGACAAATGTTGGTGCCTCTTCATGAATCCGACAAACCGGTCCTTCCCTGCCATGTCTTTCTCTCATCATGACTCTAGTATTTGCAGCCATATTGGTTTTCCAACTGGTATGCAAGTCTGCGGTCCTGAAAAAATGTATGGTTACATTACATGTAAATACCACTCATATTTATTTGTATTTCTTTCTAATTTATCATATTTAATTGTGCTGTTCTTTTTCCACACGACTTTTCACATAACATTTTATATTATCAAATCAAGTTTCTGATTTATTTAAATTATGAATTTAAGACCAGGAATTTCTTATATTACTTACTATTTATGTAACTATGAATGAAAAATCATGACATACAAAAAAGCCTTCTATTTTAATGTAAGATGACCAAGCTATTACTGTTTCAATCTATTCTAACTTCCTTGGGGCATTATCCAAAGTTAAGTTCTCGTATACCCTGACTTTGGAAGCTCGTGGCTTCCCTTCTCCTCCAGGCTCGTTCTTGCCTCACAATACCTGTACAGAGTGAAATGGCATATGCAATATGCTTTCGCCAGACTTCGTACAGAGATCCTGTCTGATGACTTCTTCTGAAGCTTTTTCTAGCACATCCCTGGGCACTAACCTTGTTTTCCTCTCCCTATTTGGTAGAACTCAGGAAAAGTAAACAAAGGGGAAAATAATCAGGTTGTGCCCAAAAATCTAGGCAGTTACAAATGTAACTTGCTACAAATGAACTGCTGGTCACATGCTTTGGCGTTCCTTACAGACCAGAACTAGCATGCATGACCGGAAAACTATGCTAACTGACGAAGAACAGATACATGCAGACAACCATGTGGATTTTAGCTCCACGCCACATATACACAACTTTATATTTCAAAAATACCTCTGGATCTTAATTTTTACTTACTTTGTGCTAAACCGGTTTTCCAGCTGCCATTCCCTGCAGAGTGGCCGAATCTTGCTGATATTTCTCAGGGATGTTTAGTTCTGCTCTGGCCACATGCCAATGTGATGAGGTCATGATGGTATTTACGTAGCAAGAGAAAACGTGCATATCACAACTGTCACACATTACATTTAAGGCAACTCTCCCCCGCATTCTGTATTGGCTCATTCCAAGTCTTCATTGAAGCTTTGTAATGTCTGAGTGAAATATTTAAACCCAAAACACCAATATTCTAAATGTCTTTGGCAAAGTCTCTTTGCAAATTTTGGGGTCAAAACCAGTAAGTCAGTACCAAAATTGCAGTATGGTTTGATAAAATTTCTAAAGCTGAGACAATTAGAGAATTAATCAATGACTTGATGAATAGAAAATATATTGGGAATGAGCATGCTTGCTGATTGATTGTTTAAATCAGTTATCAAGGAAAACATGTTCTGGATTCAGCTTATTCCATTAATTGATCAAATGAGTCCTAAACAAGAGTTTTTTTTTTTATTATTTTGTCTCAGCTTGCTAAACTTGCTCATCATGCAGATGTTTTTAAACCTGGTTGCATTTTCCGTTGAGAACGTTTAGTAGGCACCACTTAGCGGTGTCCTTTTCATTGTCTGTTGAGCTACTGTACTTTGGCTTCTACTGGTGACACAGCTGAAGCGGTTATTCCATCGATTCAAATGAAATACATCACTTCTTGTGTGCCACAGGATCTGTTCCAGAAAGCAAAACACTCAAAAAGGCTACATAGCCCACTGTGCCGGGCCGTACCCAATCTACCCAACACCATCAATACCTTCAGTGAAGATAAGAACAAACTCTCAAAGAAAAAAAACAAAAAATACAAACAAAGGGGATCTCCTGAGTTTGCAATCGGTGCTGAGACAGATCAATAAAAAAGATTAAGATATGGCATTTGACAATAAGATAAAGTAATGAGGCAGAAAACTGTTGTTTAGATTCTACAGTGACTGCACAATCAGCAGGAGCAGCTAAATAGTCATTGATTCATATGACAGTGTCAATAGATTATTATTTTGTAAGCCTGTAAACTGGTAAGTACAATAAAATGTACAAAATGTTGCAAAACGCTCTGAACTTGATCTCTCACAATTCATCTTGATAATGTGATTTCAATTACATCATCCCCTAGATGTCCAATTGAAGATGGGCTTATAAATTATTTGCAAGGACCAGACACAAAGTGGTCGATTTTTTTTTGAGTGGAGGACAGTTCGTATGGACCGCTCTTGCCAACAGTGAAGGTATTTTTCTGCAGCAGCTCACAATTAAATCCAACGCACGACTTACTGAAGGTGAAACAAAGAAAATGTGATTGTTTTGTCTATCAGGGAAATTAAAGAGGGACTACAAGTCCCAGGGAGGAAAATGGATGAGTTAATCACAGCGCTAACGAGGAGGGGGCGCGGAACACGGATGCCTTTACATCATCCTGTTCTGACAGCGGCAGGACAACCGAGGTGCCATAACCAGGCGGGGAGACTGTGATTCCGACAGCTCGGTGCCTTTCAACCTCTCTACACTCACATTCCTGTCAACACAAGATCAAGGTCCCGCAGCAGCATTTGAGCAATTATCCTGGCTCTTTGCTGTGTCTAAGAGCTTAAAGGGTAATGTACTGAACATTGTACGGTTTCATCTTCCAACACATGTATTACTGTATACTGTATTTTCTGAGTAGCAGGGCTACAATTACATTTACATCTGATGTCTTCCGCAGGGTGAAAACTGTACATTATCTCCTTTCCTGTCAGTCAGGAGCAGCCCAGAAGTACAGCACAGTATGTATTTTATCAATATAAATAGAAACATGTCCTGAAAGGCAACAGTGCTTCACTTGGGGCTTCTGTGAAAACAAGACAGCTTTGTTTTTACTTGTTTGAGAAAATCTCTGGGTGAAAGTAGACCCATCTTTTTGCTTTGCAGTGGCTCCCTGACGTACACGAGGAATATCAATTGCTGGAAACTACGATGACACATGCTGTGCAGCTCAAAACAGAGAGTCAGCAACCAGCTGAAGATAAAGTAGTAGCGAGGGTGTATCCCTCTTCCCCCTAAAAAAAAAAAAAGAAAGAAAAATAGAGGAAGCAGCGCTGTACGGAGTGTCCCCGACAGAAAGCTGTCAGTCATAAATCCCGCGGCAGGTTTGCGTAGACAGGTAAGGGCTGCCGAGGTCAGCACATCTCCATGACAGATCTTTTCTTCAAGTACTCGACAGAAGTGGACCATCAAAGACTATTGATCACGGTAATCAAAAAGAATGTGCTGTATGATTGCAAGAATCATCGCCGCCAACAAATCAACCCTCCCGACAAACAGACAGAGAGGAGAGACGCAGACGAGCCAAGTGAAGTCGATTTATTCCCAGTTAACCGAGTCTGCAATCAATTCTGCTGCTAAAGAGCCACTGCTGGAGCCATTTATATCCTCTCTTTATATACCGACATGATCATTGACAAACAGGCGTTGTTAAACTGGATTGTGTTTGAAATTTCAGGTTATAGCTTCCTCATAAAATCCATCCTTTCTTACCACAAAGTTTCCATTTATGTATATTTATCATGAAGGGGCATTTTTCTCTATCCTGTGACAGAGTTTATATAACAATATATACAAAATCAGACATCTAGAGTGTCTGGATGTCTCGGATCTGGAGTGTTGCCCTGTGTACAGTCTGCATTTGATTTGTCTGTGTGTATTTTGTTTTCTGTGGAAGATGTCGGACGTGTCTGCCGCTCCCAAGATCATTGGAATTTACATAAACTTTTGAAATTTGTTTTCACGATGAAGCTGTTTTTCAAAACTGGATGTGCTCATGGTGACCCTTGAGCTGTCAATCAAATGAAGTCTGAGTTACTGGGGTGATCTGCTCACACTGATTTGATATGAAACAGAATTATGAACATAAAGCTGCTCAGATCGTCTTTTCCCAATTATAGTAAAGAGGAATACAAATGAAAATAGTTCAGAATGAATCAGCTTCATGTGATCATAATTTTAAGAGTGAGTAATCTGTGATGTGTTCTTATAGCAAAAATGAAAAAAAAAAACAAAAAAACAAACAAAAACAAAGCACTGGCTCCATCATCTAAATGTGAATATTTTTGGTTTTCTATGACAGTTAACTGAATATTTTTGGACTGTTGGTCATACAAAACCAACTTGTGATGGGTGTGTTTCACTAGCTGTTGACATGTTGACAGACCAAAGAATTGATTATTTGGTTAAAGAAAATAATCAACAGATTAATCAGTTCAGGCATCACTATTGTCTACAGTGAGTCATGTACAAAAATGTGCATTTGCACAATTTGGAGAGCTTACAACTTTCTCTGGGAAAAAAAAAAAAAAAAACTTTTTTTGCAGCATTGAGGAAAAATCTGGGGCAAGAGCACAAAGTCACCTCATGTCAGCGTATTAAAAAACCCAGTTTTATTTCATGAAAAATCACTGGACTTCCTCTCATTAAAATCTGTTATGGGGGGTCCCTTAACTCCTGTGTTCAGTCCAGCCCGCCCATTCAAACCTTGTGAAAGAGTAACTGCAGCAGACTGAGGGGTAAAAGAGTGAAAAGGACTGAGGAGAGCAAGAGAAAAAATTAAATAACAGACTGGAGTGTTACCTTTTCTTTGTCTCTCATGGATCCTTTTCCAAGAATTGACATCTTTGTGAGCGTGTCCTCCTGTAGTCTCTTTAATGAGTTCCCACGCGGCCCGAGGAGTTTGCCAACAAAGTTAAACTGCAACAGAGAGCAAGAGAGAGCACGCATCAATCAGAATCTGTGTGTTTGAGATAAAGAGCAAATACATTTCTTAGGTCAATCACACGTGGCTCAACCGGCGTTAGCTCTTGACTGAAGATAATAAAAATTTATCAGCAATTTCTTCCCGTCCGTGTCTCGATAGGATCGGTATGGAAGCTTTTCTGAGATGACCAATTTGTCACCTTGACCTTTTATTGCATGAAGATGTTCTGCAGTGTACACTTTGTCTGAAAATCTAAAAGCATAAAATTCACAAGTATGTTCTGTAGCGGGGATGTAGGTTTGGTTTCACAAGTGATGGAGACACAATGAAGTCAGAGGTACTTTGTATAAAAAGTGATAAGTGATGTTATTTTGTGCATTTATATACAATCATATCAGTCTTGCATTAAACAAATTATGATAAAAATCTGTGCTTTCCATAATGATGATACTATAGTGTAAAAAAAATTAATCCTATGTAAATTGCTGCATTATTAATGAACTAACCCTGTAATCACAGCTAATTTCCACCTGATACTCATGTATTTATATGCAATTATATATTATATATTATTAAATGTATTCACATTTTTCCTGCAAAGGTTAGTGTCCTTTACTGCCATAATTCTAGTGTATTTTAGGACAATATAAATTGTAAATAAAAGCACAAATTGAATTACTTTTTTTTTAAATCCAAAAAGCCATGCAGGGCGGGTTAGTAGTGCCTGCAGTCTCCCTCTGAGATGGCAGACAGCCCTGACAGCCTTCACCAATAAGGTAGAGAGGCCTGTACCTCTGTGTTGCCAAAAAGGGCTGAATCCAGTGCCAAAAGCAGTGTGCAGAGCACCCGCTGCACACTGCAACAACCGAGACTCAGGTGAGTGTATCATCATTTTGATCACCTCTCACAATAAGAAGACACTGTTCAGCAAGTTTTTTTTTGTTTTTTTTATGAATAGATCAAACTGAAACTGTAAAAGTGAGGTAGGGTTTTGAAAAGTTAGGGGGCCATGGGAAATAAGACCAATTTATCAAATTAACTATATTAGAAATCTGTTATGAACCTTAATTTACTCACATTACAATTTTTGTCCTATATTATAGATATTATAAAAGGGCACACACAGTGGGATCAAAATTGATGCAGTGGAGTCTTTTACACCTAAAGTTCCTTCTGTACACTTCCCACAATGCAACCATTACTCAAGTGATGCTACTTGAGTCATTTTCTCAGACTTGACAAAGCTCCTCCAGAGCCACAGAGGACATTAACTGTGTTCACAGGCTAAGTAGTACTCCATGTAACTGGAAAATTGACTTTAGACTGAGGACAGCGACAAAATAACAAATACCAATAACCTATAACATCTTACTTGTTTTTCAACCATCCTATCAGCCCACAGCCCAGTCCAGACACCCAGAATCTTCAGTTGGTCAGATTATGATTAATTAGCATAGACAAATCAGAAATTAACCAATATATGAAAGGAAATAGCACTGATGTGTTAAAAAACATAAAAAAACATCATGACATTTGTTCTTATGAAGGTAAATGTGACAATTTTATGTAATATATACAGTATTTTAGGTCATATCAACCAGCGCATACAGTAGTATAATTGTACATGCCGCCTGCATCAGAGCTTTACACTCTAGTATCACTTCAGCACATTTCCTAAATCTGTTGGAATATTTTAAGATAAATTTCCAGTGTGCAGCAATGTGCTTGTTTGAGCTAACATCTAACTTGACCACTTCTGGCATGTCGCCGTCCATCAAAGGCTTCCGGGCTTAGATTACTTCACAAGGTCACCGCTTTTTGCCATAAAAACCCAAATGTTATGCATTACTTTGTCGCGGGATGTTGTGCGCAGACACCCATCAAAGTCATACAACCTTAACAAGGGCTAAACACAATTCCACCAGCAGCTGGAGATGGTCAGGCAGGCGAAAGGAGAGCGATGCTTTTCTCCCCCCTCTCCATGTTTTCCTTTAACAGTGAGTTATACAGCTGTCTTCCTCAACTATCTAGGTCATCAATTAGCTAGCAGGAGGTAAAAAAAAAAAAAAAAAGCCAGTTTTGTTCTACACCTCACCTATATCTCTCCTTCCTTTTGTACAGAGAGTAAGTGCTTATTAGGAGGCTCCTGCCAATTCCTGGGTGAGGGATTTGAGAGGCCAGCTTTAGTGATTCGCTCTAATGCAGTTGGGTTTTTATCCTGGCCAGGCTGAACTCCAGCAGTTCTCCGCTACTGTATGTTCCTTCAACTTTTATAATTACACCGAGTCCTGTGACTGGAATTGGTCATACTGGGCCCCATTCAGCCTTTTCCTTAAAGTAAATACCATGCCCCACTGTGCTAATTCCAACCTTGTACTTGCAAATGTGAATAAGCGGCCTCCTGCAAAGTTATGACCTTAGATTGATGAATATGTAAGACTATCTTCATATTAGAGGGTATGGACTTTGATGCTAATTTTGCTCCATTTGTACGCTCCTAACCTCACCTAACCTTGCATTGCCTCTGGTGAAATTCATCAATATATTGACAAGGATATGAATTGTTGGGTCAAGAAAATTCAATTTAAACTTATCTAAGCAAATAAAAATGTGTCCTGCCTCTAATGTATTCAAGTTTACAAAAGGATCATCAAAGAGACAGCACCACCGGGGCGAACAGAGGGTGTCAGGAAATGTTTTAAATGTGCCTAGTTTAACCGATGTCCTGCGCATCCATCATTTCCACCTGGATAGAGCCTTGATCACTGAGCTGTGCCGTCTCTTGAACAATGATTTGCAGAGCCACATCACACAGCCGACATCTCTCCGTGTACCATAGATATCGTGCACCCTTTCCATCCCTCAGACAGGTTGAGTATTGGACACAGTGTCCAGGATGTTTGTGAGGATATCTAAGTCTTCTGTCTAAGCAAAAGGAGAAGGATCAAGAACAAAACGCGACTATGTTCCTCCCCATATCTTGATGTAGATGCCATATCAACTGTTCATCAGGAAGTGAGCACAGCAAAATTAGCCTTAGCAGCGAATTTATGTGAACAGAAATATCAGACAGGCTGTAAAATAGAAATTGATGCAGACATGAATTTTGTTTTCAGCTTATTTGAGCTTCAGTGAAATCAGAGACACAGTAAGAGGTTGGCTTGTTGGTGAGCGGAGTAGAGAAGAAGTAGCAAGTGCTCTTTGTAAAAGATACATTATGGGTTTTATTGGGCAATTTCAAACACAGACAGACTTTGTTGAATGAGAACAAGGTATGCCACAAGAATAGGCTGAATAAAATCCACTACGTTTTATCCACCAGAACACCTGAAGAGACTCATCTTCTGAAAACTTTTAATTAAAGATTACTTTATTAATTTCTGTGTTAATCCAATGAATGTCCTACGGGTGAGTCTCTAATTTAATCATTCTGTCATTCTAAATAAAGCAGAATTAAAGGCACACAGAACATTAAAGATGTCAAGTTCATCAGCAGAAGTAAGAAGAAAGAAAAACAGAAAGTGTGAGATATTTTTTCTTTTTTTCCTCATTATCTTTTTTTCATTTTGAATATTGGAGGATTTTCACTGTATAAACTCACAGCTTCTTGACTTGCATGTGTTTTACACCTGCTGATATTCTTTTAGTATGTAAGTGTGAAATAATATACAAGAAACTCTTTATGTGCACACTGAATAAGTCAAGTTTGAAAAGAAGCATTGATCTCACTTATCGATATTAATACAGACTGCTAAAAACATACAGTAGGGATACAACCAAGGCTGAATTACTAACTGACGTTTTTGGCGAATGAACTTATTACCTATAGTGTTGTTTTTCTTGGGAGGACAGGCTCATTTAAAAAGAAATCATGTAGACTTGACTTATATTTGTTTGACTAATGCCTGTAAATGTCAGCGAGACTTCTTAATCTGGACATTTAAACACATCACCAGCCAGTCGATATGTTTGAAGAGGGAAACTAACATCTCCTCATATGGACAATCCACCAAATATAGTCTTACTAAACACATAAATGTAATCCCTGCTGTTTATCAGATATCAAAATCCGCCTGACTCCGACTGTGATTGATGCTTTGGGGTTTTGCTAATGCTTTAGTTATCACAAGGGATTATGTGACTTACAAAAACCTGCCTGGGCTCCTGTGCTGGCTCACGTCATTAGACGGTGTGGAGGATTGCGCTGCTGCTTGTCTGTAAAGCTGATGTGTTTAATCACAGGTTACCACCTGCTGCTCTGTTGTGGTTTTAGGTGCACAAAAAATAAATACAAATAAAATCAAAATAGATGTGATGACTTAAAAAAATATATAAAAGCAGAATTTGAATTGTTGCGCCATATCCTGGTTGGAAGCTGAAGAAAACAAAGTCATGTGGATGATGAGAAAGACAGCAGACACAAGCAGGGAAAGGATGTATGATTTATCACACTTAACTTGAAGGGGGTGCAGGAGAAAAGGGTGGCAGGGGGAGGGAGAGAGGGAGGTGGGGGGTTCGGGGGGTGGGTGAGGGGGGAGGCACATCCGAGATCTTTTCATCATTTGCTGAATGTATTACTGCGAGGCTGGCGAAAGGTGTGCTCACAGAGAGCCAGCGTAGAGTGATTGTGCTGAGGACAGCAGGACAGGAACGACAGCAGGAGGATAAATCACTGCTCCCGGCAAAGAGAAAAGCCACAATCTGAACTGGAAATAAACCAGTGGGACTCCTTATGCCTTGCTAATGGCCTGCAGTGCTTTCTGTCAAAAGATGCTTTCTGTGAGAAGGCCCACAGATCCAGCAAATGTACAGATGAGAGCTGATAGTGCATCTTTGTTCAAAAGGTGGGATATTTTTAGTTCTTGAGTAGGTGTGAGATTATGTGTCATACTGGTTAAATCATGATTTAAAATCTTAGACGCTCTATTTCTGTAAACAAGGTTTCAATTAAATCTAAAAAAAACGCTATACTTGGGTGAGCATCTATGAGAAAAAAAATATTAAAAAGAATCCAAGATTTGCTTGCTGCAATGTCCATTATAGAACAGAGCCACACCATGCAACACTATAATATCATCACTCTTGCCAATATCTCAGAAAGGCTCAAAATTCATCAGTGTTGGGCATTAAAAATCATCACTGAGGAACAGCTGCATTTTATCACAGAGAATCAGCAGCCTGGAGCCCGGAGCTTGCCGCATGGTGTCCTTGCCCAGTTCATTTTGATAAAAAGCTATGTTTGCAGAGGATGGATTTAACCTCTCCACATGTGCTCCTAAATGGCTATTTGGAAAATGGCAGTGCCACTTCAATGCCAGAAGCCAAAAGGTAATGCTTGCAGCTCAGGAGAAAACCCATTCAAGTCAAACCGATCACTCTTGCCATTGCAACCTGCCATATAGAACAAATTGAATTTGTCTTCCTTCGGTGGCTTGTTGGAGCTCTAAACAGCATATTAGTGGCTCTACTTATCAAAGCTGTCAAAGCATATCTGGTTAGCTGTGAACCGAGGAGACTCAGATCAGCCTCAAGGGGACACTACATACAATACACAGCCCTCCATCCTCACCAACATTATATTGTCGAATTAATTTCAGCTCTAAATTGGAGTGCATGCTCATACCTGATGAGAGTAATGACTCTTTCTCAAAGTTCAAGCAAAAACCATAGAGTAGGCTTTGATTTGATGATTATCAGGTTTAGGGCTGTCATGTAATAATTGTATTCATATTGATTAATCAGTCAATTATTTTCTCAATTAATTGAATAGTTGTTTGGTCTATTAAATTTCAGAAAATGGTGAAACACTGTTTCCCAAAGCCTAAGATGACATCCTCAAATGTGTTTTGTTCCAACCAACAGTCCACAACCCAAAAATATTCAGTTTATGATCATAGAAGACTAAAGAAACCAGAAAATATTCACATTTGAGAGAATTTGGACTTTTTTTCCATAAAAAATGACTGATTATCAAAATAGTTGGCAATTAATTTAATAGTTGACAACTAATTGATTAATTGTTGCAGCTTATCAGGTTCAAAGACATTTAGACATCTATATTAAAACTATGGTAAATTTGTTTTTAAAGAAGTTCTTTAAACATCTGGGGAACATGGAACAGATTTTTTAAGGGCTATATTTAAATTTAAATTTTGAAGCAAGTCCTAACCACAGGTTAACATATAGTCACTGAAATATTGTTGAAACTATAGTTATGTAAGCTAGCATCTAAATAAACTTAAGCTAGCAAGATGCTAGCACTACATACAGTATAACTTTCACAGACTGCGAGTACCATGATGACAAACATGAATGTGAATATAATGTACAGACAGGTGACAAATTGAAGGAAAAACCAACATAAAGTGTCTTAGTAAGGTGTTGGGCCACCATGTGCCGCCAGAACAGCTTTAATGCGCCTTGGTATTGATTCTACAAGTGTTTGAACTCTATTGGAGGGATGGAACATCATTCTTCCAAAATATATTCCCTCATTTGGCATTTTGATGATGGTGGTGGAGAGCACTGTCGGTCCAAAATCTCCCATAGGTGTTCAATTGGGTTGAGATCTGGTGACTGTGAAGGCCATAGCTTATGATTCACATCATTTTCATACTCATCAAACCATTCAGTGACCCCTTGTGTCCTGTGAATTGGGGCATTGTCATCCTAGAAGAGACCACTTCCATCAGGATAGAAATGTTTCATCATAGGATAAAGGTGATGACTCAGAACAACTTTGTATTGATTTGCAGTGACCCCTCCATCTCTAAGGGGACAAGTGGATCCAAATCATGCCAGCAAAATGCCCCCCAAATCATAACAGAGCCACCAGATCCCCTCACTATAGGGGTCAAGCATTCAGACCAGTTTTTCCATTAATTTGTCACCTGTCTGTATCAAAAGATTTAAACATTTGATGTACAAATTCATTGCAAGCATCTAACAATCAAAAATAGTTAAAGTGTTATAATTTAGCTGAACCATCCCCAGCTAGCCATGTTAGCGGTGTGGCTCTATGGATAGCAATGTCGGTCAGTCTGTCCACTTTGGTCCAGACTGAAATATCTCAACAAAGGGATGGATTGCCACGAAATCTGGTACAGACTTCCATAGTCCCCTAAGGAACAATCTAAATAACCTCGGTGATCCCTTGATGTTTCATCTAGCGCCATCATAAGGTCAAGGACCTTCAGATCACCAAATCAGTGCTTACTAGGTATAATCATGGATGAAGAAAAGGTCAAACAAGGCTTAATTCGGATTTTGGCATCACAGTGAGTATTACATTGATCTAAGTTGTATAAAGACATGGTTTGCAAATATCCTAGATTCTATTTAATGGTGATTGTTCCCCCTCAGATTTTTTCCTGCACTCAGATAAATTCCCAGAACTAAAAAGTTTAAATTTTTAAGTTACAATTAAAGTGTTTGTCAAGGAGCTGATATGGCTCTAGTGGGTCTTCAAAGCTACCGTTAGTGTCTAATTAAATGCTTGCTGTGGATGTAAAACCTGGCATATTGCTGATTTTTACACGCTGCAAGTTAAACTGACACTCACATTATTTTACTGTGCATGTCATTAAAGTTCAAATCAGAGTAACTGAGCAGAAAAGAATGGCTTTGGGGTCACTAAACCCATGTGCATCTCCAGAGATTTTTGTGCTGTGTTTCTTCCCCACTGTCCTCTCTATCCACACACTGCAGGTTACCACTGTCCTTCCCCCTGGAGGGCTGAGGTGAAAACTTGAGTGATGTCCCCGTCTAAGAGCGGCCCTCTCACTTTTACACCAGCCTCCCCATCGTGCTCCCGGCGGGAAATCCTTGTCATGCACCGAGCGCGTGGCACCAATAAACGCCGCTGCCGGTGATGGCTCCTTGTGGCGGGCGAGGCTGAAGTGCTCTCAAATGTGGCAACAGTGTTATCGCTCAAAACGGCCTCAAGTGGAGGTCATCTTCAAGCTGACTGTCTAGAAATCCGTACATGTGATGCATTGCAATTGCACTCTCACCCTCCAAGCTATCAATTTCTTCTTATAAGGTCTTTGTGTGTCACTTTTAGCTCATTGGCATGGATCGAATCTTGAACTTTTGGGGGGAAAAAAGGAGTTCTAGGAGTTGTGAGAAGACCTAAAAGTCCATGTATCCACCATGTATCATAATAAATCCACTGCACACTCAAGAAAATGAAATCCACTTTGAGATAATTCTTCTGAATCATATATTCATAAATATTCATTGACAAATTAATATACCGAGACATCAAAGCGTCATTGACCAAGGTCAGTGTAATAGAGAGAGGTGTGTGTATGAGGGAGGAGGAGTGAGAATTACAGTTGTAACATTTCAAAAGCTTAAACAATTCTTCAGAAAGGAAGTAACAACCCTAATATAGTTCTACCCCAGTTCTGTCAGCCAACACTCTGCCTGTACGCCGTCTTGCAGATATGCTACATCTAATAACATAAAGCATCAACAAAAACTGTCAAGTGGCTGTTGTAAGGAATTTAAATCAAAACCAGAGCTACTGTAGTTGGCTTCATTATCTATAAATAACACAATCTAAAATTCTCTATCTGTGCACATCACATTCTTGGAGAAGTCTCTGGTGGTGATACTATAGCACTTACTTTAGGAAACTGCTTGACTGGTATTAAAACTTTCTGGCCCAGTTTCATGTTCTTGTTGATGACGACGTCGATGAACTTCTCCTCTTCCTTCCCCTCGTCTTTCTGAATTTTTTCAATCTCTGCAAACAAGGAGATAGAAAAGTAATGAGTCAGTGTTGGCAAACAGGAGATATTCAGGTGTAGCTGTGAAGGAAAATGTTCAGAGGTCAAACATTTTTGTCCTCAGTGGGGTTCAAACTAACGATTATCCTTTTTCACAGAACATGTCACAGTGTGAAAAGCACAGGTATAAATAATAAACATAATGATGGCTGAATCCCTTCTTTGATTTCAGGGTATTGTGCACGCTAGCTCACTGTCACACTGTTGTGGGTTACTGGGACACTTGAATAGAACAGAGCCATCGTTAATATTATTAGTAACACCTGTGCTGTTCCTTCTATGACGAGTCAGAATGTCAAATGCTATTAAACAGTTCAACACTTAATAAGCATATTCATTTTCTTTTCCAAGAGTGAGATGAGAGGCACATAACTATGTGAAACCACAAGCTGTCATTTTTACATTTGACATACAACGTGTTAATTGGTGAGCTTTAGAGGTGTTGGCAGGTGTGTTGTAGAACCTTGTGGAGAACCAGGGTAGTCAGTCTTTATGCTAGGCTAGGCTAACCAGATGCCATCTCCAGCTCCATACTAAATGAGAACTGAAACGATCAGTCGATTAATGGATTAGTCGAGCGATAAAAAATAAATGGCAACAACTGAATTAAAAGTCAGTCGTTTCAGACATTTTTCACCAAACATTCTTTGCTTCCAGCTTCTCAAATGGGAGGGTTCTCTGCTTGACTCTTTTCAATCATTGTTAATTGAATAGCTTTGGGGTTTTTTGACTTTTGGTTGGACAAAACAAACAAATCAAAGACTCACCCTTGGGCTAAATTGTGCTGAGCATTTTTTAAATTTAATTAAAAAATATATATATTTTAAAAACTGGACAAATAATCAATGAACTAAGAAAATATATGACAGATTAATTAATAATGAAAATAATTATTAGTTACAGCCCTATAAGTAATGCACAGATGAGTTTTGTATTAATCTTCTCATCTCATTTTCAGAAAGAACGCAAATATGAATGTTTCCCAAATTGTTGTACTATTCCTTTAATCTGGAGATTTCTTTGTTGTTGTTGTTTAATCTGCTAGTCCCCAGAAGGACAATTTTCATACAATTTTCCAGAGGTGACATGTCTTCAAAGACATTTTTTCCAACCAATAGTCCAAAACCCAAAGATATCCAATTTGCAATCATATAAAACAAAGACAAGCATCATGGATGAGCTGGAACCAGCAAATGGATTGGATTTTAGCTTGAAAAATGACAATCAGTTAATGAATTATCATAATTGTTGATTAATTTTCATGGACACTAGCCTGCAGATCTGCCCAACCCTTTTTAGGCTGTAGTAAACACATCCTAACAACACTATTTTAATTGACAATAAATATTAAGTCCCCTCAGCATCATTCGTCTCACCTGTTGGCTGAGGCTCCATCACCATAATACTTTGTAATTAAAGCAGCGATATCAATTTACTTGCACAGACACTACATGTACCAGTGTCCCTTTCAAGTCCCTTATTTAAAAAATGATGGGGAGGACACTGAAGCTCGCACCTCCGGCTATTAAAAATATTGGCTGTCACGCTTCTACTTTTGGGAGAGGTAGACTTTGATGTATTTAGAGATGTAACCTTGAACGTTTAATCAGATGGATAACATCTGTGTTTCAGTGCCAGGAAAATGGTTTTGCAGAGAAGGCAGCTGAGAGTTGCGGGGAGGCTACGACAAAGACTTGCGGCTAAAAGCCCAGCAGGGGAAAGGGTGAGGCAGAGGGCGAACTCCATCACAGATTTATTTCTCATGTGCAAAATGATTTTTGAATGGGTGGAGAAAAAAAAAGATTACAGCGGAACAATCATGACACTTTAGGTTTTCAGTTCATGTTGTATACAGATTTTGGAAAATCGCTTCAGAATCAGGTGTGATGGTGATTAGATTCAAGCAAATAAACTCTGACATACACAATCAGATATACTATATACCCATTTTTTTCAATTACACTAGGTCAGAAATGAGCCAAGCATATCAGCATTGCAAACTAGCAACTAAAAAGGCAATTGTGATTTTTCAACAAAGCTCTGCAGCTTTACATTTGCTGAAAGTAATTAAACCTTTGATGTGAGTTTTAACAAGGATAAAAGAAGTATCAGTAAGATGGAGATATCTTTAAGCTTCAGTTTATCCCAAGGGGGGCAGAGAGTGCACACGTTCTGAGAAAAGACAACATTAATATTAATGCATCGCCTAGCAACATGCCAAGACAGAGTTTCCTCCCTCCACGAGGCGTTGTCCTCAAAACATTCAGGCTCTGATGTATTGGGAGATTGTGACTGAGATTGTGTTTCAACTGCAAATCGTCAATTTTTCTCTCTTTTTTTTTCTTCTCAAGCTTGCAGCACAATTTTTCCAGCTTGCTCACTAAGAAAATCTAACATTTCAAGTCCAAATAGACCCCAACAGGGCACGGCAATCAATCAGCAGGTGTAATAAGCAGCCAAACTGCAGTTTCAAATGAGCTCACCCTCTGAACATCGGTAACACAGAATCAGCTGGCGGGAATTTACTAACCACAGTTCTCTCAACAGATCTTGTTTGTGCCGCAGTTTATGAGGGAGAAAATGTGGCAACGTGAACTGAGAACCACCTCCATCTCCGAGTCATTAACAAGTGTTCAAAAGAAGGAGATTTAAACATGCATCACTGTCACAAACACAATGGGCCTGCTGTTTTCTTTTTCTTCCCTGCCAGCTCCATGAGATTCTTCTTCGAGTGCAAATGGATAGTGAATAGCGTGATATCATAATCTGGTTGTTTTGAGAGGTGCAAAACAAACCTTTGGTGAATCAGAGCCTGAGAATGCAGAGACTCATTGAGAAATATCACCAGAGATACAAAGTCATCAACAATCTTGTGAAGTTATGTAAAGAATAAAAGGAATTCAGTGGGTTAATACAGCTTTTAAAGCTAATGTGTCTCAGCTCCCCCAAATGGAATGAATGAAAAAATATTGAATTTGAAAGATTTCCTGAAAATACTGTATGTTCTGTTTGACCTATGGGCTCTGGAGGAGCAACTTGGCCTATACAGTGTTGAATATCTATGTACATCCCCTGATTCTGCAGAAACATATTGCTTTTTCTTTCTCCTAAAGAGCAGAGCATTCCTTTGCTTCTATTCAAGTCTTGGAGGAGCTGCAAACTTGTAACATATCTTATTCTATCCTTTTGATTTGTGAGGCTCCAAAATGGTTTTACCTTTCCATCACTTTTGTTCAGACTGAAATATCTCCAATACTATTGGATGGATTGCCATGAACTCATGACATGAAATCGGACATGATAACATGATGACAAGGATAAATGCTGATGACTTTTGGTGATCTCCTGACTTTTCTTGTAGCTCTACTATGGGGTTGACATTTGTGGTTTTGAGTGAAATATAACTATTGAATGAAATGTCATCACATTTTGTACATACATTCATGTTTCCATCAGGATGAATAGTAATCAGGTTGAATTTTAAATTTGCCCATACTTGTACTTTGCACTCAGTGCTAATCAGCAAATGTTAGCATGCTAACATGCTAAACTAAGATGGTGAACCTTCTTACCTACAAAAAAATCGACATGTTAGCATGTGAGCATGCTAGCATGTAGGTCAATGCACCACTGTGACTAAGTACAACCCACATTGTGAGAAACCACTATTATCCTTTAATCTTGGTTATAGTAACAAACATTTTGAAACCTCACAAATCAAAATTATTAAAAAATGACACTGTATCTGTTGCACATTCACAGCTGCTCTATGGAGCATATGAAAATTATAGAAATAATAATCTTCAGTAAAAAGAAAAAACCAACATGTTTCTGCAGCAACAGCCCTCATCAGGGGAACAAGTTGTACATACATATTCAGCAATATATAGGCCAAGTGTCTCCTCTGGAGCCCATAGATCAGAGAGTCAAACAGAGTGAAGCATAACTTAAGGAAATCTTCAAAATTCAATATTTTGTATATTCATTCCATTTGGGTCTCGGAGCAGCTGAGACACACTGGCTTTAAAAGCTGAATTCCTTTCATTCTTCACGTAGCTCCACGAGTCGACATTGTTGGTGAATGGTAGATGAGTATTAGCATAAAGCACAGAAACCCTAACAAATACAAATGAGACTTTGTAGCTTTGTGACACTTCTCAATTAGTCTTAAGTTTTCAAAGTGCTTCCAAACACTTTTGAAGGTTTGTTTAAAACCTGTCTGATAGTCGGACTGTTGATGTGTCACACTTAGTTGGACTTCTTGTTGGGGATGTTGGTATGTTCCTAGATCTCGGCAATTAACTACAGTCCTACCTTCATTATTACAGATTGCAGTAAAGATATGAAGTTAGGATGCACGTTGTGAGAAAAATAGAATTCATCCTTTAAGCAGAGAGCTCCAGCAGCACCCTACTTTTTACACCATAATCTGTTTTTCCAGATCTAGCTCTACTAGTGTGAGGTTGTTTAGGGACTCCCATGAATGAAATGCCAACTTTACAACCTTTGCACACATTAAAAATATATTTATGGTCTATAAAATGCATTCGCTTGGGTGAGGACACACCACAACAGGACACCATCCCTGCTGTCTGCTGTCTATTAGAAATGGATTCACTTAAAAGCAATTCTGTGATTTAGGCCCTCCCATTTAAAATTCATAAGATGGGTAGATTTTGTAGGATTATGCATGGCTTCAGCTGCGTGCTGGAGAGTTGAGTTGGTGACGGAAGCAACTGGGTCATTAAGTCTGCCAATTTCATGTTGAGATGTGAGATATATCATACATACAGTATCTGGACACCGGATCTTGTTACTGGACAAGACAGAGGGGAGATTCACAACTAATAGGATCGTGTGTCACTTTGTTATACATGTAGTGAATGCAATGCAACTCATTCTGATCTGTAATGCAAACAGAATGCACCTTTTCTCTTTTTTCAGTTTATAAATGTAAATCTTTTCAGTTTATAATTCAGTTTATAAATCTTTAAAGCTGCGTAAGATTTCTATGAAAATAAAATTACGTTTTATCTGTGTAAACCAGGAAGTGAGGCTGCAACAAACTTTCTTCTCCATCATTTAAAGGCTTCACCCTGTTTACCCAAATCAACTTCTCTACATTTATTGCATATTGTCAGCAAGTGATGAATTGAAACCTGAAACTGAAACATGAACTGTCTCCTAAACTGCTATGAGCAACCCCCTTATAGAAAGAAAACCTTTTTCTGACATTTTTGAAACTTATCCTAGATTCTGACTTTGAACACATGAAGGTAAAAGGGTTTGAGGCACCCCGTGGCTGAAACGTTGAGGTGCCCACCATGAACCGCTACACATCCCTGTTTGATTCTAGAAGGGGATTTTGTTGCATGTAATCTCTTTCCCTTCACTTCCTATCATCTCTCTATTTTCTATATTTTATCAGCTAAGTAAAGTAATTCTCGTTGGGCCTCTTTAAAGAGAAAATCCAACTACCATATTAACCATTCTTGCGATGATGTGTTTTTATGATTTTTATGATGTTCAATAACTGTTTCCTGATGCCAAACACCTGTTGATGATAATGGATGTAAACTGTGGTAACTAATTCATAAATAAAAACTGATACACAACTGACTTTTGCGTGTAAAACAAATCCACTGAACACATAACTGACCTCTGATGGTCATGTTCTTTCATTCACCCAGTGCATACTGTACAATTTCCTTGAATGCACTGAGTGAAAAACAGAGAACACCAATGTATTAAAAACTTTTTTTTTTCAAATCTGTCCCTTGCAAGTCCCCCACTAGTGCCCATACTTACCGATATGCACATTTGCAAGCGTGCACATAATACACAGTTTGTCAATGGTTTTATGCTATTCCGCAAATCCACAGCTGGTGGCGGTAATGCGCCAAGCAAGAAAAAAGAACAATGAACAATGCTAACAATTTTTTTTTTGAGAAAAACGCATGTAAACACAACAATCGACTAAACCAACTAATCATTGCAGATCTAGAATACATGCTTTACATTGCAATATAAGGAATGCTTTCTTTTCACTTTAAGACCTACCTTAGTTTCATTTCCCATAACGGATTACCAATAATATCAAAGCAGAACGAGCCAGTGTTAGTTTAATTTACATGTGAAAAATAGCACTGGTTCAGCAGTTCTCTAATAAGGCAGTCTGGGTGCCCTTAGTGGTGCCACTTTGGTAAACAATATGTGTGAAGCAAAAGTTCACAGCTAACAAATATAATGAGAACTACATTCTCCCCGGTGTATGCACTGATTCAAACACTAATTATCCAAGAGCTCACAGTGTCTTTGGATGTTCAAGGGATTTCTAACACCAGTTTGTGTCTCAAACTTGGAATTAACTCGACACAGACTTTGAATTATAGATCTAATGACACCTTTTATGCTGTGATCGAAAGCTGTGAAGGTAGCATGGAAATGAATGAAAATCCAACACGTGTTTTCTTTAACAGAGCGAGTAGAGCCATATAAACCCATATCATGGTTCAATTTAGTGGAACTGACTGGCACTTTGAAATTAATTGTACATAAAAACTGTTTCATGCCACAAGTTTTTGTTGGTGGCTCAACCAAAAGGTATTTATCTAGCTTTGGTATTTATCTAACTGTAGTGCCCCCTGGCAACATATGCTTCTCACAGAAACCTTTTAACTGCAGTAAAGACAGGCTGTCAGGAGTTATATCAGCCTTCATGTAGTATTAATAGATGTCCCTTTGGTATAAAATAATAAGAAAAACATTTGACATTTCAATTAAGAAACATGGTATGGTATCTTTCACAGTCTTTGATGTGAAGTGTTATGTGTTGAGTTGCATTTGTTATCTCTAGGCGATGTTGCCTGCATTCCTAATCATTAATTTTTTTGTTCTTCATTTGTATTTTATGAATATTATTATTTATTTGCACCACACTCATTTCACCACTACACATACTGAATGCACCTGCATAGAAAAGCTTAGCTCTCAGTGTGCTGCCTTGCGTAAATAATTGAATTGAAAATTGGAAGACAGTGAGTTTCTCTTCTGCTCCAGCAAGCGTCTGAGGCAATAAAAGCATATCTTGTCTAAATAGCACAATTGTAGTTTATCGGCAGCTTTCCGGCAACTGATGCTGTATGCTGTTGTCTGCTGCAGACGACTCATTATTTTGTTGTTTTGCAATTACGGATCAAATGAATGAAATGCTCAAACAGGAATGTTGTATCATTATTCTCATTTTCCAGTTTCTATCCACCAGAACATGCTTATATAAACACAATAAAAGGACATTGAGGTTACTCAGAAGTAGAAATGTTAAAAAAAAATCAAGAAAGAAGCTTGTTAACAAAATAAAACTTCCTGTATACATTTACAGGTGCTGAAAACCTATTTTTTAGGTCCACTTCTTAGTGTGAGCAATGGGATCCTACATGGATGCATGGATTTTATATAAAAAAGTGTGAGTGTTAAACTCTTAATAAATAACTATGGAGATTTCTTCCAAGACAACCAAGTTTTAGGGGCTTTAAATACATCTCAAATACGCTTCCAGTTCATTTTAAGTGATTGAATTTTAGCTGAAATACAGTAATTATTCTGAACATAAATAAAATGTATTTTGCTGTCTAAATGACAAAAGTCATTCTAGGCATAACATATCCAAATCGACATACGTGTCTAATCTCAAATCCAAATTATATTTGCATATGAAAATGAAATTCAGAATACTACCATTTCCCAGTTCAATAAATATGGACAAACAAAATGTTGTTTCTTCATGCTATAAAGACTAGAATGACTAACTGCTGAGGGTTTTAGTCAGTATGGTCAGTGCCAGAAACAGTTTGCCCCACACACATTTCATGTGTGCTACCAGTGTGACCACACACATTTAGCGTGAATCATGATGTCAAGGCTGTGACCCTTGAAAGAGAAATGCTAACGCTCAAAAAAAAAAAAAAAAAAAAAAAAAAAAAAGCCTCAACTTGCTCCTGTCCTGCTGAAATCTCAATTTCACTCTGGCTCCTCCATTGCCTTGACAAGGTCAGGCTGGCAGCATGAATTCGTCTCGCCCCCTAATCTGGAGATTACATTCTCGGCGGCCGGGCAAGGCCCTCCCTCCTTCCCTTCCCTTTCTGCCTCTCTCCCTGCAACCCTGCCAGCCTGGCTCTCAACTGCGAGGTAACGAGCCAAGACCCGCTTACAGTGTAGAGATAATGTCCACGGATTAAGACAGAGAGCCCCTCGAGTGGTGCCTCTTTCATTTCAGTATCCAGCCTGTGAAGCATCATAAATACATCCAGCCAGTCGGGGACTCCATTCAGTGGATCTCTGTGGAAGTCAAACTCTGTCCTCTTATGGAAGTATATGGTAGCATATGATCTTAATCCGCCAAACTCAGTGGTATTGGATATAGCATTAGACAAATAAAAAAGTACATTTTCACTGCAAAAATGTAGGGATCTTTCGGGATGTTCTTGTCACCCTCGGGGTGAGTCACGAATTTAAAATGGTTGAATAAGAACATTAAAGTTCCCCGAAAATGTCCTTGGGTGGCGGGGTTGTTAAAAGTGCACAAACTTGTTTTTTAGGATCTTTAAGGGTTTTACTCCTCTTAAATATCCCAAAACTGCCACAGGCTTCTACTTTGTGTGACATCATTCCATATTGTGTTATTTGATTATCATTACGATAGTTGCAGGGTGCATTTATCTTGGCACCTGTTCGTTTAAAGGCATACTTACAAGAGGATTATCAAAGTGCTCTCAACCTGCCAAGATTTTGGTTTATAAATTTGCCCTCATCCATGAAACCATGAGCAGATGCATTAAACAGTAAGGTGTAATAGGTGGCAGGAGGTTTTTTAGGATAAGACATCAACTGTTAGTGTTATGCAGGTATCTAGCAGTTTTACGTGTTTCCTAGAGGTCACATAAGTTTTAAATAAAATCGTATTAGCAGGAATTACTAAACATAAACATGTATGGTGTGTCCTTAAAAGGTTTTTCCCTACTAATAAGTTTCCAGAGTTCCCCTGTCTGCATGACAACTGAGAGAGAAAAAAAGAGAAGAGAGAAAAAAGGACAGAAAAGAAGAAACTAAGTTCATTCTCTTATACAGTTTTTTTTCTAAAAAACACATTAGCATCCACATTTCCAAACAGCAGGTCAGGGAGGCAGATTGCTGTGAGGTTCAGAAGAATCCAAGACACATGAAAGAATGTGCATGTGTTTGTGTGAGCATCACTTTTTAGCCATAACCCGACTAAACGTCAAGACCCACCTCCTGCTCCTCAGATGATAAAGATGTCAGTGGTGCAATGCAAATATTGGAGTTAAGTTACCATATTACCATTTGATAAAGTAGACTTTTTGGTTGATGGCTTTTTCTGAGTTATTAAACATAACATGAAACAACACCAAATATTTGAGTAGAAACAAATACTACTGTTCATAAAAATAAAAAAAAAAATTGTATTTGAGCTGCTTCAGCCTCTTGCTACAAAAGTGTTAAGTGCATTTATGAATCTTATATAAGAATATTCTATAGCTTGCTCAGTATGTTATATATACTGTACAGTGAGTGTAAGTTTCAACAAACATTTCATAGAACATTCAAAACTGTAGCCAAAAAAATGCTGAATATGAAATGAGTTTGAGTTCCCTAAAACATCTTATATAGGTTAACAATATTCCACCATACATAATTCAAAATATTTTTCATCATGAAATATTCTGTTTTCTCACAATAGATGAGAAAACAGCAAACTGCTCTGAAGTTTCCACTGAAACAAACTCATGTTTTACAATTGAGGGTTTTTAGATCCTTAAAAAGAAGTTAAAGACACAGTAAAATGAGGTCTTTCCATTATGAATTGAGTATAATTGAAAACATCCAGCAGCTTTCCATCAACCAATGCAGACTAATTATCCCTCTCTGTTACATGGCCAAAACATCAAGGCCTCTTAAAGTACATATCTGCCAAGGTGCCATATAGGTAGTTGTCACCAAAAGTTACTAGGGCTGGAAATGGACTGGAAAGGCCAATTAGACTTCCCAAATCCCCAAATGACCTGATGCAGTAAAAAATTGATACAGATACAGCTAAAAATAGGGACTACTGATGGTGCACAAACAGCTACAAAATCCCACACAGACAGACAATTGAGTGATGCTTCAAGCATCACTATTGACTGGACTTTGGTGAAATTGTGAACAAAAATAACATTTGAAAATGTTTGATAGGATACAGCCACGCTGCAACAGGAATGAGAGTGAACACAATGGCTACATTTTATGCTAGCTAGGCAGCAACATAAGGTTTAGCTAATAACTCCTTGTAATTTCTTGCACTGTCACAAGAGGCTGCACATGAGCAAAAGTTTCTGTAAGGAGAAAGTGTTTTGTCCGTGGTTTTTAAGCCCCCAGGAAGAGCACTGGGCTTTGAAGCCAATTTGACATAGTGGCTAAACCATGGAATTACAACTTCTGGGTCTGACAGGGATCCAAAAAGCATTTTTCCCACACACAATCATGGGAAAAGGAGCAGCTGTAAAAGAGTAAATACATTTTTTTGAGCAACACAAACCATGTGAATTTATTTGTTTCACTATCAGAATTCGATTCATTTGGTCCAATAACATTTGGAAAGTCTAGAAGAGCCACACGATTAAATTGTTTTAACCCCATTCAAATTAGCCAGAGGGCTAAACCAGAAGTTAGCTGTCTCAGCCAGTGGAAGTCTCCGGTGCGCACACTCTATGGGCCCAATGTACCCATAGAGTGTGCACAGCATGCATTCATCTGAGTAATTTCTTTACAGCAGGAAGTGGCTTTTTTGGCTTCGTGCACCACTGAGCAACTTTCATAGGAATGAGCGGGGCCCCACCTCCAACGCTGTATCCAGTTCTCTTTATACATCCATGGTGGCTTTACAGAAGCGTGACAACTCAGTGATAAGACATAAGTGGAAAAGAAACATCCTGCAGAAGACAGCTGGGTCTGAACATAGTGAGTTTTTACAAGTATTCCACTCAAAGGCCTAAACTCTGAAGACTGCAGCAGTTTTACAGCAGCATTTTAAAATGCAGTACTTGCTTTTAACTAAGCAGTTGCATGCCTTTGGTACGGTGGCCCCAAAGTACGAAACATATACAATAGAAAAAACATTAAGAAAATGCAACAAATAGTAAAACACATACAAAAAAACACAAACAAAGTATCTATACAAAGTATATATATTATATATTATATTCATAATAACAATGTATGAAATTGATGACGAGAGAGGCATTGCATGTAGTGATGAACCTAAACAGAATTATCAGCAACACTGCAGCTCCCCTCGGCTTTATGGCGCTTTATAGCAAGGTTCAGCTCATTGTTTAGCTGTCTGGCTGCAACTGAACTGTTTCGTTTGACTCTCACTGCTCTCATAGTGTTACTTTCAGCCCCAGCAGGCAGCTGTTTTCTGGGAAAAAACACCAAAAACCCGCTGTAGACTACCTGCTCAGCACTAAACAGACACAGTTAGCGACTAGCTGGTGAACATAGCTAGGAAGATATTTCCCTAAAGAGTTAGTAAAACTCAAAAACAGAGCTTAAGGAGAGTGAATACTGGACTTACATTCACCAGTTGGACAGAAACACGACTCAGAATGAATGACAATGATGCTCTATAATTGCTAGATGTGTAAATAAGCAACTGTTTACTAACAAGTTCAACATATTAACTTAAAAGGTGATAATATGTTAGTGTTGTGTTAGCTTGTTTCCGCTGCCCCCAAGTGGCCAAAAAATCAGTAAATGCAGGTTTAAGAAAAATGTCCTTCAATTCTAAAAATGATACAAATAGTAAAACACAACCTGTCCAAGAGTGAGAACACAAACACAAGACAAGAAAAAGCTGCAAAAGGAGAAAAGCTACAAAAAGACTTGATAAATCAGAAGTTTTCCCAGTTGTAAGTTGAGCACTTGAATTACTGTACTGGTAAGTACTTTTTAATGTACTTGTGCTTATTAATTTTCCATAACACACAAAGTATCCAGTCAAGTATGTGATGAACTATGCATCTGTGTTCATATAAAGCAAGTATATTGTAAGCCTACTGCAGAGTGATCCGTTGCACCTATTTATTGGTGGGGATAAATACAGTAAGACTGACAGAGAGGAATGCTTTTACAACAAGTAATGGATATGAAGTGAATGAATAACATGTAGTGACACTGTGTAGAGTACAACATTACTGCAGGATCTTTTTAGGCATTTGTGGTAAGGGGAGCTGCTCAATCAGGTGTAGATTTGGGTATGGATGGTACGGACATGTCCATACCAATATCAAGATGTGTTGCATTGTCCCTGCCAATATTTTTACCAGTCACAAACAATCCAGTCACTTTAACTCCATGTAATGTTAACAGCAAGATTTTTGCAGAGTTGCCAGGTTTTGTGTTTTCTGCAAAAAAAAAAAAAAAAAAAAAAAAGTGTGCTATTATGATAAAGAATGAAAGAGCAGGATATGGGAGATACTCAATCTGATGATCTGGCAACCCTCAACTTCAAGCTGTGCATTGTTGACTAGCAGCAGCAGCAGCAGTAGCAGCAGTAGTGGAGTCAGTGAGGTGGAGAATCTGAAGCGGTTAGTATTTAAACATTCCAAATGTCACAGAATTGAAAACGACTTGGACTGGTTAAAACTAAGATCATTTGATATTATATCTAATTTCAGGCATTAGGTGTTGTTGGCTAATTTCTGATTGTTGCTTAGACATACTGTTTAATTACACAACTGTATGACTGTTGGTGAAAATTCCTCCCAGAAGCAAATTAAGACATCTGTTCCTTTTTAAAGAAGATCCAAAATGTCAGTAACAGCTGAGCTTGGTTAATAAGAAGAAGTTAATGTTCTGTAATCAATCCAAACATTAATCTCTACAGAGACTCTTTATGTGGGTATGTGTGGGCGCACATGTGCCTATGAAAGAAAAAAGAGTGATAGAGAGCTAGTACACATACACAATTACTTTGGCTGTTGGACAAAAAAAATGCCTACCACATGACTCAGAGGTGGACCACATGACTGGGTGAGATCTGATACTTAATAAAAGGCCTGTATGATCCCAATATATTGGTCTAACACTCAAAGACACACATTTACTGTTCTCTGCTCAGATTACAGTTTAGATTAATCACTGTCTTTGTTTAGCAATCCACAGTACCAAAGAGCCTGTGATGCTTTTTCTTCATTAGACTATCTGCAGACCACTGTGTACAACAAAACAGCAAGCCCCAGTGAATGAATGTCCTGAATGAATAGAGAGAAAGTAAAAGGATGGAGCTGTAAAAAGATAAATTATATGAAACATGTATTAATTAACAATAAATCATCTGTCTGGTGACACCCTAACCTCAACATTAAACTTGTTTTTTTTTGGTGGACCTTAACATGAAAGGACCACAGCATGGCCACTTTTCCCACAATTAACATGAGCTGATGTTTATCGGTTCAACATCCCTTCGCCTAATGAAGTTTCCCATAAAACTGTCATTAGGCTGTGAACGGGTGACGGGCTGGGGAGGGGGATTTGAGGATGAAAATGAAAACTGTGCAGCTTAATGTACATCATTATCTGTGTCTCATCTCAGGCTGCATTATCAAAATACACTGAATCATCATAACTCATAATGACCAGACCACCTTCATTTTTTATTTCAATTACTCATTGAGTGTCAATTAAAACTGCAGACAAATCCTTGAAAGCGTGTAAGTGCCTCATAAAAGCATTCTGCGCTGGTTTGGATCTACACACTCTGCGTCTCAGATTCTGGTAAATAGAGAAATTCATTTCCACACCAAGCATTAGGAAAACATTAAAGGGTGCGTGAGTGGTTATGATATTATCAGATCCATATTATTTTCTAACATTTTGCAACATGGTGTTGAGCTAATACACTGCGTCTCAGCATCGCTTGTCCTCTGATCGTAACAAGCTCAGTCAAACCCTGTTCCTAACTGAGCAAAATCAATTAGATTGCAGTTCGTCGCCTTTTCATGGTAGTGAGCATCAAACAATACGAGAACGAAAAAGATCAATATTGCAAATGAAATAAGGCACTTGCTGTTCTCCAGCGGAGATACACTCATTTCTACACAGAGATAGAGACAGTGTCTGGCATCAGCTGCGAGGGCTGGCAAAGACTCGCTGGATCAGCTCTACAAACACATCCTCTGTTGTTTTATTACCACAGATTATCTGACAGTTTTGTATTTTGGATTAATAGTCAATGCCGCTGAGTACATGATCACACAGTAGATATACAAGCCTAAAATCAGTCCATCTCTGCTATTCATTTAAACCCATTACACTGACTGCTAGTATCAGGCAGAAAGGTGCCTGTTATAAATGCTTTTCAGTGTATTTTTCTCTATGTTAGCTCCTCAAAGAGGCACAGATTATTCATCGCAGGTGAACTCACATCATTATTCACAGTTTTTAAAAAAAGAAGACAGATTGGTGCTTCTGGTATTTAAACATTTCTTTAAGGTAGATTGAGTAATTTCAGTGGGCAGAACCCAGCATCCAGTGTTTTTCTGGCAAAGAAAATAACTGTAACTTAAAGTGGCACTCCGCCGATTTTACACAGGTTTCAGTTTCCCAGTCACGAGGAGTACTACTCAGTATGTGATAACAGTTGTAAACTGTCTTGTGTGGCTCTGAAGGGAGCTTTCAAAAGTAGAAGAGAAAAAATAGAAAATAAGCCTGACGACAGCATAAAGGTTATTTTTAAGCCTGTATTACAAACTAGGGGTGTGGAGTCTGAAAAACACAGGCATTTACCAGGCATGGAGGGTCTAAGGAGAGATGCTATTGAGTTCCATTGAAAAGTAGGATCCATCCCATTTTTGAAGCTTGACCCACACTAGGGACCAAAAGATTTTGACCCTAACTTCATGGCAGTGCAGTATTAAATCACTGGAATACTCCCTTAATTCCAGGGAGTATTCCAATGAAACCCTGAAAGGCAAAAGTGAGCACTGTTGCTACTCTTTGGTAACATAGAAACTAACATTAATTATGTAAATTAGAAAAGTGAAATCTTAATTAGTATTAATTATTAAACATATACATTATATAGTAATACGAACAAGTTCAAACATTACAGTATGTCACCAGTTTTAGTGAATAATTAGCTGTAAAGACCCTGTGGAACAAAAAGCTTAGTGAGAAAGGTTATTTAGATTCCACAGAGGAAAAGTGCACCACATAAATGGTAAATTCCTGCATCAATTCCTGCTCTTGCTCATGTTCTCTCTGCTTCTACTGCAGCATTAGAAATAAGCTGTGGCTGGTGCACACATAAAGTATGATGTACTGCAGGACAACATGCTGACTCCAACTGCTTATGCCACAAATGTAAACTTGCTTGTTTTTCATGAACAGAAGACAGCTGGCTCATTCAGGAAGTCAATGCTGAATCTGATAGACTTTAAAATATGACTAGAATTTACTTTCACCAAGTGGAAAACAAATGGTGATTGATACTGAGTATAGCCTGTAGTTAGCAAGCAGTGATTGGCTCCTATAAAGATACAACAAGTTCAGTAAGGCAGAGTTAGGCATGGTCAGGAACATACTGTTATACTTATATAAAGTGTAGTATAACATGTTCTTTACATGCCAGGCTCTCTTTGACTGTACTAAAAACAACCATAAAGCCACGAACCTTGGCTTAAAATACTAAACATGCATGTACAATATCAAAGTTGAGTGTCTCTTTGAGCATTAACAAAAATCTGAGTGATGTTCATAACTATTAGAAAACCTAGTTCAAAAACAGCTCATTTGGATGCTCAAACCATTTTTCAGCTGTGGGGGCGTGATCAGATCACGCCTGGCTCAACTCAAGTAACATTTTATTTTCCATTCAATCAGTTAAACATTTTACTGCCATGGAATAAACTACCAAATCTATCAAACTGACCCTACATGGTGAGAAAGCTTGAATAATTCACTAACTAACAAACTAGGTTAGAATCTGTGTTTATATTTAATTATACCTCTCGGAGCATGGCGCTAATCATTCATTTTCCATTCACTTACATGACAAGGTTAGCATTGTATTTTCTATGTGAAACTTTTGAGCTCATTATAAACTACCCCAGTAGTCTGCTAGTTATCTTGACTAATCAGCTAACTAGCAGACTAGGGTAGACCAAACATATCTGTGTTTTTATTGAACTATAATTCCCAGACTAAGAAGCTAAGTGTCTTAGCATCTTCCCTTCTCCTACATGAAATGGTTAGCATCAGCTTTGCTGTGCTTCACTTTTAAGCTACTTATCAACTCTGTAATTTATACAGATTTGGGTGGTATACCCCAGTCTGCTAGTTAGCTAACACAGTAGCTTTCAAACCATGTCAGGCTAAAGCAAAAAGTGCAGTGCACTCAGCTTGGTGAGATAACCACATCAATCATCTTTCTCCTAAATATATTGGGCAAACATTTATTACATAATTAAAATCCTTGCTTTGCCACGCCTAACTGCAACCCAGTAACAAGGGAAGACAGAGAGAGACTTTATAAAGAATGACATAGCAATGCACTTAAAAAGTATGAGAACATAGCAAAGGCTATGTTCTCATACTTTTTAAGTGTTTACTACATTATCCCAAATTACATAATTAAGAGCCAATCATGGATTCGCCTTTCCAGGGGCTTTAAGTTGCTTGCTCATCGCATTTTTTTTAAAAAGTGATTTAGAATGATATGGAAGGCAATTGTGCAACACCTTGCGTTGGAATAACCAGGGAATCTTGTAATTCTCTTTTCTCTCTTTTATCTTAACATCATTTCCTGTGTAAAACTGAGAGTAAATACATGGGAAAGGAGCCAAATAAGATTATATCTTGTGAAGACCTGGCTGTACTACAGTCATGCTGTAGTGACAAATCTTTTTTACGAATGACAAAATAAGTCTGCATTTCAAAGTGTACAAATACCTTTCAGAAACATGCAGTATATGAACTGTTTTTCATTAAAGTAAATTGTGAAATTACATTCTCAGACACTGAAATCCGATTTTTTTTATGAGTCAAGTCAGAGAGATTTGACTTATGTTCATTTCTTATCTTCCTATTAACAGTGCAATAAAAGATTTACAAAAACATCATTAAATGTAGTACCACATGCTCATTATGATCCCAAAAAACTGCAGATGTCTTCATTAGTCAGGGCTTTTCAAATGGATGTCTTTCAGAAATTGCTGATATTGGAAAACTAACCCTAAAAATAATCACCACTTACTCCCAATGACAAAATGACCACTACTTTAATTCCCCTCCTCACATTCTAACTGCACCTTGCAACATTAACACCAGAGTACTATTGCAGATAAGAGCACCTTTTATGTAATGGGTTGTGAAGAATTCATAATTGCTCAAACATAATACTACTTAGCGCTGTTATGTATTTGCCTTTGACTGGCCGGACCTACTTAAGTGCAAAGAATAGCAGCTGTGGAGCAGGTAACATGTAAGCAAAGTAAAATAAGATCTAAAAGAAAATGTCTTGATTAAGCTGGAGTCAGACATTTTGAAGTATACCCAGATTCCTAAAAAGATTCCAGCCTTACTGCTCTGGGAGTAGACCATGACAAGTTTTACAGTTATGAGGGAGGTCCTAATGAGTCTCAGAAGGGTCTGAAAGGGGAAGAGAGACTCCATACTGCCTTGACAGAGTTGCTTAGGCCAGCTGCATGGATGATATGCCTCCTATGAGGGGAGAAATCCCTTCTATCCCTCCTTAGCTCTTATTTTCTTTTCCTTCTACTTCCACTTTGCACTTACATGATCCTTCTATAGTCACATGAATATTTTAAGGCCTCTAAGGCTCCGAAACCTTTGCACTCCTTATTTTTGATTGTGATTTTTCTTTTTTTTTGCAATCCAGGGAACTGAAGCTCATTCTACCCAAAGCAAAGTCACTCAGAATCAATGCATCAGCTGAACGGCTAAAATGTAAAATGTTATAACTGTGATGTGGAAGATGTCATCATTTGAGCTTCTAGATACACAGTGGGAAGCTCAGACTTACAATTTATAGATGCTCACTGAAAGAAAATGTTTTGACCATGAGCTCAGCTCCGCAGGGGAAGGAAAACCAACAGCTCTATTCTGTGTTTGCAGAATACAGTCCATTTCCTTTCCTGTTGCCCTGTGACAGGTCGCCCCTACTGAGACTGCTACAAGACAGAGATGAAGAAGAGGAAAAGCTCATTAAGCTGCTTAATGCATATGTATCTTTATGTCATCCTCCTCTCAATAAATTGATACGCAAGTAATTAGTTCTTCATGTTTGACACATAAATGACGGCAAAACAATAGTTTTCATTTCTCTGTTTGAAATGACCCATCATGTCATTTCCATATGACTCATCAGATTTTTAGGTAATGTATATGCAGAAATTCTCTAATGAGTTCAGGAACTAATTAAATAGTTAGGTGATATTTTCCACATTTCTTTTGCCAAACCTCCATTACATGACTGTCAAAAGTTTAATTACAAAAGGAGATTAAAATGATTTCATAATGATCAAATATTAATACAGCTAGTGTGATCATTTCTCTTTGCCCTCATATTTCTTAATAATAAGTTCACTTGTACGGGATATTTTTACTCCCTTATCATTTGTCTGCGGGAGACTTGACCCCAATAAAAAGGCATAGACAAATTACTCCAGATTAAGCTTTTGTCTGAAGTTTCAAATCATCAGAGTTATTTATGTTTATGATCATCTCTTATTTTGTAGCGATCTGATTTTACGAAGACAAATGTTTCGATTGAGGGATTTCATGAACAGGAACATTACTCTTTTTATGTATTCCTCACAGCCATGGACACAGTTTGGACAACAGTGAAAAGTACTTCAGCGTGCCTACTCAGTGTCCCATGACAGCATATAGAGTTACAGTAAGTGATATCCTTGAATGGACAAGAAATGGATACACACAGTTCTCTTATTTCCAGGCAAGCACACTGAAAGCATTGTTCACTTTTACTTTTCTGTGCACCTTTCACTTTGAAACTATAAGGCTACTGAGAATGGGACACAGGTGCTAATTTTAGCAAAAAGAAACAGGGTGGTGAGCTATCACTGGGACAGAACACCGCTGAGATTACATCCAAGGTGGACGAACACATGTTTAATCTGCAGTAGCAAATTAGGATGCTAAACATTAGCCTATGAATCATTAATTCAAGAGTGGAATTACATTCACACTAATTACTGTAGTTTGGTAGCTTCATTTATTTTACTTTTGCTTGTTTAACTTGCAAATCTGGAGAATTAACTTCAGGTTCCCCTGAAGCCACTCACTGGAAACTAGAAAGTAGTATACATTTTATTTTAAATGGTATCACTATATGACCACAGCACTGTTATTTGATTCTTGTGCATTGGTAGCTATTAACAAAAGAAACAGTACTTAAGCATTACTGAATAATAATAAAAACAGATATTTTTGCCATTGATCATAAATGAAATAATGACCTACGATGTATAGACATGAGTTTATTATTCATATAAATACGATGTATTAAGCTTGTGTCTTTTTTTAGCATGTTATGGGAGAGACTGCATGAACAAATGTTTTTGGAAAGTAAGTCTGGCGGAGTGTAGACATCACAGTGGTATAAATCTTCTCATCTGACTCTCAGCAAGACAGCAAATAAGCATATTTCCAAAAATGTCAAACAATTTCTTTAAAGGTTTAGGCAAGCATTACAAACACAAAGTGCCTTATTTTAATCTCGCAATTGCAATGTTTGTAGCAGCGCAAAATGCAATATAGAATATAGATCAGTGGGTGTGGTGATTAATAAAAACACTCTCAGCCAGTCACATCACTGGTCCCACAGCTCTGAAACAGCTGAGCCAATCACAGTGAAGCATGACAACAGCACGATAAATAGAAAAACGCTCCAGGAAATCATTTTGTTGTGCAACATGCAGAGCAGCACGACATAAACACACAGCAACACACGTCTGCAGCCAGAGGCAGCGGGTGTGGAGGGTGTCAGTTAATTAGTACAATGATAAAAAATCATTTATTAAAAAGGACAGTTTGGTGAAGTTGTTAAAACGATGGTCACATCATATAGGAACTGATGTGACACAACAGCACCGAAATACATTTCAAGAATCAAACATGAAATGCCGCTTTTGCTAAAAAGAAAGTTGGAAAGGAGGCGATGATGAACAGGATTGATGAGCCCTGGTAATCTTACATCGTCAGTCTGATGTGTGTAGAGGTGTGTGTGGTTATTTTGTAGCAGCCTGGTGTCATTTACACGACTTAATCAAGGTAAACAGTGAATGGCTGTGCATAATGGAAACGCGCTCTGACATGGCCCTTCTCAAATCAGAGGCTGCAGATTTTTCAACATATCAGTCCTGCTGCCTTCACATGCTGCAGAGATTTAATGAACTGAAGGAGAAGCTTTTCACAGCATAAAACAGCTGTGGAGATACTGTAAGAATCATCCACATTAATTCATAGATCAATGCAGACTGCTTTACTGACATTCATTTTTGATGCAGATTTAAATGCATCTACAGGTAAGAGAGCCTTTAAAATAGTTTACTTACATTTTAAGCGTTATTCTGGTATTGCTGCACATTCAGGTATTTAGTTTGTTCTTGTTAATGAAATCAACCAAAGCGCAGGATGGATTTTGCACCCGAAACAAACAACAGACCCAGTTTCCAACAAAATACCAACAGTTAACTTTGCACTGCCTCATTTGAATGAGACTCTCACCTGTTAGTGTCTCTCCTCCCACCTGTGTACCGTGTGCTCAGCGCTGGTCACCAAAATACAAAGATAGGCAAAGCAAAATTCAAATAAAAAATACTGAACTACTGGAGTTCTGCTCAGCGTGCCACCATGAAAATGGTCTCCAACAAATGCACTATTTACTAGTCTTATTGTTTGCTAAAAACTACAGTGCCCAGCTGTTTTAGGAAATTACTTACTTTAAAAAAGGAAACTATATTTTCTTTTAGCCTATTTTAAAAATGCCTCACTAGGAACAAATGTTCTTGAGGCTGAGTGCCACAGACAAGAGACAGACTCACACATTCTTGGTTCTGATCTTTCTATTGGATTTGTTGACAATAAGAATAAAATGAAATTTCTGTTTGTGGAGAACATACTGGTACTCTCCTCACACCTTCTTGTTACTGTGTGCAGGGTTACTGAGAGCCAGCCTGTGGTTTATAATTCATTACTTAACATTAACTATTTGTATGGCTTCTCTATCTGACTTTGCTGGTGGTCAGGTCAGCTGCAGATGATCAGGTGTGATAAATTATAAAATCCAGGGAAGCTTTAAGTGTACAGTATAGCTAGACAGCGCGTATGGGGAGGAGAGAATGACAGAAAGAGAGATGTTGATAGAGGGGGGAAGGAGGGAAGTCAGGGAGCGAGGTGGAGGGGTGGTTAGCAGTAGGCAGCTGGGGCCGGCTGTGCTGAACGGGCAGCAGCCAGGCTGATGGATTACATCGGCTCTCTCCTGGGTAAACGGACACCGCCACCCCTCCCCTTTTAACAATGTCTCAGCCTGTATCGTCATTGAAATGTCTCCAAAGATGGAGGTGAACATGCAGCTGAGCCACTTAATCTGAGAGGCTACATTTCTACCACAAGCAGTGGATTTGAGAGACCCCTGCAAAAGATCTTTTCTAAACAAATCTGATATCATTTTCGCAGAAATGACTTGTCTACCAATACCAGTATCATCTGCGAGCCAGGAGCAGTGCTGAAAAACAAGACAATCCAGCCGCTCATCGATTCAGTCAAGACTAATTGCCGGGAAAGAAGCCCATATTGTTTTCATACATATTTCCTATCTCATTGTCATTTGCAGTGCATCTATGAGTGGAGTGACTCCTTGGCCGTGGCTTGGCATGTGGTTTTACAGGTTATGACACCAGGGATCATCATTGCCTCTCTTGGTATGAATGAAGTATTTTAGGGCCTGCTAGTAGCTATACAAGTCACTTCAATCAGGTCTGTGCTAAAAGGTCACGCTGCTTATGAGTGTACTCTGACTAAATAAATAATGAGAAAGAGCAAAGCAATGCAAATTAACCCCCTCCTCTAAACCACATGTGTACTTTCACATTCTCTCCCATAGTGTCTAGTGGGGCTGTTGTCGTATTTCACAGCTAAACTCAAAGTCCTCAGTAAAGCCCTTGACATTTTCTCAACTACTTCATCAAGCTTTGAAGTCATGCCCCTGTCTGAAGCTTCCCTGTGTAGAGTTAGAGAGTAACAAATTACAGTAACAGCAATTTAATCAAAGGAACAGTAACGTGTTTTACAGTCAGTTTAAAACACTTTAATTATAGAAAGACTTCTTTTGGGAGAGATATTAAAACATAAAATAAATTTGAGGAAAAAAGCACATCTAATTGTTAAAAATTGTACCTTGAGGTGAAAGAGCTGTAAAAATATAGATGAAACAATTATGCCTGTAACTAATCGTATCATTATAAGGATAACAGCTGGGTAATTGTGATATACAATTGCAGATTAAATCTGTAAACTGGGACACCTCAACAACAGTCAACTGTTTAATAGTCATTGCTAATTCTACATAGGTTCTCAATACTACAAGTAACCATAGCAACAGTACTGATTCTGTATGAATTATTTTTAAAATGATTATATTTAAACTGAATAGTTACAAGATTCAAGATTCAAGATCGTTATTGTCCCTCCAGTTATAAACATACAATTGTATGAAATACTTTGGCTGGGAGGCTTTATTATAGTAAAAACATTAAATAAATATATATATAAAAAGACATCAAATATAATAACATATAAAAATCAACAAAACATGTATAAATATATATTTGAAAATGTAAATTATGAAAATGTATATATATATTTCAAAATAAATGCAGTATACATAAAGACAGAACCAGTGAATTTAAACCACATAGAAAGTTATTATACAGATGGCGGTTATTACACAAAAGGTCGAAACACTTTATATATTTATAAAAGGTAGTTCAAACAAGTTCTGAGAGCCCAATGTGAAGACAAATGTCTGCCCAAACAACAGTCTAAAACCCAAAGACAAAAAGTAGCAGATGGTCATATTTAAGAACCGAGAGGCTGGAACCAGCAAATGTTTGGCATTTTTGATTGAAGAATGTCAGTTAAGCTCTATTATCAAATAATCTATTGATAATTTTATGATGAATTGTTTTGTCAAAATTTCTATGCCCTAAAAAGGACGTCTACAAATGTTCTTTTGTCCAACAAACAGTCCAAAACCCAAAGAAAAGACAATCTGAAAATATGTGAAGCAAATATTTTTGATTGGTGGAACAATTAACTAATTACCAAAGTTGTTGTCAAACGATTTTCTGAAGATGACCTAAGTGGTTTATTGGCTTATTGTTTCAGCACTATTCGCAGTAGAGGAAGTAATAGATGTTATGATCTTTGGATCTATGTTGCCTATAATATTCTGATATCACTACACCTCATCATGCTTTGCCACTTATATTTCATAATTCACCTTTCTCCCTGTTTTTGCTGGGAACCCATTTTGAAATGAAATGAAAGGTAAAACGAGTATGTTACTGTGTTGGGCTGACCCAGTGGATGGCATTATTGATTGATTAATCTGCAGTCCTTTTTGAAAATAAACCTTCCTACTTTGATAGCACAGTCTCCAGTAGGTCACCATATCTGATTAACCTTTTGTACGTGGCCAAGCTTTTAAAAGCAGGGGGAGACATGAACAGAGCCTCCCTATATTCTGTTCCTATTCTAAGTGATTAAATCAATTGGGAGTGCTTAGCCTTGCTTCAGGCCCTTGCTGTAGGAGTGATAGTGTCGGCCTGCTGATTCCATGTTCGCTGAGTCACCCGGCGTGCACTGCCAAGCACTTCCCAGATCCCCGGGAAGCACATCAAACCTGGGATTCTATGAAAGAGGATACTGCAGAGGACCTCAATGGGGAGCCGGCTTGGTGACAAGATCAACGGGAAGAAAATGAGAAGAAGCAATATAAAGAATATACGCCTCTGTGAGGCTCATTGTACTGGGTCAAAGCCTGAAACAGAGAGAGCTTGTCCTGCGGCTACTTATACAGCATCTCTATGGTCTGGTAGCCTGAGGTCACAAGTTGCTTGCGAGCCTGAAGTTGCAAGGAAGTGTGCAATTAATCATCCTACATGGAGCTTAACAATGAGATTTGTTCACCATCTTTATTAAAGATATTGAATTACAGAGCATTTTTCATTTGTGCAGTGGCTTTTTCTTCCCTTCTTTATCCTATCCCATAGGAGGCGATATGTGTGATCAAGTAGCCAGCAAACTGATGGAAAATAATGACTCAGTGTTACTGGACTAGCCTGTGGGCAGAGATTAAGGAAATGAAAAAGAGTTCATGGAGTTATTCATGCCGCTCTCTCAGTCTCATTATCGACCACACACCAAAGGGGATGACACTGTGGCTCTCAGCACCTGCGTCCTCAGAGCCACGCTAACTTTGCCATGACTCCAAACAATATCAGGATGGAGAAAATTAAAGCTGTAACTGAACGAGGTAGGAGAGTAGTGGCAGGAGGAGAAAGCTATAAAAGCAGTGCTCAGTAGAAATCTTTTGCTCTATTGAGTGTGTGTATGTAGCCTATATATGTCTGAAAGTTTCTTTTGACTGTGTTCACAACCGCACAAAACTTAGCAAGTAATAAGTAGATGGAGATGCAACATGGGAATGATAACACGTTTTCACAAGGGCTCTCTGAGAAATGTAAGAGTAAATTATTAGCAAAAGCACTGGAGCGTATTTTCACTGTTGGTTCAGACTGAATGTATGGTTCTTGACTGTGCATATTTTTTTCTTTTCACTTTCTCACTTTGTCATTTTGGCAAACAGACACATTTAAATGTATCTCTAACTTGCTCTAACTTGTGTAGGTGGTGAGCTTTGTATAGGTCACCATGGTTTAAGATTGAGCTGCAGTACCAACTCCTCCACACTGCTGAAAGCTTTCTCCACTAGCATCAACAGCTACTAAATGCACATACATACTCCAGGTATAGCCAGTGTTATGGGGTAGCATTCATTCTGCAGATTGGAGTTTTTGTTCTACTAACATTTTTCAGAGGCAGATGGTTCGGTTAACACTCAGTGTGCAGAGCTAAGAAAAAATGCCGCTTTGTGGAGTCATATGAACAGTAAACAAAAACAGCAGTAAGAAAACCTTTGTTAGACTATAAATAAAATACAATTACTTGTACAGAATTGAGTAAATGTACGTCCTCTTCTTCATAAGTGAACATGCAAAGGTGTCATTCACAGATTTTTCTTTTATACTTTTTCTTATACATTAAAGCTGTAGCAATCCATATTTTATATTAACCGTGCATAAAATGACTATGCCTAATGTGAAGTAGTGATGGACCCACAGAGATTTTGCTCCAACTATATTTTGGTATTACAGCGCCCAACTTTAGGTCTGGAGCATTTAGCTGCTAAAGAGCTAGATATTTCTAGCTATTTCTAGTGTTGGTGGAGACCAAAATAGAGCTAGAAGGAGAGCAAATTGATAATTGCCAGGTGACCAGAGACACAACTCCAAGTAAAAGGTTGGATGTTGCAAAGTTGGATCCACCAATCAGCATGCTTAGGACACAGGGCTGCAAGTGTTGAGATTTGGGAGGTGGGCATCAGCTCGACCTATAGTTACCCTTAACACCATCCTCTGTGGAGACCGGCTATGACGTTTACTGGAAATTCTGCAGAATCATAATTGAAGTTTAAACTGAAGGCAGCAACAACCAAATCTTTAATAACATTTGATAAAATAATATTTACTCAAGGTCCACTTACTACCAACAATTCAACTTTATAAATTGAATAGCAATTAATTAAAGTGACTCACTTGAGTGACACATAAAGTTAGGTAATGACCAGATTATGGATTTGCTGCAGCTGCTTTGCGTTTTATGGAAAGTGTGCAATAGAGCACTTCACCAGACACACTGTAGGTGGTTTGTGAACCAATAGGGTAGATTTGTATGGCAACTTCCACAGCTACCATTACACCACTGCATTTCTGATGTTGCCTAGATACTGCAGCTGAAGGCTTGTATGGCTCATTTGAACTTGGAGGTTAACTAGCCAACTTGGTCAGCTCAGTACAGTCAGATGGTTTTCTCTCTTTTTAGTTTTTTTTTAGCAAGTAGGAGGAGTGCTAAGCTTAAAAAACTAGATTACTTCTTGCCTTTTTATTTGGCTTTCATAATGTAATGGCACTCAGCCAAACAAAATATGGTTCTTTGACTCCACCCACTGAATTTTAACTTAACAAATGATATAATTTCTTCCTCCAGTGCAGTACCTCTGAAAAATAAAGTAGTCAAGGTGTTCAAGAATCTCATTTTTCTCCAAAGTATAAGCTATATTCTGACTGTATAATGAAATTCACATTCAGCTATATGGTTACGACAGCTTCCCTCTTCCTCATTGTAATGAAATCTGTTCCTATAAAAAAGCAACAAAAAAAGTAAGCCCTGCATGAATGATATAGTGGTCTGTGCATGAGCATCTGGGCCAATCCAGCCAACAGAAATGCAGCAGAATGTGCAGGCTGACACAGACCTCCATCTCCCATGGTTGCAGCCGCAGCCAGGCTGTCAGGAAGATGAAAATATGCCTGGCTTCATTTAGTGCTGTTGGGATCCTGTGGAGAAAAGGGGCAGGTAGAGCTAATGGACTACTCTAAGACGCAGCGGGGCTGTCGACTCAGCAACGCCGCCGGCTGTCTCTCCAGGACGCACCATTTTTATGACAATCTCTCCAAGGCCACAACAGGCGTATGATGGCCCGGGAGCTATCACCTCCGTGCCCAGATTGTGCAGGATTTACAGTAAATAAAATCTATTTGCAAGGGTTTTCAGATTATTTTAGAACCATAAATCATAAGGGCTGCTCTTTTTAATAACACTGTAAAAGATAACAAGTGATTTGGTGCAGGATTAAAGTACTCTCACTGCAAGAATTAAAGGGTTTTCAGATTCAAGTCTTGGACTATGTAGTATTTTGCTTTATTTAAGGGATGGTATTCTCAAAAAAAAGTGTAAAACTGCAAGAAGATATATTTACATGGCTTGTTAAGATGGAGTTTTTACAGTGTGTGAGCCCATATGCAGTAGGGATGCAATGATTATAGATTTTGATGGTATGATTATAGTCTGAGGAAAAGTCACAGTTTCACAATTATTATGCATTAATATATTTCACAATACTACTGATGGATAAAATCACATAAGCGTGTTTTGTTTTGATGAGACAGCATAAGACACACTCTACACCAAGGACTCTGCAACAGTGGGTTGAACTACAGCAGTATCAGAGGTAGTCTCAGGCTAAAAGTGAATAAGAAAAATGAAAATAAATAATTCATGCCAAGATGAACTTCGATTGGACATTGCAGTAATGTCTTTAGTTGATATTTAATATTGAAAATATAGTATTTTGAATTATTATTAATAATATAAGATTAAGATGAACTCTATTGATCCCCTAGAGGAAAATATTACTAATGTAGGTAATAGGTAAACTGAAGTCTTTTTATTATCAACTGTCATCCGTGCCTTTTTTTTAAATTGATTTTTAATCATCTATTTTAATAATAATCTAATTTTACACATGACCTGGAAATCCTGTCAATTATAGCTTGGTTTTTTTTGCAGTTTTAGTAAAAATGAAAGAAAGAAAAGAAATTGAGAACATCTCTTATGCAGGTGTTATTAATCACAGAAATGCAATTAATTAGATCCCATGGTATAGTGCTGGAAGTCTACAAGATCTTAATGTTAAGTTAGTCTTTTACAGCTGGCGTATTAACCTACCTTACCTTGTGTTAACTCAACACAGATGGAAGGAAGCAACAGGATGTAAATGGTTGCACCGAGGCCCTTTAGGGGATTACATGTCATTTTGGTGAACATTAATTTATAAATGGTGCAGTGCTCCTTTTGCTGCTTTGTTGCCGTTGGTTTACTTTGCACTGAAAGCCCAACTCTTAACTCACCACTACTTCATTGATTGTAAGTGACACTTTTAATTCCCAACCAACTCAATGTTTCATTGAGTAACTTCCCACTAAAGTAATGATTTTTTAACTTAGTTATTACTTAGTGTGTTTACCTTCACTTGAGCATGTATAGCTGGATGGTGATCTTGAGGATGTTGCATTAAGTTTGAGATTTAGAATCCTTTAGCAGCTACTTTTCTTCAGCAAGTTTTGATTAAATTGGAGATCCATCTTCTTGAACAACCCCCTGGCCATTCTTTATGTATTCAAAATACTCCTACACTGAGGATGTAGGCGTTTTGATGAATACAACACTTAAATGTTGAGTCCCTCTGCCACTGCCAGAACACTTCTCGTGTTCTTAAGCTATTTTAGACCCCCTCAAACACAAATGACAGGAGTCACTCTTGTGACAGCCTGTGTAACTTTGTGTACCTACACTGCAACATGGCGTTTTAAGCTGGTACACAAAGTTTATTTTGGATCTGCGGCAGAACTTCTGCCTGCAGTCTGATGGTTGCACCTATGGACACATTTGTTTTAACACACCTGTCTAGTTTTGTTTAATTTTCCTCACAGTTAAACTGTTATTCATAGAAAAGTAACGTACCATAAAGTCCCTTTTTTGAGAGTGACAACAGAAACATTCAGTGTAGCTGAACCTTTATGGTCACAAAACCGTGAAATTTTAAAATGTGGTTAATAGTGAAATCGGTTAATCACTGTATCCCTAATATGCAGTATGAGCAGGTGTATGTGTGTCTCACTTACATACAGTATATGCATGTATTTGCATACGCGTCTGTGTAATCGCACATATCTGCAGCTAACCGAGAACTAGATCTATCATGAACTGTCAGTCTAGCAGAGCAATAAGAGAGATACAGCAGCTGCACTGATTGACAGTGAGGAAATTGAAGTGTCACATGAAACATGTTAACCATATTTTGCTGCGTGTTGTCACCCACTGGCACGATGCTTCAGTCAAGCAACCAGAGCAGGAGAAAAACAACAACAGGAATAAAAATTCAAGGGGAGGATGAGCTAAAATAACAGGGACTGTTTTCCAATTACTGAGCATCTTAACCACAAGGTAAGACATCGCTCTTAAAAGACATTGTTCCCTCCACTGTCCTTTATCTTAGAGATGTAGGCCGGCACTAAAGCTCTGGGTATATCGTCAGACAGTAATCTTTGACAGCATTGTCAATGTCAGACCTGCGACCTGAGACATATGAGCAAATAAGGCTGTCAAAATGAGAAAAAAACAAGGGACTGTGAAGGGTATGCATACTCTTCAGGATGACAGTTCACAGTGTAACACATTGAAGACGTGGCTTTATGTCATCTGAATGTGAGAATGCGTTCTCACACCATGGCAGAGGCATGTGTAATGCCTCAGTGCATCACCACCCACTGCACATCATTAGCATGGCAGCTCCAAGTAGAAAAATATAGGAGGCAGCTGTCCACTGCTGTAGTCAAGTTCTCCCGGTTCAAGTCTGAGCTGACGCTTAGAGCGATCAGATTTAAATTGCACCTTACAGGGTTAATGGCTTATTTAAATCTGTAACAAAAAATCTGCACTGTTGTTGTCCTGTGGCAATGGTAGATAATTGAAAATCGTTGCATGAGACTTTGAAAGGAAAAGTCTCCATTAAATGATCGCTGTGAAAATACGGGTGCAAAACACACCTTTAAAGCATTTACATGCATCTCAGCAGCTAAAGGTCATGCACATGTTATGTGGTGTTAACTGTGCTGCTGGTAGAGAATATCTTCCAATCTTGTTCATTTGAAATTGTGAAATATAAAAATGTACCAATAAAACTTTAAAACTACATACTATTGACTGCTAAAACACACCCTAAGCTATGTTCTATGAAGATAAATCATAAATTCAAGTTATCTAACTAAGTCGAAAAATAATGAACCACCTTATAGCAGTAGACTACACGAGTGTGAAGCGGAGTGGAAGGTCAGCTCAGAGCTAACAAAGTTAACAAGTTATTTTTGAGTATCTGTATTGGATTTACTAATTTGAAGACACTATATCACGTGGGAATAGTGTTGATCAAGGGCCAGGAAACTGCTTCTACAATTACATTTTATTTCTACAATTGTGTCGTTATGCTGTGGCAAAGCCATCGTTAACATTGTTATGCAAAAACATGGCATATCCTGTTTATGATTTTAGTGTTGCTGAAGGGCTGTATTCACTGTGGTAAAGTAGCTTTGTTGTAAATGTTGTGTTTACTACCTTGCTTTCCAGAGTTTTCAATGAATAAACTACATGAGCAAAACAACTTTAACACTGTGCAAGAACGTTAGAAAAGCCTATACTGCATAAAATATCATTGTCACAACGTGCATTTGACTGTTAGTGCTCTCCCTCTCCACCTTTAAAGGCTCTGTCTGGCTTTGAATTCAGGAAATACAATGCCAAGTCTCACCACTTACATTCTTGGCATGAATATCTGAGAGAAATTTGGATAAAATTCTGCTTTTAACACATTCAGACCTGTGACTGTGAAACATTTAATATGTGGGATATGACTTGCACAAGCCAAGTGCTCATTCAGTTTCACATACAGGGAACCTAGAAGATGAAACAAGTGATCACAGAAAAATAGTTCTTAAGGTACTCTTAGGCAGAACAAGGACAAAAGGTATATTAAACGCTTAGAAATGAATACACCGTCAGAAAAAATATCTAGATTATCCAAGACACATTATGACAAGACACTTTGCAGAGGATTATGCAATTAAAACACATCAATCACTCTCATTTTTAATCCTCACAGACAGTTGCCTGACTATAGTTTTTGCATATATCACACATTGCATTATGGGATTATAAGCAGAATCTAGTGCACATACTGTGGACGCTACTTTGTCTTTACAATGTGGGGATTTGTGAGGGCACTACATAGTGTATTAATGTCACACTCAGAATTTAGACACACAAATAAAACGGTGGACAGTAAACATTGTGCACTATATAGTAAATAACACTTTCAAATGTGATGCCTTAATATATCTGGGTCGAATGAGGTAAAAATATTATAAACCCTTTCAATAGACATGATTCTTAATTGCATATAGGACGGCATTATACTCATTTGTAATTGTATCTATGATTATTGTAAAATTTGTGTTGCCTATAGAGTATCTGGTGCAATCAGTTTCTATTATTTCCACCCTGATGAAAACACTGTGAGGTCACAAATTGGCATTTTAAATTATTTTCTCTGTACAGTACCTTTCCTTCTTGCTTTACCTAAAGAACATTTCCTTGTGCAGTACTTTCTACTATTTAAATTCTATCCTGCATTTCTAAACAGGTTAGCACCACACACTGTGTATGCTTAGAAACCCATGATGTGCTTAAGGCAATCTTATACAAGGCACAGCATGTTCTCTATAAATTCAGTGTTGAGAGTGTTGGACTGATAAATGTGTCTGAAAGTCTGTGTCAAGTAATACAGAGTCAAAGTGCAGCCAATGCAAAGTCAATGCAGTCAGCATGTTTTTTTTTCTTCCAGTAGAACAAACATGAAATGGCTTGTTATCGTTGTTCCACCATTGCTACACCTCAGTAGCCGCAGTAAGAGTCCGCTCCTTTTCTCGCTGCTCTTAGCTCCTATACTTAGTCCCAGCAGACGTAGTACAGTGCTTTGCTCCGAGGAGAGAGAACCAGACATGCACATCTCATTAATTATGTCTCAGTTGAAATATTAGTCCAGAGCTCCCAGCCATTTGACTAAGGCAGAGGTAATGAAACCCCGTGCATTGAAGCTAAACGAGACAGCTCTGGGACGGAGGGCGGGCCGGGGTTGCTAGGCTGAGATGGAGCTAAATCTGAAGCTACAGCCATAGCTGAGTTTAAATCAATTTGGCTAAAGTTTGGGGCTATAAGGCTGGGTGGGTTAGGCTAAGCTTAGTATCTAAAAGCCTGTAAGATATTCCTATAAGAAAGTCATGACCCCAACTCAAGTAGAGCCTGAAAGTCTGGACATTATGTACTTGAAATCAGCTGAATGGTCAAAAACAACAAACCAGTTGTCTGCCCCCCCAGCCCCCTCTCATGCAGACAGCCATATCATATCAGCATGTACAGTATTTAAAGCAGCAGTGCTTAGCAATAAATGTTTCCTAAATGCAAAGCATCGAGAAGGTCACGGTTAATTAGGTGGATAAAATAACAGCTATGACATTCATGTTGTCACAAAAGGAGAGGGTCCGGCCCACTGGGACCGAGGAACAGAGAGAGTTGAGACCTACTGCCGCAGCCGCATCTGCAGGAGGTCAATGACTGATGCCAGCAGAGACAACGATGTTTTTGCCTTTGTGCAAATTGAAGAAACATAACCATAAATTTGCAAGCAGCAGATCAATACAGCCCAGACATGGCCAAGTCCTGAGAAACGTATCCAAGGGAAACCATTCGATAACTCCGATCAGAGATGGAACCTGTAACCCGCTATTAATCTTCCATTACCAGCCACAGGCCAGTGGCCATTGTCAACAAGCTTGAGACATTTAGTGACAGATTCGGCCATTAAAGCTTGCGCTGATGTGTATACCTGGCAATCAGGCAGACTTCTCCTTGTATTATTGGTGCAATCATGACCGTTCATCAGATGTGGTCCATTAGAGTGGTCACGTTACAAAGGGAGGCACCGCAGCCCTTTCCTTTCACCAACATGACTCTATATACTATATCACTAGCCACGGGGCAAACATATTCACTATTTCATCTCATATTGCTTACATGACAGATCATTGATCGCGTGAGTTGGATTTCTAACATTCCCTCTACGGAAAGATCAAGGATTCCGTTTTTACAGTCTGCAGTTTTTGAATGTATCTGTAATAATTTAGTCATTGTAACCTAAAATAACGCTTAGTTAGGAAGAGCAGAAGTGTTTCTCTTCTCATTTTAATGACAAGGACAAGCCTGTGACTATGCTTAATAGTAATGTTCCCATTATGCACAGCAGCATCTCTGGAGACTACCCTTAAATATGGGACTACTCAATCATGACGAGAGGAATCTATGTTGGAATGAAATGGGTCATATGATACTTTAAATAAATATGATAATAAGGCAGACACTACCGATTGCCAGGGGGGTTATTTGTGTTATGTGAAGAGAACAGTAGGTAGACTGGAAATGAATAATACGGCTACAGTGAAAGTGGAAGTGATTCTGGCACAGCAGCACACTGCAGTGAAGATGGCATGTGCTGTGCTGTGTGTGTACGTGTGAATGAGATTTGTGTCACTATCCAAATACTTAAATGTCTTCACATGATGTGATTGCTGAAAAATTGAAAAATGTGAAATATTATATGTTCCCTCATGGTTTTTCAAGTGGCATTTGACGTTTTTCTATAAGAAATATTTGATTAGCCACTCACTGCGTCTGATATAACACAACAGTGTTTCAGTATAGTACACTGTTGAAAAAGGTGCTAATGGGAATGTTTCTGGCAGCATAACATGATTTTGAACGATGAATTCAACTTTTATTTTTTAAAAAGACGCTCTATTCATGGATAAGGTTAGACAAAATCCAATTACATATCAGGTACTCGAGTGAATAGTTAAGAAAAAAAAAGCCCTTATTGGCTTCATATATTCTAAAAATACACCTTGCCTTATTCAGGTAATTCACTGTTGACTCATGAATAAGAAAAAAGCACAGGGAATAATGCGTGTTAGAAATACAGTTAGACTAAAAAGAACCGATTTCCAATGGAAATGTGCCTTGTGCTTTTTTATAAATAAAGCAAATATGCTTTGGTGCACACAATGAGTCCTGATATAGAAACATTTTGTTAAAGAAAATCTTTTTTTACCGCATTTAAAACACTTGCATTTCATATGAATAGAAAGCTAATAGAGCCCTAGAGTGGACAGTGGAGCTATTGTTGAGTGTAACATATGTCAGAGGAAAACGTGACATGATTTTGATCCTTATGTGAACCACAAACCTTTATTTCTGAACGAAAGAAAACTTGTGAGAAAACAGCATCGGAAATCTGCCGAGGGACACCGCTGCTAAACTGTAACAAGCACCAAAGATGGAGAGGAAATAAGAAAAAAACATCATAGGAATGAGCCTTGAATTACCACTTAGTCTCTGAGAGAAAGGGCTTTAAACAAGTGCTTTGTGATGAATGGAAGGTGGCTCCTGTAAGTTGGGCTCTTCCCTCTCAGCGGGGGTCACAATTATCTCTCACTGGGCGACCTGAGTAGCTCAGTGGGGGTAATATACTTCTGACAGTGAGATCTATGACACATATAGTGCAATTTGTCCTACAGCTCTGGAGATTCTCCAGCCTCAAAAGCATTGTGTAAAGGAGTAAAAGAAGCAATAAGTCAAGTGTTTGGAGTGATGTCACTTGACAGAGGGGTTAGATACGTGTATCAGTGTCCCCCGATATTTGGCTTTTGTTACACATCATATATTGATCGGTGATGTGATCTTGCTCTGATATATGGAGGTTCGTCTCTGACTGAAGCTCCGCTGAATTGATCTGAAAAGTCTGCAGTCAAATTAAGTTTTCTTTGCATCATATACTTTTAATCAAAAGTGTTCAGTAAATTAATTATTCTGTTAGTAACTTGTGTCTTATGATGTTCTAAAGGCTGTTTTCAGAGACGCTTCCACTTTGAAAAGAATAAAACTTAACAGTGAATATATATAATAAGATGTATTACATAATGGCAGATGAAATAATGACAAAATATTTCAACTATGAGCAGCAACATCACAAAAATACTGAGATCAGCCTTCAACATTGTTATCAGTTACAGTTTTTAAAATCGTATTCTGTCACACTATCACACAATTATATGACTAAACAATATAATAAACTATCGTATATTATGCTAGTCATAAATGATTCTTGCATTGCTTACACCTTTCTATCATTACAATTGTTAATAAAACACAAACTAAATTAAGCCTGATGATTTGAGAAATTAGTGACAGTATACCAACTAAGTAAAACAATAGGGAGCAAACATTAACATCCCTTTGTTTCTGTTTAAATGTGTCTGAGCAGATGCTCTAGTATACAAAGCAGTGCTGAAACACTGACCTAACATAAAGCATGCAGCAAGGTCCCTTGTGTTTGTGTTTTGTTTTGTAAATCAATGCACTTTCCCTCATTGATTTTGAATACGATGCTCCTCGCGCATGCAGCTGTTTCACTTATGTTACAAGGTTACAAGCTCTTTGCTCATGCATGCCACCTGCTCTGGCATTTTCTCCCTCAGCTGCGGACCTGCAGTAATACTGTTAGCCTCTGTGAGATTTCAGCCCGCTTTTGTGTCCTCGGATGCTGGATATGACTGCCAGCGCAGGACCTCTAAGGCTGACTAGACCCCGAAAACAGCTCTGATTCCTGGCCCTGAAATGCAATCCACTCCTCTGTGTGTCTCCCTGGGTCCTGTGTTCTTATCAGCTCCTCCAGGATGAGAAGCTGTCAATACAACAACCACAAAGAAAGAAAACCATTCCTTCCCCCTACTTCTCATATCAACGTGGCCCATCTTCACACAGAACCAGCCCTGGTCAGACAGCAATTAAAACCCCGGCCCTCCGGTGGAAGGTTGAGCGCACGCGAACCACAGATCTATAAACTTGATTTCTATCCGTTCACCTCTTGCAGCCTCACATCGACACGCCTGCTCAGGAGGCGTTGGCTGTGTGGACTGCATGCTCGCTGTAATTACAGTCATCTCTGCCAAAGATGCATTGCATATGACAGAGAAGAATTGAGTTGTGATACTTGTGATCCTGTCACTAATGAATGAGTTGCCTAATAAGTAGCTGCAGCTGCAGCAATTGGAGTTTTTATAAATATCTCACAGTGACAGAGCTGCTGTGCACTGCAAAAAAAATCCATCTTAACATGTTTTGCTTTTTATTAAGTCCTAAAATTTTATTTTCTTAATACAGAATATAGTCATTCATTTAAGATACTTTAAGGAGAAGGCTGGTGAAATTCTATTTTCTGTCACCAAATTCCATGAAAAGACCAAATGCAACAAAGAATTGATCCAATGAACAAGTATTACCTGCATATCAAAAACCTGATACATCTTGTTCCTCTGTGCCATAGAGCTCCATTGTTGTCAAAATACTATTAAAAACACACCAATGAGCCACACTGTTGTACTGGATGACATGTTCCTACATTACAATGAACATGGGCACTCTAGTTTATTTTGAGTCAGTCCCACATACACTGTCCTGCTGCCATAATTAGTGAATAAGGGCCTGGACACACCAGGATTTTATACTGCAACATTTTGAGGCAAATTCAATTAATTCCAAAAAGAAATGTCGCAGTCAGTGGATATGCTCGCAGGAGGTGAAGTAAATCTGCGTGGATTTTTCACATCAAGTCCAATTTTGGTGAAATCTGAGCCATGGCTATGCACCATTGACCAGTCTCAAGCAGCCTTGACAGTGCTGACTGAGTACAGAATGGAGAAAGCCATCATAGCTTATAAACTGTGTTACACCAATCACGTTTATTCATCTTCCTTTATTGGATTGAAACTGTTCCACAAAAGAGCAATGGTTTGCTGACAGTCATGAGACAGGAGTCAATCATACGTATATTATGTGTCTTTTGAAGAAGCTGTGTGAGGTTATTGTCCCGCTAGTGACAGAGCTAAGCTAACGAGCAAACGAGTTTGCTAACTCATTGTTAGAAGGCTCGTTAGGTCTGAGAGCTTTATTTTCTCTCTTCAATAACCTTTCATTGAACGAAATGGTGTGCAGTGGTGAACAAAATGCCAAGGAGAAATAAACCGAACAGTAGAGAGAAAACAGAGAGAAGCTCCAGGAGGTATTGTGACTGACTATCATTAGTGGGTTAGTGATTAGCTCACCAACTACAGTGGTTCACCAACCAACCTTGCAGTTAGTCCCTGCCAAATGTATACTATTTACCCCTGTAATGTTTGATAAAAACATTACAAACAGGTTTTTTTGAGGGCCACAGACAGGGGAGGGAAGTTGTAAAGTATTAACACTAGAGCTGCCAGGGGGCGCTATATACATAAAACCACCAACAGGTAAAATTTACCCATGCTCCTGGCTACCGCATTTCTAATACTAAAAAATGTACTCTGTCAATGTATTAAGGCAATGTCTTCACAAAAGAATGTCTTAAGTCACAAAATGAGTTTGTTTAGTCATCACCTATGTTTTGGTCCTCTTGTTTTATAATCTAAGTGTCTTTAAGAGCACCAATCACTTTGCATGGAGGTCAATATAATTCATCCAAAATGACACAGAAAATGAGTATTAGAAGGAATATTTGCATATTTTGGTGGTGTGATTTTATTATAAAATGACATTCATCAAAGTAGCCTATTATCATTGTCCCAAAATGGACAATAATAAGCCATAATAATAACAATAAACAACTGCCGCACTTATGGATGATTTAATGTCACAACAAAATCGACATGACAAAGTCAAGCGCACAATTTCACCTAATCAATTATTAATTTAGACATTTTAACTGTCTGTGAATAAGATATCACCAAGAAACTTGAGGTAACCATTAAAGCTTTATTTTTTTAAAAATGTATAACATCACATCATAATGCAAATAGCTTATATATTTCTCTTTTGATGTTCTGGTCATGAAACTAGAGTGAGGCAACATGCAAATAAGGCTAAATAACCTATTAACAATAGATGGTAACATACCAAATAAAAATGAATGAATAATGAATAAACTAAATATAAGTTTTACACACAATGAACATTTGTGAGTAGGATAAATCATCCTCATCTGAACACACTCTGAGCAGACATTCAGCACCTTGACTGTGCATTTTCCACAGTCAGCTTTCCTGCACTACAAGAACCTGGTGAAGGTTTTTTTTTGCAGGTCATTCTCCTCTGCCCCTTTTATAATTTAATTATGACTTGACGTAGTTGTCAGATCACACACTCCAACTCCGTTGCCTAGCAACTTAGAATGTTTAAACATGAACGTGGAAATAAACGCATTTCATATACAGGAGCCGCTTATAGCTATAAATGCCCATGTTTCTAATCTGGAAACAATACTAACAATACTATTTTAGGAAAATAAAAGACTGAGGGACATGAATATTTTATTAAAACATCGTAACATGCAAATGAAAAAACGTCATGGGGTGATTCTAGTATTAAGAGACATTGTTGGTTTTAGTCTTTTAATGCAATTTGTTAGCAATAAGAAAAATGGAGAATAATGCCAGCCTTATCCTTTAGGTTAAAATACAAATCAACAGGTCTCAAGAATTTCCTAGAATTGTCATTTTCTTGATTCAAATGCCTCACTTAGTTTTGATAATCATTATGGAAAACTTCTGAAACAAGAAAAACTGCACTTGGAACTAGTGTAATTATTTTTGGGGTAATTATATTTCCTATTGTCAAGTTGTTATATTAAAAGTCTTTTTTTATCAGTATTAAGCAACATACAAATAACACTGGTTCTTTGGCTCTGCCCAGATAATTTCTGCATGCAGAACAGCTGTGCCTTTTAAATAAAGGTTTGTATAATTAAAACTCCAATCTGTTCCTTTTGTGAGAGCCATGTACTGCTAACAGTATGCTGCAAGGCCTTTGTTTTTTCTGAGGATATTCAAAAAAAAAAAAAAAAAAAACAGACTCCATAGAAACTGCAAATCTTTTCCACAGACTAATGATAGCTGCAGAGAGAGAGAGAGAGAGACAGATTAACAAGCAGACAGACAGAGATCCACTTCCAGGTCAAACTTTAACAAGCCTGCTTATTGGGCAAACCCTAGGTCAAACTTTAACAAGAAGTGCTGCCAAATGGCACAGTGCAGGAGCATATTCACTATGAGCCATCAGCTCGAGTGTCAAGCAAGACAAGCAGCGACAGAGCCATTTTATTACCGAGGAGAGAGTGGATAACTGTGCTTGTTATGAGGGTTGTATATCCTGATCAGACCCCTTGTTTATGGTTTGCCTTTAAGACTTACAGTAATGAATGTTTTACAGCCAGCTGCAACAGTAGGCACCTGTTAACAAGGTGACAAAAAAAAAACCAAACAATACACAGGTTGCATCTGGTTGCTATGTTGTATTAACAGAAATGAGGGGATGAGATCATTCGCTAAGTATTTTAAAAGCAGCCATTCCAACACATAAAAATTACATACACTGCTGTTTTATATTTAATGATGTTGTTTGCATGTCATATGAGAGAGAGAGAGAGAGAGAGAAAAAAAAGGGTACAAGAAACAGAGGGAGATGTCCCTAAAAAGTCTGAACACAATTAGGCTTTAATATCAGGCTCTTAAAATAGAGACGGGAGACACAGCGAAGCAAGCGGCCCAGCAGGACATGAGGAAAAGTCTCTTGGCACTGGTGGTAAATGAGCATCCATCTCTCCTCCTCTCTCGGTACATTACAGGATAACTTTTCCTGCTCTAAAAACCCAGAAAATGCACTTAACTTTCATTTACTGATATCCCACCGCCCTCACTCATTAAAGATTCATGTCCACCACCACCACCACCACCACCACCACCACCGCCACCAAAGCCTCTGCTTCTTCTTCTGTTTTCAAAAAGGTGAGCAGGACATTTAATACTTAACACACCAAAGAAGATGAATGCTGTTAATGGTCGCTTATGAAAGAATGGTGACGTTCGGGGACTTTTTTGTTTCTTTCTATTACATCAAAATAATAATTATTTTCTATGCGTGGTGACAAAAGAATGTTATTTTTATTCTAATGGGATTTGCAATATCCATTTTCTACATGACATACACAATGTGAAACTATCCTTTGTTGGTTTCTTTGTGTGCATTGCTATGAAAGGGCTCCTTAGGAAAACAGTGTGGTATAGCTCAGCACAACTCCCCCTATTAAAAAACCTAATAAAAATAAAAAAAATATATAAAACAAGAAGAGCCCCGGTGTATTAAACCAGAGTTTTTACAGAGGCATTCAAGACAGAAAACAGAGCAGGCTCTATTCTCTCCTCTCATCCTCACTACTCGTCGTACTGTAACATCTGCTGCTCAGTGTGGTCGACTACACCGACACAGGCTGTGTGTGTGTGTGTGTGTGTGTGTGTGTGTGTGAGACTGGATTGGAGGCATTTCTCACCCATTTCTCACCCATACAGTAATTGTGAGATCAGTAGCCCAAAGGCCTGAATACATTTAATCTCGCAACAAAATTTAACGCTGTTTGCTGCACAATTGCTACATTCAGAAGGAAGAAAAAGTCCAATTTCCCAACATGGTCAGGCTCTCTGTGAGCTCTTGAACTGTGTCCGCTGACTACATAGTGCTTGAAAAAGTATTTTTAGGGCTTTTATTGTGCGCTTTTCGATATCACATGCGAAGGATTAGACTCGCGGACGTAATGGAGGAAGATTGTAAATTCAAACTTTATTTCACGAGAGGGTTTGTAGCATATAAAAAAAGAAAAGAAACAAACAAAACAAGACATATGAGATAAAATCACAACAATTCATCACTCAGTTTCAAAAGCGGTTCATATATAGGCCAGTGTTTTCTGAGCCTGGTACACAGTATGCATAGCAGGCACATTAATTCTCCCAACATCAGAGGGAGCAAAGGATGGAGAGCCTGCTAAACTGTACAAATTCACATAACAACAACAACAACAACAAAAAAAAACTGAGGTTATGATCTCCAACCTTGGATATTTTTGTCCATGTCACACCGATGTTTGAGGAGAGCTCTGTTAACATAATATTGCACCAAACACATTATTTACTGAGAGTGTAGGTGACTTACACCATCTGTTTATAAAGCAACAGGCTCAGGCAGACACTCTGCCAGCAAAAAGGCACAAGGTCCCCGGGCTTATCTCGGTAGAGGTGTGCTGCTGCTCCTCGGCACCAGCGAGGTGGAACGATAAACATAATTAAATTGAGTTGGATTACACAAAATGGATCGGATCAGTTGGGAAGGCGGAGAAGCTAATCCAGTGCAATCCTCTCTATAGAGGTGCCAACCACACAAAACGACATAAATAAAGAAGAGGGAAAGGGAAGCCGCGGCTGTCACGGGGGAGATCAAGACAGGGGCGCAGAAAGGACCCCTTCAAGTAAAGACAAGCTCCAAAGTCAAATATTAACTGTAATAGTGCAGTTTAGTGCAGAAAATATTTCTCATTTCCTACTGAATCTGAGACAAAAATAAAACGCTTTTATCGTTAAAAAGGATGGAACTGTACGCGTGCGGTGTTTGGAAAGCCTCCACGGTGTAAAAGTAATGAATTTACACCACTCCTACCCTTTGACGAAGTGGAAAATCACATTTGTCTTTCATCACAGCAGTAATGACAATGATTTAGTCATGTATGGAATGCGCCACTCCTCCCGATTCATCACCTTTAAGTGCAGTATATGCTCACTGAGGATGTGTTTTAGTTATAAATGATGACATTAAGGTACATGGTATGAAAGCAGTAGAGTGAGTTTTTATATTTTGTTTTAAGACATCTGAACTTTTTTTTACTTATCACTAACTCATCTATGAAAGCACTCCCATAACCGCTTTTTTTTTTGTTTTTTTTCGATTTCAAACTCCCATTCCATTCTGCTCCTCCATTTTTTCGTCCCCCTTCCCTCTGATTGCATTTTCCCTTTTGTAACTGACTTTGGTACAATCCCCTTACAAATAACCTTTCCCTCGGGTAAAAGACTCTTACGTTCTCTACAGCGCTGCCAACTCACTCCTACTCTCTCTTTCTTTTCTGTCCCCCATCTCCCTTTGTCTCTCAGCCTCAGGCACAGTAAACAGATTGATACAGTCTGGGGGTTTTTTCTTCTGCTTTTCAAACTAATCCAGTGTAATCCCAGTCTGTCTGCGTCCTGTCTTGGGCAGTACTGCAGAGAACATTATCACTATCATTAAAATGATGATTAATGAATCTGGAAGTGATGCGGAGAGGCCTTAATCGGAGGATATATTGCTGAGGTGAGGACATGTGCTCTTCTCTGAATTCATCCTGCAATTAAAGGTCTTTCCTTGCCTGCTCGAAAACTGTCAAGTACCCAACGTTGGCATTTAATGCTGTTGTAGCCTTGCTCGGGTGAATTTTAATTATTTTTTTTATTTTTTTTTTTTTTAGGAAATGTTCCAGTACGACGGCTTGTGTTTAAATGTTTAACATTAGAGAACTTCTTTTGTTAAATTAACACAAAAACTCAAAGTGAGGTATCAAAAAAAGTATAGTTTCAGTATTGGTGCAGAAACTAAAGTATCTTATCAGCAGTTCTAGTATTAAAACATTTCAAAGGATACCCAGCTGTACCAAAGACCTAGCAACACACTTCTAAATGATCTCCTTAACTGAGATGTGTAATATCAGCTTCCAGCATAGGCTCCTACCTGAACAAGTGCACTTTGCATTATTAAAGCTGCCTTGGCTGGCCGCTTTAATTGAGAGTCTCCTCTAGCAGACAGCTTAAGGCAGGCCCTCAGCAATGTATGCGCGCAGGTGGAGGAGGAAAATGCACATCTTCGTGGTATTTGAAATATGAATGCAGCATTTATACCGGAGAACATGTTCAACATGGACATTTGACAGTCTCCACATTAAATCAACAAGCTGAGCCTGAGGCAAGCTTTGCACCAGGTGGAGACTGTATCCTATGCAATATGGTGATGGGACCGACTTGACGACGATGGAGATGCGAGAAAAAGAGTAATGAGACAACAGCTGGAGAGGAGTGACGCAATTATTAATTACTGTTTTCTAGCTTGATTAGAGCAGGAAATAGGTCCAGAAAAAAAAAAGAGAGAGAAGGAGCTGCTAACTTTCACTACCTTACAGTTTTCAGCACAAAAGACACATTTCAGTCAATACTAAAAAAGTATTACCCAGCCTGAATAAAGCATGTGTATTACACTGGGAAGCTAGTTAAAGCCTTTCTGGACACTTGGAGGCAGAACTCCTGAGAAAGCAAATAAATCAGTGTAGTACGGCCTTGTAAACTAACACAAAATTATCAAGTTAGTGCCTGTTTGCACATTCAGGAGACATGCAGTCATGTTTCTGGCAACCAGATGAATGTAAACACAACATTCACTCTCCTTCTCCAACACATACTGAGGGAACTATCTGTCTCTTTAGCTAGCAGCTTGTTGCTAACTTTGTCTGCATTCTCTTGTGTGCTGGTCAGGTGACATACAGTCACTTTATCACAGTCTTTTTCTTAAAACAGTGTCCTGCTACGGCTGTAAATAAGCTTCAGGAGAGTGGCGTGAGAGAAACAAATAGGTAGAATCAAAACAATGAGCTGAAAGATGCTAAAATGCTGCCTAAAGCAGAGGGGAACATCACAGTGAGGTGTATTTTCCCTAGGGTTTTAAACTCTGAGCAACCTCTTTCTCATTACACATAGTGCAATATTTGCCCAAATATAAGGTGACCTCCAGTTTCAAACACCTGTTTTTCGAAAAAAGACTTTTTGAAGATATACCACAGTATAGTCACACACTCTCCTGTCAGGATCTTGAAAGCGGTCAAAATTATTTTCTCTGACAGTTAGCTTTTTTCACACTGTCTGTCTTTTTGCGATCCTCATCATCTGTGACAGTGGTAATTGGGAGCTTGACAGATTCAGTCTGCGGTCCGTCTCTGCAGTAAAGACGTCGGAAGACGCTTTGGACTCATTTTCACTCGTCATGAATTTATTTCCTCCTTGGCAGAAAAACACGTTACACAAGCCTCAATATCAGACTGTAAGATACTCGCTAGCCTAGCAACATCAAGGCTACAAACAACCCATAATGCACATTTCTGTAGGAGCCAGTGTTACAGTGGTACACTCATTCAAAAAGAATATCTGATGTTGTGAACACGTAAAAGATGAGACCTTTTTAACGTAATTTCCAGAATAAAATATGGTCTTATATTCAGGCCAATACGGTATATGCTCCATTGTTCATATTAAAATACTGATTAGTGCAGCTGTAATTATATACACAGCACATGTCAAGCTTTTAATTGTTTATTGTATTTCGGCACTTTTTTTGCTTTCTGGCTTCTCACCAGTTGTTAGACTTGGTCAATTATGTTCTTTTAGGTGAATCTGGAAATGACTGCACATGGCTTTCTTCCAGCACTATCACATTCATTGGCTCATTATTGCTGCTGTCACGAATAAGAACATGCATCCCACATTAGCAGTGAAATCAATGCAGCCATGTGACTCGTCGCGTCTGTAAACGAGGTGCCGTTAGGTTTTATAGCTGGAATCTGTCCTGGCCTACATTTCACCCCTGGATTCCAGCGAGAGCTGCTGCAAAGCAGAGACAGAGCTCTGCAAACACCTCTTAGCCACAGCGCCGCTCAGCAGCCTTCCACTACTTGTCTGAATGCAAAGCGGGTTGCTGGAGCTCCCCGTCTGCCCTCTTACAGTTCACTTGCAAGTTCACTACATCTGCGGGTCAAATCACCAGTCAGCTCTCAGACTCAGACAGGTTCAGCGCTGTAGCTGCGCCTCCACCTCACTGTGTGGCTTAGCATGTCGGCCAGCCGCAGATCCACAGATCATTATCGCTATCAAGCACTGTTTTCCCAACAAAACGATATCTCTGCCTTTGATCGTATGCCAAAGCTTATTTTTGTTCACTTCTGGGCATTCTAACCCAGGAACTGCTCTCACTTGGGGCAAAACTAAAGCACAGCTAAAAATACCCCTCTGTTCTGTTGATGAGATGGAAATGTATGAATTAAGGATGGGGCATCATGTCTGCAATAAGGATACTTTCCCACACCTGCTCAGTCCATGCAGATACTGTAGGGGTTTTTTTTGGTGTTTTTTCTTTATGGTCAAGCTAGCAGAGGCTGTTAATGTAATGTAAACATTGAGCTGGGCTCCTGCTGAGGAATATCCAATTAAAAAGCACTAGATGTGGAAGCTTATGTGCAGCATTGAGGTTAAAACGTCCAAAGTGGGCCAGAGGTGCTGAAACATTCAGACTGGGCTGCATGCTGCTCTGCATCCACATGCTGAATAAACAGAATACATCTGGTGCAAGGAGGAACTTTACATGTTTAAACTACTATTAAACTATTAACAGCTTCTCTAGGAAAATTACACAAAGATAATATTCATCATATGGGTAAACAATGGGAATTCTATTATATGAATAAAAGCCCCTACAGTATATACAGTATGTATTATGCATAAGTAGTGTTATTCACATCCAGTCTACTTCAGTCGAAAAAAGTGGGAGAATGGAGACAATAATACATCAAATATATCAAGTATATAAAAAATGAACATTTTAAAAAGCATTATTGTTGAGACTACTAACTACTCATAGTGTCAACAGTAACATACATGTATGTTACTGTGTGTTAATAAAAACTATGATATGAGTGGAGATTTTCTGTTAATTACACCTGACTTTTGACATTTTTGGGATTTATTTGATATTCTTGATATATTTGGCGTATTATCGTCTCTGTACTTCTCTGTAGATTTCATTGTATACTACATTGAATTGTGAACTGTTTTGAGAGGTTTATCACTCTGGATGGGTTGGAATCAGCCTACTGGTATCCAGTATATGTATGGATGTGATGAGCATTTTTAAATATTTTGACCTGAGAAAAGATCAAACCGGGATCAAAAACTTGTCCATTTAAACGACTGTGTGGTTTGGAGTCAGTGTGCAGGTGTTACTCTTTACAGAAGAAAAATGAATTGTCAAGAATTTTGACAATCCCTTAAATGTTTACATTATTTATCAAGCATATTTTTCTCTGTTCTATATCATTACAAATTTCAAATCCCTGCATTTCGGGCTGTTTGTCAGACAAAATAAGATATAGCCTCGGTCATGTTCACTATTTTCTGACATTTTAAAGATTAAATCGATTAACCGAAAATAATAATTTGACCAAAATACAAAAACTTTAACTCAAGATACACTTACAGTACTAGCCATGTGGCTTAATCCTAAACTCAGATGTAGACCTGATGTTCTGTTAATCTGCGGTGCCTCCCCTGCCTGACAAGCTAACATTACTGTGAGGCAGCTGTATTTTACAAAGCCAGCAAACAACATCAACATAACCTTTATCAACATATTACTTCTCAGATGCTTTGTTGTCATAATTCAGCACGGCTCGCTAGTTTTCTACATTTATGTTAGCACACAGAACAATAGCCTTGTTTACAGGACAATAGGGCACGTAATAGGAAGACTGAATATTTTATTTTTTCCCATGTTTGAATTAAAATCTGAATTTTGAACAAAAAGTGACAGCCCCAAGTTTAAGATTTTTTTTCTGTCAAATTACTGTTTCCAAGGTCAAGAATACATTTTAAAGGACCAGTGTGTAGGATTTAGTGGCATCTAGTGGTGAGGTTGCAGATTGCAACAAACTGAATACCCCCCAGGCCCCTCCCCTTCCAAGTGTAACAAAGTTAGTGATTCCACTTGCCATAACTGCTACACAAGCATACAGGAGAACCTACGGTGAGTTTGGTTTGTCTGTTCTAGGCTACTATAGAAACACGGCGGTGCAACATGGCGGGACCTGCTCCCTATGTAGATATAAAGAGCTCCTTCTAAAGTAACAAAAACACAACAATTCTTATTTTCAGGTGATTATACACTAATTAAATTACTAATACTAATGAATATCATATTCTCTTTCTGCCAAGTCCGTTCCGCTAGATGCCACTAAATCTTACACACTTTACCTTTAACACTCAAAAAAGTTAAATATTGGAATTAAGTGTCACTTGCAGTCCACATGCCCCTGTGTACCTTAGGCTTGCACTCATTTCATGTAAATAACAGATGCACTTCATGCCACCCGAGGTGTTTCTACACCTAGAAATCACTCATTAGTATGCTGCTGAGGATTTTTCATTTCATGTAGGCTGCTGGTCCTGCATGTCTCTTATTTTGGCTTAAGATATTTCTTCAGCTCCAAGTGTCTGCTGCTGACTGTATGAGGCTCGTCACAAGGGCAGAGATATGGTCCTTGTGGGAGAGGAGCTCCGCAAATGGCCCAAACTTATCAAAGCAGCCCGCCCAGTCCCCGAGCTTCGAACACAATGCTTCCCTAATTTCTAGTGAATGGAAGTCTCTCCAGACCTGGAGTAATCTCATATTCTCCGTTTGCATGCAGTAACTCTAGTTACTCTTTCTCTGTTCCCTGCATCCCCTGCCAATTGCATAATCAACTCCAGAACTCATCAGCAAGATGGCAGAAGAAGTGCTCTATTAAGCTGCATCGTGTTCCATCTGTTGTGTAAGAGAGAGATAACAGTATTTACAGTTTTGGAGTTGCGGCAGACTGTTTCGGCCAAATTTTGTGCACCGCAGAGTTCTGCTTACTTCATAAAATGTCACGGATTAATTCTGCCTCTCGCAATGGTTTTCAACTGCAATCTTTGCCCTCACCATAAATATCACAAACTAACTTTATTGGAAGTCTTCTATCAAGAAGTTGTGTTAGGTAAAGCTATTTGAATGTAAAACACGGGAACATTTACTCTACAAGTCTCCTTTTTTTTAGCCTGTCCTGGCTCACACACCAACTATTCCTGTAACTCTACAGAGAACCCGCAGTATGGATAAAAGATTTTCAGAAAGACTCTGTCAAGGAAGTGGTTGGTAAGTGTCTTTCAACTGGCATTAAGTATTCATTGCACCAATCTTTCTTTCAGTGAGGAGAATATTCCTTCGTAGGAAAATAAAGAGACTAACCCAGATTTGAATAACGAAACCAGCCGATAACAAAAAGTGCTGAGTAAAACACGGACCGCTCTTCCTCACAGACTGGAGTGAATTTACCTTACAGTATATGAATCAGCCCACTGAGAGATATCCAGAGATGCTCTCCTGCCTCTGCATTAACCCAACTCTATTCATTCAAACAAGACTCAAAATCTGCCACTGATATGACTGAGGCCATTACATCCATTTCTCCAACATACACTGAATGAATAGAAGATTCTGTGAGGGATTTCATTTTACACATCACAAAAGGTGATTACACACTGTTTGGAGGTTAATAAAAAAGAATCCATGAGTTTTAAACAGGTGTTCCACAGTGAAGCATGTGCCACATACAGAATTATTTTATCTAGAGATACTGCAGGAGCATCATGCTCTTTCATATCAGCGACTAACAACTAGACCACCAGCATTTCCAAAATGCAATTAATTTGCCAATTTTAATCTGATTAAATCTGTTTATATTAGAAATGAAGATTTTTACATTTTGTAAAAATGTCATAAAGTGACTTCAAGGTGAAAGGATTAATCAATTCAAATCATTTCAGTTATTTTCGAGCAAAAATCCTACATATTATTTGCTACTTTACTCTTTATACTCTTTATACTCTTCATTATAAACTGAATATCTTTGGACTGTTAGTCAGACAAAACAAGCAATTTGAAGACAGCACTTTGCACTTTAGGGAACTTCGAGGGACATTTTTCACTATTTTCTAACATTTTACAGAATAAACGGTAAATCGATTAATGGAGATTAATGAGAAATGAAATTACAATAGTTGCTGCCCTAAAGTAAATGTATATTCATACTGTAGTTTCTGAAGGTGACAGTTTAATCAGAAAGTCATTCTGTTTGTTGTTTTGGTTAACTCCAGCAAGTAAACAACATTAAAATTTAATCATGCCTCTCTTTGCTTGGGGTCCCTTTGGAACCTTTTTAAGGACCCGCTGAGGTCCCAGCTTTGGGAAGCAGCGACTAGGACTGTCAGACAGCCAGATAGAATAAAAACAGCTTGGTGCAGGAGCTGCATCTGGGGGTTAAATGGAATTAGTAACAGTGCAGCAGGACTGTTTATAGTGGACTAGTGCTCCTGTCTGTTACCTTTAAAGCCAACAACATTCTGCTACACTCTACACAAAGCCCACGAGTGGCACTTGAAGGATGCACTTGGGATGCTACAGCACTGGCACTTCCCACATGAGGAGCTCCATGGGTTGCGTCTAAAGAAGTGTTTGAAAAATTCCGACAGCTTCAAAGCAGAAAGCTGAGCAACGGATTAATTAAGGCGTCTGTGAGCGCTGCTGCTGCTCCATGCGTTCAAAGTTCCATTTCAGTCACGTCCACTTCTTCAAAGGAGGGAACACATGTAGATTTGAATGAGAGTGTGATTATTCCACCACAGCTTACACATGTCTGCATGGGATAGAGATGACTGCAGCATGCAAACTGGGATGTCAAGTGGTTTTAGTGTTTAAAGGTCTCATTGTTGTTTCCATCAATAAACTGTGGACTATAATTTCATACTATGCTATTTGAAATAGCCTAATGGGTTTTCGGTTCAAATATATGAAGCTATTCACTTTTCCATCAGATAGGCTACCTTCATGCACATTTTTCCTGCTTGATGTCACATAACAACCAGCTAATCTTCATTTAAAGGTTCCAACAGCATGAATTTCACCCTTTAGAGTCTATTTCACATGAAAAAGTTTGTAAACCTCTGGTCCGAGTGATGAAGCAGGTGTGTCTTCTGTCAAGCCTGTGCCCTGTTACACTGATTTCTACACTACAGAAGGCTGACTATGGCACCTTTGCTGCATAACAACTTGGCAAAACAGCCATGATGCTGAGAGGACCTCTCTATTTTAGTGTGACCGAACAGGAAACTGTAAGCAGACCCACAAACCTCTTATTTATAACTTGAAGTAGGCGGACTGGTGGTGTCATGTAGCCTGAAGCCACCTTTACTGAGCGTTTACTTTAAACCTGAACATTGTGCTATAGACTCAAACTGTCCTGGCTCATAAACCAAGTATTCCATCATTTTCATTTGATTTTTAGAAATGGCCAATATCTGCTGTAACTCTACAGAGGAGCTGCAGTATGGATAAAGGACTTTCAGAGAGACTCAAACACGGACATTTACCTTGATCCAGTAGCCGCATGGAGTGCTGAAAAGACGGATCCAGCGTGTCCTTCTCTGCCATAAGCTCCGGCAAGTACTTTTCGCTCCCCATCTCTGCCTTTGACTCCAAGCAAACGACTCAAATGTAATTCAAGCAAATAAAAATACAAAACTTGCTCAACGTCCAACCAGCTCCAAGTTAGGGCACCGCCAGCTATTTCTGTGAAGCAATAAAAAAAACGCGGGCGGTAATGTCCTCTGTCCTCTCGGCACACACATACATTCACACACATACACACACACTGAGCGGTTAGATGTGACCGGGAGGTTTTATCCCATCGAAGTGTTGCTCAGCCCGCAGAGCCCCGCTACGCATCACAGCAGGAGTGAGGTTCCAAGCTCTTTGAAGCTCCCTCTGATGTATCCAGTGGTAAACTGAGGCAGCCGCAGCTATTGGTCGCCGCCCGCCACACGCAGCCGGTGGAGGAGGCGGAGCGACACGCAGGAGCTGTCCGCGGTGCTGAATCCCGCCATTACCATATCATTATCATATACTCACCACGCGGTGATTCAGAACCACAGAGCTATAAGGTAAAGTGTCTGCGTCTGATATCCTCTGTCAAGACAAAGCCTGTCTGCTTGTATATGATGTTAATTATTCTAAATATCTGTACAGCAGCTCATCTCACTGTAGCTCACTGTCTTTTTGAAGGTGTGCAGTACAGTAAAGCTTTTTGGAATGTGGAATCTTTTCATATGAAGGTTCACCGTTGCCATTCACTTAAAGCTTCACACCTGCTCATACAGATCTGGGGACACAGTGATCACCGACAGTGTAGTTGAGATAAGTGTGATTAACATACCTGTTCAGGGCGTCGGGGCAAATATTTAACTTACATAAACATATTTAGCTCCTATCAAATAGGCTACAGCACACTCTGAATTTATATTTTTTTGAACAGAGAACAAATCAACACTGCTATACCGGAATATTAACTAGCCCTGGGTTTTCTGTGTGTCAGCTAATTTGTGGTAATTTGATTAAACATACCTTTATGTAGGAAAATTCAACAGATGAACACAAAACTAAAATAATACAGATGTTAGAACTACATTTTGTGATATCCCTCTACAAGACAAGACAACAAGATTAGGTAGTGATACAAGATCCAGTTGATGTACTTTTTCATGTTATCAAATTACCAAAAAGCGATTGACACACAGTGGATCTGGGGGCTTTTGGGGCAGTTACTGGCTTTTCCAGGCTAGTAATCCAAACATGGTGATTAAGACTTATAAATTATTATCAGCTTTACAGGGACCATCAGTCCTGAATCTCCACTGAGGGAATATGTTGCTTCCAAATATCTAGTGAAAGTTGCGTGACCTTTGCTATACAAAATAACAATAAAAACCTCAAGTGTCACCCACCGAAATGATTGCAATGTTTAAAAAATGTCAATGCACATGCATGTAAATGCATTATTTCAAGAGCATGTGTTTTATCGGTGAGATAAGCCCAGGACATTTATTCAACATATACCTTTAAAGTAGTTTACTAGCCTATAATTTGATCTGATTTTTCTCCAACATAGATCTATGTTCTCATCCTTACAGAAATTATTTAAGAAGACACGATAGAAATACCACTATGGTGGAAAAGCTTTATTAATACTGTCTGTATACTATGACAGGAAACAAAAATATCATCTACTATGATAGCTGAACTCACTAATGAGCAAGTCAGACACAAAATGAGTCACTAGACAAATATTATATTAAGCCAAACACATTTCTACGGTTATATTTGTAGGTTTGATTCACACACTGTTTTACTGAAGTAGAACGATGCAGGCATACAAACGACCTCTGACAGCTGCTGACAGATCCACCTAGCAGATACAAATGTGAAAATAGCATAGCCAGTCATCAGTTTGCATATGAGTGAGATATGCAGTATGTTTTGGGGTGAATTGGTTGAGAAGTGACTGTACAAATTATTTTCCACATGTGCATGGCTTCAGCATACTAATCATCACTATACGTATGGTATTAAAAAGATGTTCAGATGATTTATGTTAACAAAGGCACAGCTGACCTGTCATATTTTAAATCAGTTGGACCAGTTACAAGAACATTTCAGAAGCCTACATACTGTAATTGTCCTGTTTACTCTTTTAAGCCATTGATTGCTTTTAATTGTCAGGACAACCTGTCAATCGTTCTCAGGAAATCCATTCACCTTCTCATAGGTCAAGCATGCTTTTCTCCTGGGCGTGTTTATGAATTCATTAAATAAGAAAACCTTGTTGTTTAGCAAAACAGCCACATAAAGCCCTGGTCATTATTAGAGCAAAAAAAAAAAAAAAAACTTGGTGAGACTCCAGTTTTCTAAAAGAGAAAGGACAGTGTCATTAAAAGACAGATATCGAGCTTGTCCAGACAACAGATATCTAAAGATACATCCACAAATCTACATTATAAGACATCCTCAGCCTTGCAGTTCCTGGAAACATACAATAAATGCAAAATTGTCTTTGTTGGGAATTCAGGATGTTTAGCGGCCAGAAAAAATAGGATTTGTATACGAGCTTCATATTTGTTAGAAAATGTGGAGAGAAGATAAAAAATTCTGTCAATATTTGTGTAGGATGCTGAGGTAGCCTCAGGTGGGCGGCTATCTGTAGGCTGATGAGCACTGGTTATATAATTGAGACTTTTTTCTCAATTCTATTTCAATAACTTGGAGAAAATGTGACCCAGAGGCGAAAACCAAGATGGTTTATTTATATTTATCAACATTATATCCTCCGTGAACTTTGGAATGTGCTATTGGTTATTATACTTTTATGGCTTGATTTGTACTCTGGAATAACCGCTGCAGTGTTAGTGTTAGCATATATAGTGTGTATGGAAAATAAATGGATGGAAATATGTATGCACGTATTGCTCTGTGAGGTCTGCAGGGTTGAAAGGTCTGCAGCGATCTAGATGCAAGAGGAAAATGAAGGCAATATGTCATTTGCGAGGCTGTAAAATGCTTTCATTAATAATTTCCAGTGATGCACCTGGTAACATTGTAAGATTCATGAAATTGCAGCCATGCAGAGAACACACGCATCATGTTCGCTTTCTTATGCATATAACTTCTTGTCTTAAGCATGTTTGAGATTTTTTTTTCCACTGATTCTTCCCAGACTCTTGTTTATGAGTGATTCACTGCAAAGAGAAACGCATTATGAATCAGCTTACTTTTTAATCTCTTCCAGAGACCATTAAAACCGGCTCAAATGCACTAATCTCCTATTCAGAGGAACGACTTATTTATAGATATGCTTGCCATCTGTTGCTCCCCGTCTTCATAAACAAAGCCTCACATTGTCATTGATGTTTGAATCAAAGTTGCGGGCCTATACGTCTTTCTCAAGACGCGTGTTTCCAAAGGGACTTCTCTAAGTGATCGCAATACATCAATCGCAATGAAAATAATCATGGTTTATGAGGCAACATTTTTATATAAGTCAGAGAGGACCACAAGGGCAGCAGCGCTGGTGTAAACAAAGCTATGAGAAATGTTCTGTCAGATGGGTGTAAAGAATGAAGAACGGTGGGTTATTACATTGACAAAGTGTTATTTTGATCATTAGAGAATAGTTGCCCCCGTCCTCACCCTACAGCCTGTCCCAATCCACTAAATATGATGTTGACAACACCTAGAACTAGACAGCCTGTGCTGTGCCCCGAGGTATCATATATGGTATATTCACTCTTACTATTGTATCTGTACACTTGTGCATTCAGAATCAATGTTCCTCCCTCTCTAAACAAGAGCCAGGGATCTAATCAGCGCTCCTGACTTCTTCCCACCGACTTGATGCAAATCCTAACTGATTTAAATGGAAGCACTTGTCTTGTCAGCTTTCAATCTTCATAAAATCCCATTTCAGTGAAAGGACGTCATGAGGGTCTTGTCACCTGAGGTGTAATTAGACCTTGACGTGTCCGCGAGTCGGTTGCTGTGTCACTTCGTGTCATAGAAGGAACAGGAACTGGTATTCCCCGAAGCGAGGAAGCTTCAGGGTGTTCCCACTTTGTTTTGGCCCTGTGAAATGGACAGGATTACAGTGGCAAATCAGGAGCACTTTTAACACCTTGAATAAGTGGATTCATTCCATCGCCACATTTTGGTGGTGGCAGAGGGACTGCCAGGAGAGTGACAACACTGCCTCCTTGTGACCATTTCACATTATTTAAGGAGACATGAAAAAGAAAGCATTTGTGGGGGTTTTGGGAGAGGGGTTGAAAATAAAACACTGCTGGAGTTAGAAACTTCTATCTGTCTATGATGAGAGACTTGCTCATTGCTATAAAGACTTTTTAGAAATGGTGGAATTTGTTTAATTTATCCACAGCCCCAGTGTACGCTGTGCAGGTTTGTTGGAAAAAGCATCATTACAGAGATCCAGAGGTCTTGTGTTTAAATCCAAAATTGGAAGTATTTGGAGAAAATAGTTTTAATGGGTAATTACAAAATTAGAACAAAATTATAAGATGCCCACATATACAAAGGAAATTGTTTTTATGTCATTGTGCTTCTCTTTTTTCTGTATTTATCCTCTAGTTGTGTTTAAAAGGTTCTTCAAACTGCATGCACGCCATCTGAAAGAATATTACATAATATATAAAATGCCTTGATGAGGCAAAATTACATTTTCTCTTTATACTTTGCAAATAGTTTCAATATTCTCCAATAACAGAATAATAATACACAATTTCTCCCACACTCTTTTGTCTTCCAATCTAATTCTAACACATCTCCTCAAGATGTTGTTTTCCTCCTCATACAGCCCCACAACGCTGCTTTAGTCACAAAAGGCACCTTATTGTGGCTACTAAATGGAGCGCTCACATCCATTAAACAGCCATTCAACAGAATTATATTGCCAGCGCCAATCTATCAGGTACATTGATCACGCATCGTCGGCTGTGAAGTGCAGACTCCGGTCTCCTCTCCTGGAAGTGTTGTGCAAAAGAAACGTAATGAGAAACTGTCAGCAGCACACAGGTAAACAAATCAATGGCACCCAGCAGTGCTTCCAAGGTCACACACACACACACACAGCATCACCCCACTAACAAACCTGGGGTTGGAGCAGCAGCCAAAGCTTCTACGGTGTAAAGGGCGCTGTCAAGATTTGACTTTTAGGAGATAAACAGAGTTCTAATGGGATTAGTAAACACTGGTTTGGATCATTGATTCACTGGTTTACATTTAACCCTTAGATACTGTTCATATTCTGACCCTTCACAGTATCCTCTCATAATTAGTCTGAATACCAAATTTCTGAACTACAAATCTATTTTTAACAAGCTTTCAGAGAGCAGAGAGAGTGTATTCTTTAGGTTTTATGCTATTTGTTTATGGATAAAAAATGATGCTGTATTATGATCATGTGTTACCTAAAACAGTGATAATGACTTCAGTTCATTTTATTGAATGTGAAGAATGGCAACAACATTTTTGAATGGTCATTTTTGAATAAATATGGGTCAAATTTAACCCAGAACAGCCTCTATGTACAAAAATGTGCATCATCTTCGCAAAAATAGAAAAAAAAATCAATTTTTTGTATTTCAGAACACTGTGGGAAAAGTTATAAAATTTCAGGCTAAAAGAAAGGTGTTCAGGGTGCCTTTATTACTCTCAAATGTTGAAATGGGTCAAATATGACTTGAATACTGTATGTATGGGTTAAAGAAGTAGTTTCTAAATTTGGGAAATACATTAATTGGCTTTCTTGCATGAGAAGACCAACATCACTCTCATATTTGTCCAGTTTATATTAATTTAAATGTAAATAAATATAAGGACACAGACAGCAAGCTTAGACATTTTTACACTTTGTTTAGAGATATAACATGTAGATTAGTGAGCTTTGCTGGTAGGTGGATTTTGTGACCTTTGGACAGAGCCAGGCTAGCTGTTTCCCCCTTTTTAGCAAATAAACTAAAAGTTAAGTATTTCCCAAAATGTCAAATTAATCCTTTAAACGCCTCAATATGTACAATATCTCTATATAGATTATTGGTTGATTCTTAAATGCAAATATCATGTATTGCATGTAAATCTTTACAGAATACGACTAATCTGTAGCTAACATCATGCAAGACAACTTCCTTCCTATATATTTTTAAATTAATGTCTAAGACAAGGCAATTAGATAAAAAACAACAAAAAAGTTGAAGTGAAATTGGAATGCAAAACTACTCTACACACTGCTTTGTAATATGGAAAACAGTGATAGGTATAAAAGTGCAATCCATAACTGCAATAACTGAGTAAATGCAAGAAATATTACCAAGCATGACATGTTCCATCAGAACAAACTATTGCAGACTATCACACTGTTTGCACAAACTCTGAAGAACTGAAAATAGCCAATGTGCAGACAGTTCCTCATGATGTCATCATGGTTTTATCAGACAAATGCTTTCATTCCTAACAGTGGCTACAACTACAAAATGAGTTCAGTGACTCAGTTGGCATCTCTCTGTCTTAAATGAGTAAGAGCTTAACAGAACAGCCTGAGGTAGTCGGCGATATACAGTGACTAAGCTGCGAGTGTGTGCTGACAGTTATCATAGTGCACTTAAATACCAGAGCAAGGCACAAGGTCAACAGCGGTAATTATTCTGTGGGAAGCATGTTGGTCTTCAGTGGGTGATTTCATTTCCTGTCATTAGCCACAGCGATTAAGCACCAGAACAATGATACTGTGATAGCATCAGCAACCACCACACCACCCCAGGGTGTTCTCAGTATTCTCTAATATTCTCTAAATGTCACTTTGCATAGGTTAACCTTCCTGTTGTGCTTAAGTAACCTGAATCTTTAAGCCCTCTCTGCTTTTAATAACTAGCAAAACGATCACAGTGCAGTTTTTTTGTTTTTTTTTTGGTTGTTTTGTGTTATACGAGATGGTGATTTGTGTCTTTTTGTGTCAAGATCGGTGTTAAAAAAGGAAACAAATGTGAAACATTAGGCTCAAATCTGTTTAAGCCTCAATCAGATACTTCTCATGATACTCAGTGATACAAACAGACACAGAAGTCTGTGAACCTGCATTAACTGATTATTTTGGCCATTTGAGGGAAGCATAGACACATTATCACCTTATAAATTTGAGATATGGGTGACGTATAAGCAAACAGTTGCCTATTTACAGTATACATCTGGAAGATACAGAGCAGCATTACCATTAATGTAACATTGTATTTTTGGTCACCCAAAATTCAATGTTTTTTCTTCTTTTAGCTCTGTTTTGGTCTCCACCAACTCCTGAGGGAAATATCTGGCTTGGGAACTTTATACGTGGCCACTGCTGCCGTTGCTGCTGGCATCTAGCATATAGTAGGTTTTAATGCTTTTTGGCTGCAAACAGCTGCCTGCTGATGCTGGAAGTGACACTGAGAGCCATAAAACCAAAACAAGAGCTGAAAGATGCTAAAATGCTCCACACCAAGAATGAATGAGCCCTTTCATACTACAAGTAGCAATTATTTCTATTTTAAATCTAAAAATATTTATAAGTGCAGCTTTAAATATCATATTTTTTCACATTTGTTTATGAGACAATTATAAGCTACGTTTTAAAGACATTTTGCCTTTTTTGGCTGTAACTGTAATATTTAGTTTTCTGATCTTTTTTTTTTTTTTGGTCATTTGACATTTGGTTTGTTCCATGTTGGTTTTTAATTTATTATCAGTGTCACTACATGTCACTTACTGAGTTAAAACAGATAATGTCTGGATTTAATTTATTAGTTTTATTATTTCGTTTTTTACAGTTTGCTGCATGATGCTCTTAGTATGGTGAATATATTGTAATTGAGAAATGTCACCTTTTTAACTAAACTAGTTTGCACATTTAAAGCTGTATGGTGTCTATCAGAGATAAAGACAAAACCACCATCAACAGCAGAAATATTGAGCTCAAAGGTTCATTATTGACCTTAGAAATAATTTGCAATGTGTAAGTTCTCTTTTTTGCAACATGAATTAATTTACTCTTGCATTTATTCTGACACATTTCTTATGATTCCACTTAAATGAATATCAATTTTGCTTTACTTTATCACTGACTGATAACAGCAGAATCAGTTCTAAAAACACAGTCAACATGCAGTCCTCCAAAAACACCTCTGAAGAAAGAGGATCACGCAGACTGAATTAAAGTGATTTATTAAAGCAGCACCCATATGCCCAGAAGTCCAACATGTGTGCTCGCACAGTCATCTGTTTTAAATGATCAAGCCAGCTGTTAATGGAGCATTACGTGCCTGTGACATCCTAAATTAAGGAATGAACCACCATAGAGCGTTTGAGAAGGATATTTAAATCCACAACACTTACACTGATGTCAAATCAAAGCACGTTTTGACCACGTGCGAAATTCATTTTTCACTGTTGAACAAACACCATCACATATAGTGGTAGGTGACAACATGTGAAAAAAAAGTGGGAAAGTTGTTAGCGTACAGAATGAAAACCAGTGTATCTGAAAAGTATCAACAGTGTAAATCGCTGTTTATTTTCATTCTGTTTGATGGAAGAAAGCAATGTCTAAATGAAAATAAGGGGCTGAGGAAACTAGTTGTGTTAGCTATTAGGAGCTGTGATGATGAATCAAAGATGGTGTTGAAGGCAGCGAGAGCAAAGGGTTGAGAAGAGGATTTACCTGCCCAGTCTAGACAACTGATCTGTGGGGATGAGATTGCTGTTAGCCAAATCCTCCACCTCCCTTCATACAGTACGTGGGCTGCCTCATCAGCCTTGGAAAAGAAAGAAAGAAACACATAATTTTTATTCATTCTGGGATCAAGATGTAAAAGCAATACCAATTCTGTACATTTCTCTCTGTGTAAAGTTTGATTTCTGAAATGAAACTGAAAAACAAAAACTGTTTAACAGAGAATTTGCTACACTTCCTCTATCTGAAAGTAATTCCCCTAGAAAATGTGAGATATATGGAGAATACAAGTTGTAAAGGCAGAAAAAACTCACAAGGGAACAAGTAATGACTGCAGTATTCACCACTAAGGTTTCCTTAAGTGGCAGGGCAACCTAATGGTTCAAGAGTTCATCCTGTAACAGAGAGGTAACAGGAAGGTCACAAGTTCGATCTCCATGAATTCAATATCCATCAAACGCCAAGCTGTTCACTCACTGTAAGTCTGTCTGGCTAAAAGATTTGGTTACTTTAAAATGCACTGAAAAGATGATAACACATGAAGATCTGTATTTGTAATATTATATATTAATTTTAGGTCGAAGAAAATCATAACCTGGAATATATTATTCAACAGCACTAAAGTAAAGAGGAATTCATCTGTTTAAGTGTCTCAAGTTACAGAACATCCACTAGAAATGTGGATGTCCTGTAATTTTTCATTCAGCGCTTCATCTTTTCAACATGTTTATCATATCTGTTAACATGTCTATATGCATTACATCGATTTGTAAAATTGATGTAAAAGAAAAAAAAAAAAAGGTAAAAAATTAAATGCAGTAAAAGGATGCTGAAGTTCAGCCTGTTACAAACCTTAAAGCAGCAATAATTGATTTGGAGCAATGAGAGTGAAAACCAAAACATTGAGGTTGCAGGAAAATGCTAAAATGTTCCGTAGAGCTGAGGGCAACTGCAGAGTCAGCTGATAATTCTCTGTAAGCAAGACCTTTCATGTTACACGTGCGGTAGTTATTTAATCCATTATTTTCCCCTTTTTTGCCACTAGTCAGCAGAACTAAGCTGTAAATATCACTGGCACATTATCACCTTAAAAAGTTGATTTGGGAAACATGTTACACACACCACAGCAGAAAAAGAGCAACATTAGTGTTCATTTCAAACTGTGTTTGTGTCCAAATGATGAATTTAAAGGTGGAGTCAGTCATTATGGAGAAATATTGTTGATACTGAATTAAACACTGAAACAAATGCACCCTTCCCTTAATGCTCCTTCAGAAGCACCACCCCCCCAAATTCATGGACGCATATTGCCCAATCACACACACACACACAAACCAAAAAACAGGATGTATTCACACACGCATATGAGTGGATTTTTCCAGCACACAGCAATGGTATATTTGGTGTGTAGATAGCAAAAATATGGATGTTTTTCTTCTCACAACTTCAGTTACATACAGTAGGAAATATACCAAGTGAACATAACTTGGGGCATAAAGGAAGATCATAATTAGCAACATGAGAAACATAAAGTATCACTTTCTTCTAAAAATCTTTCATAACAGGACATTCCCATCAAAAATGATATGAATGACTCTTTTTTCACATTTAATGCACTTATCTATGATGATTGGATTTAACTTCTGCTGGAAACGTTGGGTAAAACTGCAAAGTCAGGTGATGATTCTCTGTGGGTTCATCACTATGAAAGGGACCCTTCACATCACACATAATCATTTGATGCATGGTTAATATAAAGATATTTATTAGTGCAGCTTCAACCTCTTCCATTCTGCTTTTGAACAAGCATAAGCTGCATGAAAAAATTAGTGAAATATTCTGTATCTGCTTGTTCAACACATGAAGCTGTACATATGACACACATGACATACAGTATATCTGATATATTCTAGACACTGTTCAGTTTTTTATGGCTGAACAATCCCATTAAATGCTACATGCTACATTAAAATGTAGTTTGAATCATTCTTATTAGCACAAGTAAAATTTTGTCATAATGATGGACCCATCAGTATGTCAGGCAAGGTTTAAGGAGTTAATTGAGTTTACATACAGTTTCAACAGTAGTAATGTCGCAGTATTTGTTTTAGCACAGCAGATACATTTTTCATTAACATGATTGAATGGTGGTGATAAATAAGTTATACATTTATATATTTTCAAAGTAGTAATATAAAAATTAAAAAAAACATCATAAATGAAAGCTCAGACATTTACCAGTGCTTTACTTCTTGCGTAAGGTTATTGCAAAATGATCTCAACTTATTTCTTTGGCATCAAGTTTTAAACTAACTTATAATTTAGGAAACTGTCTTTTATTAGAAACTAGTGTCTCTCAAAATCTGATGTCCTTGTATATCCAGCAGTTATTCTCAGCTGCAATGTAATTATCGACTTAACAGCTGCAGTCAGACTGTTATTCTCGTCACTGTTTCCACATCGTGAATGAATGAGTTAATTGAGAAGCAGAGTGTGAAGTGAATAATGAATAATGCCGTAAATGAACCAGTCATGGCTTATGCTGTATATGAATGGCTTGAACACTATTTATTTGGTGTAAAAAAAAAAAAAAAAAAACCATTGTTACATCTACGAATAAATATGCATGTAGAGGTTTGTCCGTTTGCAGCGTATAATGAGTCAACGCAACTGTTCATCCATCTTGCCTCAGGAGTTATGATGTTAAACAGAAGAGGGGATTTCTGAACAGGAGATCAAACACTTTTACAGATGTAGACAGTGAAAAGAAAGGGTAACAATTTATAGAATAACCATTGAAAATGAAATATCTCCAAGCACTTTTAATGGGAGAAAAAAATCACACTGCGCACACAAGCCTTCTCTTTTTCACTGTTCTATGTCTTTTTTCTCAAATAATGAACATGTTTCATGTCCAGGGGCAATTACAGATGGTGAGAAAAAGCTTTCATCTGGCAAACCTAAAATACAGCATGTGTAAAAAGAAAGGACACATATTGTAGTCTTTCATTTTCTGGAATAAGGCAAAATTCTTAAAGTGAAATACATTTTCAAAATATCAAATAAAATAGTGTAATATAACATTACACCAATTCCAGACTTGGCTGGATATTTAAACATTGTTAATCCTTAAATTAAAGAGATGAATTTACCAAAAACTGCTGAGGAGTTGGGGGAGAAGAAGATGTACAGTAACCTGGACAGCAAACCTCCATTAGCCCTTGTTAACTATAGAAAGAAAAAATGGGAGTGTATGTGTGTGTGTGTGTGTGTGTGTGGGAGGGGGGGTGGCTCTCTCTCCCAAGCAGCATATTTATATTTTAAAGTGGGAATGTTAGGAATAAGTGCTGAGGCCCCGGGGTATCAGCGGATTGCTTGACAGTTTGGACACAGCGTTCTGTCAGTGAGGAATCACATTCTTTTTACACCTGCGAGATGATCTGAACCTGAAAATTACACTGGAACGGTGATTTGCTTTGGAAATACATTCTCTTTGTATGAGGCCGTTGTGTCAGCACATTTCTTATATTAAAAAAACTGTTGCTAAGTGACAAGCATTTAGAATTGACGAGTGCCAACATTTCTCACAGATAGGTGTCCCAAAGTGATCTCAAGTGTTAAATTAAGTTTTGATTATTTTGATGTGAGAATCATCCCAATAACCAGTACAATCAACATTATTTACTGAGTATTAGGAATGCAATTTATAGGTGCTTTACAGGAGGGTGTTTAAAAAACAAGATTAAAAAGTAATTAAAAGGAAGAATAAACATAAAAATAAATAAGTTGAGTTAAAAATATAGGAAACTTTGGAAGATTAAAAAGTGACAGTACCTAAAGCATATTATATAATATATTATATTAATTAAAAATCAATCAATTAAAAATACAATTTCAAACTATGCATTGATTCTAAGTGGGTTTTGAGCACGTGTTCATAAAAACACTAGATTGAAAAACCATTAAAGAGCTGCACACAGTTGAAAAACATTTTTAAAATGCAAGTGGTGGTGAGACAACTGAATAGAGTACTACATTTTTGGAAAAAAAACATTCATTTAATTGGCAGAAGCTTTCTATCAACATGCATATTGTATTGTATTGTATTGTATTGTATTGTGTTGTGTTGTATTTGCTGTTGTACAAAATGGTAAAGTACATAAAAATGGATGATAACTGCAAACACAGTATGACAATCAGTGATAATACATATCTCATGCTATTTTGCATTGTGGTGAGGAATTTGGACAAGGTACAGCATCTTTTCTCAGTATGAAAAGCACAGGTGTAACTAATAACATTAATGATGGCTCTGTTATATTGATCTGTGCCAGTGAGTCAACAGGACTGCTCAGGCATATCTGAATGGACTGCAGCCATCATTAATTAGTGGGTTATTATTTACGCCTGTGTTTGACAAGTCAAAATATCTGCTTTTTTCCCTTTTCACTGGAAACAATTGAAAAGATTACCCCACAACATTATCTAGTTTTAGTGTTTAATTATTCATTTTTTTGTTTTTTTACCAACTAAAGCACCTCCGCAGCATGGTACACCCACACAGGTGTTTCCACTTTGTTGCCTAATAAGACCATTCTCTGTGCTGTGTGGTGTGGACAGCCTATGCTTGACTGACATCTGCCTGACTCTCCTGATAGCTTTGTTGCACCTGTTGGTGAAGGAAAGTTTACACCAGAGCAGAGGTCTAATTAGCAAAAGTGAAAACACCTGTGTGGTGCACAGCACCTTTCTATTACAATTAGTGCACTCATGTGTGCTCATGCCTACTTGTTTTCAACCATAAATATCTACATTTTGTTTGTTATTGCGTAGTCTTTGAACAGTTGCATCAGTTAATCTCACCCCTGTGCTTACCTGCATGGCAGATAGTACATTCCAGTGTAGATGAGGCTGAGATGATAAAAATACCAGTCACTTGTCTGGTATGAGAGGAGATGGCAGCTTGTTTATTTTTTGCTTTAAGTCTTAAGTTTTTTTGAGCTTTGAGTTTTTTTGGTCAACTGGTTTGTAGTTTTAAAGTCTTTTTTTTTTTCCAGTAAAACTTTGCAGTTTTGGAAGGAATTCGGTTATGTGTTCAGCTGTTGCAGTGCTCATCATCCCTTTCAAAGTTTTCCACCTTCATACGGAGTGTCAGGATGACAAATATGAACAAAACATTAAAAGCGCTCTTAATTGGTACTAAAGTGATGCTACTTGTAGAGAAATGTCTTCTTTGTTTGATTTAAAAGTTAAAACCTACTTGCTACACTCTACATTGGCATCTGACATTTTGTAGGACTTCAGTATAATGAAGTGTAAGAAAGAAGCCTGCTCTACATTATTTCTGGGATACATTTCATTCAAAAATTATTTCTAAGCACATGACCACCTGCAGTGAGTTGGTAAACTACCAATATTTCATGAGTTTATGGTGCCAAATAGAAAAATAAATAAATAAAAAGCTGTGTATTCACTGTCTCTGTTTTTTTGTCCCTCATCCAGCATTAGCAACAAAACAAATAGCGCCTTTGTAAGTCAGATCATAGAGAATATACCCCTTGGCACTTTGTTCCGCAGCAGAGTCTTACTGAGCTCCTCCAGCAGCTGTCAGGAGGCCTGTCTGGCTATTTGGGGTGGACGAGCGGTTTCTGCTCTCCATTAGAACTGTCAGCTCCACTGAATGACTCTCTTTAATCACTTCAAATATCATTTCACACAAGGAATTTCAATCCCCTCCAGAGCAACAGCAAAGACAAAGGCACATCAAGTGAGGCCCTTTGCAAGAGCATTTGCAGGCTGGCAGCCGCGAATGTCACGAGTATGGAATTGTGGCTTTTCAGAGAAAACGTGCGAGACTGTTTTGGTGTGAAACAGCTAAATGAGAAAAGATGAAAGAATCAGAATTTATTACCGCAAAATCACATTGAATTTGATTACTCCTATTAACATAGCGCAAGTATCCCTCCTTTGATTCATGATGTGCTTTCACATGCATAACACATCCTTTGAGCCATGATTTTGATATGACCAAGTGATCCCTCATGATGGAATAGATCAAAGACTCAATTTTCTGCTTGTCTGACATTTCAATGTCGAAACTATTTGCTGGGAAGCTTTGTTTCACCGTTCTTGCAGGCTGACCACCCACTGGAATAACTATCTGCCCACACTGAGGTTTGCTGCAAAAGAACAGTTTCTATAAATCCTGGTATCTTATTCCTAGGATTTGTATTATACTCTATCCTTTATTTACACACTTCCACAAAGTGAATTCCAAACCAGGCACTATCGCAAACCCTAGTGTTACATGTTCTGCTTGCGATTGCTCTATCATTGACCTTTAACCCTCACTGAGGGCAACAGCCATGAGGTTGAGGAACTTGCTGATGCAGTAGCTTTTCTCCAGGGGGTATCAGCTCCAACATACACTCTCTTATTTATACAGCAGCAGGGTGGAAAAACTTGCACTGGTCTTTGTTGAATTGGAGAGGTCACAAGAGAGGTTCATGCGAAGAGGAGCCAGGAAGCTGTTGGAAGCTACTGAGTGTTAGATTACATCAGTAATCCTGTTTTTCCTTTTTGAATATGGATTTTCTTTTTCAAATTGAACAGTGGCTTTACACACAAAACACTGACTCACTGACATCATAATAACTCTTATTTTGCTATTTTTTAATCTTCTCTTTGGTCTACTGTGGCTGGTTTATACCTCATTTGTATGTCACTTTGGACAAATATGTCTGCATGAATAAATGTGAATGTAAATTAACCCAACATTAAGTTGGGACTATGCAACTTTTGCTGCTGGTACTTATAGGATACTGGTAGATGCTAGAATGTAGCATGAGTCATAACTCTTCTGTTTGGGCAAGTTGCTTAAAGAAATTTTGATCAACTGCTCATTACATATTATTCAATGAAAAAGTAATTATTTCTTCTTATTTCTTCTTTAACAATACATCTTCTCTATTTACCAGATGTAGAAATGGACAAGGAACTGTTTTAAGAAGCAACCAGCCTACATTTTGGAGTTTTTGGTATGTCCTGACCATCAACAGCTAGCTTAACGTTGGCAATGGTGAACACACGCTGTAGCACTCCAGAAAGTGAAGCTCACACACCCTCCAACACTGAACAAAACCAGTTTCCTGACTACCTAACTGAAGGATTGCCAATGGCGAAAGTTAGCAGTTAGCTAACAGGTAAATATGGCAATATTGGAATTACAGGGAGTCTGGCCTTTGGTAGAGGCTAACCACCACCCCACACCTACAACCCCTGCAGCAAGCTAACACATCCCAGACCACTTTATCTGCTGAACACACAGAGAACAAACAGATATTAACTCACCGTCAAACTCCTGGTAAGAAGGTGAACAAACTGATCCCCACATAGTTACAGAAAAGGAGCATTACTGAGATTAGTAACTGTAATGTAATTATTATATTTCAAATTGTAATACCTTCCACTACTCATTACTGATCACACTGGTCACTGGAGCAATATCTACTAAAAGTTTGCTCACATTAGCTACCATAAGCGGCTGGTCATACTAGGTAAAGTAAGGCTCCAAACCCCTGAGTGTACTGAAATGATAAAGGGTTTGTTATTGCTTATACATTTAACTTTTCATTTGTAAGAGGAAGAAAGTGTCATTTCTTCTTTCAAATGTTACATAGTGTCACTTTGATTGAGATACTTCTCAAAGTGACAAGTGTCATAATGATGGACTGACAGTTAACTGTCAATGGCGGTCTGGGTTTTTCCTGTCATGAACCGGAGCTTGCAATATCTATTACCTCTGTCCTCTTCAACCTTTGAGGAACGATGACCCATGTTTCCGTGTGAAAGGACATGGCTCCAGCATCAGGCGGCACATCCCTCTCTGTCTCTGCAGGGCCTGCTGGGACCTCTTAGGTGACAGCGTCACTCGAGCTGAGGTTGAGGGCTTCCTCCAGCCGGCTGCTTGGCTGCCTGCCTGCCCCTCTTTGTCCATGCTCAATGGACATTGATCCCCCAGCAGCGACACCATGTCCCAGGGAGGGGTAAGCAGATATACCTCGTGGCCTCCAACAATCATTCTGCCCCTGTAGGGACAGGTCGTGGTAAATTAATAGTGTGCTTGCAGCGACTAGATATTGTTAATGTATTTGCTATTGATGGAGTGAGATAACATGAGTAGCTTCAGCCTTACTTAACACAAAACATAAATCCTCCAAGGCCATTGAGGAGGAGCGGTATGGGCAGTGAGTTATTCCAAGCTTTTAGTCAATGATATCTTCTCAAGCACAGCTGCATTAATTTAATTCATGTGTATAATTCTCACAAGCACTGTTATGACAGTGGTGAATAAATACAGCATTATTTTAGAGGATGTTTCATTTAGGATTATAGCTTTCTTGACAATAAAGTGGCAAACACTATTCATTGAAGCGGAGCATGCAGGAAGTGCCACGAGTAGCCTTCCTGCCTTTATAATTCTCTCCTCAACATCATGATAATCTATTGTTTAGCTGAATGGATAAAAATGCCTCAAAGCAAAACCAAATAGATGCTCATGTGTAAGAGCCTCCACTGGATGACTCAGCGCATATTCATTGTCTATAAGATGCTTAAGACAAGTGAACTTTATTAGACCTGTTTGGAAGATCATGGTATATCTACAAAATGCATTTTCATATTGGTGGTAAAAACTGCTAGAGAATCACCTCGTCATGCAGCCCTTGAAAGGTGCACTCTACCTAAAACTTGGGGTATAATCCACTTGATCCTTCATAAAAGCTGTCACAGTGTTAGAATTTCTAAGCCAACTTTGAACTTGGGGATTTGACAGGCTTTAGTGTGCTGTAACATGACTTATAAGACTGATATACTTTTGCTTTCAGATGAAAGAATAAGAGACCTCCAGGTAGGTCCATCACTTAAGGTCCATGACTTACAAAGCTTTGTCTACAGCTGGGTACATGCCCTAATGAAGCATTACAAACACCTGCAGGACCCAGCCTTTTTTAGCCATATTTACAAGTGTAAGACTTTAGTACACACTGTACAGTCTTTCACACACACTTTACAGTCCGTGCGTACAATTCCACACAATTTATGTCCAGCGCCAACTTTCAGTGCAGACTGTTTATGTAGAGAGGCAGATTAAGTGTGTGCAGGTCGGAGTGGTGGATGACTGACTTTCATGCAGGAGATTGAAGCTTCTGTCCTGTCACAGACCTACAACATTCACCTTCACCCTAATCCTTATCAACCCTAACTTCTTCCCCAGACCTTCATCAAGTGTTTTAGTTACCTTTACCATAGTTTAGTTGTCATATAACCACTATATTTCTCTAACTTTAATTATACCGTAGCTGCCATATGCAGATATTATAGAAAGTAAGACTTTTAAAAATTTTGGCATTGGGCATAAAAAAAAAAAAAAAAAGTTATGATTAAGTGTGGGCCTGGGTTTTGCAAAATTGTTCAATATTGACATTGTTATCTGCCTATAGGGTTAATCAGCCTTGGTCTTCTTTTCTCAACCAAGACACTCATGTTGGTGATGTAATATCTGCTCTATTTTATTACAGAGGTCATATCTACTTCTCTTTCTGTAAAACAGAGGTTCCCAACCTTCTTTTGCACCATGGACCAACCTTATATTTACAATTTCGCGAGGTTGCAGGTGATTATCATAAAATACCCTTTAATCACCTCTAAAGGGATATAGTTAATTATGCTATTTTGCTTAATCATATTGTTTCCTTGCAACCTGGGAGTCTATTATAAAAAAGACAAAACAAAAAAAACAAAACAAAACAAAACTGGGCTGTTCAGTATCATTTTGCAAGTAGAATTTCAGTGAAGGCTGCCTGAAGCTTATGTTGCTTCAGTATGTCTTCAGTCTGGGTCAGTGTATTGAACTATTGAGTTTTTGAGATTCATGTTCATGTTTTAGGGATGCTGCGCACCTATTAGGCAGGAGAAGGTGAGAATTGTCAGTGTGGGATTTGTGCTACTCCCCAGAAACTCAAAAGAGACACTGTATAAAAGATTTATCAGTTCATTTTCCAGCACTACATGCAACCAACTGCTTCCCCAAACAACTATTGTACATGAGGTCTTATTGTCTAGATGTGACAGGTCTCTGTGCACCATTCTATGGCTCTATTGGGAGTGAATATATAGCTCCATGTTCCCTGAATATCACCCACCCCATCCCACTCCCCAGTCAGCCTCCAAGTAACCCACTTTCTTTGAAGGAGAGTGAAGGGGACACAAAGCTAAGGGAATGAACATCACAGCTGGTATGTATGCTAACCCATCAAATTTAATGGGTGAAACTACCCATTGTATAAAAAGCTCCCATAGTCCTTTGGGTATGACTGTAGAACTCCATGGACTGCCTAAAAACATTGTGTTCATGTCATGTTCACACTGTGGCCTGAGAAGAGCCACAGTGTTTAGCACTGCAGGATGGCAATCAACCACCATTGCTACAGAAAATTTTAAATGTCAGCACTGTTGCTAAGGTAACTTTGATTTTAAGGCAAATGTGGAAATGTTTGCATTATATGTACAATAGTATTCAACAGATGAGTTCAACAGCATTGTGTTTCAGGCAGCACAGTGCTTCAGTGTCCAGCATTATCCCCTCACAGCAAGAAAGTTCTGGCTCATCAAATGTTTGCATTGGTTTCCTGTGGGTGCCCCAGTTCGATCCCAAAGTCCTTTGACATGGAGGTTGGACAGTTTGAATTATCCATAAGAATAAATGTATTTGTTTATTCATATGTTATACATTATGTGTTATGCATGTGGTAGACAGGTGACCTGCCTGGAGTGTACTCTACTACCTTTACCTGGCCAGTGAATGTAGGTTTAGGTTCTGGCAATGCTTAACAGGATATAAAGGATGGGTGAACAGTTTATTAGCTTTTTCAGATATTATTGAATATCACTTTCACTATAAGTAAAGGGACAGCATATGGGGAATTGGTTTACCTTGGTGGATTTTTAATTTTTTTCCCTCCAATAATAATAAGAAAACTAAGTATTATTTTTCATTGCATTTTTAGAGGTCAAAACAAGAGAAGTAGGTATACAATCAATGGGTACAAAACACCTTTATGACAAAAGGGCCTCTACTGTATGCCAACATGCAGAAACACAATGTATCCCTGAATAGCACATTATTGGGTGTTCATAAATCTCAAAGAAACAACTAGAACACTTGAAAGCCACGAATTGTGAGTTAGGTTCAATCATTGTTGGGCCTTTTGAATTATTATAGCAAACTCCTTCCAAACCTCACAACTGTGTCTGAATCATTAAGGGTGCTTTACTCTATATGACTGATGGGACTTTTCATTTTTGAAACAGGATCTGTAAATGCTGAGTAACATAACTGTACTATAATAAATTGGTGAAAAGTCAACTGTCATAGAGAGGTGGAATACTTGGTATTATTTAAATATGGGGATATTGGTGCATATTTTAAGATGATCTATCCTGGAAGGCATTCATGGTGTTGCAATTTACTGTCCACATAAAAAGTGACAGCAACAGTTGTGTAAAGAATGAAAAAAGATTACGCTTTTGTCATCTCTACAAGCCTGTTGGACAAAGATATTGTCTGTCGGCCAACCCCCCCACTCCAGTTTCTGGAGCAATCCTACCATTCAACTAGCAGTTCTTAAGGAGTATGCTCCAACCTAAAGTCTCTGCTTTATCCCTGCAGACAACGCTCTACAGAAACCCCTCTGTCCTTACTGGAGGATGGAGTTCCTGCCTTTGAAGCTGAATGCTAGCAATGATGAGTTTTGTCTGCAGGTGATTACACTTACACCAACAAGTGTAAAAAAATACAGAAAATCAGACACCTTAGACAACTTCTCTATCTCTCTGAAACTAATGTTAACCCTTAAATGACCCCTTTAGTGTCTCAGTACAGTATATGGGTGAAACAAAATTTGATTTAGAGGAAGATGATGGATATTAGAATTGCAGACTGCAAAAAACACGGTTGCATTTTCTTTGTTGTAACACATATGTTCCTGAAGAGACGTTTTTTTTTTTTTCTGATTAACCACTCACTGACACTTTGCCTCTGGGAAAATATCAGCTCATCCTGAGGTAGGGCAAACAAGCAGTAATCACTGCAGCTGAAAGACCTGTCAGTTAAGCACACATACTGTATATTTTTAAGCCATGATATCCTCTTAAAGTAATTTCTAAAGTTACAGTACCACCCAGACATGGGCAGGCTTGTGGAAAAAATTCCAGCATACTAAGTGCATTGTGTCCATAGACTGTATCATGTCCCATAGCATTGTTTTCTTCTTCTTCTCTCTCCCACACAGATCAAGGCCACACCAATAATCACAAAATGTTAATAATTACCAGCCACACTAGCTGACATTTTTGGTTGGATCAGTTGCTGTGCAGACTTTCATGTTTCCTTCAGAATGAATTGCAATAACTTTGGTGATCCCCTGACCTTTCATCTAGCACCATCATCAAGTCAAAGTTGAAATTTGTCAAATACTTAACGGCCAAATAACAGAACAATTGCTAATTCGTGCATGTTAGCATTTCAAGACAGTAAACATTAAACCCACTAAACATGAGCTCATTGGCATTGTCATTGTGAGTAGCATGCTTATGTTAGCATGTAGCTCTAAGCACTGCTGTCCATAAGTAAAGCTGCTAGCATGACAGTATATCTTAAGTCTTATTATAGTTATGTGTATCACTTTACAAAAATGTTGTAGTAACACCAAGGTCCCAGGTGAAATCCGTGATTTACACACATTCTTTCTGTCAATAATCATCATCAATATCATTGATTGTCATGTATTATGAATTTCATTACAGCAAAATGCAAGAGACAACATTTTTTTTAAATTTTGATATTATATATTTATTTTTCTTGTGATAGTAATACAATTTTATATTTGATCATTCCAGGGATCTGTAATGAAAGGTTTTTATATTGACTGTTACATTGTATATTAGCAACTACTCACATTAATTTCCTGTGCATTCTTCTGAAGCTGATCTGTATTTTTGCTTAAAAAAAGTTAAAAGTTCAACTTTTGATAGTTTACCTGCTTTACCTACTTTACTATATTTTACAAGATTACTAGATAATTTAAAAAGCATTTTATTTTATTTCATAATTTTGTAAGGAATCTTAAACAGAATGTGCATCAGCTGTGAAGGTTTCAGTGAAACATATAGAAGATGTATGATGATGATTAATGAATTTCACCTTTTTCCAAAGACAACATCTGGTTAAAACGTCCCAAGAGTTGAACATGTTTTGTGTTTTTGGTTGAAAGCACATGACAACATATCTCTTTAGCAGTGCTGTTGCTTATGAATCTGTTCACATCTTGCAAAAAGCTCTACAAGGAGAGAATGTTCCAGTCCACTGCACAGAGAAAATCAGTCTCTCTCATAATAGCTCTGGGCAATTTCAGACCACACAGAATGACAAGGGAATCAATTTCCCTGGTTAGGTTATAGATGGATTTTCTTCGCCCCGTCTTTTCATAAGAAATAACTGAGATATGTTATATGAATTATTAAGAAATCCTGAGCAGTGTTAGATACCGAGGGCTACACCACTTTTCGGAAACCTAATGAATATTGTTATTATTATACGTTCAGAGAGAATTTTAGAAATTTGCATTTGCTGATCTTGCTTTATATTTCTGACCAAAAATTGGTTGCTTAGAGAGTAATCTAGCACACATTCATGTGCACTGAATATTAAATGGATGAATAAATGTCCTGTAATCCATCATTGAGTTCACAGTGAACTTGGTTCAATTGCATAATGAAGACATTGTGAGTAGATGGATCAAGCCTGACCTCATGTGGATGATATTGCACATAGCCGTTCACAAAAACCACAGCACAATTCAAATGAGGGCTTGATTATTTCTCTGATCATGTAAGAAGGTTACATTTCCCCCCTAGCCCTCAAACTACTTTGTCAATGTGTCCTTGTGCAAGCCAGCATGCTCAATGGTTGTTACTACTGAAAACCTCAGCACAATGCTCCCTTTGTTAGCAAGCAAAGGTAAAGGAGAGGCTCAAACTGTCCAAACTGATCACCATGATGCATTTAACATAACAATCTGTTCTAATGAAGCCATTTATTAGGCTAATGAATGCACTACTTATCAAATATGTCAACATACTTGTCATCATCTGACACACAGGGGTAGGATAAAACTCCATGTCTTAAAACATCAAGGAGACATTATGCCAGAGCCATAAACTGAGGTACATCAGCTGGTAAATGCTCAAAGCTACAAGGTATTTTCACTCAGTTTACATACCCACGTACATTTCACCCATGTGAAATGTGACATGTCTGAGTGATGTTAATTTTTAGTAATTGCCAGCTGGTTATTGACAGACCACATAACTGTTCTGGACTGAACATTATCCCCAAGCACTGATTGAACCAAACAGTGGACTCTGTTAGGTAAGAAGCAAAAGGAGAGTGAAGGCCAGTAATCTGCACAAATACATATCACTGTACACCTTCCTACAGATTCTGAATATACCTCAGCTACCCCTCAGATACCATGATGAATCAGGGCTGCAAGTAACAGTTATTTATATTATTACTGACTGTTCCAACGATTCAATTTTCATTTTCAGATACTTATTGTTCCTATAAAATTACAGAGATAATAAGTACAGCCAATCACACAGAGCCTAAAGTGACATCTTCAAATCACTAACTTTGTCTGGCCATCAAAAAAGCCAGAGAGATTCAATTCACAATGCTAAAATAAAAATAATTTTGAAAAAATTTTAGCTTTAAAACTTTTATTAGCATATGCTTGATAATTAATTCATACATGAGTTATACTGTTTATTATTATAATTGCCATTGATTCATTTTCTTTTGATCATTGATTAATATACAAATTGTTCAGGTATTTCATGGCCCACTTGCACTTTATAGCTGACTGTATATGATAATTATGTGCAGTAAAAACAGTGGCTTCTTTTATTGCACATTTAGGTACATTTATGTAGTAACAGACTATCTGACATGTTGAAAAGACGGAACAACAACTTTCTGTTTCGCTGAGTGCCCACCAAGGCTATGTAGATGAATTAAAATGAGTCTGTGCCAATATATCCTAGAAACACACAGATTGCTGACCAATTCCTTAAACATGTAGTGTACATTGACAAAATAATAGCCAGTGATTCAATGTACATTTACTCCAGTACTGTAATTGAGTGCAATTTTTATTCATTTTACTTGAGTATTTCCATTTTCTGTTGTTTTATACTTAAAAATATTGTTTATTTACTCAATTACATTTATCTGACAACTGGAGTTACTTGATATGTTTTAGATCAAGATTATACAATACAAACAAAAGTTTTAAAACCTTAAGAGCTCTATTGCCATTGTTTCTAATAAGGGAATTGCAAAATTAACAAAATATTAGTATCAAATGTAAAATTTGCAATAATTAAGTAAATATAATATATATGAAGCATTGTATGCTAATAGATTAAACAAGTCTATATAGTTAAACGACACTGAAATTCTGATTATATGATAATAAATCATCAATAATCCAATATTATAATATATAACTCTCACAGGAGCTCTTCTTCTCTCTACTGAGTACTTTTACTTTGGGTACTTGTACATTGTTCTGATAATACTTTTGACTAAGTAACATTTGAATGCATTATACTTTCATTGAAACAGAGTATTTTTACATTGCTGTATTTATATTTTTCTTAAGTAAAGGATCTCAATACTTCTTCCACCACTATTAATAGCCAACTGGAATTTTTCCACTCTGTCTGCAGAAGTGAAATTGCTTAATGTCCCCCTCCACTCAAAAATATGTTTTTCTTCTTGTTCCTGTCTTCACATACATGTGCTGAAGGGGGGAAGTTGTGCTCCTTGAGCTCAATGTGTTCATTGAAAATCTAAGTTTAAGAGGTGGGCTTATGACCATGATTTGTGACATCACAACTATTTTGGAAGCTGATCCTGGTCTAATATTAAACTTAAACAAGAATAATATGGAAACTTGAAGCCTCGAGTACACTTACACTGAGAACTGACTTTTCAGTGAAGTAGGACACATGTTGTGTGCAGCAGAAAAAAAAAACTTTTTAAATTAAAAATAATTACATATTCATTTATTCTGGATTTTAAATGAGGGAGAAGGAGGAGATGTCATGTTAAGGACTGAGCTTTTTTTTTGTGGAAAAACCATATCAGACACAAATTATTATTCAAAGAAGAGTATTTCATATACATCTTAAAACGTGTCTGATGGCGATCTTTAAACGGATTAGGCCTATTTGGTAAATGCACTAAGCAGTAACAGCATTGCCCATTTATTTTAACTTTATAAAGGAACTGCATTCAGAGGAAGGCGCTGCTCAGGAGAGCGTAAATGAACGGCTAAATGTCAAGTGTAAAATGTAAATGCAATTACTCTCCTTCTGTCCGGCTCACGGTAGGCGGGACTCTGTTGCCATGACAATGACGTCAATGTTGGTGTCGAGTAACCAAAGGTCAAAATAAAGACAAGTGAATGAAAACGGAAGGAAACTTAACAGGCTGCCCAGAATAGGACACAACACGACCAAATCAGCGTAAACTTCAAACATATTCATTGCGGTGGACGTTGACTCACTGTTGTTCGGGATGATTCGTGTTGTTCGCCGGTAAGGAAAACGTCAGACAGCAGAAGGTTAGGGTCACAGACAAGCTAACAGGAGCTAGCTATGTCAGCGAGCCAGCTAGCCTAGGTCGTCGGCTAACATGAGCTAGTGCTAACAGTTACCACATTGTAATGTTTGCTCTGGCAGGCTGCCTCACAAAACAAAGTTACTTTAGCTTGTTCGCCAGCGAAAGCACTTTACTCACGACACTTGACGCTCGTTAACTAAGGCTATCTTGCTATTTAAGTTAGCTTTTCTCGGTGTTGCAGGCAGGATAGGACAGAGTAGCTGGCCTTGCAGCAGTGTCTGTCTCACAGCTGTGTAACTTCACTGACATTACAGCACCGCTATACTGCATCACGCTGTTTCATTATTATCTACCTATTCGTAGTTTTCTGGCTAATGCCATTCAACCTATGCTGCAAGTTAATATAACATAGCAAGCTAACCCGTTCATCTTTGAAAAGCAGTGAAATGAGTCCAGGTAAACAAAGTTTTCATAGCGTCAGTTGACTCATAATTCATAGAAAGGGGTAGCAGTTGTTGCTCATTAATCATTCGACTAAATAGATGCTTGGCAATGAGCTTGTGGTGGGATATCTTTGTGAGTTGTCATTGAAAGTCGTCTTCAGCATCAGCAAGATTACACAGCTAGACATGTATAATGGGAATGGGGTCAGGCTAACATTTCTTTTTTCTGCATTTTCTTCTTATTTTTAGGAAAATATAAGACTGCAGACAACATTGCCTTTGATGCTGGAATCTTCATTCACTCCAGACATCCTCTACAGTGGCAGTTCCTCTGGTCAGATGGCCATTTCCATACTGCTTCCTGTCCCTACTAAGGTTACGCACGCAGATTGAAGCCTGCACAGATTTTAGCCTGCTTGACAATGCTGCCACAGTATAGATCAGTTTAAAGTTTTTAAACTTTATAGTCTTTTTCCATCAGTTGGCAATGTTGTGACTTCATCTCTGGCTGTGCATTTCATTGTCACTGTCTGAGGTTGCAAATGCACTAAGTAGTTTGGGGCTGTAAACATCCCCGACTGGAAGCTGTCTATCCACAGAGCTTTCAGTCTGATGTTTGCTGCTGCCAGCTACCTCCAGCTCCACAAAAATGAACAAATGTGCCATGTCTATTTATCTGACCTGCTTCTTCAAAATCCTAATGTAATTGTCTAGTGAAGCTTGTATTATATCACCACCTTATCTTATTAATTATAGGCATATCACCTGTACCTTATCAGTTAGATCCTGCAGGTCATATTTGAGCCATAGCTTTGTGTTTTGGTAGCTCTTATCCAGTTGTCCAGACTCAGTTCATGTAAACATCCTACACTCAGCTGGAATCAGTTGCAGCAGAGGCTGAGAGAAGGTTGTTTACTTGAACTGGCTGGAAGTGACACTTTGACATAAAGAAAGCTGAGCACCGGCATCCACATCAAGGTTATACCTCACCAGTTTAACAGTGTCTTTGATATGAGGAAAAATGTAAAAATACCAACATTTGCTGCTCACAACCTCTCAAATAACCTCTCATGTTTGTGTACTTTTCATCATGTCATACCACTGTAAGTTGAATCCTTTTTGAAAAGTTTGTCAGACAAAATAAGCAAATTGAAGACATCACCTGGGCTTTGAGAACTTGTCACGGGCATGTTTGACATTTTATGGGCTAAATAACTGTCTGTAATACTAATTAATAATAAAAATAGTCTGCCCTAATAAACTGTTCAGTGATAATGAAAAGAACATTAATGTTACAAGTATAGACTATGCTCATGACCTTGTTCCCCTGTGTTTGACAGGATGTGATGCTGTTATTTTATGTGTATTTTTTGTGGATGTCTCATTAAACTGCATCAAAGGAAGCTACAGTGTGTGGACATTCATCTTTCTTTGTTACATTGTTTCTTTGGTCCAGCACCTATTTTAAGTTTATTAGGTGTGTGTGTGTGTGTGTGTGTGTGTGTGTGTGTGTGTGTGTGTGTGTGTGTGTGTATACTACAGTTTTGGATGTGTATTTTTCCCCTCAGGCCAAACAAAAGAAATGATATCATACAGCGAGCCCTGCCAAAGTGGAATGTTTCCCAGTTGTGTAATGGTGTTGAATGTTCATGCTGGCATGAAAACTATGCAAGCCAGCTTAAAGATATGATGTAATCACTTATATGATTTCCTTTTCTTTGTCTGATAGAGGGTATCCTGTATGAGCACAGCAATCCTGTCAATGTATTACAAGGGGCTTGATGTAAAAGTAACTTATTTTATAAAACATAGATTTACAACTGGTGAATACTATAAAAAAAACGCATAGGAGTAAAATATAAAAGACCCTAAAAGATTTGATTTAGAGAATGAACAGTGGTTCAGTCCCATCAGATTTGTTGCATGAAGCTGTTCCTGCTTTCATGTTGACCTCTTAAATAGACTTCTATAAATAGAGGCCCTGCTAGGGCCTAACAGAGCAGTCTAATTTCTGGATTCATCCATCAATCACCAAGAGTAGGTAGGTTAGTGAGAAGAAGAGGAGTTTATTTTTACCATAATCGGTCTGTGTTACTCTAGTGCTCCGCTTAATTGTTGACAGGGATACAGATTTGATCAGTGTTGTGGCATCGTATGCGCTTTTTGTTGTTTCCATAAAATACTATAGGTACTAATGTTTCACTATGTTATGATATAGCATAAACACATGGTATTTGAGAAAACAAACATATTTGAGACAATAAAAGTAGTGGGACGTTTTTAGACTTAAATGAACACACCTTTATTTATTCACTTAAGTAAAATGTGTGCAACCAACTGAATATTTGATTTTTTTTATTTTTTTTTTTTGATGATATTTGATTCAGCATGGAATAACATGCTCAGTTGAACTGCAGCACATACTGTATATTCACCACTAGATGTCAGCCTTGTGCTTCAATTTGATCAACAGTATGCTTCATGAGATCGCTATTACTGATGAGTTATAGAGAATGTGCTTAAATCATAATAAAATATAGTGCAGCTTTGCTCACTTTGCATTCCTGTCTGTATTAGACAGCAACATTTACGTTTGAATGCTGCTTCTTTAGTGTTATCACTGATCAGGGAAGTCTTTCTTGAAACTGGTAAAACTGACACCAAGTGAAAAGATCATTGCTTGTATCTTGGCAGTGTGAACCTGAGCATGTATATGTGAAAGTGAAAACACTATACCTCTGGGATACATTTACATTGTGCCAACACATTTATATCAAATTGGCTGAATCATCAGCCAAACGGGCACTACAAACAAACATTACATCTCAGTTTTCAGTGATCAAATTGTCCTAAGCTTTGTCGACTCATTAACTGGTATTCTCTGCAGTCAAAAAGTCATGGTAGCCAAGGCAAACAACTCTAGATCCTGTTTCAGCTTGCAAGGTAGTGCAAACATTGGTGGATCTGCATTTAGACACTGCTGCAGCCAGCAAGTCAGCTGATCACTTCTGTCTAAAGTGATTTTTGGAACCATCTGTCTGTCCAGAACACTTTAATAGGTGCACATCATCTTTACAAGACAGGGGTTTAACCCTGAATTATCTCATTTCAGAGATCACCCCATAATGATTAGCACACTTCAACATGATTATTTCTAGAGATTTATTTGAATCCCATGTAGAAATCCAACCCTGTCTACTCTGAAATTACATTCATATTCAACTAAATTGTTAATGTTACACTGGAAAACATACATGCTGCCTGGCAGGCCGCCTCCATCTAGGTAATTAATGGGAAACACTGATTATCATTATTATCATTATCATTACACTCTCAGGTATTCCCAGTTGTGATAATGATCACCTGCAAAAACAAAGCAGACACCCAGGTGAGTTGCACAACAAACATAGCAAACAACAGGCGACACCGCAAGGGTCATCACAGGTACATGACTAGTGCTACTAGGGGGAAACGTCTCCTATCAGTGTTCATATGGCTATACAGGGCCATGATGTGCTGCCATGGGAAATGTCCAGCCAGAGGCCCAAAAATGTCTGTTGTGAATGCTGTCAGTTCAAAAATTGAAACATGTCAGATATTAACTCAGATGTTTGACTGTGCAGAATGATGTATGTGCAGACTTTGACACTAGAATTTATTTATTTATTTATTTAAGAGCAGGATTTTCGTGGTCAAATCGTGGTCCAATATTCAGCTTAAACAGGTGTAATGAGGACCTCCACTTTGGACTTGTAAAGGACCTCATGGTCCAGTTAAACCATTGAAATGAAAAATATTTCTTGTTTTATTATTTTTCAATGAGGAAGAAGTAGATGTAACTTTAAGAATTTTGAACAATGAAATTGAACTTTTTTGTGGAAAAACACAAATCACTCTTCTAAGCCTTTTTATAAGCATTTTTTGTGTTTCCTGGAGGGGATTTTAAAGAAAATTTTGGCAAACAAAAGATCAGTAAATAATCCTGTCAGCTTCCTTCCTGGTGCTGCTGCACTCAGCCACATTGTGGGAGCACATACTGTATGTAATTGTCTCTGGCATGGTTTAGATCACGGTTCTAAATCTTTTTGGCTTGTGACTCGTGACAATAAGATTAAGTCTACTTTTGACCCCCCTCATCACAGGTTATGGCCTTAGCATGTGCATTGGTTGCGAGCAGTGATTTTTCCCTCTTGGATTTGTTATTTGAAGGACTTTTAAAGGTGCAAGCATCCCATATTTTTTTTTTTTTAAAAAAGAGAAAAGATCATTTTCTGTAACAGATTTTCTTCCTTAATCAACTGGTGACCTCAGAAATATCTTGGGTACCCTTGGGGGTTGTGATGGTTGTGACACTAGCAGATTAAGATTGTGGGTAATATCATGTCAACTCATCCTCACTTTGATTCTGGTTTCTCTCATTTAGGTTAACATTTACTTACAATTTTCATAATTACATAAGCAACACAACAAAAACAAGAGAATAGGGCTGGCCATTATGACCAAAATCTCATATCCCGATATAGGTCATTTCATATCCCTATAACAATAACTATTCCGATATAGCACATTTTAATTCAACAAATAAATAGTTTATCCGTCCAGACTCCAAATGACAAAAAATATTGCCATAAAGAGTGTGATTTGCTCCACAACGAAATAAACGAGAAATGATTAACATTTTTCTTTCGTCACACAATATATATCATCACATTGCACAGCCCTATAGGAGACCCTTTTGTTTGTGTACTTTTGCAGTTAATTTTGCCAATCAAATTCATTAGAGTTATTGTGTTTAGATTTTGCTTGGTTAATACTGAGTTAGAAGCAAACTGTCTATGTAGTGTGTGTAGTGTATTTAGTAGTTGTCTTTTGTCCTACCCTCATGTGTATTAAATGGTTTGATCAGACAGTATATATGTTCCCTTCATGTGTCATTACTTAGGTCAGTTTTGTCTCTGTTGAATACAGTTCAGTCATGCAGTTCAGAGCTGTATTGAGTGTATTTGAGTTCAGTTGTGTTCAGACCTCTTTTAGCACCAGATTTCATTATTAATCAAGATTGCTTTGTTAATTTTGCACCTTTTTGGTGAATAAAAACCCACCTTTTGCAACCACCAAAACCTGCGTCCTGTGCCTTGATGGTTGGTCTTTAACAGGGGTGCTGCCAAAGAGGTTGAAATACATGTAGCATGTGAGCAAACAGAACTTAAACAACAGTCACAACTTTTTTTATTTTATTATTGCTTACTATAAGAGGATATGAGATTAAAAAAAAACCCATGTCCCCTATCCCCATACTTTGCTGACCAAACCTTCCCCATACCCAACAGTCTCTCAATAATCAAGTCAATATTGTCGCAGGAACCCAATAAAGAAAACCAGCTTAGATCATACAGCACTGCTTGGATACACACAAAAAAAACAAGTAGGAAATTATCTGAGATTCCCAACTTAACCCATTATCACTCTTTGTTTGTGTATTGTCAGACATTATGAAGTAGGCAGTGGAATTCTATAAATTAATGTGAAAATGTATTTGGGGATTCTCTAGAAAAATTTAAGTATAGATTCACAGTTTTTCAAGTCTGTCCTAAAACAAAGCTCAGGTATCCATATGTACATTGAAACACATTTTTCTCACTGTAATTATTCCTCCTGTCCATACTGACCTTCCAAGGTCCACAGTCCTCATTTTGTGCACCTGCACAGGACTCAGTCTTTTTGTGTGTTTGTGTTTGTGTGTGTTTGTGTGTGTGTGTGTGTGTGTGTGTGTGTGTGTGTGTCTGTCGGTTTTATTCAGAGCTTTATTCACATTTTCCACAATCATATACTGTACAACATGAAAACATCAGAAAAGCCAGACAGGGAAAATAAAAATTGTATGTAGTATACAACAAACACCACTTCAGAGAGCCAAGGTGAAACCAGAACCTCTGGGTTCTGTTCAGAAGTAGGAAAACCTCACTTAAAATCACATTGACATTTGTAGTAACTAGAAATCATGCCTTTCTCAATATGTTGTGTTGTTCACTCCATATGTTTAGAAAAGAATGATAATTGTTTTGAAAATTATCTAATATCGCTGTTTATTCAGTATTTGTTTTTAGTGTCCTTTAACAAACTGCATTTCCCCATAATCGCACAGACAATCGCGGATTAAATGTAATAATGACAAAAGAGGCGAGCCCAATGGGGAGACGGCCACAGTTAGTTTCAGTGCAGTTTAAGAGCTGAAATTCAGCTTAAGAGTTGGAAAAAAGACTGACGGTGTGGATTAAACAAATTATCATTTTGCATTTTCTGTAGTTTGTAAAGTAAATACAGCTGGTACTGTGGATAAATTCTAAAAAAAATTGCTTTTTCTTCACAGAATGTAAATACACAACACGTAAATAAATAAACAATAAAATTAACTAGAAAAGGTAACATTTATAAAGAAATTTTAGGTGTGCTGGCAACCTGGTGCAACCAACCCCCAAAGCAAGCGCCACAGTGAACGAGTCACAGGCTGAAAGGGCAAACGAAATCAAAAGTCAAAGCTCACCATAAATGACCACAAGGCAGCGCAACTGGTCCCTCTTGTCAATATGCAGAGCAGATGGACCATGAATGTATTGTAAGAGCTGGATAGGGTGCAGCCGCTCAGCCCTCCCAGTGGTCAGTCACAGTATTGCAGCAAAAAATCCCCCTGCAGCCCAAAAAGCATTTTCCCCATAGACCACCATTGTAAAAGAGATGTATGTAAAACTGTTGACAGAACACCACAAACTGCAAACAAGGTCAAATATGACTCTTTCTATTGTGAATTTTTGATCCATGGAGGTTTTATATTTGTAAAACTTGAGCTGAGAAAAGTGTTTTTAAAAATCAGTGACATCATCACAATGTAAAGTCTTTAGACCGAGCAGGAACTTGCGGGCGGGATCAGCGGGGGAAACACCACTGCGCATATTCAGAGTGCCGCACAATGTGGGAGCAAACCTGGAAGCTAGAAACTTTTTTTGGCATATGCACCAGCCAAGAAATTCTATTATTACTCAATCAACAACTTAGTTTTATTGATAATACATAAAATCTTAATTAAAGCTCCCCAACAGTTAAGATAGCCAACAGCATGGCTAGCTAGCAGCTAAAGTAGCATTAGCTAACTACAACAGCATAAGTTATCCTGATGCAGGTTCTGTTGGATTGCTGTGTAGAGTCCCAACAGAATTGACGCTGGCATGTTTTATTCAGAGTTTAAACTGTGTCAAGTTAGAGAGAACCACAGATAAAAAAGACAGAAGTCACAGAAACCTTTAAAATGAAGGCCAAGGTTACTTGACCAGAAGTAGGCCTACAGTTTCCCTCATTGTGTTTGCCTCCCTGTGGTACCACACCATCCCAGCTTTGAAATGATTTTGGACTTGCATGCAGGCCAAATCTTAAATATCTTAATTTCTGCTAAATACATCTGTTGTAGTTCACTAGTTCTAACTTGCTCAGCTGCTGGCTAGCTTTAATTAACATTTTATGTATTCTATAAAACTAATTTGCTGATTGAGTAAAAAATCTTTAAATAAATAATGTTAATCTAAATAACTGGTGAAGAGCAACATTATTCATTGCCAGCGAATACATTAAATTAGGAAGCAACTAACTGTAGCCATCTATTGATGAAACTGGTATTTTCCTGGGATGCACTGAGGTCATTTGGTTTAGTTACTTGCCGTCTGAGGTTGTGGATGTTAATTGAGTAGTGCACTGCAATTTCAGCTGGTCTGCTCAGAACAGGTTGAAATCTTAGCCCATTTATGTTCTTGAATATTTTGGACAATTTATTTGGTGAAGGCACAGCTGTATAAACTAGGGATGTGCAGAGGGCCCAGTATTTGTATTTGTATCTGTATTTGTTGAGTGGAAAGAGGTTGAAAATATTGGGGGGTTTTTTGTTACACTTTTAATTTCAGAAAATTAAAGTGTTACAATAGGTGTTCATGAATAAACCACCTACCTACCTATGAAGGAGGTTCCCTCACCAGGTCTTGAACTGGAGTCTCCCAGATCATAGACGACTGCGCTGACTACTGAGCTAAAACTGTACTCATCGCCTCATCACACCTCTACCTATTTATACACCCATAACACAGAGACAGCACACCGTGTTCTTTGTGGAAAGGAGAAGGAGAACAACAGGTTAGGAAGAGTCCCTTGGGAGCACTTCGCATGTGTCAGTAGCTCAACTTTATCTCTGAGGAACACTCACAACTCCAGGAGTGATGTCCAAACAAAGGAAATGTTCGTCATGTAGCAGGTGGATGTCACTGCCCTCATTGAGACCTGCTGATAGACGTAACAGCGGAGCAGAGGAGAGAAACTGAGATGTAAGCAACCTGCGTTCGGTATTTGACATATTTTTATTCTTCCCAAAAACAAATCTTTAAAATATTTGTATGAAACAAATATTCATAAAAAATCCACTATTTGTGCTTTGCCTAATAACGTATTTATATTCGGGCACACCCCTATTATAAACTTCTCTGAAATTACACAAACCCCTTTATTCATGTTTTCCTGGTCTTTCCTCTTTCATTCTACTTTCTTTAAGCAGCTGACATGTGATGACACATTAACAAATAAAGTTTTATTCTGAAGACCGATTAAAGATTAATGACTGATTCTTATAAGCTCTACATCCAGCTGAAGGCGACAGCATCTGTTTCTTCGGAATGATATTGCGCATTATCAAGGCACAATTACGCACAACAGCTGCTCTGTGCAACTGACAGAGAATGACACAAACACAAACAGAGAAACAAAAATTACCATCCTCTAAACAACTGGATTTTCTTGCGCTCATGTAGTTGTTGAATAAAGTCATATTCATGTGTTCCAGAATGAGGTCCAGTTCTGAAGTTTTTGTTTCTGAGCACTTCAAAGTAGTGGTTCCAGTTTCCATCTCTGTCTGCTCCAAACCCAAAAACATTGACCTGGGAAAACAGACACAATAACTTAAAGTGTACAACCATTACTAGTAATTTGAATAAATGCTCCTTACATTTTTCAGTCTTTATATTTGAGCATATTCTGTAATTTAGTGTTATGGTGTTGCACTCTACAGCATTACTAATTTGCCTTTTGAACATTTTGTTGTCATATTGTAATTGTCATATCTAAAGAGAGTTTCTGACTCATTCCAATGAAGGCTGGGCGTTAAAGGGGAACTTAGGCATTCTCAACCTGGACCCTATTTTCCCAACATTTTGTGTCTGAGTGACTAATGGAGAAAACAGTTTTTAAAATTGGTCCAGTATGGAGGACTGCAGAGTGCTGCAGCCAGCAGCCGCAAAACGAGTGGGCAATCTTTTAGGGCAATTCCATATATGTCCACTAAAAGTGCTTGTTTTTGCCACTGACAGGCTCAGATTGTTATTATAATATGTGTGTCACATTCAAAGTAACATTAAACACAGGAACATTACAGCTAACATAGGGATCTATATCCGGGGCAACTTGTCAGCTAACCAGACTACCCAACCACATTCACCTCACTTAGACTTAAGAAACTAATAAAACTAAGAGCAATGATGAATTATCTCGTGGACGATCGTGAGCCATTTCACTTTGACTGGCAAAGCGTATTTATTTGAGCCAGTGTACACAGAGAGTACATAAAACACCTGAAAGAGGAAAAACGAAGAATGGAGGCAGGAAGGCAACAGGACCATCAGAATAGAGGACGTATAGTAACAGTTACCTCAGAGAAACTGCTGGGGCCAGATGCATAAAACCTTGTGTAGATTCATGACTAAAACTGTGTGTACACACAAAGCCAGAAATATGCATATACATTCTTTTTGTTAGATTTATAAAGCCATGTGTATGCATGGTTCTGTTTTATAAATCTCAGTCATTGGGGAACTGGGCACACGTGCACAAGCCTCATTTCCATTCCCACAATTAACCTTAACTGGGTGAAGACCCACCCTGAACCTGCCATTTGCATATCACTTCTCCACCTGCCCCAGCAGTCTGTACAGCTGTCAATGGAACAAACGAGAAGGAGAAAGTGCTGTTTCACAGATTGTGTTGCACCGGCGAGGTTCTCCGACAGCCGGAATAGCTTTCATTATGAGTGACCATTACACGCGGTTCTGTGGCTTATTATACCGTCCATATCATTAATTCATCATATGGACTGTAAACCATTCGTCAGCAGTGATATCTCGGAAATGTAATCAATGATTAGTTTGTAGTGCTCATATCTAAACCAACTTTACAAGGTGTGACACGAGTAAGGATGAAATAAAAAGAATAATAAGGGCAAAATAAAATGTTGACTCCTATGTAAATAAAAGAATGATAAAATTAAACACAAAAGTAATTAATCAGTGTTAACTTAATAAATATGCCTTTGATTAGCATTTTATAAATACCTGTGTAAACTTTTGCGAAAAAAAAAAAATCACACAATCAGTGTAGCTGGTTATCAACCTAAACAAAGAATGTTTTATTAAAAGTTTCCATCTCTCGCCTTATATTTCATCTCCACCTCATGACATCACCCTCAGATAGATTGCTTAGGAAAAACATGTGTGCCTGTTCTAAAGTATGCATGAGGTGCGCATATTCTCACCGCACATTCCGTGTTTATAAAAACCAGTTTATGTGTGGGAAATGGCGTATGCATGATTTTTGTGCGTACTGATCATTTAGGCATTTAGCCCCTGGTGTTCCTGCAGTCACTGCTCTGACTGAGCTCTGACAGATGAGTAATCTCAGCTGTGTAACTACTACACATGGAATTACAGGGTTTATCAACATTGTCGTCCTGGAGACTGTTTCATCTCCACAGAATCAACTGGATGAAAAGAGCAAAGCCGGCAGGACCAAACGTTCAGCCCCACACGATAAGAAAAATGCGATTTCAACATGCAACTGTGATGAATTACAGTATGCAAATCTCTATTGTCCAGCAGTAATCCATGAAAACTGCACACTGTGGATCTGGTCATTTAATCCTTGCAATTTGGAAACTTTCAGACATGAACCATTTTATTCATCTATTAAGTCACTAATCTTTCTTCTTTAGCAGGAACAGACGCTGAGTTATCCACAGCCTCAGATGTAAACAAACCAGCATGTGTGGATGAATATGTGGGTGGTTCGATTAGCCAGCAAGCTGCCCCTATGTTAGCTGTAATGCTGCTACAGGCAGCTAGTTCCTGTGTTTAATGTTACTTTCGATGTCAGACACATATTACAAAAAAATCTAAGCCTGTCAGTGGCAAAAACACACACTTTTAGTGGAAGTGCTTTGACGTGCGCAATTGCCCTAAAGGGTTACATTGCAGTCCGTTTCACAGCTGCCAGCTGAAGTACTCTCGCTCAATACTGGACCAGTTCTAAAAACTGTTGTCCCCATTAATCACTTAGACACAAAATGATGTGGAAATAGGGTACAGGTTGAAAATTACTTAAGTTTCCCTTTAAAATGGCCTGTTTACTTTTTACTGACAAGGGACCTGTTGTCATGTGAATAATGACTGTCGTGTCTCAAAAGCACAGCCAGAAGTCACAAAGCTGCTACTGCAAAACCTGTTTGGCAGTTCTGACTCTAACACCAGAAACTGCCGTTTGCATCATATCCATGACAGCCATCATTTTTCCGACCAAAGTAACAAAGTAGTTTTAGTTGCATCTTGAATTTAATTTCTCATAAAACATTTGTGAAGATTATTCTTTTTAATATTTTGAAACCTGCATTATTTATTGATTGATTTGCAGTCTTCTTCTTGCTTTCCTTTGCTATCAGCGCCAACTGCTATCAGTGGAATAGCAGGAAGTTGCTGGCAAATTGTGTAACATATCGCTTATCGCTTGAGCATTGGCTCATGTATCCTCATACACATAGACAAAATAAAACATGTAATTTAACACTCATTCAATGTACTTGTATTTGTCATCAGAAATACTAGTTATATATATATAGTTATATAGTTATTCATGTCAATTCTTTTAAAAAAGTTTTCCCTCAGGAAAAACTTTGTATTTTACTAATTTTTAATGATAAATCAATGATCTGCTATTGACATGGCTAACAATCAGCTAAGGAAACTCCAATACTACTGGAAATAAACCTACCTCATCACACATGTGCATGCTGAGAGCCAAAGTCATAAAGCCAGTGGATGGATACCTGCCCTTCTTTCCCAGCCAATTTTCATGAACATATTTCATGAAACCTGGGTTGAGGATCATCACCTGTAATGAATCAGACTTAGCCCTTAAACTGACATTTATGAACCATTCCTTTCTGCAGTGAATGCACAATACAATACCATTTATTACTGGTTGACTTAAGATTCATGCAAGATCATTTAGAACACTCACCAAATCCTTGTTAGCTATTGTCTTCACAGGACCGTTTTCTCTGTTGAAGGTGACATTAATCGTCAAATTTAATGAGAAAGGAATCATTAGTACCGAGTATTACTGATAATAATTATATAACATGAGTTTATTTGATTAAAATTTTGCACTTTTATAGTAAATTCATAGAGCTCATTGCAAAACCTATAATGAAGAAATTAGTGTCAGTTACTGTATTAGCCAACCAAAACAACACTTTTCTGTCAACTAAAGCTTCCTTATAGATGTTCCTCAGTTGTTAAAATCCAAAATTTTATACAAACAAATATGCATTGCAATTACTTTTACCCAACTTGAGTTTTCATTCAAATACAAACACAAAGATAGATGCTATTTAATGTTAACAGGTAGAGATACAGAGAGGAGATTTGTATTACACATCTACCTTGGGGTGAATTTTCTGAGGAGCCACAGCAAATCATTTATCTTGAATGGAAACAGCACAAGATGAGTGGTGTTGTCCAAATTAATAGCACTCTCTGGATACATCACATGATGAGTTGTTTTAGTCCCAACATCTTCTTCGTAGCCTTTGGTACGGCCACGGTTCATTCTAAATACAGTAGTACATGGGAATATGTATTAAATATCAAGTAGTTTAAGGACAATTATATGGCTATTAAAGGTTAAAGGTTTTTTATTTTTGTGACACTCCATGGGAATTGTTCTCAGTGTCAACATTATTGTTCAAACTAGATTTTGTAACAGTGACAATAATATTTTTTAAATTTTTTAGTAAGACACTGTGGGATTTCATTTAAGTCTGATGATTTACCTTATTACAATGTCATGATAATCTATCAGAGCTCCATAATGTGATCCCTTCAAATTACCAGAGTTCCCCACCACAGCACAAGTAATGCAGCGGCTGGGGCTGGACTCTATAAAAGGTGGAGTGGGTGGAAAAATCTGAAACAGGTTGTGCACTGTTGTATTGAAGAAACTGTAGGGGCGTCCTTCGTTCTGTACGTACTGAGAAGAAAAAAAAGAAAGTCATTCCAGCATCAGTTTACAATTGTATCACATACAAGATCCACATGACAGAGTTGTGGTATTTAGAGTTATAATTTTTTTTCATGAAATCAAACCCTGTTTTTGATACTATTAAGGGTCAACACTTTTAAATAAACAGCCATTTAATGTGTTTAAATGATGTAAAAAAAAAAAAAAAAAAGTATTCCTGTTCTGGATTTAAATTGCCTAACTACACAAGGGATTTTCAGGAGGTGATACAGCACGTAATCCATATCACCATTTGTAACTGAAACACAGAGAGGTAAACAACTCCTTTTTACTGTGTCATGCTGTTGTGTGGGGAACTACTCACACTGTGCACATCAGATCAGTCAGTTTGTGGTTAGAATTATTATTGACTGAATTCTTTAAAACAACATGTTTATTTGGCTGTACTTTAAACTGACTAGATGTTGTACTGTGGTATTTCTGGCTACTCATGGAGTGTTAGCTGCTCCCAGAATTTACGAGAAGAGTAGTTTTAAGCCATGGTTGCTATTACCACCAGTAACCATGTGTGTTGCCAAATGTTATTATAATATTATATGTTTAAATACATTTTCACTTGTGCTTTGTGTTCCCATGCATCAAAAAGCTCTCTCTTGCTAACACAGAACACATAACAATTTACACTAAATAAGTTCCTCTTATGGTCAGGACAACCTTGACGCTTCTGTCTCTAAAACTAAAAGTGAAACTACAGAACATTTGTGCTGCGTCTATAAAGGTAAGTTGACATTTACCTTCCACCAGTTGAAAGCTCCTTCTGGGGTTACATATTTTCTTGACAAAAAGGGTTTGGGAGCTCCATTGATAAGCTCCCCAAACCATGGATCACCGTCTGTTAAACATTTGCGACAGGCACAAGAACTTGACTCCCGATAAAATGCAGATAAACTCCATGAAGGTCTAGTAAGCAAACCAATGGCAGTGATACACAGTAGGGTAACGACAACCCAGATTTTTCCAATTGTGGAAAGCATCTTGGCAGCGTGACGTTCTTGAATGAAGGACAGATCTGTGGATACAGTGAGTGGTGAAATATACAGGTGAGTCAAAAATGTGACAAAAATGTCATGAATATGCCTACAGCAGAACAAATTACTTAGTTTACTACAGTAATAGTGGAACTAAAACCTCAGGCCCTTTATTGAAATAAATTCATAGGGCACACCATATATGTATGGAATACAAAGAACTGGAGGACACCAAAGTGTCTGCTCACAATATCCTCTGATATCTGTAGTACTGTCACACCTGTCATTTACATTATAAACCTGTTGTCACATGGTTGGCTGATATTGGCAGCCTTTACAGGTGTCCTCAGCTAGGGTTTAAATCAAATAAAATGTTAGCAAAAGGAAAGAAAAACAACCTGGAGCTCCATATATGTTCTCATCTACAGCCAGATCTGCCATCTACAGAGCTGCATGAATACCACTTGTGTGTATGTTTTTTTCATATAGTATTGGGTTACTAATAGCTGTTGGCATTCAATAGAATGTCCCAGATTTGACAGTGATGTTTATGTGGTGGAATCATATTTGAGAGACTTCTGTTTGGTCAAACTTTGGTAAAGTAATATAATGGTTGAGTAATATCACAACTAGAAAATTACAGAGAAATTTTGAGTGTGCCTGTTTCTTGGTGTGTACCTCAATAGGGCTGGATGTGGTCCTCACAAAAATAGAACTCCCTCACTCACACACACACACACACACACACACACACACACACACACACACACACACACACACACACACACACACACAGACCTAAAACTCACTGGCCCCCAATTAAGATACAGTTACTTTTTCTAGAGCTCTTATTTTTAAACAACTGCCTCATCCTGAGGTTCATGTAACAATATAATTTCCATCTGGGGCTTCTGTTTTGAAAAACCAGGTCCATCCTTAATTTGCTGTTAACATACAGTGACCGTTGGGGGGCTTTTGTTTTGATAAACAAGCCTCATCCTGAGTTTCCTGTTGAGATACAGTTATTCTATTGGGCTTTATTTTGAAAAAAATAGCCTTGTCCTGAATCATTTCAACTTGTCCATCTGATGGCCCCAAGCAACAATTAATATGTTTATGTCGGGTTTCAGGCATCAGAAACAACTGTGAAAAGACTGGAATGAAACGAGACATGAGTTACACCTGTCAATAGTAAAGGATATTTTCCGTTTGACAATGGACACGTCCTATTGGCTTGACGTTTGAGTGGCATGTTAGAAGTCCAATAGCAAGCCACAAAAAGCAGTCACTGCGGCTGTGATCAACCATGCTGTAACCTAACCAGGCAAAAGAAACCATATGGTCTACACAACTGTACTACACATTAGCCAAACAGCTTTGTATACTGTGCAAAGCTTCAGGTCCAACATTCAAAAATGTAACATTAACCTACTATAACAGTGGATTAGTAAATTATATATTTTAGCCTTCCTGGCACGCCTTCTTACAGACTTTGCATTAATGTGTGCCAGAACTAAATAGCTTGGAATTTGTTGCGGGGAGACTGTTGATGTTGAGACCATGTTGAGGCTGATGTGATTCTGTTTGAAGTGAAGGTTTTCCAAAACTGTTTCAGCTTCAGACTGACCTGAATATCCACTGAACTCTCAGCACTTTATCACACAGCACTTTATGTCTATTCATTGTTTTTTTTGTGTGTATGTGTCTCATGTATGTGTTGTAGATTTGTAAACTGTGAACTTTGTTAAAAATAGCAAAGGAGGAAAGTGGACGGTTGCACTTTATTGTTTGATACACTGTTCGCTGCCATGCTCAGCTGGAATATTTTCTCAAAATATAGCATGCCTTTGTCCTGCATCAGCAGATGTTGCAGCTTCCTGCTTGCCGCCCAGCCATCTGAGTGAGGAATCAGGAGTGTTTGTATAATGTGCAACACACGTAATCGGTAGGCATGTCCTGATTGGCCAGCCAAGATATATATATGCAAATTTCAGTGGGTGGTTGCATACGTGTGATTGGAGGAGAGTATTACCCTTAGAGTTCAGTAGAGGCTGGAGGCTGTGTGAGATAGAACCAGAATCCGCCTTCTGTGCAAAAATGTATTTAAAAGTTTATCTGAAGCTAATAAACTTCAGCATCCAAATTAGTCAAATTAAATAACATTACTGTCCCTCTTTTTGTTACTATACTTCCACCGCAGCTTAACAGGGAAACACTGTCCAAGGAGACACAAAGAGGGAATTTGATGCTAAAAAGACTGTAAATGTGGCAGATATCCACTTGATATGACTAACTAAGACTGCTGAAGCTTCATATAAGCTTCAGATAAACTTTTTACACAAAATGACTATGTGGACCCTGTGGATTTTGGCCCCCATCACTTACATTGAAAGTGCATGTGAAGAGAATCTTATAATAAATAATAATCTTATAATCTTATAATATATATAATGAACAGGAGGAATGATTACAGTGAGGAAAACCTCTTTCAGTGTTCATATGAGCACCTGACTATTGTTTTAAGGCAAAATTGTGAACCTATCCTTTAAAAGGACCAGTGTGCAGGATCATTTGGCTGCATATTACAACAAGATGAATACCCCTCCCCTCCCCCTCCCCTTCCAAGTGTGGCTGCGAAACCCACAAAAATGTGAGAGGCCCTCTCTAGAGCCAGTGTTTGGTTAGTCCTGTCTAGGCTACTGTAGAAACATGGCAGTACAACACGGCAGGCTCCGTGGAAGAGGACCCGCTCCCTTTGTAGATATAAAGGGCTCATTCTAAGGCAACAAAACTGCAACGATTCTTATTTTCAGGTGATTATACACTAATTAAAACATGTGAATATTATATTCCATTTCTGCCAAGTCTGTTCCGCTAGATGCCACTAAATTCTACAGGCCACACCTTTATGTAATTCTGAAAAGCTAGAATGCTGACCATACTGTTGAACCCTTTAGAGTATTCAATACACAACACTGAAATCTCTTTCTCAAAAAAATTTAAAAGCATTTCCTTGCTTTCTCAAACCAAAGGGGTGCTACTGTGGAGCCATGTATAGGAGGGATGATAGATGGCCTCTGGAGCTAGTGGAGGGGCCTACAGACCCTGGGACAGTTGTGGAGGTTGCCGTTGTGTTGGAAGGTGCTGTAGTTCTTGAAAGCCTGGATGACTTTGCAACAGCTTTTGGGTTGATGTTCAGTCTGCTCTACACTCTCAATACTGAATATCCAAAGGACTGGAGCTACACATTTGAGGCAGTCCAGACAAAAATGGTCTTGGAGAAACATGTTCCAACTAGAATTCAAATGCTGAGAAGTAAATACTTGAGGCCATAGACACATGGTTGACTCTTCAAGAAGAGGGTGAAGGTGGAGGGAAAGCTTGTCGGACGTGATGACTTGGAATATTTGAAGGGAGTGGATGCCAGTCTCATTGTGATGAGGAGAGTGACAAGGACAAAACTCTGTACAAATGTTCCTCACCAAAATGGCAGGCACCACAGCTGACGAGGATTGTAATGTCCTGCCAGAAGGTGCTAGATGATAACAGAAGGACAAGACTGGATTTCCGCTCCACTCATCACCGTATAACGTCAGGATGATATTCTAAAAGAATCCAGGAGTAAGAAGGATTACTTTGTTCCAGAGAATGAGGAGGAAGAGGAAATGCAGCTGACATTTTACAGCTTGTCGCTGTTGTTCTTTTTCTTCTTCCTCTTCTTCTTCTATTGTTCTGTTATTATTCTCAGTGTTTTACTTATTGTTACTTTAATTAGATCTTTGAATTAATTGATGTTGGACTTTGAAACTTTTGAAACTAAAAATATTTTCATATTCATAGATTATCTATATTTCAATGAAGGAGAAGGAAAAGGTGTCTTAAGTAGATGATACCTGTCAAGTCCTGACCATGTATATTCTCTATAAGGGTTACATTTTTGACCATAGCACAGTGATATCTGTATATATAAGATATTCTGTCCTGTTACTGTCATACAGTTCAGGAGTAAATTGGCTATGGATTCTATCAGTGGTCTCAATCCAGACTGACATCAGGGCAGGAGTAAAAGCATTTGGTTGGATTCAATCATATCATGGAATATTCACTATAAGGTTATTAGTCATATGTGAAAGTATCCTCCTCTTAATAGGCATTATATGAAATATGGCATCCTCAGTAATTTGATAATCTAAAATGTACCTATTAGTTATAAAGTTTCCTTCTGTATAACGCTTTCATGATATTAACATTTAGGCTGGCCTAATATGAAGTATGTTTACAAAAGAAATGCTATGTGTGTGGCATTCACAATAGAACTACAAGCCAATTCAAACAATATATTAACTCCATATTCTAATAGTATCAAAGTGCTCCCAGTCCGGAGATCGATATAAACCGAACATGAGTTAAAACCTGCAAGTATTTACAGTAATTTTGATCAGATTTGAATCATATCCTGGAATATCCACAACACAACTATTAGTCATATCTCAAAGTTTCCACCACACTCTTTCCGGATATTAACATATATGAGAAAAGACATTTTGATAGGATGATGTAATATGTTGACACCAGAAACGCGATGTGTCTGGCATTCAAAATACGACATCAGTCATATCAGGAAAAATATCTCAACTCCAAGTAGCCTATCTATGTGGTCCCAATCCGGACACTGATATGACATAAATCATAAACGGAGAGTATCTACAGTCACTGGATCAGATTTGAATCATATCTAATATCCGACGTAAGGCTATAGGTCATATCTCAAAGTTTCCTGTCACGGATGCCACACGTATCCTAGAAATGTGATGATTATGTTGTATTACACCTGACCACAAGGGGTCAGTAGCGCTTAGTGATCAGACCTGAGGATATACAGTATGTTTATGTAACCTGCGAGGACGGCAATAAGTTGGAAGTGAATCAAGCGAGATATTCATTTTCACAATAAATAATAAAACATGTGGCATTCAAAATACGGCATCACTCATAACAGAAAAATATCTTAACTCCATATTCTGCTGGTATCAAAGTGGTCTTAATCCGGAGATAAAATACACTCCAGATATGACATTTTACAATGCCGTGATCGGAGATTATCTGACATGGATTTCATTATATATGGGCCATAGTTTGAAATATTCAGGTAAAACCATCTCTGGATTCTGAAGTATTTTGCGCAGTGCGCACCATGATCTCCGTTTTCGACAGGGAGCTTCAGATTTTAGATAACATGGGTGTCAATTTCAGACAGCACTCTCTGCCCTTTTGGGGCAATTTATTCAAAAACCGTGAGTTCTATTTCAATGGAAGTAAAATTGGAGGAGAGAGGACAAATTTGTTAACATTTTGATATATAAATTGTGCTTGTAAGTATGGAGGATAATATATGCGTGTGCCTTCGCAACAGAACACCGTGTCAGTGAGAGAGAACAGCGTGAAAACCTGATAGTCAACTAGAGGCAATAAAAATCACCAAGACTACACGCAACCCTCTGTATTATAATTACCCTACAAGTAACTACAAGTATGTCTTTCTTGCTGCTCTGTATATAAAAAAGTATTATCATTATTAACTAGTTTAAGAGGTTAATAACAAAGAAGGAGAAGTTTTTAATAGTTGATCCATTACAGCCATGATATTTAGCTTTACTCGATTAATAAAATTAACTTTAAAACATTGTTTCAAATATATATTGGTCATGTGTCTTCTTTCAAAAATATAGTTCCAAACTTAAGGTGCATCTTTGTCACATAACTACTGACAGTACTTTTAAAGTACATTCTTGTCATGGTGTTATGCCAGACAACAGCATAGAAATATCTAATTTTAGCCATTCAAGTTGATTAGATTGTTAACAATATTTTGCATCTGAACATTTAATCCTTTAATGTGCTCACTTACACTACAGTCCACCATCAGCTGAAATGTGATAACATGTATTTGTTTATTCTTATCTTACCTGGCAAGAGATGACAAGACAAACGCCTTAACTTGTGAGAAGTCAACACGGATAGCAAGTGATGAGCGGCTGGCTTTCAGCCTGAAAGGAAACGTTGGAGGTTTGGCAATAGGGTGTGCACCTAAATGTCTGTTTTCATTTTGCATGACAAATGTCTGATGCTGGGAGAAAGGCGAGAAAGACAGAAAGAATGGTCCAGTCTCACCTAATATACTGTACATGCTTTCACATGGGGCACATTAACCACAAATTAAATATTATTATTACATATTTTATTATACAGTTCTACTTCTTTGTGTTGTTTTACTTCTGTATAATATTTTTGCACACTGAAATATGTGGTCAGGTTCAGGGAGGCACACTAGAGTCATGTTCATGCTACCAAATTCTTATGATTTTAAATTAAAATTTTCTAAAGACCTTGAAAACTTGTTTATTTTCTAAACTAAATAATTATTTTTTCGATGCAAAGCACCTCATGAAGCTGACTTGTGACTCGCTTAGGCCTATGTGTTTTTTCTGTCGCGTGCGAGCTTGTCCGGAAAAAAAAGACGGAGAGTGTGGGAAAGAACCGGAGACGCGCGGCTCACGGACCCGGATGACACCGGTTAGACTTGTCTCCGGCGTCACGCAGCTGCTTATTACACTCCACCTCTACTGGCCCCTGTGACAAGCTATATTGTTTTTTTTTTTTAATTATGTCGAGCTTTATAGGTGATTTCTTTATTGTGTGTTGTATTGATGTATGTATGCTTTCTTTAATGATCAGAGAGGCTCGGGATTTATCAGGAGGACAGCAACTTTACTCCAAACAATTTCACTCTATGAAACTGGACTGAAGAACACAGAACATTTATAAGGTTACCATTAAATCATGACCGATCCTGTTGGCGTGTTGGGGTATTTAAATAATGAAGTTATACAGCTGTGCCCCGCGCGTAAATAGGATTATGAGTCTGCACCAACGCACTACGTGCAGGAGGCTGCAAATTCTCCACCAGACAACTCTGTTCTGTCATTGTCAGACCTGTTCTAACAGATACATGGAAAAAAAACAGGTGACACAACACAGAACTGGTTCTACAGAGGATGAAGAGAAAACAGACCAGGTAGTTTAACAGGTTACATGAGAGGATATAAACCTGATAGCCAGATAAAGACCTTTAAAAGTGAAAAACCAGAAAGAGACGAAGCTGAGCTATAAGATATTTAATATAACAAATTTTTATGCATCAACAAGAAAATCTGGCTGAGATCATTCATGAGATTTTTTAAAACTTTTTTTCATTTAACAGAGGAGTAGTGACTATGTTTTTTTTTTTTTTGTTTTGTTTTGTTTTGTTTTTTAATTTTTGTGTCTAATTAGCAAATGTTAGCATTCAAACACACTTAATTAACATGGTAAACATAATCTGCTTAGCATCAGCATGTTAACATTGTCACTGCCAGCATGTTAGCATGCTGAAGTACTGCTGTGACTAAGTACAACCTCACTCACCCGAGCTGCTAGACTGTTTGTAAACCACTAGGGCCCTACTTTAGTCAACCAAACCAACAAATGCAAAGTGGTAGGTCTTGGGTGCATGGACTGTGTAGGTTTCTCTAACACTATTAAATAAACTAAATAAGCTAAATTAAATAAACCCTGATAATCTGACTGATTTCTGTATTATTCCGTTATGTTTGCATATTTACAGAAAGTATTTAGTTTTCTCTTGTTAATAAAATCACCAAAGTGGCAGCGGAGTCACTTTGTGCCAGGAAATAACCTGGTTCAGTGTAACATCTAAGATCCAATTTACACCAAAATACCAACAACTTCCTTTGCAATGTATAATTAGAATGAACCAGAATACCACAGACGGGCAAAGTGAAATTCAAGATCAGGAAAATACAAACTGCTTATGCTGGTTGGTGCACCGGCATGAAAATATGGCCCTTCATCTTGTTATAACGGGTGAGCTTACACCCTTGGTAAGCTCACCCATTATAACTTGGGCTAAAGTTGGCGTACATCCCTAACATAATTATTCCATGACACTTAAAAAACTGACATGTAACATTTTTTCTGGCAAGGTGGGGACAAACACCAGAAGCTATATCTAGCTTGACATTACCACAAGCTAAACTACAGGCATTTTGGCATGACCATAAATGGCCTTACTGACCTGAAAAGGCATGCAGGGTACCCATCCACTTGATGAGTTCTCACAAACATTCTTAAATGTAAGAATAATGTCAGAGGAGTCAGCTGAGCAAAAGTAAAGAAAGCAACACCTGTCACAGTTTTTTCTACAGAGGGTATTTCTATAAAGTTATGTGAAATACCTACCTTTAAAATGTATGAAGGCATGTGTGACCCAAGATATAATTAAATACATTTCTAAAATTAAAAGTACTTCAAAACAAGTCAGCTATGGAACACTGGAAAGATATGTGACGTTTGCATGAGGAAACATGCAAACCAGAACCATATCTGTTGAGTCCCTTTCCGCTGGCTTGTTGTTCAGGTTCGTGGCTGATCCATGCAAATAAACTTATTAAAATAGGCTATCTTAACACTGCATACCTTCCCTGAGCTGTTTAAATAAATACTTAAGATGTATATGGTCGTACATTATAGATTGGGGCTTTAAGGCAGTTTTCATGGGAGATGTCCTGTCATTTTGGGATGAAGTGGAATGCAAAAGCAACTAGTACACTTGACTTGTCTTCTGAATATACTATCAGTGAATATATTAGCTTATATTATGACATGTAATTGATGTAAAAGAGTCCAGGATACCATGTTATGTAAACAATAAAATACAGAATACAAAAGGCTCATCTCACAAGTCAGTTTTTGCATTCGTTGCAGGAACCAAAAAACTGATTTTTACATAGTGACACATTCAAATAATTTATCACACCTTCGAACGTGAGGCCTGTCTGGTCGCTTTAGGTGATTTTCATGTATTAGGCTATGCAAAAACAGTTTGTCTCTGTGTTGCCACTGAGGAGAAACATGGCTGCGATGAGAAAGTTTTCCATCAGGAAAATGATGACTTATAAATGTTTAATTAATCTTTTACCTCTAAAAACAATGGATGGTCTATCCACAGTACTTTTCAGTTTTTTTTACACTGGTGTACAATGTATATGATTTAATGCTGTGGAATCCACAGTGTCACAAGTTTTTACTATATGATCTAATATGTATGATAGAGATTTATACATGATAAAATACTTTATTAATACTTATTTTCTTGCACCTGCAGGCATCAAACTGCTTTGACTGTGAAATGTTTCCATTTTAAAATGTATAATTATCATGAATAGTATGCAAAAGTGCTGAAAGCTGTTTCCATCAACACCAAAATAGGAAAATAAATTCAAAACAATACTTAGACTCATGGAGCCACTGGTCAGCTGTATTTACACATATTAGTGTTTTGAGATAATTGTTAACATGAGCGGAGGTTTTGATCACTGTAATCTTTCCTCCTGTTCATACTGACTAGGGATGTGCAGAGACCCCAATATTTGTATTTGTAAATTAAAGTGTTACAATAAGTGTTCATGAATAAATTACCTTACGAAGGAGGTCCCCACATCGGGTCTTGAACTGGAGTCTCTCAGATCATAGACAACTGCAATGATTGCTAAGCTTTCCTCATGCAGACAGTGACAGCACACCATGTAATGTGTAAGGAAGAACGTCAAAGGCAATTCTTGCTTTGCACTTTTCATTTATTGCTTATTTTTTACAACCTGACTTTGTGGAAAGGAGAAGGGGAAAGCCCGTTCCTTTGAGCTAATGACACAAGCACTTTGCTTGTGTCATTAGCTCAGCTTTATCTCTGAGCAATACCCCCAACAAATCATTTTTAAAATATTTGTATGAAACAAATATTCAAATAAAACCCACTATTTGTGCTTTGCTGAATAATGTATTTGTATTCAGGCACACCCCTAATACTGACCATTAGAAGAATCCATCCTAAAAAAAACATTATAATGTAAGTGATGGGGGACAAAATCCACACACCTCATTTTGAGCATTTTGATTTTATACTTTAACATGTTCATGTTTGGCAGGTGTAATGTTTCTCATTTTCACCATCTTAGTTTAGGTTTATAGCATGTTAGCATTTGCTAATGAGCACCAAACAAAACTGGTATTAAGTTTGACTTGATGACAGCACTACGTGTTAAGTGAAGGGGTCACTAAAGTTGCTACAGTTTATCAGGAGGGGAACATGCATATTTGTACCACATTTCATGGCAATCAATCCAATAGTTAAGACATTTTGCTTAAAACCACAAATGTTAACTGCATGGTGGCATGAGATGAAAAGTCAGAGGATCACTAAAGTCAGAAGGCTTCAATATCTGGGGACCATGAATTTCGGTACAAATTTTCACAACACTTCATCCAATATGCAGCTAGCATGGCTACAAATTGGTTGGACAACACGTTGTATTATAACATGGCCCCTAATGTGTGAAGTTAGGGAGTCAGAGCAGAAATGTCACTTGGTTTTAAGGCTTCTTAGTCTTCTTTTGCTTTGTACATGATTTACTATCAAGGCTTGAGTACTTTAAGTGCTGACAGTGAGAGAGAGAAAGATCATAGCCCTGTATAAACGTGACTAAACTGCAATAAACTAATAATGTTATGCTCATGTGATCCAGGATGAATTCCAGTTTTTAACTTTTTGTCTTTGAGTTTTTCCCAGTAATGACTCCACTTTCTATCTATGTCTGCTCCATAATGGAAAACATGGACATGAGAAAGTGAAAACACATAAAATCAATCACCTAATAACTTGCTTTCATTATGCATCATTCATCATCATGCATCATTCATCATTTGAAATATTTTCTTACACAGTAGTGTGTCATCCCCCACACTGGTGGCACCCACAAGTACAAACTTTTCATAATAATAAACTTTATTTATAAAGCTCTTTTCTTAACAATGTTACAAAGCGCTTAACAGATAAGAGGAAAGAATTGACAAACAGCAATTAAAATTAAAGCTGCAAGCAGCGATGAACGGGCCCTCGCGCCCCATGCACGTTGGGCTGTGACGTGGTCGGTGGGTCTGCACATGGACTTCTTCATATGCAGGCATTTTTTGGACAGTGCATGCAGTGGTGAAGCTATTTGGAGCCAGAAAACATCCACAAAGTAACAAACACACCTGTCAAATAAAGGCATGTTGTAGTTTATGAACATACTATGTAATATCATGCAGACCTGATGATGTGTGTTGTAAGGTAGACTTCCTGTGCACAGTAGGTAACACTATGAGAAACAGACAATATGGAAGCATAGTGAGTTTGTGTCTAAAACAAATCAATTTCCTAATTTTCATCAAGTCTATTTTTAGAAAAGGAAAGACTTTTGACCCACATGACCTGGTCAAAGTTTGATTGACATGTGTACTGTCAGGTGTGTAGAGACAATAAATAACTGCAGCTGGACACAGAAAAATACTCATATATTTGAAGGGAGAGTGTGAGCGAACCCACACTTTTTTGAACATTTACTGCTTCCACATAGATACAAACTTCATTTGAACTATAAATGAGTCATGAGACTTTGACCTACAAATCTTGAATTTACATGTTGGACCGGGCTGTGTTCAGACAGTGCAAGAAGGAGATAAACATCACTTCCTTTGTCCACTATTTTGCCTGCTGCTGGGGCTGCTTCGCTGAAATTTTGTGGGGGGCACTAATCAGCCAGTTTGCATCATTGATGGAATATTGTCATGTAGACGTGTTCAGGCCAGGAGTCTTATCAAACATGTAAAGTTTGGTGCAGACTGGAGCATTTACAATGAAGTTATAGCAACTTCCTCCGTCATGGCGAAACATCAAATCTCAATGGAGCGAGGATGAGAATTTTCTGCAGGGTGAGACATGTCTGTCTTGCTCACACCTGTGTCATCAAAATTATGCAAGTTTTGGGCCCATTCACTTGAATTTCAATTAGTAAATTGAAAACTCTTGATGAGTTTGTGTGTAAAACAAATGAATTTCCTAATTTTCATCAAGTCTATTTTTAGAAAAGTAAAGACTTTTAACCCACATGACCTGGTCAAAGTTTGATTGACATGTGTACTGTCAGGTGTGTAGAGACAATAAGTAACTGCAGCTGGACACAGAAAAATACTCATATATTTGAATGGAGAGTGTGAGCGAACCCACACCTTTTTGAACATTTACTGCTTCCACATAGTTTTAGATACAGACTTCATTTTAACTTTAAATGAGTCATGAGACTTTGACCTACAAATCTTGAATTTACATGTTTTTTCTATCCTTTACTGTTTTTGAGATATTAGAGTCTGAGTTTTAAAGTCTTTTGTTGCACATCCTGTTATTTTATGAGTGTGTATTGCAGAGTGTTTCACAGCACTAAGGGAGCCACATAATGAGGAGCAGTTGGAGAGGAGTACACTTCTGGTGAAATCTCCACATAAATCCCATTACTTTGGCCAAATCTTACATTAAAAACCATATTTTAGTAGGAAATTTCGTGGCGAATCCATTGATACAGGTTTGAAAGTGGTCCGACTTATAGTTTAGACGTCAGAAGCATCTGTTTGACACAAAGTCCATGTCTCCGCCATTGTTTTACATTGTAAGGGGTACATTTGATGTGATGTGGCACTACAACTTTCAGGGCTTATAAAATCCAAACTGTTCGAGTTATTACAAAGTTTTTAACTTTTGTTCAGCACAGTGTCATAAGTTATGTATTAAAGTTTGAAGCCGATACCATTAACACCCTTAGAGGAGATAGCGTTTGTTCGGAGGCCAAAATTGAGGCAAAGTCTTATTTAGAAAGGCTGATTGCGGACTTTGGACTTGCTGTTGGATTTAGGTCAGGGGTGTCAGCATATGATTTCTCCGAATAAATACGTTTTGGTTTGATCTCTCTATGACATTCCTAAGGCCGTGGTGGCCATTTTAGTTACATAGGTGGCGCTAGAGAGCACATTTTGGCACTTTGGGGGTTAAATTTTACATTTTATCAAATTTTTCACCACACCTGATATGCGTGCCAAATTTGGTGAGTTTTTGAGCATGTTTAAGGGGTCAAATTTAGGGTTTAAGTGGCGGAATAACCAGCTGAGCCCCATCCACTTTTCTAAGGGAACGCCCGGACACAGGGAGTCACTAAGTCCTTGATGTAATTTGGAGCAACATCATACAATGCTTTAAAAGTGATCAGTACAATTTTTAAAATAAATATGGAATGTAACAGGCAGCCAGTGTAAGTTGGCTTGTACAGGAGTAATAGCATTTTATACCAGTTGCAAATTCATGTTTATAAAAAGAGTCACAGATAGTCTCTGTTCTTACAGATTTTGAGACAGTCTCTCTCTAAACTTTGACTAAACTCAGCTTAATTTAATAGTTGGCAACTAATGTATTGACCGACTAATTGTTGCAGTTCTGTTTTGCAGACGTTTTCACTGCAGAAACAGCTGATTTATTTCGCACACAAACAAAAAAAAATCTCTGCACACCCAAATATGTGACATTTGTGTCTTGCAACTTAAAAACAATGAAAAGAACTCCCACACACTGTCTCACTTACTGACCTTCATCAGGTCCAGTGAGTCCTTTTCAGTGTTTTCACTCACAAACTTAAAAACTCTCAGACAAAAACTCATCAAACTGTCTCTACACGGCTTCTGTTAATGCTAAAACACGCTGAGGTCAGAAGGTTTTCTGCTATAATCTTCTGCAGTTCTAATTTTAATGTATTTGTTCACCTCATGATAAAGAGTTTTGATTCTATCAAAATCCCTATCACATAGGATTGGATACCGTTTCTTTCTGACAAAGGAAGATGGCATTTTATAATGACGATTGGAAAAAACAACTGTGTGCAAGTTCTCACTCAGTTAGATTAAACTACTTGTTAGGTGATAAAGAAGCCTCTATATGGTGAGCACAGACTCCTCAATTACATGTGTGCTCACAACTAATATGGTCAAAATAATATCATAAGCATCCTGATGTCTTCTTAAAACAATGCTTTATCGTAATAGAAGAAATAGATTTTTAAACCCTACTGACTGGTGACTGTTCTATTACAGTCATGGCAGCTAAGACACTATATACATCATGACAATATAATTATAACAGTCTAAAATGTAGTGAATGCGGCACACAGATCTGATCTGTTTGGCTGATTAAACTAGTTCGTTGACTTGTTGCACTTTAAAAGTTTGTTGAAGTCACACCATTGAATCTGAAAGAACACGTGAGTTTCAGTGTTCACACCCACAATCACCAGGATTAGTGTTTATTACGCTGAACAGCAACAGTCTGTTTCATCCACTAAATGCTGCAGACACAGAGAGATAGCAGCACATAAAAAGACTCTCCAGCTTCCTAAAATAGCAAAGAGATATGTGACTCTGAGTGCATGAATTTAGACAAATGTGTCAAGATAAGATAAAAGATGAGACTTTATTGATCCCACAAAGGGAAATTTAGGCATTATAGCAGCAAGCCACAAGTAAGAATCAGACAACATACACAACATAAGAGAACAACATATGAATGTCTATAAAAACAATGTACATAAACGCAGCCAAAAGTGTAAGACCTGAGATGTTACTGCTTCAAAGTGACAAGTGCAAGAAAATCAGTGTGGAGAGCTATGACATACACTAATAATACAATGAAACTACTTACCAATACCAATTATACCATTGTGAGCAATGATTACTGCTGTTGTAGAGTCTGATTGCTGCAGGAACAAAAGATCTTTGGAACGGTAGCATGGGTGGAGTAGCCCGTTGCTGGATGAGCTGCTCAGGGCAAACAGATACTGGTACAGGGGGTGGGTGGTGTTGCACAAGATGGCCTGGAATTTAGCCATCATCCTCCTCTCTCTCACCACCTCTAAGAGAGCACCCAAGGACAGATTCAGCCCTGCTGATCAGTTTGTTCAGTCTCTTTTTATACGTTGCTATTGCCCCAGCAGACAACCGCATAAAAGATGGCTGGTGCCACCACTGAGTCATAGAATAACGTTAAAGGACCTCAGTCTCCTCAGTAGATAGAGTCAACTCTGGCTCTTCTTGTACAGGGCCGTGGTGTTGTCTGTCCTGTCCAGCTTGTTGTTAAGATGCACACCCAGGTATTTATAGGACTGCAATCTTACCTGAGTAACCTTAAAAGCACCACTACTAAGAAACTGTTGAAAATTGAAGTTCTATGGTACCTGTCAAAAGAACAAACTATGAGATCACTGGGATTAATATAAATAATAATTTGGATTAAACAAACATGATGTGCATAAAGTGACTGCCTTCATGCCATTTCCTCATTCTTATTCGACATGTGTAGTCTGCAGGGAAACACATGGCCTGTAAAGTTTAAGTGATACTTATCAGTGGAGAGTGGTTTGGAAGACAAAGAATAGAAGGTGTGTCATACATTCTCTCTTCATTCACTGTGATTGACATGACAGTTAATCATTTCCTTCATGCATCTCTGATCTTTATCTCTTGACGTTCCTCCTTGTTGCATTGGATTACATCCACTTGGCAGACTCAGAAAACAGCAGGTCTGCTCCAACTCTCAGTTCTTTTAAATCAAGGCTCAAGACTTTTCTGTTTGTCTCTTATTAAAGTAAATTTTGGACTATTTATTCATATCATGCATTGTAGCCGCACTGTCATCGTTATTCTCTTGTTTTATTCTATTCTAGTTTATTTTTATCCTCTATTTTATTTTACTCTTTAAATCCTTTTATGTGTCATTTTTTACTGTCATGTATTTATTTCTCGTCTTTTATGTCTTATGTAAACCACTTTGAATTGCCTTTGTGATGACCCCTGGTGTCATCTTTTGTTTGGCCTTGTGATTTACCTGCCTGTTTGTTAGGGCAACTGGTGACACCTGAGAGCCCACAGGTTTGCCAGGTTGTTAGGCTGCAGAGATCTCTCTCACTCTCCCGTGACTGCTTGCTGCTGCCATTTGCAGCTCTCTGCTTTTCCCCCCCAGATACCCGTGCTGGTTCGGTTCAGTTATGTTGCCTTGCTTTTTTTGCATCTTCCAACACCTGTACACATACACTCTCCAGTCATGCCTGACGCACACCTGATAATACCTGGTGATAAAGCCTGGCAGAAGCTAGCAGCTTCTTCCTCTCTGTGGCTGACTGTCCACTCTGCTGTGGCTGCTGCAGCTTTGTTCCTCTCCCTTTTGTTTTGGCTATGTTGGTTTAGTTATTTACCTTGCATTCATACATCTTTCAAGACACACACTCACCACCCATGCATCACATACACCACTAATCCCACTGACTTCTTTGTAAATATTCAGTTATCTATTTTATTTGGTATAATTTGTTTGAATAAATATCTTTTGTTAACGCTTTATCATGGTGCGTGTTACCACTTGAACCAGGTCATGACACATGCAAACTGAATGTTTTGATATGTACTTCTCTTGAATCTGTAGAACTGTACATTATGATTTTTCATGTGGTCATCCTGGTTATCGTCTAGTATCTTGTAAGCTCATATGGGCCAGGCACCAGAAAGGTGCAGCACACTTGAATAAACAAATCAAGTCACGTAAATCTTTCTCTTCTCACTAAGGTTCCACGAGTTCCGTCAACTACAGTCACTTTACCTTTTGGTAAACTACTAACACTAACACTAATATAAATTCTTTGTCAGCTGCACTCAGAAAGAAGATGAGGTCATTGGAATGGCATTGAAACAAATGTGTCCTCTGACTGTTCAGCTGATGAGTGAAGCTCTGAGTTGATAGAAATGTTGATTTATTCATTAATCTATGTTACCTTCAATTAATACTGTGACTGACAGAAATAAGCTTTATGAGCTGCAGTGAGTGCTTTGTGGACTCTTTTTGCCTTCAATTTTCCTTCAAGCAACAGTGGGTTGGGACTGTAGAATAAGAAACAGATCTGCGGACACTATTCATGCCTGAAAAAAAATCTGTGACCTCCTCTGCATGTTGTTCAGGTTAAAAAAAAATCTATATTCTGATATACAGTTAATGTTTTCCTAAGAGGACACTAGAATTTCAACCAAAAAAAGCAAAAAAGGAGATTGCTCATTTTAGTAAAGATGCAAATACACATTTATGAAACATATTAACCAATTTCACTATAACGTTATTTGCTAGATTGATATACATGCAGGAAGTTTGATAATTTCAGTGTTGTTTTTTTCTTTGTTTTTTTGGCTCAATTCATTGTATCTGTTATGTGGAGTAGCAGGAAGGGACCCAAATGCAGAGACCAAAATGCAGAGTTGAATAAAACTTTCTTTATTCTTGGAACTGGGCAGGCAAAACAGAAGCTGGCCAAGCGGAGAGGAGGAAACTCAGCGGAACAGGACAGAACAAAATAGAACAAACGATCCAACAAGACTCAACTGAAAACCAGACCTTACAAACTAATCAGACAATGAGGAACAGGTGACAAGACACAGGGGCAGGCTGGGAGCTGATAGGCTGGGAAGACACTGGGAGCAGGGCTGACAAGACTGATACAGGGCAGGTGTGAAGGTGACAGCAAGCTGCAGAAGAACACTGAGACAAGGGGCAGGGCTAACGAGGACAGATGCAGGGCAGGGAAACAGAGTAACAGAAAACCAATACCCAGAACAAACAATACTCTAAAATCACAACCCAGCATAAATCAAACCGTCCCAGAGTTACATAAACTTAAGTACACAACACTACAAGTTAATTAATAATGAAAGACAGTCTTTCAGAGATACAACTCAACTCAGCCCTCTCTAACACAGTCCAGAGAAAGGCTGAGGTCTCTGGAGAAATGAACCTAGGAACACAGAACTACAAGCTAAACCAATAACCTATTAGTTTTTTCAAGAAACAACTCAAATAACATGAAAGAGCAAACTCAAATGACCAAAAGGACTAAACAGAAGTGCAACACAGGAAATCAAAAGAACACAAAGACACACAAAGAGTCCAAAAAACAGTCCAGGCAGGATGTGACAGTGTTCTTCCACCCACACACTGGTGTGATCTTTCAGATTTTATTTTTATACTATTAATTTTCATATTACAAACAAAGAAATATTGAAAAATGCTTAATTTAAATTTTAGTAGCTTGCAATAAAGCAAAGGGAATTAATCTCTTCTTAACAACACTATCATGGCACTCTGTCATTGGCTGCCTGCCATATTTTCACAAGTAAACATGTGGACATGTAGATAGTGATAGTTGGACTGATGAAATGCGTTGGCTTAGTGTCAACATTTCCACTGACGGCATATTTACTGTTATGAAATATGCCTGAAGGTGCAGAAACACAATAGGGGCACATCCAAAACATAAATTTGAGGGAAAGCCAAGTCAACCACACGCACCTTTTAAGATATATACCTTTGCCAAAATGAATGTGGGTAAACATGTCAAGACATCACATGGATCTAATAACACACATGTTCATTGTAGCTTAACGCAGGAGACTCTTTTGCGATGATAATGATTACGCTCTTTGGATCAGACAGTGTTAATCTAAATTTAACAAATATTCATTCTTAATACTTCCTAACTGTTTGGGGGGATTTTATTTTAAGATACAATCTTGTTATGCTGTCATCTCAAGCATCAGTCATTTCAGCAAAAGCCCAAAAACAACAGATTATATTCAAATGACAAAGCCCTCTAGAATTATGACTTTTGTCTGCTGAACACTCTGTGGTTAAGGGCTTTCAATTTGTGTCATCTTTGCAATGTCTCTAATTACCACTGCTGAGGGTGGTAAGAAAAAAAAACAACTTTTCCATGCTGTGAGTGTCTGACTGTGGTTACCTCTACACTGTCGGTGGGCAGATGACAGTGAAGAGTGTGAAACCTATGAACAAAACAGCCAATCTTATACATTCTCTCCTTGGGCTAACTTCTAGACAATGACATTTTTCTGGCAGCCTCCTGGAAGCTATGTGGCAGCTACTTACCACTTAGCCTGGACTACAATGTTGTTATCACAGGAGGGGTTAAGCCACGGCACATCAATATAAATGTCTTTCTTTGCACTGTTGCTATACCAGTTATAGTGCTTGAAAACCTACACTTCTAGTCTGTTGAGATTTTTGTTCAACTCAGACATGAGCCACACAAGTGCAACCAAGTCAGGTGAGAAACTTTCCAGTCAGGAAAAAGCTACCACATGACTTAACACAGCCTAGCTATCACTTTCCCTACTTACCACTCTACAGTCTGGACACATTCAGTCTTTTCTTTCCATGTTGCAAACTGCAAAGCAATTTCCTGTTTCTGATTCTTCACTTCCAGTACTTCCTTTATTTGCATGTATCCCAGCATGCAATGAAAGTAACATCTATACATTTTTTTTAATTGATTGAAGAGTTGCTGTAAAGAACAGAATTTTCCTGTTTATAACTCCCAATAACTCAGCAATTTTTAGTAGATGTATATTTTTGCTACATTTCATTAATCAATTAATCATTTAAGTAGTTTGTCAAGTGAAATGCCAAACTTTGGCTTGTTCCAGGTTCTCAAATGTGAGGGTTTGCTTCTTAATTGAATACATTCGGGCTCTGGGGAATCGTGATGGACATTTTACACTGTCTTCAAACATTTTATAGACTAAACAATCAGGCTATTTAAATAAATAAATAGAGTAGTCTGAAATGAAAATAATCATTACATCCAGCCCTAATTTTAATGATGGAACTTAAGTATGTATTGTAGTACTCTTATGACAATAAAGGATCATTTTTCAGCCTTTTTTACGTAAAATCTAAACTTGTGGCATGTTTGACTGTTAAGAAATATGTAATAATATTGTCATAATTATATCATTATATAATCATAATTTTATTCAAAAATAGTTGTTTCAGTTTATCCCTGTAGGGTAAGATGATGACAGTAAAAGCAAACATGGCGAAAGCTGCCCCAGATTCTGTGATTTCTTTTTATTTTATTCAGTGATTTTAAAATATATCCTCTATTGTCTGTCCTATATATAGTGCTTTTGAGGAAATGGCCCAGGTTAAAAAAAATAAATCCTTGGCACGAGAATCTTTTTTTACAAGATTTGGTATGTGAAGCATGCAATCAGTGGCGTGTTGTAATGGTTGGCATCAGGATTGTACGTTTTCTCTTTATCTGAAACAAAGCACATAATGATCTGTTGTTGTCCTTTTAGTTTAACCTTCAGTACCTCTCTTAGGTACAATGACTTTATTCATATTCAGTAATAACAACGTCAATCTAGGCTGGAATTCAGCTGTCATGAATTAAGACAAGCTGCCTCAACCAGGCTGTAGTAACACCTACGTTGTGTATACTCAACACCACACCTGACTATTTACTGCTGTTACTGGAATGTTGCCTTATTGTTTGAAAACAGTTGACAGCAACTCCTCCTTCATTTTCAACACGACAATGTGACGCCTGTCCAAGAAGTAAAAGACAACAAGGAAATGAGAGAACAGGGTCTTGGCAGTTCCAACTTTAAATAAACTGCTGGTATACAAGCAGGTTATTTGTTTTGACACCTGACATAAAATACCTGCTTTATCACTGATGGCATCACAACCCAGAAACTGAACTTTATTATTTTTTTCAATGATGATTAATTATTTTTTATAATATCAACAGAAACCATATCAACATACATTAAGACTACAACATAACAGCAACAACAACAAAAAGCACAACACAAAGCTGTCCAGAAAAGTCCAGGCCCACTCCATATATTCTTGTCTTAGAAGACTTAAGCTTTTAGTCCTATTATCAGCCCATCATTGCTCACAGTTCAGTGTCCTTTCTCATTCCAGAGAACTGGACATACAGGAAAGGCCTCCACATGTCTATCTATCTTTTGGGTTGAGTTAGTTTTTTATTTCATGCAGAAACACGTTAAAAAGGAGTGTCCTTAATCCATTTCAACAGAACTTTTTGCCAAAAGTAGCAGTTTATCAAGTAGTTTGTTTCAGAAAAGGAATTGACATACTTTTAGCAGGTAGACTCACCAAAAAGAGGCCTGATTCTTTCTTAATTGTGATTTTAAAAATATTACTAACTTCTAGTACACACATATAAAGCCTACAAGGAAAAGAAGCCAACTAAATAAAACCAAAACAGAACTTTATTCAGTCTGCATTTCATTGTGATTCCAGATTCCATGTGCTGATGAAGATGATGAGTCAACATCAGCATATTGTTGTTAAGCATGTGACAGGGAATGATGAGTAAAACAAAACACAGCACTGAATTAATATAATAATTGTTCATCCATTTTTGTATTATATTTTGTATTATACCAAGGCTGGTGAGTTAGTGAGTTGATAAATACTTAGAAATGCTCTTTTTAACAGGCCGTTTAATAACAGCTGTCTTATATGAATTTGGACATATACCACTTTGGCAAGAGTGTTTTATTATGGTGAACACACCATCTGCTATGTGACAAAAAAATGATTGCAGGGGGTTGATTAAGGATGAGGGGCGGAAGATTTATTGTGGCTCAAAATCACAATAGGAGTCGATTTGAAAATACAGTATTAAGCCTTGCATTTGAAATTTGGAATTAAATATATAAACTATAATGAGTCACATTATGTTAATTTTTTAAACTAAGTCTTATTTTATTCTGCTGGGCAAATGACAATATCAAATACTAGTATAAGTCTTTTTTTGCCACAGTGTAAATATACTGTAGGGCATGTTAATATTGCACCAGATTAACAATCTTTTCTTATCACATAGATGCATTGTCCCCTGTTTAGTTTGAAGCACTACATTTCAACCCAAAAATCAGTCCATGTACATACATACAGTAGATGTGTCTATCCACCTTGATATCAATATAATTTTTAAAAAGCACAGTCAAAACAATATGTTAATTGTCTTTAAATTGCACAAAGACTATTTACTGAAATTATTTCCATGGCTTTATAATCTGGCAAGAATTAATTTAATGAATTTTAGGGATTTTTAGAACATTGGTTAAAATCCTCCCTCACTCTGTGTAGGTGCAGTGCTTTTTTGGCTGGACTGGCCACAGACCAGCCCTATAACCCTGAAAGTCTGTCAATGACTGACTGACTGATTAACTGAGTGATGGAGATACACCATTGGTTGGTCAGCCCAGAGTTGGCATTTCCCCATTGGCTGTTGCTCTTTCAAACTTAATCAGTGCAAACAGTTTCTATAACATCCTCAGTGGGTGTTTATAGCGCAGCCCCAAAGTTTAGAAATACACATACACAACTGAAATGTCTCACACGGAGGCTCTGACACTGACAGGAGCACCAACCCACGGATACAAAGAGACACGACGGATCCATTTTACCAGCAGCTAGTTAGCATGGCTAGTATCATTATCATAGCCATGCTGTGTAGTGTGTAGCCCATAGACCGTATAAAAATAAGGTGTAGCCGTGGTGTTTCTGGTTTAACAGCACCGTGTTGCGCAGATGACAAGTGTATTTATGGTGTTTGTGCACTCTGAAAGACGTCATGACACGGATATAAAGTCACACAGCTGACAGTGACAGACTGTTAGCCTACCATGCTAATCCTACGTGAACATATAGATGAGACCTTATGTTTACAGACATCCTCAGATAGAAACAGATGAAAGCAGGGGTAATTAACAGATAATTAGAATAGCTATAATTAAAATTAAAATAATATTCTCTTTCAAATCAAACTTCCAAAGATATGAGTAGAAAGTATTGTTCTTGGAACTTCACATTATAGACACTACCACAGACTATCCTTGTAAATTGGCCACAATTATGTACATTTACCATACACGGCCCAGCCATACACTACACTGTAAAAAAAATATTTTTACAGTAATTAACTGGCAGCAATTGACAAGTAACTTACTGTAATTTATTTTATAGAAACTTACAGTAATTCATTTTACAGGAAGTTATTTGTCATTCACTGCCAGTTATTTACTGTAATTTATTTTACAGTAACTTAAAATAATTTATTTTAAAGTAAGTTACTTTTCAATTGCTGCCAGTTAATTACTGTAATGTAATTTTTAACTTACTGTAAAATAAATTACAGTAGTTTTTAATTTACAGTAGCAACTGTAAAATGAAACACAGTAATTTAATGGTACTGTATTTACTGTTACAGTAGCTGTATGTAACTGTAAAATAAAATTTTATTATGTATTACTAAGCGGAACGAGGGAGGCCGAGGATTGGTGAGTGTCAGAGCCACTGTCCAGGATGAGACAACCAACATCCAGGAACACATCAGGAAGATGGCCCCCAAACATGAACTGTTAAGTGAGTACCTCAGGCAGCAGAAACCCGATGATGCAGAGATGGAGGAACCATCATGGAGGGACAAGCCCCTACACGGCATGTACCACCGACAGATAGAAGAAGTGGTGATAGACGTAGCAATCCCAAGCGACAGCAACATCAAGAAGAAGGAACACAAAAAGATCGAAAAATACCAAGGGCTGAAAGAGGAGCTAGAAAAGATGTGGGGAGTAAAGGTAACAGTGGTGCCAGTGGTAATTGGAGCACTGGGGGCTGTGATCCACAAACTGGGAGAGTGGCTCCAGCAGATTCCAGGTACAACATCTGAGGTCTCTGTCCAGAAGAGCACAGTCCTAGGAACAGCTAAGATACTGCGCAGAACCCTCAAACTCCCAGGCCTACCCCATGGGGGGTGGTAGTGTGTCTCCTGATGAATAATAATCAAACATTAAATTGACAACAATTCTATTACCTTAAAGTGCTTTTTTTCTCTGTGAAAACTGATAAACTTACACAACAGAGACAACATTGTTTGTGTGAGTTAGTACATGAGAACAGATCTAAGCAGATGACTGCTGAGGTGCTTGTGGTTAAGCCAAAATAAATATAAAATATATAAAAACAGGCACATAGTATAACAAGCACAACTGCCAGAAGAGCTGACCAACTTGGCTTTGTCTGTGGATCTTATTTTGCACAGTGAGACCTGGTATGATGGGAAAGACTGGACTCATCAGCAGGAGTGGTCGTCAGCTGTGAGGAGTAGAAATAAGATGAAGAAAGGCATCAGGATCATCAGGAAGAGCTGTGCATGCCTTTTGAAAACATTATTTTTAATGAGAATGAATACTTTTTAATGAATCGTCCTATATTCACACACACATACACACACATATATATATGTGTGTGTGTGTGTGTATTAGGGATGTGCAGAGAGCCCAGTACTTGTATTTGTACCTATATTTGTTGAGGCAGCAAAATTATTTGTATTTGTTTTCGAATAAAAGTCGAAAGAGGCTTAAAAATCCTGTTTTTGTTTTTCTTATGCTCTTAAGTCTAGAAAATTAAAGCGTACAATAAGTGAACAACCTAGCAGGTGGATGTGTCTCCCCTCATTGAGACCTGCTGATAGACGTAACAGCGGAGCAGAGAGAGACTGAGATAGCGATATAACCAACCTGCGCGCAGGTGTTTGACATGTTCTTTTTTTCTTCCCAAAAACAAATCATTTTAAAAATATTTGTATTAAACAAATATTCGTAAAAAACACAGCCACTGTTTCGCCACTGAGTCTTCTCAGTCTGATCAGCTCTCTGCTGGAGTTCCTGTAAGTCTGCTGTGGGAGTAGAACGTGTGTCAGAGTCATCCTGCAGAAAAAATTCAAACATTGTAAATTCTTGCCGTGCTGCGGCCTTCGCAGCTGCGTCTGCTCTGGCATTGCCCTGTGAAACAGGGGCAGTGTTAAAAGTGTGAGCTTCACATTTACACACTGCAACCTGTTTTGGGACTAGAATAGCATCCAGCAGTTGTGACACAAGAGTGTGGTGTGCAATAGGTTTGCCAGATGATGTCAAAAAGTTTCTGTTTCAGAATTGTGCCAAAATCATGCACAGTGCCAAAAGCATATCTTCTGTCTGTATAGATATTCACTCTTTTGTCCTTTGTCAATTTACATGTTTCAATGAGAGCTGTTAACTCTGCTGCCTGTGCAGACAGTGAAGCAGGAAGTGGTTTAGCAATGAGTGTGTCATGTGCAGTTACCACAGAGAAACCAACTTGATTATTTCCTGTGTCAGGATTGCGTGATGCTGATCCATCCACGAACAGTTAAACATCTGGATTTTCCAAAGGTGTTTCTTACAAATCTTGTCTGGGGAAACAAACTTCATTTATTGTGGCAACACAGTTGTGTTCTTCTCCATCACCTTCTGTTGGGAGAGGAGTTGCAAGATTATATCTTGTCACAGTGAGGCATTTCAAGCAACACAGTGTTGTAACAGAGCCATCTTGCTGCAGAAAGATGAGATGTTTTCAAAATCAATGAAACAGTGTGTGGAATGAGCAAAGTTAGGTCAGAGTACCCCACTATGTCTCTGGAAGCCACCATAGCTCTTTCTGCAGCTGCAACAGCTCTCAGACATGTAGGAAGTCCCGCAGCTACAGGGTCAAGTTTAGTTGAAAAATAAGCTACAGGTCTCTGTCTGCTTCCATGATCCTGGAGCAGCACTGAAGTCATGCATCCTCCCTTTTCAACAATACTCTGGGCGAAAGGTCGACTTGGATCAGGTAATCCAAGAGCTGGAGTCGTTTGGAGAGCAAGTTTCAAGTCAACAAATGCTTTTTCTGCTTCAGCAATCCATGTCATCTTACTGTGTGCCTGCAGGCCTCGCCCATGTGCGATTGCGCTCAGGGGTGCCTCAAGGACAGCATAGTTGGGAATGAACAATCTGCAATAAGAACACATTCCTAAAAAAGACATCACTTGTTTCTTTGTAATTGGTTTTGGAATCTTTTGGATTGCTTTTATTCTTTTTGGGGAAAGGGATTTGCCCCTTCGCAATTTTGAGAAGTTAGGTTTACGACCTTCTTTAGCCAAATGTTTCAACAGTGCAATTGTGTCTTTTTCACATTGAGCTTAAGTTTGATCATTAAATCATTAACATATTACAACAGAGCACTTCCTGGTCACAGTTTTAATAAGCTCAAGCTCTCCACACATGAGAGATTTAAGTTATGTCTTCCACTAATCCAAAGTACACCCGTTAAGAATATCAGAAAACTAATCAATGTTAGTATACCCAAAATGATGTAACCAATTTCAGTATGGTGTCTTATTACTGTCATATTCTCTTTTTTTTTTACAATTATGATCAAAAACAAGGTGATCAGAACAGAGAAATTGTCTGCATTCCGTACGCACATTTTCTGAGTCTTACTTCACATAATATTATAATCATTACCAAGTAATAATTCTTCCACGCACTATTGTGATTACAGTAAACTCTCTTTAAGGTGGACTCGTCAGTGCACTTCCAAGAAAATCCTTTAAAGTAAAACAAAGATAATGTAGTAATCCAAAAAGCTGTTAAATCCCAAACTGGCTGAAGTGAAGTAAGTTACTTTTGGCGCTATTCAAATTTGAGATCATGTGATGTTTTTCTTTGGCTCAACCAATCAGCTCACAACTTCACTGATAGCTTGTCATGACCTGATAAACAATTTAAAAACTGAAAGTAACAGCCTACAGAAGCATGAACAAACAAGGCCATTTTGTGTATTATATTGTGTATAAGTATTTGAATTCATATGAAAAAAAATATATATTTCAAACTAATGTTTAAATTATTTAATCTGTAACATAATGGTTTCTGCAATAGTATGAATATCACTGTGATTTTCTACAGTAGTATAATAGGTACTGTGGTTTTCTACAGTAACATAATGGTTCCTGTGATTTTCTACAGTAATATAATAGGTACTGTGGTTTTCTACAGTAACATAATGGTTCCTGTGATTTTCTACAGTAGTATAATAGGTACTGTGGTTTACTACAGTAACATAATGGTTCCTGTGATTTTCTACAGTGACATATGGTTACTGTGATCTTCTACAGTAATATAATGGTCACTGTGATTTTCTACTGTTTCTAATAGTTACTGTGATTTTCTACAGTAGTATAATGGTTACTGTGATTTTCTACACTAGTGTGTTCACTACTGTGATTTCTACAGTATCATTATGATTACTGTGTTTTTAGGTCTAATACACAGTATTATACTGTAAAAATATTTACAGTAATTAACTGTGCAGAAACACAGTAAAATACTGTGGATTTCACAGCCATTTTTTACAGTGTAGGATTTGACGTAGTCTTGTTAAAACTTTTTTTCTAATTTCAGCTAACTTTGCATTGCTGAATCAGTAATCAAACCAAATCTGAAGCCATTTTTGGATGGAAATATGTTATAATTTGAATCACAGGAAATTAAGTGAACATAAGAATGTGAAGTCCTATCAAAAATGAAAATATTCAAAGGCAAACCTAACTTCTTCAAGACTCATCTTGCCTCTACCAATTTTTATTATCATCATTATTATTATCATTATTATTATAATTATGTTGGGGGGTCATTTTATACCCATTGCAACAGCAGTAGAGAGGTGACAGGAAATGAGGGAGAGAGAGATGCAACAATGGTACCCAGTCAGACTTGAACTGGAGATGCTGCAGTTCAGTGTTTCAATCCCTAAGCCACTGGGTTAAAATGGTTCAAATAGATGCTGTCTATCCATTGGTAGTAGATGTTCCTCTATTGGACAACTAATACCAATAAAAAAGAAGACAGCTGTCCCCACTCACCTCCAGAACTTTAGCCTCCACTCACCCGTGACTGGACTTCATAACCTTCACTGATAAAAGATTTTACTGTAGTGAGTGGATGTCATTCTACTACAGTAAACCGCCATCACTAATATAATATATTATTTATATAATATAATAATAAGAGAAAATTCTCCGTGAAAAGTTTAAATCTGTGAGATTATGTGATTATATGTTTTTTCTATATTTTGAAGGTTTTGGTTAGCAAATTTAAAATCATGTTCTTCATATTTTATTTTCATTTTGTTTATGTATTTGTTCCACACGTGTCAATGCATAGTTCCAAGACAAGATGTGATTCATAAACAAAATACAATTCAATTTCCTTGTACACAATCCATGACCGAAAAGGAGCAGGAAGAAGTTATATTGCCTGCCCCTTACTCAAAACATAGATAATAGAAATAGATGGTCTGTCAATTTCAGTTACTTAACCATTACTTACAAGTGACATAAGATCGAAAGCCATATAGAGTTGAAATTCAATTTGTGTGTTGCAAGTGGACTTACAGTATAATATCATAGTGTCATATCACATATAGAGTATCTAAGGTGTCAGTGTGTTGTGTAGACACAAAATATAATTAATTAATGAATCCTTATTGTACACAAATACCATTTTATAGTCCCATTCAAACTTACCAAGTACAAAGTATTCCATCAGTAGTTTGAGGTATAGCTGCAGGTGGAGGGAGGTTTTACATGCATGAACACTGTGCTAATAGACAAAATGTAGTCTATCTGATGTGTTTTTAGGAGGAAGTGTAACAATTGTTTTTTCAAGAGCTATTGTCTTTGTGAAAGAGGAAGATTTTACTGTAATCCAAGGTCAACTGTGTGTAACAGAGGCACACCCTTTACACAAAGACTATGATTTGTACTTTGAGTAGAGCACCTCAGCAAGAGAAAGAGCAGACAGCACACCAGGATAAACTGTTAAAACAATTTATTTCTAAAAGTCTTTGACAAGGAAACCATAATGAACTACCCTGTTTTATATTTATTACACAGTGAACACTGCTTAAAATACAACGGACTGAACAATAAATACAAATCAAGAAAACATGCAATAAAACTCAATTTGGCTCAGTCTGATGAGGCCTTTTACCAAAAGGTAGGCTACTTTGAAATAATAATAACAATAAGCTGACTTCATGAAAGCTATACATCTGCCATAATGAAATTAGCTTGCAAGACAAGTGTGCTACACATTATTGCTCAGATTAATTAAGGACAGCAAAAATGATTGATTATCGTGATAAGCCAATGTATGTTATGATTTAGGGGTGATATGAAGGCCTATGATTGATGCAGTAAGAAAACTGCAAACTGATGTGCAATCAGAGATTGCAGAACTATAGATGAGGGAACAATGCAATGTCAACAATAGCACAAGCAGTGTTTCTATGTTGAAGTAATAGGCATCTGATTAACAAGTGCAGATATTGTACAATATTTGTATTTAACTCTTATCTGGATTAAACAAGTGGCATGCAAACCTGGGCAACAGACATCCAGAGGCAAACCCGAGGGGCCCTTCTGATGAACTTTGCCATTACATTCCCCAGAACACCTATTAAATAATCATATATTAATCAAAAAGTATTTATAGAATCTAAACATTTTTCTATTGACATTTATATTGACAGAAAAAAACTGTCAAAAAATATAATTAACTCCTTAGTTACAAAAAGAAGACATAGTTTAATATTTAAGATACATATGGATATCCATACATGGATAATAATAATAATAATAATAATAATAATAATAATAATAATAATAATAATAATAATAATAATAATAATAATAATAATATATGTAAACAACTTATAAGTATAAAGTAAAAAAGTATACAAAAATATATATTAAAGACATATAAATAACAAATGCAAATGAATTAAAAACTAACTTTTTAAAAACTTCCTATTTGAGAACAAACCCCACATTATGAGGTCAGTGCTCTGTGCTAGCCTAAACATTTTTCACACTAATGTCAGCAGAAAAAACAAATGTAATAATCTTCTTATCTGACTATTTAACAGTAATAAATAAACTCCTTAGTTATGGATGGTGGTGTTGCTGTTGCTAAAATGCCAGAGATGGCGGAAGCTGATGGACCAGAGAAGAAAAAATAACATGGAACATATTGTCATAATGATTTTTAGAGGACATGGCATATCTCATCATATGCAAGTTATTCACATTCATCAGTATCAGGACTTGGAACTATTTATTTATAAAACTATATCCCTTAACCATGCAGAATAATGTATGTGCAGAGTTTGACACTAGAATTTTTTTATTTATTTAAGAGCAGTATTTTGTGACATCACACCTCATTTGGAAACCAATCATGACCCAATATTTAGCTTTACAGTTGAATACAGTTCAGTCATGCAGTTCAGATCTGTATTGAGTGTATTTGTTCAGTTGTGTTCAGACCTCTTTTAGTGCCAGATTTCATTATTAATCAAGATTGCTTTGTTAATTTTGCACCTTTTTGGTGAATTAAAAGCCACCTTTTGCAACCACCAAAACCTGCATCCTGTGCCTTGATGTTTGGTCTCTAACAGGGGTGCTGCCAAAGAGGTTGAAATACATGTAGCATGTGAGCAAACAGAACTTAAACAACAGTCACAACTTTTTTTGTGATCATTGCTTATTTACAATAAGAGGAGATGAGATAAAAACCCATGTCTCCTACTCCCATACTTTGGTTTGCTGACCAAACCTTTCCCATACCCAACAGTCTCTCAATAATTAAGTCAGTATTGTCGCAGGAACCCAATAAACAAAATCAGCTTAGGTCATACAGCACTGCATGGATGCACACACACAAAAACCATGTTAGAAATTATCTGAACCCAACTCAACCTCTTGTCACTTTGTTTGTGCATTGTCAGACAGGCAGCAGGTTTCTCTAATAAATGATAATAACTATGCCACTGGGGAGACATGGTTTCCTTACACCTTCTCACAACTTGAGTCAATGACATTACATGTGAAAAACGGGGGTATTTTTCTCTATTTAAACTTAAAACACCCACAACAGTCAAAACGTTGGTCCTAAAATTCTAAAAAAAAAAAAAAATCACACATCATTCTGCCGGTTTCGGATGTATTGTCAAATATTTTGGTGAATTTTTTAAAAAATTTGGTTGAAATAGAAAATGTTGTGCTTACAGTACAAATTACAGCAAAGTACTGAATATCACAAGCACATAATTTGACATACATGTATTGTACAACTTTTAAACAACAAGAATCTACAACTGACAGAAGAACAGAAACTGGAGGATGCACACACTTTGATGCCAGGCTGGATTCAAACAGGTGATCTTACAATTACAAGGCATGGGTTTAGACCACTAGACCATCAGGACACCACAGATGTCTCTGACAGCAGTTGACACTAAACATTAACTTATTTCTGCATACAATTAGTAAATTACTGCATTGAAGTCAATGAGAGTGAATAACTTGGATGAATGAAGTTTGTGTGACACATACAAATAAAGCACAGAACCCTAACCCATCTAGCTGGTGGAGGCCTGGAAGAGGACAAGAGAAAGAGCTGAACAAGGAAGCAACCCAAATAGGCTGAGGCCTAAACTAACTAGGTGCAGGTAGTTTTCTAACGCCCTCTCCAACCCCACCCACTGGCTTCTCAGGAGCTAAACCAACTTCACAAGCAGAAGATTTATCATTTATCAAAATCATTGCTGATCTAATCAAATCATAATCAAATAGGTCATGGTGGTGGTGACTAATCAAATAATATGGAGAAAGGTCATGGTGGGATTTATTTTTTCTGAGGTACATTTGCATTCCCTAACAATACTTTTTTCATTCCCTCTGATCTAATCTAGATACTAAAGAAAGTAGATATCATCTATCACTATGCAGCTGTTTAGCCTGACAGTAGGCCTATAGCTGTAGCTGCTCTTCCTGCTATGGGTTGAGCTCTGTTGAAGCTGTGGACATGGTTATTGCTAGGCTACAGCTGCAGTTGGGGTTGTGGTTGATGCTATAATGCTTTGGATGCTATGGTAACTTAACTGCACTCTACTGATATCACAGATGTGTTATTATACAGCAGGAGTTTAGGAAGACCTTCAGCTCAGCCAGCACAACCCTGTCACTTCACTGTACACACACACACTGTAGTGTTAAACCCATAAAAATAGTTAGAAACCTAATCACAGTTATAGCATGTCAAAGATATGGCAGCAGATGATCATTACAGTGTAGAGAATTAGAAAAGAGAAAGAAAATTGTACTATATATCATCATCAGTTACATTCAATACATTGAATGAGGTACGACAGACTTCACCATTAGCCCACCCTACTGTATGTAAATAATTCATCTGAAGTTACAGAAACTGAGTGAGAGTAAAATCTGCATGTGGATGGTTTGGACACATTCATAATTTCAATGATGGAACATTATTGTGTGTCAAAATTAGAGTGTGTCAGTTATACACACACACACACACACACACACACACATATACATACATATATATATATGTATATATATATATATACATATATATACATATATATTAACGATATATATATATATATATATATCGTTAATATATAATGCCGCAATTTTAGTGAGAACATTTTCATTAAAATGAAAGTCTAATCTCTCATTTGAAGTGTCAATAATTCATTTATATCAATTTCTAATGTTTTTATTGTTTAATTTGTCAAAATATGTCAAAAATCAGGCGTGGGCTTAATGGATACCCATTATTGCTTATATTAGGATAGCATATAGGCCTATGCAGAAAGAACTGACCTATGCAATATCACTGATATTTAGTCGCATCCCCTTTAAGCCCACCAGTTAAACATACACTTCTATTATGTATTTAACAGTATAATAATGTAAACTGAATACAAAAATATAAACTATACATGCTTATCATGCTTTATGTTATTGCAATGAACCATACTATGCAGCTACTGTACTGATGCAGCATGTGGTCCGTTTGCTGGCATGCTAAAACTCATATTTTTATTTCAAAAGAAGCAATATTTCTTATTCAAGTAATATTCTAACATACGTCTTATTCAACATACTAATCACTTCAATTTTTATAACAAATGAGTTTTTACTAAAAACAGGAGTAGAAATATGCAAAAACAAAAGTTATCTTCTGAGGGTACCAAAATTACCTTAGTTTTTTGCAACTTCTGGGATCAGCAAGCACATGTCTCCCATGTGCTTTGATAACTCAATATTGACAAATCTGATTGGCTTACAATAAAAAGTGTCATTTATGTATCAAGCAGCTTCATCAAAAGAAACATCACACAGCAAAAAATAGTGATATTTTAGATAATTATAAAAGTAATTATATATTTTTGACTCAGAAGTTGCAAGTGGGCTTATATGTTACGTGGGACAGACTAGCCCAGGTGATTTTCATGTTATGCAAAAACACAAGATGAGCTATCTATACGATCTGCTTTATGCAGATTACTTTCCATTCAACTGCTGTTGCACTGTTCAAAGTATGTGTGTGTTTGCGTGTGTGTGTGTGTGCACCAAACAGAACTATTTCTTTTTTTCAGCCCTGAGTAATTTGTTAATTTATGTTGCTTTGTGACAAAGTCCATCAAAATGACAATCTATGAGCAATATACTAGTAAAACAGAATAAAATTGGTGCAAAGAAGCTTAAAATTGCTGTTGTTCCACACTTCCATGGATATGATTAATTTGCACTTCATAGTTCTCTTAGTTTGACGGGTTTAAACCTCAAAAGGACCACTCACATTCTTTATACATCTGATATCAGCTTCCCTCTCCAAAGATGACTCTCCAAACACAGGTTTAGTCTAAAGCTGTTTTCACACATGTAGCACACAACAGGAGATTGTCTGTGTCAGACACGGTCTCACCTACTGGAAATACTCTGTTTGGTTTAGGCGAGGGGTGGTGTCTGGGTAGAGCATGCAGGAGGCAGGATATGATGCAAAAAGTATGCTGCAGTTGTAATTGGGGGTTTTTACGCTTTTCACTAGAAATAAAATTACTTTTCTTTAACAAGAAGTGACAGAAAGTCCTCTCTCCCATTAGCACTAGCTTCACAGTGTAGCGTTCGGGTCCAGTCAAAACAATGCAGCTTAGCTGGCCTGCTTCATTTACGATACAAACATCATCAACATGCCCACTCACTCGCTGTGAATTCTCAGAAAAATTACCTGCTGTATTCACACATGGGCTCACTCAGACATTCCCAGACTTTGCATTAGGGAGCTGGCAGGGTAAAGTCTATTTAACATCCAGTCCGACTGATTTGGACATTTGTGTTCACACACAAATGATTATGTCCGGAAAATTTCAGGGTTGCATTGCATGTGTCAAAGGGGCTTATGAAGGGATAATGTGTGCAGCAAGGGAGTCAGTCAGTCAGTCAGAGTTGCCTCTTGAGTTGTAAGGCCTCAACATCATAGTCCTCTTTTGTTTTGTAAATGATTTGCTATCAAGGCTTGAATACTTAAAGTGCTGACAGGGAGAGAGAGAGAAAGATCACCACCCTGTGTAAAATTTGAGTTTTTGTTGCTTAGCTAGCTGCAGGATAATGTTATACTCATTTGATCCAGGATGAACTCCAGTTTTCAACTTTTTGTCTTTGAGTTTTTCCCAGTAATGACTCCAGTTTCCATCTCTGTCTGCTCCATAACCAAACACATGGACCTGGGAAAGCAAAATGAACACAAAATAAAACAATTATCTGATCTAATTATGTTTTCAAATTTACCTTCTGTAGATGAGAACTCCCGCAACACTTGTAGTATGAGGAACAACTTTATTAGTTGACCGACGCGTTTCGGCTTGTGGCCTTCATCAGGGATGACGAAGACGGACCCTGATGAAGGCCACAAGCCAAAACGCGTCGGTCAACTAATAAAGTTGTTCCTCATACTACAAGTGTTGCGGGAGTTCTCATCTTTCACATTTACCTTCACCTAAAATGTTATTAAATTGGCAGGAGAATGTAAAGCAGAGGCCTCATTGAGTTGATTCTGTCCTCACCAAGACAACACCAGTACTGACTTTTTGTTGAAGTGCCTCAAACCACCTACAGTACGTCTACCATTCCCTGACAATTACCTATTGTGGGCATGGAAATTATGACTAATAATAAGATGAATTTTGTCCCCTACAGTTAGTCAGATTATGAAAGGGTCACTTTGCGGCCCCAGATCATATAACACATACCTGTAGGTATGTTTAGCAAAGAGACTTTGGCAAAATCCTGCTATTGCATGAGATTTATTTGCTTTTCCATCAATCATCAGTTATTTGCAGCCGTCAATCAGTAGTGTGTTATAGCATTTACAAGAAAATTAACAATTAAAAATTTACTCACCTCGTCACAAATGTGCAGGGCAAGAATCACTGCCATAAAGCCGGTGGATGGATACTTGCCCTTCTTTTCCAGCCAGATTTCATGAACATACCTCATGAAACCTGGGTTGGTCACCATTACCTGTGATGAACCTGAATTAGCCTTTAAACTTATTTTTTATAAAGTTTATTGGTAAATGGATTTAAAATAATACTCACCAAATCTTTGTTAGCTTTGATAGTGGATTTTACTGGCATATATGACCTGTTGGAAATACCACAAAATGTTAAACTTATCAACTAAGGCCCCCTTTACACGTTGCATTAAAATGCATTTTGGATGATCGGATTGCAATAGGATAGTGCTTGACCACATGAAAGTACAGGTGTAAATGCACCCAAGACACATTGAGGATGAATTGTGTTCCGATCGACCAAACCACCTCCAGAGGTGGTCAGGGACGTGCTGTGACCACATTGAACACAAGTGTAAATGCAATTGCATTTTCAATCCACATACAACAACTATCCATCCATCCATTTTCCACCACTTATCCAGGATCAGGTCATGGTGGCATCAGACTGAGTAAGGAAACCCAGACATCCTTCACCCTGGCAACACCCTCCAGCTCCTTGGGGGATCCCAAAGCGTGATATATAGTCCCTCCAACGTGTTCCGTGTCTGCCCCAGGGTCTCCTAGAACATCTCCAGAGGGAGGCATCCAGGAGACATCCTAACCAGGTGCCCAAACCACCTCAGCTGGCTCCATTCAATGTGAAGGAACAGCGGCTCTACTCCAAGTTCCCCCCAGATGTCTTAGATCCTCACCCTATCTCTAAGGCTGAGCCCAGACACTCTCCAGAGGAAACTCATTTCAACCGCTTGTATCTGCGACCTCATTCTTTCAGTCACTATCCAAAGCTTGTGACTATAGGTGAGGGTTGGGACGTAGACCGACTGTTAAATTGAGAGCTTTGCCCTCTGACTCAGCTCTTTCTTCACCACAATGGTCTAGTACAATGCCTGTATTACTGTTGATGCTGCACCAATCTGCCTGTCAACCTCACACTCCATCTTACCCACACTCATGAACAATACTCTGAGATACTTGAACTCCTTCACTTGGGGCAGCAACTCACTCCCAACCCAGAGGGAGCAGTCCACCTTTTTACAGCGGAGCACCATGGCCTAAGATTTGGAGATGCTGACTCTCATCCCAGCTGCTTCACAGTCAGCTAAAAATCATCCCAGTGCCTGCTGGAGGTCACATCATCTGCAAAAAGCAGAGAAGCAATCCTGAGGTCCCCAGACCGGACACTCTCCTCCCCCTGGCTGCACCTTGATGAGGGACAAACAGAATTGTTGACAAACAGAATTGGTGACAATGCTGGCGGAGCCCAACACCCACTGAGAACGAGTCTGACTTACTGCCAAGAATGCGGACACAGCTCTCACGGCAGTTATATAAGAACCGAACAGCTCACAGCAACGGCCCCAGTACCCCATAATCCCACAGCACTACCCATGAGGTGCCCCCAGGGACACAGTGATAAGCTTTCTCCAAGTCCACAAAGCACATGCAGACTAGATGTGCAAACTCCCATGACCCCTCAAGTATCCTTGCAAGGGTGAAGAGCTGGTCCACTGTTCCACAGCCAGAAAAGAATCCACATTGTTCCTCCTGAATCTGAAACACACACACACACACACACACACACACACACACACACACACACACACACAGACTCCAAGAAGGCCAGATACCCCAAACTACTGTTCGGCGCAAAACATAAACAACAGTAAGTCTTGCTCCTAGCAACATGTAGTTGCAAGAAGGTGACCCTCTCGTTCCACAGGCAAAACTCCAACAATTCTGCGCTCAGCCAGGGACTCATGAATATCCCCACACTCACCAGGCACCTCTCACCCTGGGCAACTCCAGAAAAGAAAAGAGTCCAGCCCCTCTCCGGGAGTTTGGTTCCAGAGCTGGTGCTGTGCATAGAGGCAAGCCCGACTATATCTAGTCGGTACCCCTCCATCCCCACTAGCTCCGGCTCGTTCCCCACCAGGAAGGTGATGTTCCATGTCCCTAGAACCAGTTTATCATGCCTAGGATCAGCAAGTGCAGGTCCCCACCCCTGCCTGCTGCCCATTTGGCAATGCATCTGACCCCAGTCTATGTGGGCAGAAATATGTAATCGCGTGTGACTGTTCCAAACCAGTAAGGTAGCCAGTTAGCAAGCTAAGCTACTAGCAAGAAAGCAGCAAGAAAGCTATGAATATTCAAGATACCCATGGATGGAGTGAAGATGAGATGGCTTCTTCCCCTGCTTTGAAAAGAAAGCAAAAGTCCATACGATAGTGCAGCTTCACAGATGACTACCATCTTTTGTTGTTGCTGCTGTTGTTGGTGTTTTTTTTGAACAGAGTGACTGGATCTCAATCGATCTCAATGTGGACACTGGAGATATATTAATACCAGGTGTAAATGTGATCAGGTTAAATCATATCTAGATATAACACGGATACGAGACACATTTTAATGCAAGGTGTAAAGGGACTGAAATGAACTATTTGCTATGTCAGAAAAAAAGAATCATTAATGAGCCATTCCAGAAGAAAATGAAAGCAGAGATCATTCTTTATGAAATCTTTACAGGAGACTGTAGACCAGACTCTTATTGTTTTTTAAAAAGAAATTTAGATATGAAATTGCTAGCAGGCATTGTGGCTCAGTGAATGAGCCTCATTCATTCTTGTTGCAAATAATTGTCACCTCCTGCTCCCCTCCTTTGGTCCAACCTACCCTCATGCATTTTTCCCCCTAAGGGCTTGCACCATTAGAGAAGCAGAGTTGTACTATGCTGGTAGGCTACACTGTAATAGCTATGTCACAGCTTAACGCTGCTAGGATGTGTTACTTCCCTTCTACTGAACTTGTCTTGAGCATAGGGTAAGTTCATAATCATTGTTTAACAAAGCCAATGTTACTTTATTGTCTACGACAGGACATGAATTCCAGCCTCTGCTATGAGAGTCAGTCATTACTTTTTGGTTTGCTTACATGAAGGACACACTACCTCTTGCACTGGCACTGAATGTTTGCACTGGATGTAAATTATGTGCAGCAGGATTGTCCATTATGAAGATTAATTTCTTGTTATACTGGTCTGCACATTGACACACACAAGTTGTCTTGGAAATTGGTGATCAGTCTTACTTTGTTATGCCACATAAGTCTCAGAGGGCATGGTCTGCTGAACTAGAATTGAGGTTTTACATTGTAACACTATCCTTTGAACACACCTTTAAAATGGCTTCCCCAGGCCCCTAGGATCGGTGCTATGTTATAAGAAGGTCTTGCTTAGTGGACATAGTTTAAACTACAGAAGAGGCTTTGAATTGTCAGTTAGAATAGTTGGGCCCAGTATATCAACCCAGTCTCACAATCTGCGTTCAAATAATGCCATTTTACACTTCAAATTGCATGCAGTGCATACAGCAAGGTCCAATTTTGCATGCAGGTGATATGCCAATGTTACACCGCATATTCAACCTTTTCACATCTCATCGTTGGTTAGGTTTAGGCAAAAAAAACACTTGGTTAAAGTTAGGGAAAATCATGGTTTGGGTTAAAAGAGTAAAATGCGGTAAACATGTCCCACTGTGATGCTAAAAATCTACAGTCAAAATGCCCGACGTCACTTCCCTGGCAAGGATTGGTGTATCACCTGCATGCACTGCATGTAATTTGAAAGAGTAAAGTGTTGTGTTATTTGTGTGCAGATTGAAGAGACCAGGCTGAATATATTTAAACATCACCAAAAGATGTCTGAACATATTATTTTAGTGTCATTAATGTGAGCCAGAAGTCAGCCAGGGAGAGCCGGGGGCAGACAGTAGTGGACATAGAGGAAGTGACAGGAATGCGAGGTACTAGGTATATATGTTAGGTGAGTAGCTTTTATTGGAATTATTGGACTGCCATGAGAGGTTGTCCAAATCCTGTGCAAACCTTCCTGTCACAACAATTCCAAACTAATGTTCCTCATGAGTGGTACTTAAGTACCTCATATTAACTTTGTTTGCATTTGCTTTGTATTTGCAGAGGTAATTGAAAGTCCAGCTTAGCAACCAACCAACTTGACAATAGGATATAACACAAAGATAAAATTAAGTAGTTGTAAGACCAGTGGCTGTGGTAGTGTTGAGTTTAATTTTTTTTAGTGGTAGTGAAGGGATTCAATGACGCATGAATATAAGGATGCAAAAACATGGACAAAAGAATCTCAATCTAAAGAAATAAGAAGAGCCTACTAAATCACTCTGCGGTCCCATGAAACATAAAACCTTGAATGTCAATCAGACAATCTACTTAAGATGGAAGTATCTAAAGAAATCACAAAACAATGAAGAATGTGACATGTAGTTCAAGCAAAGGATTTCTTTAAACTTTCAGTGTCACTCCTCACTAGTTTTTTCTGATGGATCTATTAACTCTACTTGTATCACTGCCTTCAAGTTACAAATCCATGATTAGTGTATAGCAGCCTTTCCAGTCCTGTCTATTGTGTCTATCAATTTATTTGTCCGAGTACCATAGTTTAGTGTACACAGTGGACAATTTGCATGTATCCTATGATGTGATGGCTTGGTACAGTCGGTCCACTATTTTAGTCCAATATCTCAACAACTGTTGGATGGATTGGCACAAAACCTTTGTACAGACATTCATGTTCTCCAGATGATTTTTCCAAAGGACTTTGGTGATCCCTGATCTCATGCCACCAAAAGTTTGAAATTTGTCATTTTAGGTGTTATGTCTCAACAAGGATTGGACAGATTGCCATGAAATTTAGTAAGACAAAAAAAATAATTTTTCCAATACTTTGTTTATGACTAAACACCTGCAAAACTAATGATATTCCCATCAGTCTCACCAAAATCAGATTGTGAGAATGATTAACACTGTCCTCATGTTAGCATTTCCATTGTGAGCATGTTAGCATTTAGCTCAAACTATTGCTGTGCTAAAGCAAAGCCTCACAAAGACACTACTGTGGCTGCAGGCTATATTTGTTTTCATTAAATTAATTACGTAATGCAAATTTTCATCTCAAAGTCTTTGTCAGTCCAAACAATCAGGGCAAAGCAGATATGTGACTGACTGTTGCTTCCGTCTGAATGAGCCAATCAGACAATCACATAAGTCTGCCCTGTTTGCTGTGATGGACAGCCAAAGTGTTTGTGATTTAAAAAAGCATTATGATATAAAACGTCATGATGTCTTAATTATTCATTAAATATTGAACACCTCAGGTCTCCATACAAATGCTCACATGCTTGGTCCATAAGAATAAGACTCACCTTCCAGAAAATCCTGTGCCAAAGGCCTTGATGAGCCACTCAAGATCTTGTATCTTGAATGGAAACAGCACAAGATGAGTGGAGTTATCCAGGTCTATGGCACTCTCTGGATACATGATACGATGAGTTGTTTTGATACCAACGTCTGCTTCATAGCCTTTGATGCGACCAGTGTTCATTCTAAATAGTACATGGAGATATGTACATACTTAAAGATTTTAATTCACATTACATGTATAACTTGTCATTGGCAGAAATACATAAGAAAACCTTTGGCATAAGGTAATAAGATTTACCTTATAACAACATCATGGAAATCTATCAGAGGTCCATAATGTGATCCAATCAAATTACCAGAATTCCCCACCACAGCACAAGCCCTGCAGCGGTCAGGGCTGGACTCTATCAGATCTGGACTGGGCGGAAACATCTGAAACAACCTGTCCACTGTCATATTGTAGGTTCTGTAATTGCGCCTCTCCAACTGTAAACGCTGACACACATACCAAACACAAACTGTTGTTAGACCAGTTATGGGTTGTATGTAAACGAACTAGCACACAGGGAAATAAATTGTGACCACAGCTATAATGAAAGTGTTGCTTTTCACTCCCTGATACTGATTTGATAATTGAAGGTTAAAGGATTCTTTTCATGACAACTTGCCTTCCACCAGTTGAAAGCATCCTCTGAGAGATTGTAGTTTGCTGACAAAAATGGTTCAACAGATTTGTCTAAACGCTGCATAAGCCACGGATCATTCTCTGTCAGACATTTGTCACAAGCACAGCGGCTTGTGTCCTGCAGCTGAAGGTATTCTGACGTGGATCCTCCCAATAACAAATAGAGGGCAGTGACGCACAGCAGGGAAACAAACACCTTCAACTTTAAATTCATCTTGGCTGTGTGATGCTGGTGATTGGGAAACAGTTTCAATCTGCAGACAAAGTGTGTGGTGGAATAAATAAATAAAAGTGAGTGTACATTCATGAATCAGGGAAAAAAATTATGTCCAGCTATTATCAGTTTAACAGTTTGGTAGTAGAGAGCTCACTATATGAAGTCATCTTTAAATGAAGTGAATGCGGCTGTATGTCTGTATGAAATGGATTCATTGCATGTATTGTCTCTCAAAGTCACAAGGACTGCTTGAGGATTGATTAATACTGCTTGATGAGTATTAATACAAGTAAAAATTTTATCTTCAGTTTGCATCATGAAAATCACACTGAAAAGTGTATTCATTATAATAATAATTTAATTTATTATTATTAATAAATAATAATAATTCATTGTTATTATTATTGTTACCACTTAAATTATTATTGTTTTCTCTTCCAATTGACAATAAGCTTATATTTAAAAGTAGAGTTAGTGATTCTGGAGTAAGATTGTTCAGTGCACTTTTTGTCAAATTCAGTGAATATCTTCTCACGGTTCGCTAGCTAACATTCTGCATGTGCACTGGGAAAAAAATCTGGTGTCCGTACACAGCTCTGGCTCTGTAAATGGGAAACATTGACTGTAAAAAATAATGGACATAGCCACCGTGACATCACCCATTGGTTTGTCGACTCCTGTTTTGAAGCTTTGAGTTTGGCACACAAAGCTCAGGAAAGAATGCCTGACTTCAACAAAATATGGTTAATGAACATCTTATAGTTTATAGTCACAGAATGCATAAAGATTCCAGTAAAGGTTTTGTAATGGACCCTTAGTGCTGTTGACTCATCAGAAATAACATAAAATAATAATTAGTGGGCCCTGTAATGTGGTGTAAAAAAGGTAAATAAATTAGATAATTATTAATTATAATCATTATGGAGGGGTGTTCAGCCCATATCAATACCATACCAAACTGCAAAGGCTAATGTGAGATTCAGAAATGAGACTAAAAATCATGTTTTCAAGTTATTGTAAATGCACGTTTGAAACTTTAATGATCCCATAATGTGAAGTTTGCAAAAGTTATTAATTATTATTATTGTTTGCATTAATTCATTGAATAGACCACATTATTTGCACTGAAAGTCTGTGTTCAAACACATAGACTAGGTTATCCTCATTTCTTTGCCCAACCTCAGGTGTGGTTTGGACTCTTTACCTAACAAATTATGACAACAAGCGTGGTTTGAATGGGGCATGGTTCATAGGAGGCCTGGTTTGTAGGGTCTGCAAGGCCCCAGCTGGACCCTTCTCTCACTTTTCAGACCCAGAGGTACCCGCTTGGTTCAGACAACCACACAGCTAGGATGTAAACTACAGGGGAGCCAGGGTGAGCTTGGCTCCTCTTAATAAGACATGAGCTCCCCTGAAAACATGATTTGTAAAATTTTGGGGGGTCTCTAAAATATTGACAATATGTTATTTTTGCCATGCATTTTTTTTCTTTATCTTCATCATCATGGATCATGTGTAGAATTAGGCTGTTACTGATGTATAATTCATGCATGAGGGTGATTCGTCATCACTAATTCACTTTAATAAAGATACCAGCATGCATGCTATTCTTGCCATCACTATCAAAGCGTGGTGGCGCGATATCATAAACTTCACTCACTTTAACTCAAAGATCAGAAAAAACAAACTGTCTTAGTCCCACTCAGACTGCACACTGAATCTCCATTATTCATTTCTCTGTTTTGTAGTCAGCATACAGATAAGTCAAAAAGAAAATCGCAAATTTTGTATTTACCAAAAAATCTAAAAGTCAATCGATTCTTAAGTCAGACCTCTGTGGTCGCTTCTATTTTGAAGTGAGGGCTATTCCCAATTAACTGTATTATTCACTGTTAGCACTGTATGTGATGGGTGTTGATAAAGTGTGAGAGGAGCAGAATTGACTACAGGAGATGCTCTGAGTCCCCCATACTTCTCTTTTGGTTGTTGCCTTAGCAATGAGTGTCAGTGAATTTAGGGGGCAGAGCTTCTAAAGGATTATGAGGGGAGGGTTGTATTTATTTGGGTGTTTAGTTCAAACATAAATAATCTTTTTCCAGAATGACAGACTCTACCTTCAATTTTTAAGACAAAATATATCTAAAATCTCTGAAAATTATGATAAATTTGGTTGATTAAAATGTGATAAAACACATCATGATGTTTAAAATTAAACAAAATAATAACCAGTTTAAGTGCATTTATATTTATTTTATTTTTCTCTTACCTGATCAGAGTGTAAATCCGCCTCTAGTCCAGTTCCTCAACTAGGAATGCCCACTGACACCTTCATATAGTTTCCAGGAAGAAGAGTCCTCAGTATTATTGGCACAACTGTAAGCTGTGCCAGCCGCAAAGGTGTGGAGGAGTTCGTCAAAGATGTCCAAAATCTGAGAATAATGATGAGAAGGAAACATGTTCTGCGCAAATGTGGGGATTTTTAGCCCAATTCTGCCATTTTATGAGGCGGATAAGAATATATTCGGTCCTTGAAAGTTAGCTTTGGATTTTTGTGTGCGTCACTAATCCTAACACAGAAGTATCAGCTTTCTACTTGGCTGTTCAGATCTCTCCTAACAATTTCCAAGCAGCGCGCCAGAGCACGTCTACACCAACATGATATATTTTCGTTTCCGGTTCACATTTAGGCCTATTTTTCAGGAAATTATATAAAGGAATTATCAAAACTCTAATCTAAATTTTGTTTGTTTGTTTATTTGTTTGTTTGTTTGTTTCAAGGCAGCAGGGCATTTGTCAATAACCTGAGACGGCTCCTGGTCCTCCTCTTCGTCCTCCTGCCCCTCTCGACTGCAAAAAAAAATTAAATTTAAAGTACACAAAAAAACAGCTTACAGGCCTAGTAGTAACTCCACCTGGTGCGCTATGGCATATAAATATTCTATGTGTTTGAATATTTATCCAGAATTTAATTAAACTCACGCTTCCCACCGGATTAAATCACAGCACAGCAGCTGCGCTCCATCCGCTGGCTGTCGGGGATCATGCGCCCAGCTGCATGAGATTTTAAAAGCTTTAGAAAGAAATGGTCTTAAACCCACAAAGTGACATAACGTACCAGAGAGAGCGGGGAGTGACATGGTGTGCAGCCTGCGGTGTGCTTCACTATAGCATGCACACGCAGATCGTCAACACAGACGACGCAGCCGATTGGACGAGACGCAGCAGGTGAGCTTTCATATGAGGTTTCCCTGGAAATATGTTATAGGCCCTTTGAGAACTGGCCACTTTATTAAAAGGAACGTGTAAAGATAAATAATAATTATTATAAAAAAAATATTTAATATCTCATTTCTATTATTCACTTGGTTAATAAAGCGTGAACTGTCTCATATGCCCTAACAGACAGACATGTGAAGGCGCCATCTAAATCCTTCAGACTTAAAAAATAAATGTGTTGGTCTGTTACAGCTGCCAGATCTCAATCGCAATACAATTGCCTTTTCGTATAATAGCCTTCCTGGCAGGGCCACCACAAAAGTTCAATTAAGTATTTACAACATCTTAAAAGCACAACTACCCCTACTAACACCCTCACTGAAAAATCCAGAATCTATGAATATGCAAATATTCAAAAGTTGAACTGCTGGGGACAAGATGTCTCCCACTTCTCAGTGTAACTGGTTGTGATGTCACACGATTTCATTATTTGAAAACTTTCACTGGACAAAGCCAACTCAAGCACATTTTTTTAAGAATATCCATGGCATGTAATTATAAATCATTTATAATAAATATACTACCATGTATAGTGGAGGTGAGTAGGGACCCATAGGAGGTTAATCTGGCCATGCTCAGCACTGAGTGATCTGATCAAAAACCACAAGAACAAAGATAATAATATTACTGGTACTAATAGAATCATCATGTTAGTATTTATCTAATCAGTAAACAACAATATCATTATTCCATTGTTATTATTACTACTATCATTATGTGATAATAATACTAGTTATGCATGAGTTATGTAATAATAATAACAGTGCCGCTAATAATTGAAAATAAGCAGGAGCAGTTTGAGTTGAGAAGGTGCCTAAAATGTTTGTGTCAAATGTGTGGTGCAGTGTTGGAGTACCAAGCCTGTTGATGAATTAAAAGTCTACAGCTTTTAAACAGTACCCTTCAAAACTTTACATAATTAATAAGTAAGTTCATACCATGAATTGGAAAAGGAGGTTGCACTTCAACAATGTGCTAAACCCAAAATCCAGTGAGCATGCTCCAAAAAGTATGGAAAGGTAAAACATCTCAAATTTCCCAGTCACCCTCTTCATTAAAATTCTGTGGGATTGAGAAAGTCATGATGCCCACTAGAGGAGGTGATGTTCAGAAACTGGCTCAGAGAGAAATGTTTTGGATATACACACTCAACACTATCACATCAAATTGATTTGATGATGACCACAGTTTAAAATGCTTTTTAAATTAAGACTATTTGTAATCTATGTCCCTTTATTGCCATCTAGTGTAAGGTCTTAATAGTGAAACAGTGATGACCAGTTTTGTGGAGCTTCATATGTTTGGTAGGGGTAATATGAGTGAATATCTCAATTTCCACTTAAGCAAACTGATATCAAATGAGACTGAGCTTTGGTAGAGAATTATATCAACTCTACCAAAATCGATGGTTATAGCAGGACTTTTCCCTCTCTGGTTTTCTCTGTATTGTGCTGCTATCAGATTGCTTTGCCCGCATGTACAGTAACTAAGAAAGAGCTGTTGGCAGCCACACGGCAGCGCTCAGGGATCTGCAGGGCAATCACAGGAGTATTCCCAATACAGTTTACACAGATCTGTTAAGGTGTGAAGAAAGCAAAGCACCCAGGGTAATCATACACAAGCATGTATGGCAGTGCAAATCACTGAGTCACGGGGCTGTGAAGATGAAGTTTACATCTTTTATATGTAATCTGTAACATTGCAGTCTTCATCTGCCTGTCAAAGTAATGACTTTTGAGCCTCTTTCATATTAACTCTGTTTAAATATGTTTTGCATTGGTAAAAAAAGGTCATAATATCAGAAATACAGCAAATACAGCAACACAATACTATCATACCAGTTGTATTGTGATAATAATTAGATTTATTGGAGCACTTTAGCCAGAGTTTTGAGCTACTATAGTCTATACGTCTGCACACATACGTCCAGTCAAACAGTCATGGAACTGTGATATACAGTTTTTCCGGTCCTGCCGGATCGACTAAACACACATCAACCAAAGAGCACTTCATCCTGTAGACACATGCCAGAAATGTATAGAAATGTAAAAAAAAAAAAAAAAATGGAAGAAAAAGAAGACTATAATATTATCATCATATATTCATGCTAACACAGTTCATTGTATGATGTGTAATGTTTGAGTTTGTATCTCAATATAGAGTTGAATTTGATAGTGTATTCACACAGTTGTTTGTCAGTGTCACTGGCTTTACTGATCTGGCTAGCTAAACCTGCTTTCATCCTGAAGTCACAATGTCTTGTAGTGAGGGACATGGCTGTCAACTGGAAATCAACTGGCAACTACGATTTAAATCACAGTCAAATCAATAATTCTGTGAAATTAAGGTGTTACACTGATAAATTACTTGTAACTGTGTGTTTAAATCTGTGTGTGTGTCTTCACAACTCTTCATTTGGCCACCTCACTCTGGCTGTTTCATTATTCTACCATTTCTCCCTTCCAGTAGTGGAAAGTAAGTAAGTACATTTACTCAAGCACTGTACTTGAGTACAGTTTTTAGGTACTGGTACTTTACTTGAGTATTTCTATTAGATGCTACTTTATACTTCCACTCCACTACATTTCAGAGGGAAATATTGTACTTTCTACTCCACTACATACTTGACAGCTTTAGTTACTTTTCAGATGAAGATTTGATACAATGGATAATACAACAAGCTTTTAAAATACAACACATTGTTAGGTTGGAAACCACTGGTTTCATCTTTAACTGTAAAGTAGTTCAAACTAGCTCCAGCTCCAGCAGCTACAATAACATGCTGCTTACACACTGATGCTTCAGTATTAATAATCTAATGTTGTCATATGTAATAATATATCAGTCAGAGGAACCAAACCACTACTTTTACTGTAATACTTTACCTACATCAAGCTGATAATACGTATGTACTTTTACTTAAGTAGGATTTTTCATGTAGGATTTTTACATTTCTGTATTGGTACTTTTACTTAAGTAAAGGAGCTGAATACTTTTTCCACCACTGCCCCCTTCCTCCTGATCCACTGAAAAAAACAGTCCAGGGAAATTTTTGCATCTTGTTCTAAAAATAATTTCATTGTCATAGGACACCACCTGGCACTAACCGTGGGGACAATTTGCTTTTGTGTAACAGCTTCACAGGACGAGCCTTCCTCTGAAAAGATTATGGTGGGAAATTTTGTTTAGCATTAGTGGTAACTTAATACGACAAATGAAATCACTGATGGCTGGAGGTAGGAACAGACACATCTTATGTTTCACACAAGTGCCAACTGGACTAAAAGCTAAACATAGTGACATTTTTGTGAATAGTATAAATATAAATTTACCGTAGTTTAATAACAATTTGTGGAAACTAATGAAATCTAGAGATGCTGCACTAAGGAAGGCAATTAAAACTAGAAGACACTGACACGCTGATTTGTAAAGGTTTAAGGAACAAAGTTATCCAAGAGCTAAGAGAAGCTAGATCTCGTTTTTATCTCAATATTTTGAATGAAGCAAAAGGCAACAGTAAATTGATCTGGAAAAACATTGTTAATCTCACAAGGAGGGACCCAACATTTTTAGGAGATTTTAAACTCAAAGTACAGGGAAAGTTAATTGAAGATCATCTTATTGTTGCTTCTGTCTTTAATAATTTTTTTCTTGAGTCTGTATATGAGTTAGGAAAAAAAATTACGAAAAGGAAACTGGATATTGTTCCTATCGATGCTACAGGCCAGGTTTTCAAGCTGGTAGAAACTAATGAATTACAAGTAAACAAAATCATCAGCTCTTTAAAAAGCTCCAAAAGTAGAGATGCTTTCCAATTTGACACCATGTTTGTCAAATCACACAAAGATATTTTAACTCCCTCTATTGCCCATTTAATTAATTTGTCTTTTAAACACAGTTCCTTTCCTGATGACTGGAAATGTGCCATTGTCAGGCCTATTTTTAAATCTGGAGACCGCCTTGAAGCAAGTAACTACAGACCAATAAGTATGCTGCCAGTACTCTCAAAGGTTGCTGAGAAAGTTGTCATTAAACAACTGACAACATTTCTTAATACAAGCAATTTTGGTCTACATTGTATGCAATTTGGCTTTAAGGCAAATCATTCCACCGAAACTGCTACCTTGCACTTAATAAAGCAAATTAAATCAAGACTTGACAAAGGAGGAGTAGTTGGTGCTGTATTTTTAGATCTGCGTAAAGCATTCGACACAGTCAATCATGATGTTTTAATATCGAAACTCTCTAAATTTAACTTCTCATCTGGAGAACTGGCATGGATGTCTTCACATTTATCTAATAGGAGACAATGGGCCCTATTTTAATGATCTAAGCAATGCGCCATCCATGCGCCTGACCACACCTTACTTTTAGACCAACACATCCATGGGCGCACTGATGGGCGCAAGTGCCATCGCTATTTTAACAATGGGGGCGCTGGACGGGAAAATGACAACTGTGTCGGTCTTAAAATAGCAAAGAGACTTGCACTGCACTTAGTGCCGCTCTGCGCCGGGCGTAAGATAGGGCCCAGTGTGTTAAAGTTGGTGACACACTGTCCAGTAACATGAAGTGCACAATGGGTGTTCCACAATTCCTCAGTTTTAGGTCCCCCATTATTTAGCCTACATATTAATGATCTCCCTCAACAGTGTCATGATGCAGAACTACAAATATATGCAGATGACACCATTGTGTACACACATGTAAAAACAGCAGAGTTAGCTGCTGCTAAGCTAACAATCACATTGGAAAGGATCACACATTGACTTGATCAATCATGTCTGAGTCTAAATGTAAACAAGACAAAGGGAATGTTTTTCTCTAAGACTATGGTATGGCTCCTAATGCTGATATTTTTATAAAAAGTGAGATGTTAAAAAACATGTTAAAAAAAACAGTTAAAACCATAAAGTACAACTGTAAACTGTCTCTCTTTTGACACAGCCAAGATATTTATGAACAGCCATAAAACCTCTTGAGTCCTCATACAAACAAACTTTAAAAACTTTGGAAAAAAAGCCAATGCATTTCCATCACTATAGGCTACTAGAGAGATACAATTTACTGAGCTTTGACAATTTTAGATTATTCTCAAATTTGTGCCTAGTTTATAAAATTTTAAATGGTTTGGCCCCTCCTCCACTATGTGACTTTGTGTACACTCGCTCAGTAACTTCTATTAGATCCTCCGGAATATCCTCTATAAAAAATTGTACCATACCATTTCATCACACTGCATTTGGGCAGTCAGCTTTCTCTCAGTGGAATGCCCTACCTGATGATATGAAGGACTGTAGTTCTATCAATGCATTCAAGACCAGACTGAAACATGTACTAAAGACCAATCAGCTGTGTGACCACTGAGTCACACAGGGTTTGCTTTTTACTGTTTGTTGTTGTGCTGTTGTATGTTTTTTGTTGGGGACTACAGGGGAAAATTAGCTTCAAGCTAACTCTGATGCAGTGCATCTTTAATGTTTCAAACTGTACACTGTCCCATTCAATAAAACAACAATTCTCTTGTCCCCTAAATGATTCCAGGTGAATGCGTAATACATGCTCTAGAGTAGGTTTTACAGCCTACCATATTACAGTCTGCCATCTGCTATACTGAGCCAATAGACAAGGGCTATAAAAAGGGTGTGCATACTTGCATTAGAAATACTGAATAAGAGATCATCCAGCCTCTGAGTCAGTGTTATCCCTCAAGAACACTTAATGTCCCTGTAAAGAAAACAGAAGATGCCTTCAGAAATCAGGAGGAGTCAGCTAGAAGTAGACTGCTAATACAGTAAAGTAAATGTCAGGCAGAAGTGAAGACCATAGTTAACACTTCTGTCAGCATGGGAACGTTGTGTACAGTATGGCTTAAAGCAGGTATGTGATTAGACAACTGAACAGGCAGGAGAGGGATGAGTAGCACACACACACACACACAAACACATAGGAGTGTAGAGAGAGTACTTCATTAAATGGAGACATGGGTTTTTGACAGCCAAATCGATGTGTTGCAAAATTTCAAGCAGAATTTCCAATACGTGTTGGTTAATCTTTACTTTGCTATGCTATAAGATGAACATCACAGCCATATTATTACCAGTTACTTTTGATTACTTTGTGTTTGAAGTCTGCTTTACACTGTGCAAATTTGGCCTCTCTGAGACGATAGATGACAATCGTGAGAGAAACTTGGTGAAACCTTTAGTCATGAATCTAAAACAGTTCTTCTAGATCTCACTGTTAGACACATGCACAGATGACTGATTCAGAGCTTTGGCAACCAAAAACAGCCAGGCAAGACCAAATTCTCACAATGTGCCTGCTGCTACGACCCACTTCTACAAACCAGCCAATCAGAATATGACATGAAAACACACTCGTTCTCCTGAATACGTCCATGACACATAAACTAATATGATGGAGGTGAAACAAAAAAAGAACTTCATGTGACTTTGCTGCATTTTCAAAACATCAGAGTGGTACAGACAGATGACCTGAGCTAATGACGCGCCTCTGCTTTCATATAGTTTTTTTTACTTGCATCATAGCACTAAGCCACACGTTCAACACATCTGATATGCCTAAAATTGCCATCGTACAGTCTGACACAGATTGTGAACAAGATCTATCACAGCCATCTTGCACAATGTGACATGCAATAAACTTGAGTTTCGTTTGTGCTTCATACATGGAACTGAGCACGAGCAAGCAAACAGTTATCTCACAGCAAACCTCTAAGCCTCTGTTGGACAGAGCTTTGCCTGGAATGCTGATCTTCATATTCACAGATGTCAGATTGATAAAGGACAAGATTCCACACAGGATTCAGTGGGTAATCAAGGTGTCAGTATGCCTCAAACAAAACGCTTGTCAGTGGGCCATACAGCCAGGGCCAGCTCTAGCCATTTTGGTGCCCTAGGTGAGATTAGGGTTTGGTGCCCTCAAACAGATTTTTAGTGCTAAAGTCCCTCTTTTTGTTATTATACTTCCACAGCAGCTCAACAGGGAAACACTGTCCAAGGAAACATAAAGAGGGAATTTGATGCTAAAAAGACTGTAAGTGTGGCAGATATCCACTTGATAGATAGATAAATATACATTATTGATCCCTAAAGGTGACAAGCATTAAAGGTCCTTATAGCATTTGATTAAGATGGCAGATGGTATTACATTTCCTACAAAACACATTTAATGACACAAATTAGTTGTATCTGAATGTAAATTCTAGGACACAGAGTTGCAGCAGAGAAAAGGTGGTCAAGATTTTCACAGGGGCACCACAAACAAATTTCTATCACTTGATACACACACTCACTACACAAAAACATCTACAAAAGTCCAAAGTCCTCAACAATTTATTACTGTCACCTTCGCTCAGCTCTTTGCCCCTCTTTTATTGATTTATGAAACATAGTTGAAAAGGTTCAGGTAAGAGACATCTCACATTTTGTTGATTATAATCAGCTAACTGTGTTTAACTGACACTCAAATTACATCAATAAAGTCACAAAGAAGTTAGATAAAATTCCTGTTTCTACAGTATTATAGTATAATGTAGTTTATCCTGTAACAATACAGATAGAAGAGCAGCACTCTGAAGAAAATGATGCTGCTGCTTAAGGCTGGGCGATATGACCAAAATCTCTTCTTGGCTTTTTACTCCCAAAGCTTTATTTGTACTTACAGTAACATGACAAGTGTAGTGTAGTCGTCAACCCGAGTACTTCACCTGCTTCACTGTCTCTCCTGTGTGTCTCTTCTTATTACTTACCACCACTCCCACAATTATGTATATCCTTTTACTCTTTTACTGCTGCTTTCTGTGTGCAGCACACACACCGAGGGCTCAGCCCCACCCGTAGAGAACCACAGAGAGCAGAGGAGAGTAGCACGACCATAAATGACTGCTGCAAGAGGCAGCAGAGACTCTCACACTGAGCTGAAATTAAACAAGTGCTCATACATTTGGTAAGTAACATAAATAAAGACAGTGTCTACTGCGTTTTGCTGTCATTTATGGTCGCCATCTCACTTCACTTCTCTGCTCTTTCTCAGCACAGGCAAGGCTGAGCTCTCCGTGTGGGTGCAGCCCAGCAGTGAAGAGTTGGCAACAACTAAACTCGTTATGTTACTGTAAGTGCAATAAAAACTTTGCAAGTAAAAAGCCTAGAAGATTAATTCATCAATGTAATCTATGCAAAAGATGGACAGACTCCAAATGCTGGTTAGAACAGCTTTAAGTTCAATATTTCATTAAATATAATTATGTTCTTTCCCCCTCTTTGCTCGTTGATAGTCAACACATTATACAAATAAACTCTAAAAATTTATGACAAAAAGCCAATGCATTTCCATCACTGTAGGGTATTGATATATGATGATATATTGATGTAGGGTATGAATTAGGGACTCATATAGGGGCCATTTAAGTGATCATGCAACAGTGTCAATTGAAATACAAACCTGCGTGGAGTTGAACTGAATCTGTCTTGAGAGATTAGGTTTTTATACATAGCTGTGCTCAAATAAAAAAAGCCTCATCACTAAAAATATTACTCTGCCATTCATTAGAACTACAGACCGTGACATTGCGCTAAGAACAACAGTCATTTCTGGGTAGATGACGGTTGATTTGAATTACGGAGCTATGTGAACTTGGCAAACTTTTTCCTGTTGTCATTTTCAGCCATAACTGTAACGTTTGAAGATATATAGTTAACAACCTATCTGACATTACTGCTTCAAAGAGTGGTGTAGATGGGAAACCAGATGTTCCTTCTCCAGCAGCTGGGGGCTTCTGCTAATATTTCCTGAGTGCATCAGTTATAGAGTAGATATTAGCCCATTACAAGTAAACAGTAGCTGCAGAGTAGGACAAACAACTGCTGCAGCCTGTTGCACCAGCTGTGTGTAAGTTCAAACTTAGTTATAACATAAATTATTACTAAGTTGGGATTTATGCATTACTAAAATAAAAGCTTGCACCACTAAGATAGGTTACAACATAACTATGAGTAACAACTATATATTTACACACATGCCCCCCTAGGTCTCAATCATATAATGTCACAGAATTATACTCACTGAAAGTAAAACAGCAGTTTTTCTGCCCCACAGCATCATTTATTCAATAATTGCTGCCATTTACAACACCTAATGTTAATTTACTGAAAGGATATTTCATTATCAATCCAGTTTACTACAATGTGCTTTGATGCCAAGTGGATCATGCCAGCTTACACATAGCTGGTTCAACCCAGTGCAAAAATCTATCTTTATGGATATAGTGTTAGCCATTATCACTATATAATGGCGAGGAACAGGGGTGTGAAGTGTATTTCTTTTACCTCAAGGCAGAAAAGGAGGAGGGGTGCCCACTGGCAACTTTTTATTTACTTATTTATCTTTAATTTTATTTTTTTCTTTGAGGGTGACCAGTGCCCACCAGACAAGGTGGCACCCTAGGCAAACGTCTATATGGCCTATGCCTTTAGCCAGCCCTGCATATAGAGTACGAAACACCCTCCCCCCACATCTCACTGACAACTTTTCCAAAAACTTTTTCAATCTGACAATCATGCCCACTTAACGCAGCAGTTGGCCAGGTGTGCGGCAGTGTGAAAGTACTGTGTGCAGTATTTGAACTTCCTTCTCAAGTTCTGTTTTTTTAAATTCTTCACACAAAAACATGTGTCACCTCTTTTATGTAGATCTGAGTGCAAATCTATGAATGCCTTTTTGCACCGTTATTCCATTTGTGCCGTTCTTTGCTTTTTGCTTGCCCCTCTCTGGGCAGGCTTTGGACAACACTTCATACCAGTTAGTTTGTTTGAAGCACACTAAACTCTTTAGGATGCTCTCAAAAACTGGTGCTCTTGAAGATAAAGGTAGTTAGTAAAAAAAACTTTTTTTTCATTTTTGTTGTGTTAAGTGTCAGCTGATGTTGATCATGTGATGGCTTGTGACTCCAGAGCTCTGCCAGGAACCACATGATATTTGATGTATGTTTTCCTCTCCCAGATAACATTGCAAATATCATCCTACCAAACAAGTCTGCTTGGTGTGTAATGGTGCTGGGCGTGTGTAATAAAGATAATACATCTCAGTGAAAGCAAACATGCTTTCAAAGAATATTTGTGTAACGCCATTAAAGACCATTGTCTCTACTTTGACATTTGTAGGAAGCAGACAATAATAACGTATTTGTCTCTTCAGTCTCTGAAGGTGATTCTGTCATATCCTGCCTGGACCTTCTTTTCTGTTATTTTTGGACTCTTTGTATATTTTGTTCTCTTGAGTTTTCAGTGTTGCATTTATGTTGCCTGGTTTTGATTTTTTCTTTTTCACTTGTGTGTTCCTCCTGTGTTTATGTGCACCTCCTCTCACCTGCCCTGCATCACCCTGGTTAGCCCAGCCCTGCTCCTATTGTCTTCCACAGCTTATCTGCCCCCAGTCTGCCCGTGTGTTGTGTCACCTGTTGTCTGTTTACTTTAGTTCCTGTTTTATTTTGAAATATTTTCTCCTTGTGTCTTTTCACCTTTACTTCATGTGTGTGATTACCTCATGTGTTTCACCTGTGTCTCGTTTCCCTCACCTGTGTTTAGTTTGCAATCACACCCTGTGTATTTATAGTCCAGTTTTCAGTTCGGTCTTTGTCGAGTCGTCTGCTTTTGTGTTGTGTATGTGCCGAGTTTTTTTTCACGCGTTTTTTCCTGTGTTCATGGTCTTTGTTCATGGTCTCAGTGTCTCCTGTGATTTTTGAGTTCATTCATTAAATATTCAGCATCGTATCCAACCTGCCTGCCGTCTCTGCATTTGGGTCCATCTGCTCCACTCACCCATCACCCTGACAGATTCCATACCACTAAATCTAAAGAAGGGAAAATCTTTTGAGACTTGCTTGATTAATTGGATCAGAAAATTGTGATAATGGGCAAGGACTTCAAAGAATCGCTGTCCAAACATACAGCAACTAACCCCAGCGATTATTTTATCAGTACAAACTTTTACAGATAGTGTCTGTGCAATGTAAACAGCATATCATGTGAGATGTGCTGATATAACACACAACAAACAGTGTGTCTAGCCTCTTGGATCCTGGTTACTCTAGCCTTTTTATACACATTAAGTGAAATATAATCAAAAGAAAAATTAAAGAGTGACTGAATCATGAACTTGGAAAATGATTTAAACACTAATAATGACTTTTACACATTACATTGTCTCTACTTTGACAGTGAAAATAGAAACCCTACTTAAAATACAAAACATCTCTTTTCATTATTTCCCACCACTCCCACAATGATTTAAATCTTTTTACTCCTTTACTGCTCATTTCTGTTGGAAAAACCAAAAATCCAAATCTCACTTTCAGCATTACAAAAGATAAAATCTCAAGGAAGCACCAAATTTCCTACATTACTTATTGGCAAATCAGTTAAAATTTGTAGTTAAATGGATCCAAATGCCCAATAACAGTAACTCATGGATAGATTTAGAACAAAGTCAATTTAAAAATAGCTCATCTACATCACTTCACTCACCATTTCATTGTTGGACAGTTAGCTTTGAGTCAAAATCAATGATCAAAGGTCCTCAATGTGTGCAGTTGATGGTTCAAATAACTGCAGAAAAGATAGCATCTGTAAGACTGAACAGTTTTTACACAGACTGAACAATTGACAGTGGGGTGCCACTTGTAAAAACTAAGCGCTAGCCAATTAACAATGAACAGATCCTACTGGCTTACAAGTTTTGAGTGACATATTAAACACCCAATATAAGCAAAAAATATTTTTATTTAATGTAATTTTAACCAATAGTGTCAGGTTTTGCAATTATTCTTTAGGGCAGCCAGGATGCTATATCTCACAAATCCAGCAAAATAGAGGTAAAACATGAAGTTTCTGATAGTCCCAGAACACATAAATTAAAATCAGCTCTGTGCTAAGGCCCACGAACCAGCTAAATTACCACAACTCCTTGAGTAATGTGAGTAGTACAAAAGCTGATGCAAGAAATCAAGTTACCAAAATAAGATTGGTAACTGTATGTTGAAATCACCTAATGCTTTCATACATATAAGGAAGAAGAAATGCAAGAACAGGGAAATTCTGGACATGCAACACCAGAAGGAAGCAGACCAAAATTAATAACTTTCCAGTAAGGTGTTAATTCTCACATTGTTTGTCTGTTCTTAACTAAATGCACAGTGAGATCATTTCTGCACAGTCAATGGCCTTACAGAATCTGAGAGAATGTTTGAGACAAGACTTTCTTTGCTGAATCATTGATCAAGATACTGGTATAAAGAAGACAGACAAGCCCTCTGGGACCCAAGATGTGTAACTGTGTCACCCATACTGTGCCTTTTTTTGGACCAGTGGTCTCTAAACTTCTTTTGCATGTCACCCCTTAATACAAAACCTTCTTGTGACCCTTTGTGATATTTTTTTTCTGTTTGTAAGTTTTAAACAGTTCAATTAAAGATAGACTTTTCTTTCTCAGATTCATTCAGTTAAATTTTAGAGGCCTGAAGAGGTAAAAACTTTGCTTTACTACGCAACAAAAAGGCTAAGACCAAAGAAAAGTTTTCTAAAAATAAACATAATTTGATGTGGCTGAATTTTGTTTTGTATTAGTTCTAACCACATAAATCATTTCGCAAACTCTAAGATTCTTATTGCAGCCCTTTTAAAGGGGCCCAGTTCCCAGGTTGGGAACCACTGCACTAGACCCTTTTCAGATTCCTTTCAGTGGTGAATGTACACTTCTTAAAAAGTGGAGTACATCACACAATATTTGCTGCCGAATGGGTGAGATGGATATGTCTGCCACCTTGAAGGCAATTAGAGGAAATATAAGGTAGCAAACAATTCATCTAAAACAGAATGTAATTAATTCAGCTCACTATTAAGCTGACTAAAGTGCAGATAATGGGAGGAGAACTGACATGAAAATAAACACAGAGACAAGCAATTAAGCTAAACAACTTTCTACAAAAACTGGCTCAGAATCAAATCAAAATTTTAAAAGTATTTTATTCAACACCGGCATTTCATCAACAAAATCTGTGCAACAAAACAACACCTGACATTCAGTACCTTCATGCTAATACAAACATGAAAATGCTCTGAAATCAAAATGTCAATATCTGTCAGTATTTTCATTTTCAGGCCTAGACTCCTTAACTTTGGCACAGTGATTACTATGATAGGCAACAGTTATTAGTTGTTTCTTTGCAAGGGACTTTATGTTCTTAACATTTGTGGACTTCTGGAATTTTATTTACTGAAGGTACAATTGTGTATACAAGACCAGTTTTGTCCTCGTATACTCACAGTTTTGCAAGCCACCTTGCAGTGTGTCAATGTTGCTCTGTCAGTTTCTTGGTCCATCACTTTGGTCTAGACTGAAATGAATGCAGACATCCACGGTCTTTGTGAACTTTATAGCATTATAGCTTCACAAAGTGTGGCTGTACATTCTCCATTTTGTTTAAGCATTGCTGTGATCATTGTGAAACTTCTGTGTTTCTTTACTTTTCCTTTTAAATGTCATCCTGGGTGATGTAATTCCAAGTAATGTAATATAATTACAGTGTTTATAGGTCTGACTCAAGTTACAAGATTGTGTTAAAACATACCAACCATTCTTGATGCACATGATAATATCCCTAGTACTGTGCAGATGAACAACCTGAAACCTGAGGTGGGAAAACAATTGAAAGGTGCAGAAGGAAGAAATACTTTCAGAAAGTAGCCACTGACAAGTTGACCCAGAGGTAGACCTTCAGTAGCTACAATGGGTAATCCAGGGGGTTACTTTCTGTGTTTACTTTTGTTTGGACTCACAGATAGTTTCATAAGAACGCATGACCCATAGTCAAACTGGACATAATTGATAGACTAACCTGCTCACACAAGTTAAAAAAATCTATTTAGAGCTGTGTTAAAACAGAATGGTATGCAGTGTATATTGAATACATGTTTAATATTAATTGTGCCACGGTGATAAAGGCTGCTGCAGTTTTAAAAACAAAGGGAATAGATTGTTTATTTAAATTTTCATGATTTTATTTTTTTCTTTTGATCAACTAATCGATTAATCAACTAACTGCAGCTCTGAACAGATTTAACCTTTAATGGCCACAGGAATAAAAGATGTGCAGATTCAATAAAACACAGATAAAACAAAGCCATAAGAGAATTCCGCACATTAAAAGAATTCATCATTATGAAGAACGATTAACGCAGCTATACCTTTTTATTGACAGCATTAGTATTTGAAAAGTAGTACAGGAGGGGAGCATTAGAAACAAGGCTACAGTTGTTGGCAGCTCACTGAAGGCAAAATCCAGTAGTCAGTGAACTCCTAACACTGCAGTGGTATGATTTGCAATGAGGGACCTGAAACATTTCCAGGGCCAGATGCAATAAACCTTGTGTGTTAGAAATTTGTCTAATTTAATATCAAGTTTAAAGTTTACGGATAGCCCATACCCCCAGAGACTGTGGCAGCCCCAGGCAAACGTGGGCAAAGCAGCTAACTACAGCTCAGTGGCATCAACAAACAAGCAATTTTGAGGTTTTCTGTTCATTTTCTCTTTTTGGCAATAATCTTTTTTCATAAGATGGAAATGTGCTGAAAGGATCGTAATACACCATTTTATGTTGTTTTAAGCATTCAAACTCAATTCATTCAGAAAGATGGAAATTATATTTATGTGCTGTGTTTTTTTTCTCTATCAACAATGATGCAGTGGAAGAAATTAATTGACCGCTGAGAAACAGATTTTACTTGGGTCACTCAGCTTTAAGTGGGCAGCCCAACATAGGTCACTATTTGCATATAGGGCAGGGCACTGCAGCAAAACACTTTCCATGGAATCTGCTGTCATGGCCTGACTGCAGTGAATGAGTACAAGCCCTGGTCATGAATGACAATCTAAGCCTCTACCTGAATGAGAGGTAATATAGATTCTTTGGTGAGGTGAATGATAAGGTAATTATTCACTACTGATGGATGGTGATGCAATCGCAACGACTGATGGAGTTGTCAGTGTGGTTTCGTGAATGCAGCCATTTGTCAGCCCACCACAGCAGAGCCCATTCTTCACAGACATACAATGACATCTTTTTATTATAAACAGGCTTTTCACAGTGTTTTACTGGGTTGAACATGCTGGCCAGGTTAACATCAGTATACTAACATTCTCACAGTGACAATGCTAATATGCTGATGTGCAGCAGGTAAAATATCCTACAGTACATTCACAAACCATTAGTTTAGCCTGTTAGCAAGTTAACATTTGCCAATTAGCTCTAAATACAAAGTGCAGCTGAAGCTGATAGGGAGGTATGGGATGATATGAAAAGTGCATGTTACGATCAAAATAATTGTGATTTATGATATTATCCCCATAATCATCAAAATATACTTAAAACTCTTAAAATGGTGCTAAAACATACTGAAATCACTTCACCTTACATTTTGTTAAGATAAAAAAAAAGCTTTTATTGCATTGTAGGACAAATATCTTTTTTTTTGTGAACATCCTTTTCAGTGAAAAACAAACAAAGACAGATTCGGATTCTCACCCACACCCAGCAGGTACAGTAATCACAATGAGAGACAGAAATGCATTAATGAAAATAATCTACCTATCAACCTGGTATCCAAGCATTCACATTTCCAGCCTTCAGCCATGATGACAAATGACTGGAAAGATGTGGGCTCCCCCTTGTGGCAAATCGCAATTCAGAATGAATCAGGAAATCAATAGGACTGTAAATTAGTGAGCTAGACAGCTTTTTCAAGTCACTCATAAGAGGATATTCATGCTCATATGAGGATAATCACGATTATCCCAATAACGGAAATTCACCGCAATTAGTGTTTTTATCCCAATATAAGATAAAAAATCTTTTATCCTCCCATCCCTACTGACAGGAATGTCATTAGTTTTGCAGGTATTTTGTCATGAACCAAAGTATTTGGAAAGTCAATTTTTGACCTGATGATGGCACTAGAAGAAAAGTCAGGGGATCACCAAAGTCACCAAAGAATGTATCCTCTGAGGACCTTGAATGTCTAGCAAATTTCACTGCAATCCACCTCATACTTGTCAAGATATTTCTCTCAAAACCAAATATGTCAACCTCATGGAGGACATAGAGGAAAAGTCGAAGGGAAAGTTATTAGGATTCATCCTATGGGGAACTTGAATGTCCGTACACAATTGTATGACAATCAATCCAATAGTTCTCAAGACATTTCACTCAATACTACAAATATCAACCTTGTGGTGGCGCTAGAAGAAACATCAAGAGAGCACCAAAGTCATTAGGGATACATCCAGTAGTTATTGAAATATTTCAGTGGTGGAACAGCTGTCCAACTGAGCAACCACCACTGTCATCCCTAGAGCCACACTGCTAGTATGGCTCAAAATTATTATGTACATTATTACACATGTTATATTTTCTCTAAACTGTGGGGGTTAAAAAATTAAAAACTCAGATGCATCACACAGATGGAACTGAATAAAAGGACACAGTGAAGCCCATGATGTTGCTGCACATATGTCTGCCACTGCCATTCCTCTGAGAAGAGCTATGGAGGAGGACAAAGCTCTTGGAAAGTGGGCATGAATACCCAGTGGGGGGGTCTTCCCCTGTTGTGACATATAGTATACCTGTGTGAAAGCTTCACACAGCCAGTGGGCCGAGGGCTGTTTCATCAGAGACTCTCCCTGAGAATGTTCTTTGTAATGCACATCATGTGTTGTGCACTTCCATTGTAGGTCTATAGGCTACTGTCTGAATTTGCTTAGTGAAAAGCAAGTTTTTCTTTAATAATACACTGAGCAGAGGACACATTTTTTATGCTAAAATCTTGGTTTCCCCTTTTTTTCTAAGGTTACATTGTTCTGTTGTCTTACAGAATACATTTACGTAAAAATCATCTAACCGATATTTCTTTTCTCATCTTTATTTGCATATTTGGTATTGTGGTAATCCAAAAGTAACAGAAAGTTACATTACTTTAATATTGTGATACTTGGATTAGGTTACTGACTTGTTTTTTAACAGGTAATTAATAATTGTATCGGAATACATTTTTAAAGCCTCCCAACCTGGACATGTAATGGGTGAGGTAAGCTTGTGTGCCTGCATGACTCAGCATCCTGGCAGAACTTGTTCCATTGTTTACAGGCACAATACAGGTTCCAGTTTTTAATTATGGTAAAAGAAGAAGAGTTTTTGGGGGGGGTTTTTATCGCCAGGTGAGAGAATTTTTTTTTTTTTTTTTTCAAACAGGACTAAAAGCATTCATGTTTTCTTCCAGGTGAGTTGTAATTTCTCCATGCACTCTAAATACAAGCTACATATATTGTGTGTTAGCAAATTATGTAATATTACTGTTGTCTCTTTCTTTTGGCTAGAAATATATTTTAATCAGTGCTAGTTCACATTTCGGAAGCAAGAGTTTAAAGATTCAGAACAATGAAAATTGTGTTTTTCAATCTCATTGCATTTTTTAACAGATGGTATGTTGATGTAAAATAGCCCAAAATTTTAGATGAAAGCTTCATGTATTATGATACTAACTTGAAATCTTTTTTCAATAAACAGAAGGCCCTCGACATACTGAGAGTTTGCTGTGCTCAGAGAAGATGCACTAATACATTTATAACAATTCAAATGATTAATGATCAAATACATATGAAGCTGAAAAAACATTAACATTCCACAATAATCGTTTTTCAGACTGAATTAACAACGTTATACTAAGTCTGTACATTTGAATATTATTTACAATGAAACAGTCTTAAAAAAAGCACATTTTCAGTGTCTCAATCTGAAAGCATCCAATAGCATCTTTATTGGTAGCATAAGACAACCTTCTTCTGGGTGAATCAGTTGTTAGAAAGCCTCATTTACAAAAGTACAGGCCATTTGGCAAACACTTGTGGCAAGATTCTGGTGTTGTTGCAGCAAACTCCTATTTTCACATGCAAATCAGTTTTGTGGCACATTTCTGGCAAACAGTTTCAATGTGTGATTACACAAGCATATCACACAAGCTTTTCAGTATATCATTCAGCAATATTCAACATTTAATTTTAATAAAACAAAATGCACAATTCATCAAACAAAGGTAAGAAACAAAACTAGGGATATTTAAGTGAGAATTGCAACATGGAAAACAGCAAAAAAAAAATGTAATGTACTATGGTTAATGCTCAAATGATTGGTAAAGTGGTATTATAAAACATACTTGCTTGATGTTTTACTTGCCATTAATTCTGGAGCAGTAAATAGACAATATATTAATGTATTAGTAATGTATTTGGGATATCTTAATCTTCTCTAAAATCAACTATGAGGATGGATGGTAACCACAGACCTTGTGGCAGGAACCACTGGGTGATGCATGTGTAAAAGCCAAACTGAGTAGAAACATTTTTTCTTTTAAATTAATGTATTGTATCAAAATTTACTTATATATTGGTGATAGGAGTCTTTTAAGTCTTCAGCTTACTGCCTGGCTGACATTACCAATATGGAAGCAACTTGTCATTAAACAGAGTTTTAATGAAGTGATATCTTGTCTACAGAGATTGCATGGAGTGAAATTAATCAGGGTGTGTAAATGTCTGATTATGTCCTCCGAAAATATAGGTACAACTCTGACACAATACTGAAAAGCTGGAAACTTGTCATGTCCTCATCTGATCAGGTTCAGGTACTTGGCCAACAATGGAACCTTCAGGTGTGCTTGAACATTTGAGTTGTGCACACATGATTCATTTAAATGAAAGGACTCCACTCCAATCAGTAATAATCTTAAATCATATATCATGGCAAACAAAGGGAAGGGTCTAAAAGTACAAAACAAAAGGGAAGGGGAGAATCCACTACTTAAAGTGAGAAGTATAATTATACTGTATTGAGAGAGTGAGCTGAAATTGAGTCTTTTTAATGCACTGCACGTTGTACAATCATTACTGTGTTTCACATAAAAGTATTCATGAGGTGAGACTAACAACACACTCTTATTTTCTCTCTGAGCACTTTCATCTGCCAACAAAATCAAGTTCAGCTCACTGCTCCAATATGCTTGGATAGCTTGGGTCATGCTTTATAACACTGTACCTACACACAACTGATCAGGTTTACATTTCTCCCCAGCAGTGTGTAAGTCTCATTCTGCCCTCTGTGAAACAAGACAGAATCATTCAGAGTCATAGTTGCTGTTACTTAAGTATTTTATTCATTAATAAATAAACAAAGCTTATTAACCTTACATGGCCTCCTTCCTCACCAACATTGCTTATGCTGGGATCAGACTACACAATATTTTTGTCTTTCACAATGGTCACTGTGTCAGATTAGACAATCACAGTGCTGATTCAGTCATTCTTGCTGTGTCTTGGTTGGGAGACTGGCAAGACTACAAGTATTACCCCATCCAATCATCATTCACAACCTTGTGCGAGTTTATAGATCATCAGGGAGGAGGTTCAAGAAATTGTCAATCATAGCTACAGAGGCGCTAAGTGTGATGCTGGTGGTCTTGTGTTCCGAAAAGAAAAAGAAAAAATGGTATGTATATATGGGCTGTCTATCCTTGACAGAGAACTTGAGATAACAAATGTATTAACATGTCAAGAACATTACATAAAGCTACCAGGTTCACTGTATGTAAACAGAGGGTCTCATGGAGGGAAAAAATGATTGGGTTTTGGGAATTGTATGCTCTGGTAAATGAAGATACAAAGATATGTTTTAATATCAGGTGGTTTCACAACATAAACACCGACACAGAACGTCAAAGCTATCCAGATGCTGTCCAGCCAAGCTGAGCTGCATTTAGTGTCTCAGGAGGTGGGGAGAGCAGTGGCTCATCTCTGCCTCCTCCACAGGCTGATTCAGGCCAGAAAACCAGCCGTCAGTTGTTAGTGGGCATTTTTTTAATTTCAGTTAATGGTCACAGATGACCACATTTAATAATCAAAAGTTGTTCTACTGGATCAAGTGACTGAATGTGAGCACCCACCCATAGCCAAAATAACAATATAATTGCAATCTTATAAGGGTAGAAAATGTTATGGACCTTGAATTTCATCGTAAGTGGTTGATAGATTATTGTATTTAAGCAATGAATAACAGTGAAAATATTCTCCTTTCATTCATCATTATGGAAAAATTATACATGTCAACCAGAGAAATGGGGGCAGTCCTGCAACTGCATATGAAACATTGCATGTTGCCATTGTGAAAAATGGCTTTGGGCCCATTGCAAACACGACAGCCTACATGAAGTTTGGTAAGAGATGAGCAGACACATACACAATGCCCCTCTTTTCCTCTCACAAATTAGGTTGTGTAAACTCAGTTTCCTGTCTGTGCAGTATTAAAATGGCATCTTTATAAACTGATAAACTGTAGAATTTTATGATGGATAATGTGTCAGTGTTTACTCTGTCAGGGTTAAATGCCCCAACAAACTACAGACTCTTTGCTCTCACTTTGCTGTGTGATTTGACTGTATGATTTGGCTGGTAAATGTAGCCATTATCATTACAGATAAAACCCCAAATGTGCTGATTTGTCTTTTCTAGTTCTAATGGCCTGTGACAGTTATGTGGCTATATGTCAACCCCTTGTTATCACTCTGTGATGACTAAACAAAGCATTTGTGTGTTCATGTTTTTTGCTTGGCTTATACCCCTTTATTTGGTGTTCATGAACACAATAACAATATCAAGATCAAGGTTATGTGGCTCACATAAAGATTTCCTGTGTTTATTGGTTAATTAGTAAAGTAGCTTGTTCTGTCTCTTTAGCAAGCATTGTTATCCCAGCTTTTAGTTATATTTTTTATTTTGGGCATGTTATTTTTATTGTCATGTCTGCCACATTTGTTCTGTTTAATTATCATCGTTGTGTTTGCTTTTTGATTTTTTGTACATGCAATTTGGCTCTGAGCAGTTATCACAAGCTGCCCGGAATTTTATGCTGATTGATTTTCTCCTTATTCCTCCAGTCCTCAGTCCATTTATATATGGATTCAAATGGACACAAATAAGAAACAGAATTATACAATTTATGTGTGTCAGATATCACGAAAATTTGAAAGGATTTGGCGTTCCACCAAACTAGAAGAATCTCGCTCAACCTGGCAAGATAGTCTTTAAACATATAGGAAGGCCCTCTGTAATGCCAGAGCCACCTATTACTCATCATTAATTGAGGAGAATAAAAATAGCTCTAGGTGTCTTTTCAGTACTTTGGCCAAGCTGACAAAGAGTCATAACTCTATTGATCCATGTTCCAATGGCTCTCGGTCGTAAAGACTTCATGGGCTTCTTTAATGATAAAATTCTAACAATTAGAGACAAAATTCAACAGTCTCTGTCCTCAACAGGCACTGATTTATCCACAAACTCAAGAACCTTAGAAGCAGCCATGAAACCTGACATACATTTGGACAGTTTTTCTCCAATTTTCTTCAATCTGTCTCTTAGACCCCATCCCAGCTAGGCTGCTTAAGGATGTCTTACCCTTAATAAGCACTTCCTTACTAAATATGATCAATCTGTCTTTGGTAACAGGCTATGTGCCACAGTCCTTTAAAGTAGCTGTAATTAAACCTCTTCTTAAGAAGCCTACCCTCAATGCAGGCGTCTTAGCCAACTATAGACCCGTATCTAACCTTCCCTTTCTCTCTAAGATCCTTGAGCAGTCACCAATAAGTTGTGTGACTTTCTAGATAACAATAGTTTATTTGAAGATTTTCAGTCAGGATTTAGAGCGCATCATAGCACAGGGACAGCACTGGTGAAGGTCACAAATGACCTCCTGACTGGATCAGACAAAGGACTTCTCTCTGTACTTGTCTTGTTAAATCTTAGTGCCGCATTTGACACAATTGATCAACAAATCCTATTACAGAGACTAGAACATTTAATTGGCATTAAAGGAACTGCATTAAGCTGGTTTAAGTCCTATTTATCAGATCGATTTCAGTTTGTACATGTTAATGATGAATCCTCCATGAAAGCAAAAGTTAGACACGGAGTTCCACAAGATTCTGTTCTTGGACCAATACTATTCACTTTGTATATGCTTCCTTTAGGTAATATGATTCGGAAATACTCCATAAATTTTCATTGCTATGCAGATGATACCCAAATATATTCATCAATGAAGCCAGATGAAACTTATCAGTTAACTAGACTCCAAGCATGCCTTAAGGACCTAAACACCTTAAAAACACATTATCTAATGATTTAGCTAATCTAGATGGCATTACCCTGGCCTCCAGCACCACCGTAAGGAATTTGGGAGTTCTTCTTGATCAGGATATGTCTTTTAACTCCCACATAAAACAAATTTCAAGGACTGCCTTTTTTCACTTACATAATATTGCAAAAATCAGGCACATCCTGTCTCAACAAGATGGAGAAAAAATAGTCCATGCATTTGTTAGTTCTAGTTCTGGATTATTGCAACTCATTATTATCAGGCTGCCCTAACAAGTCTCTAAAGACTCTCCAGCTGGTCCAGAATGCAGCTGCATGTGTACTGACTAAAATTAGAAAAAGAGATGAAATTTCCCCCCATCTTAACTTCGCTGCATTGGCTTCCAGTAAAATCAAGAATTGAATTTAAAATCCTTCTCCTCACATACAAAGCCCTTAACGGTCAAGTACCATTATATCTTAAAGACCTCATTGTACCCTATTTCCCCACTAGAGCGCTGCGCTCCCAAAATGCAGGCTTACTGGTGATTCCTACAGTTGCCAAAAGTAGAATGGGAGGCAGAGCCTTCAGCTATTAGGCTCCTCTCTTGTGGAACCATCTTCCAGATTCAGTCCGGGGGGCAGACACCCACTCTACATTTAAGAGTAGGCTTAAAACTTTCTTTTTTGATAAAGCCTATAGTTAGGGCCAACCAAGCTTGCCTTGAACCAGCCCTTAGTTATGCTGCTATAGGCCTAGACTGCCAGGGGACTTCCAATGATGCACTGAGCTCCTCTCTCCTCTTCTCCATCTGTATGTATTCTTTTACCATTAATGCATGTTACTAACTTGACTTCTTCTCCAGCGTTCTTTGTGCTTTCTCATCCGCAGGAAACCCCATGAACCATGCTCATGTGTTGACGTCCTTCTTCTGTCCTTCACCAGCTGTTCCTGCTGTTGTTGCTGTTTGTTGCTGCTAGTCATGTATCTATTGTTGTTGTTGTTGCTGTTGCTGTTCTGCCTCTCTGTGCATCATGAAATAAATGTTGAAAAGGTGAACAAATTTACTTCAATGCAGCACTTTGTAACAGAATCCAAAAATGGATGGTTTTGCATAATCATCATCAAATCAAACAGGTTATAGTATCTTGAAATTATAGCTGTCTATGGGCTGAAACTCTCAAACATAGAGTACTTCTGGCCACAGTCCAGTGATGTTAATACAGATATTTGGCATCAGGTAAAATATCTGCTAATACAGAGCAATGCAACATTTTTTTCTCTCCTGTGTGACTCAGTGTTTTAACTATAATGTGTTTTAAAAGTTATTTCAATTGCAGCCAAACAATTACATGTATAAAAATTAAGTGATTAAGAGATGATGATGGGTGTTGAAATATGTTGTCTAAAATTAGTTGATGATAAGTCAACTCTCTTGGAGAGTTTAAAAAATAAAATAAAATAAATTTAAATAAAATCAGACCAACCATGCTTATCTAGCCTGACGAATTGTGGCCTTTTATCCTAAATATTAATTTATATTGAAGTGTGGTTGCCATTACTCCATTAACAAATGGAGACTAGTTTTCGCTCCATTTAGGCATGCCTACATTCTTTTCTTTTTGACTTTACCCACATTTGATTACTTCAACATTTTACATTACAAACACCTCATAACTAACAGGGAAATGTCTATTTAAAAGATTTTGGTTGGAAACACAACCTTTCTCACAAAGCAGGAGTACTGAGTTAATTAAAGTTTTTCAAGGTTTTACCCAGTGCAGTTATCCAAACTCAGTAATCCTGCTCTGCCAGACAGGATCCATGTTTTGCCCTCACCACTGTTAGAACATATCTGTTATTACAGTAAATAGTCAACTACCATTTGTGGCAGCAGGTAGACACGATTTGTTTGAACACAGCTGTACAAAACAAGACAGCAACCTGTGCTTTTATTTGTAAAAAGCAGGCCAACTTTGGAGTACCTTCTTGTGTATGATTCACAGTCACTGCCAGTAATAACAGCAGACATGAGCAATGGGGTCCTATTCAATTATAATTTCTCAGTGAAAATGCAACTTTATGAGAACATTTCTTTTAATGTCCAAACAATTGTACTCCTAAACTGATAATAGAAATGGTGTCTTAAAGTAAATTTGAAGTACATGTTTCTCAATCATTTACAAAGGAAAATGTATGCATATGTACAGTATGTACAACATAAATTTTGTAAAAGGCTTAATATGTTAATATGTTCCGTTTTCTTTATAGAATCTCAGTGTTCAACAGAGACTCTCTAAATTATGGAAGAGGATTAGGGCCACATGTGAATAATTTATTTAAATTCTGAATTTAAAGTCAGAATTATGACTTTAAACTCAGCATAGTCTCCATTTCAGCTTGGAGCTCAGGATAGCTGTTGTAAGTTGATGACAGCTCCAAAGTTGGTCCTCAAGTAAGATCAACTCGCTGCCCTGCTACCCCTTCCAAGGGGTTAAACATGACTTTAATTTCTTTAAGGCAGATGACATCAGACCCTGTCACAAATCTCAACATCGTCTGGAGGCCTACTACTTCCAATCCCCTTATGTATTGTGGAGTAGCTGGAGACCATGATCAACCTTTCATGTTGTTGGTTTAAGATCATCATACATCTTCTGCATATCCAGCAAACTCGGGAAGAACTTCCTGAGAGTTGGTCCTGCAACTGCTGCAATGTTATCCAATGCATATTTTGGTTGCTTATTTGCTTGTGGGCCACTTGGAGAAGCACAGCTTTCAAGTTCTCTTGTATTGGTGATGTTCTTACTCTCATGTGACCCATAAGATCAAGAAGCTCATCTTCATCATTACCGACAAGAGCCTCTTGAAAAGCAATAGACAAGAGATCATGTTCAGACTGACTAAGAAACAACAGGGAGTCGAACAGTAAATCAGGTGAGACAGAATGTTCACCAAATGTGATTGCTGCTGTAAAGGCTTGAGCCCTTGACCAATATCATACCAACAGCTTTCCATTCTTCCTCTTGCCATTTTGTGGACAGGGATGGCACCCTCACATCTGCACCCTCTGCCGTACAGTCAAAAAATTCTGTCCAGAAGGCAGCATATACATCCCTGAACACAGCATCTGCACCCTTTTCATCAACGAAGCGGTATTTCACAGAGTAGCTCATCATTGCTTCGTCCTTGAATTGGGTAATCAGTTCATCTAAGAGATTCACTCTGTGAAGTTTCACTGTCACGTGCAAAGGTTTATAGGTAGGACTTGATGGGCCAGCAGGCACTATCTCAGAATGAATAGGAGTTGAGGTGTAGGTGTTCCTGTTTATTTCTATTGGGAGAATCATCATCATCATCATCAAGAGCACCTAAAAATAGTCCACCTGGTAAAGGACCGAAAATGGCCTCTGATGTATTACACAAAGATATAAGATCAATAAACTCAACAGCAGTAGAGACTAAAGCTGATATCTTGGTAGTACTTTGCTCATCATCTTTCATGGTGTATGTCTGCTGTTCACTGTCATGTGTTTTCTGTGTCAGCTGCTCATCATCTTCTGTTGTGTGTTTCTGTTGTCTGTGTTCTGTTGCTCATCTGACCTTGCTGCATCTATCTATCAGCTCTTTCCGCCACTTCTGTGAACACGTCATCTCCATTGTTCAGATGCTCTGTGAACAACTAAAATATCATTAGCCCTAATTAATGTTTCTCATAGAGCTCTCCCACATTAACACCCTCATCTAAGTATGATTCCTGAAAGTCAACAATGTTGTGACTGAACTCTTCCCACTTTCCCTTTCACAGTTTCTCATTGGGGAAAAATAGCTTTTTAGCATGTCACAGAATCTCTGTGTTTGTGGTATTCCCTGAAATATCAAGAAATCTGGTTCCTCCACCACTGTGTTTTCTCACTTGTCTCACATGTATCCACCCTAATTCTATTTTTCTTGTCATCTTAAAGGCCCTTTTGTTATTTCTCAGATGCATCTTTGTTGGCTGCATAGAATACTCCTCCTCAAAGTCTTGATCTTTGTCTTTGTTGCTTTTTGTGCTGTTTTTCAAATAAGGACAGTCTTTTAGAATCATCTAATCCTCTTCTCTGTTTTTCGATACAGAAATGCCTTTTAGCAATCCTATCCACTAGATGCCACTAAATTCTACACACTGCACTTTTAAGTCTAAGAGAGGGCTCAGCTTAAAATATACTGCAACTATATTATATCCAAAACTACTTATTTCTGTGCTGAAATTGTGTTAAAATCCAGGACAACAAATTATAAATGCCCAATCCGGATGATAAAAGAATGGACTATATGAGTGAAAAGAACATTTGTAGCAGGCAATGCATGGCTATGATATAAACATCAGAAATTTATTTCTTCTGCTAAGCTTATATATAACAAGCTAATATAACAACAATATATATATAATTCTGTTCACTTCATTGTTTATTTTAACTAGTGCAGTGCCCGTTCAAAATGTGCCTGTTCGGAACAGGCTGATTTCTTGATACCTAGAGAGAGTTGTGCCCATCCCCTAAACACCTCTCATGCAGACTATCAGCAGACGCTACAATTTACCCGTGCTCCCCAAACACCTGTGATGCAGGCTATTGGTAGACACTACAATTTACTGATGTTCCCTGAACTCCTCACACACAGGCTATCAGTAGACACTATTACCCATATTCCATAAACACCTCACATGCAGGCTATCAGTAGATCCTACAATTTACCAATGCTCCCAAAATGCCTCATATGCAAGATATCTGGGGACTACAATTTTTGAGTTGAGCTGAAGTTGATCAGATGAACTGTAGTGTCCATTCAAAATGTGCCTGAGACATCCTGCACTATGTCTTGAACATACATACAAAGTTCCCACATGTGAGGAACAGGAAAAGAACTTAACTCTCTAAACTTTTTCAATTAATTCTCTATGGTAGTTCTTATCACTACGAATATAATCCCATCTCTGACCACAATGTGGGTTGCAATTGCAGAGTGGCGCTGTCAGTGTTTCCCCTCATTGAATCCACATGCAGAAGAAGAAGCAGAAGCAACATTGTTTATGAGGTATTTTTATATATTGCTCGAGAACCGCTCATCCAAACAACTTCACCCATTGACATTGCACTTTCTCGTTTCCCCAGCAATCCAACTGCCAGGTATGAGGTAGATCAGATGAATGTTTCTCGAGATACACAAAAGACAAACACACATACATACATACAGACAGGCAGATATTCCTTGCTTTATATAGAGAGATGTCTTGCCATTGTTTTCACATGCAATCAGATGGGATTTATTGTCATTTCAACCCCTTTGTACTCCATATCTTCAAAGTGTAAACTAGACATGTGGGTTAAGAATATCAATGACAGAAATGTTTGCAATACTATAATATTCACCCCCCCGGTTTCACATGGGGTTTATTGGCTCACTGGAACATGTTGCTTCATTATTAATGCATCACTTAGACTTAATCAACAGGTTGTAATTAATTAAATCTTCTTGATAGTCTTTTCAGTTTACATCATGCCCAAACTGTTCTAGTTTTCTTCACTTGCTTTGCCTAATTTCTCTCAATGGAATGAAAAGGAGCTATAACAATTTAAAAGTCATTTAAAAAAATAAAAAATACTGTGTGCCTACATTAAAGGATATTTTGACAATTTTTCAAGTCTGTCTTAAAACAACAGTCAGGTGTCCATATGAACACTGAAAGAGGCTTTCCTCGCTTTGATCATTCCTCCTGTTCATACTGACTATTAAAAGCTCCCTTTCAAATGTGCTTTCAATGTAATTGAAAGGGCCAACAAAAGCCACCCCAACAAAAGAGCACAAGTATTGAAACTCAATAAATGACTAAATCCTTACATCAGCTACTGTTTGCTCCTCCTGGTTAGTGACGGTGAATCTAATCTTAATCGATCACAAACCCATTTGCAGTAAATGTGGTGGCTTTTTGCAGCAGTTAGTTTCTCGTGCTTTGTTATTTGTTGCTTTTTAAAAGCAACATAACCACATTTTCAACAAATTACCAGTTTCAGTGATCAGGTTTGTGACAATGAAACTTTCATATAATTCAGTAGACTACTTGCTACTATAGAGGCTTAATCACACAGCATTCCCATAGGCATGAAGGAGAGTCCCCTGTGTTCTCTTAAAGCTCTAACACCTGCTGTCCTCAGGATGATTAAAAAGAAAGCCATTATTTTTAATTATACTGGCATATATATAATCAACTGTTCAAAGACTCTTGTTTTACCTCTCTGGTATATTTACAATTTCTATTTAATAATGAGCCCACACTGTTTTGAATAATAATTTGTGTCTAATATATTCACTAACAAAGTACATTTATATCATTAAAATCCTTAAAATGACATCTACACCTTCTCTCTCATCAAAAAATCATGATTCTATGAATATGCAAATATGTTTCTTTTCAAGAGATGAACTGTTTGACTGTTTAAATTGCATACTGGACCACGATTGGCTCTAAACTAGTTGTGATGTCACAAATCATGCTCATACAGTAGATGCATGCTCACTGTCAGAGAAACAAAACAGAAAAATTCTCAGCTTTCAGCAGATGAATGTGAAAAACATGTTTTAGTGTCAAACTCTGCGCATCATTCTTCACAGTGAAGCTCACACATCCAACTGAAGTAACAATAAGCAAAACACATTATTAACTGAAGGGGGACTTTAAGGTTAATCCAGCCTATATTTGCTACTCTGCTATTGTGTTAGTGAGCTTGACAATTTCAAAAGCAATTTTATAAATATCTACAGTATATTCGGAGGACCTTTTCTCTCTCTTTTCTTCCCATATAAATTCCATACAAAGACTTTAAAACTGCATTATTTTTTTTTTTTTTTTTTTTTTTGAGACAGTGAAACTTGAGACAGTGGAATAAGGTTATGTTATGTCGAATGTGTTGGAAATCAGTTGCCTAGTTATACACTCAATCGACACACAGCAATATTAACTGTCATTTACAATTTATAATTTACTAGTGACTAGCTAGCGACTTAGGGCCCTGTTGTGCCTTTCATTGGCAGAGCATGGCGAGCAAGAGGGAGCATAGACCTGAATGAGGGAGTTCAGGTAGTCAGGAGCTGTTTCAGTTGCTGTTTTGTATGCGAGTGTCAGAGTTTTCAATTTGATGCAGGCAGAAACTGGGAGCCAGTGGAGGGATATGAACAATGGACTGATATGTACTGTTTTGGGATGGTTGAAGACCAGCCATGCTGCCACCTATCACTTTATGCTTTTACTTTTACAACTCATCCAAATAGCACACATTCAAATAGCACACAGATATGAATTAGACATTTTGGGCACTTATGAACAAATATTTGTGATTGTGGCTGAGTAAACACTTACTGAGTCATTGAATTAAACTCTAGAGCTGTCATATTTTTGTTGTCTGAATGTATTCATCAAACATTCATACCAGGCACTCAAGGCAGAGGTTTGAACATTTCTTTGGTGAAATGATTAAAGTAGCACTTTACTGTGTGTTTTGCCCCTCAGCGTAACTCTGTTTAATTTTTTTTTAATATTCACACATATTCACACTTTTCCTCAAGCTGAGCGTGTGATCCAACAGATATTATTAGGCAATGTGATAGCAGCAGAAGGACCAGGCTCTTCCTCTGAGACACATCCATCAGTCATGGAGGGGGGAATCGCCTAAGTCCAGCAGGAGAACCAGCCGTGCACAATTAGTTCTGGCTCCAGCTCTGTCTACCTGATCTATGGCATCCATTTAGAACAGAGCCCAGCAAAGGCCCAGTCATTTCTTTCTGGCTTGCCAAGTGCATCAGAATGACTGCCTTATTATTTTTATAGTTGTATAGTGCATTTGGAAGTTCGGGAAAATTCCTCAATTAGAGGCCTCTGGTGACAATCAGGGTGAAATTAATCTTTCCAGTTCTAAATGTAATGTCGGATAAAATTAACTCTGAGATGCAGCTGACTAGCATGAGGGCAGAGGAGGTGAGTACACCTGAATGACAGAACTGGTTGAGCTGGATTGGCACTGTAATATTGTACAATACCAATGTGATGCGCAACAGATACTGTTCTTTTACCTCAATGATTACTATATTATAATCCCCACATGAATGACTTTGATGATCCCCTGACATTTCCTCTTGAGCCACAATGAGATTGAAATCTGTGGCTTTGAGTAAATTATCTCAACAACTATTGGATGGATTGCAATGAAATTTGGTAGACACATCATGTTCTGCTCAGGATAAATTGTAGCTTTTCATCTAAAATTTTAGTTTGTCCAAATCCCTGCAAAACTAAGCATCAGCTCCAGCTGTACCTTTAGTGCTAATTAGCAAATGTTATCATGATAACATGCTTACCTAAGATGGTGAACATGGTAAACAGTATACTTGCTAAACATCAGCATGTTCACATTGTCATTGTGCTGGCATTTCAATAAGAAGAGATCAGTTGGAAGTGTATGATATGTATTTATTGATGTCAGTGACAGAAAGATTTTTGGCGATTAGACTTTGGTGATGTGAAGCTTCTTCAAGCATAAGCCAATATGAAGATAGTAGATAGGACAGGATCCCGCCGGAGTCTAGACGCTAGTGATGGTGGAGCGGAGTCAGCAGGTGGTTGATGGAAACCTTTAGGACCCCCTGGATAACCTGGAGGTCATGGTGGTGATAGGGAGGAGGTGGGTTGTGCAATAGTAGGTCTGAAAGACAGAACGCAGCAATATTTAAAGAACAGCATCTGGGGACTGATTGGCTTGAGGAACAGGGCCAGAAAGATCATTGGTCAGTTATGGTGACATCAAAATTGTGAATGAACGGATTTTGACAGCATGGAAAAACGGAAGTAACGGAGAGAAATAGAACAGAGGGAAATAGCAGACATCCACCCAAAGTGGAATAAAGGCAGAACAAGAGGGAAGAGATCTTCCCTCTTGAGCTTTCATCAAAGCTTCATTAGTATTTATCTCAAAGTATAAAAAATTACACAATAAAGCCCACAGGCTTATTTCCATTGTGGTCCTCTAAGGAAGGACGGCGGTGGGGAGGTGCCAAGCCTGGCAAGATTGACAGGTGAACATACAATATCCACTTAATCACATAACAGAAATAATATAAACAGCCAACTCTGAGTTCATTTGTGCAAGGTCCCTATTCTGACAGACTATTTGTTAGCCATTTCTTCATCACCTGCTTAAAATTTCTCTCTGCCTTAATGAGTTTCAGTGCTACTGGAAATGTATTCCATTCAATTGCAGCTGTGTATAAAAAGGTATTTTTGCCCAGTGAAATTTGCCCTCTTGAATCTAAAAAGAATAAATCTGTTGAGCTGCCTCTTGTTGCATAGTTGTGATTGTCTCTGAAGTGATTAAAGCCGTTGGACAGATATTTGGGGACCTCATTATGAACAATTTTATGGGTAAATCCCATCTTGATTTGTATTAGTCTTTTTTCAACTGGAAGCCAATTAAGTTGTTGAAAATATGCTGAATCAAGATGTGTACAGGGAGGTAATTTTAACAGAACCCTTATTAACTTATTTTGGGTCATCTGGAGTTTATTTTTGATCAACTGTGGAGTACTGTTAAACCAGAAGGGTGCAGCATAGTCAAAGTGACATTAAGCCAATGCTCCAGCTAACATCTTTATCTATCCAATAACCCAATTTTTTTTCCAAGAATTTAGTCTTTTGGCAGATGATTTTAGTAAGGGCTTTCAGAACCATGGCCTCCCCTGATAGATGATTATCTAATGTACATCCTAAATAGTTCAATGCTAAAATAACAGTTTCTCCTACCTTTACCTTCATCACTGGGGTCTTTCCTAGTTTCATTCTTGATCCAAATAGGATGGCCTCTGTGTCCCTAGGTGAAGAGACAGCTTGTTATCAGACAGCCAAGTCCCAACATTTTAAAACTCCTCACTCAAAGACTTTTCCACAGCTGCTAAATCTTTATGAGAGACGAGAATAGCTGAATCGTCTGCATAGAGAAAAAGGTCAGATGAACGGGCATTCTTCATGTCATTTATATATAATAAAAAAAGAGTGGCCCTAGGACACTCCCTTGAGAGACCCCACGACTGATAGTTTTAACTTTGTCCCAAAGACATCAACAATCTGTGTTCTTCCAGAAAGGTAAGAATTGACCCATTTTATGGCCAATTGGCCTTTAGCTTAAACAGCAGGATACCATGATCTAAAGTATCAGAGGCCTTTTGAAGGTCTGACATGACCATTCCACAGACACTTCCTGTATAAACCCCCTTTCGGTATCTCTGCTGCATTATATAGGAACCTGTCAGGTATATTATCTAAACCTGTTGCTTTATTGTAATTCAGTTCATTCAGCTTCTTAAGGACCGTATTCTCCATTACTCTGTTAAAAGAAAATGAGTCAGCTTGAAGCCCTTGTTGAGAATAAAAGCTTTGTACCTGCATTTCTCTATACAGACCTGAATGACAAGGGAGATCCTTTACCAGATTGTTTGTAAGTGATGAGTTCAAACAATCCGCCACTTCACTTTTAACTGATGTAACATTACCAGTAATATCCAGACTGCTGAGTTTGGTTTTTAGTTGTTTGCTATATCCTAACTCTTTTAGAGATTTCCACGGTTTGCATGAGTCATTTCTGTGTTCAATCACTTTTTCACTTTCACTATCTCCCTGTTCTTCATTTCTTAATCTCTTATCTTGCAAAAAAAAACTGGACTCATCCCCGGTTTTCTTAAAAAGTGCAAAGCTTAAATTTCTTAACCTGATCATCTTTAAAATGTCATCCATTACCCAAGGCTCTGCTCTCTGTTTGATTCTGATAAACTTAATTGGAGCCATCATATCCACTTATTTTTAAAAAACTGATTTAAAATGTACCCAGGCTTTATCAAAATCATCACATTTCAATACAGTGGACCAATCTGCTTTGTTCATACTCTTAATGAGGGGAGCTTTGCTGTAGTTTTTCAGAGATCTTATTTTCACTGTATTGGCATTTAAAAACATTTTTCTGTTTCTCTCTAGTGGCATATATCAAAGAATGATCACTAAGACTATATTCCACCACTCCACTTTTGCTAATCCTGGTCCTATCTGACACCAAAATAAGGTCTATAGTAGTTTGAGTAGTAGATGTAACTCATGTGGGTTTCTTAATTAACTGATCAAACATTTTACAAAAATTTAAAAATGCTTCATAGATTGCAATGTTATTCTTGAGAATGTCCATGTTCAATTCCCCTGTAACCTCTGTCTTTGTAAAATTGTCACAATATGAACATGTGTCCTCAAGCAGTTCATAAAAGTTGCTCTGATTAGGAGGACGATAACATGTCCCCACTAAAATAGGCTTGTTTTTGGGTAAAATAATATCCAACCACATGGCCTCAACGAGCTCATTGTTTAAGTCTGTTCTGATGTTAAAATCAATGTCGGACCTCCTGTAAACACAAACACCTTCGCCTTTGCAGTTTCTACATCTCCTTATCACAGTGAAACGCTCAATTTCTATGTTCTAAGCTGGTTCTTAGATGAGCTTACAGTAGTGTCGACATCACTTCACTTACACTGGACCGGTACTCCTCTCCTCATCACAGCCAGAATTTCCACCGAGTGAAACCCAACTATCACACAGCCACACAGCTGGCACGAGCTTAGAGATGGGCCCCCTTCTGAGGGGCCTTATGAGGTCCCAGCATGAGGAGGTCATGTCCTCTCCACTACCATCGATCGAGATCCGTGAGACTGAGCCAGGGACCTTGCAACATCCCAAGAAACCAGTACTAAACCTGTGGTGATGACGTTAGTGTTTGCTCCTTGGCTCTCACTGGGGGGGGTTTGTTATTTGTTTGTCACTGTGGCGCAGGTGTTGCCAGGCATGTGAAATGAATGTATCGTAGATGATACTCTGACTGTGGCCAAAATGTTTATAAAAAGGATTTAAACCTTGCTGCTACATCATCGGAGCTACACCTTCCATGCCAATGTAGATATCTGAGAGGGAGCTTGTTGGTTCCTTAATATAAAATAAAGTTGTTAAAAATGAACAGACAAACAGAGTATTTAGCATGCCAATCTTGCCAGACACCATTTTGCCATGAATGATGTCATCTTGCCGCAAGATGCTTTTGATGCATGTTGTGTATGTAAGGAGAGTAAGGTGCAAAAGAAAGTGTTTTCTGCTGCTGAACCTGGAATACTGGTTTATATGTGTTCAGCTCAACTACTTAGTAGCTATTACTGGCTGCTTCAATCATATTGGACTGGAGCTGATCTGAGTGATTATTATTATTATTTTTCCTGAGTTTAATGGCTCACAGCAGCTTTGAGGAGGAACCTGAGGGAATCAGAAAGGTTAATAGTAGCTTGAAAAATATCAAGTTGTTGCATTGCTGCTCTTAATTTTTGTTTCAGAGTGTGTGTAGTGTGATCCTTTAGTTCATACAGAAAATTACAGTTGGCTCGGGGCCTAAAAAGAGCCTTAATTTTGTTTTTTCTGGATCATCTACTACCCAATTTAACTGTGTGACACCTTTGTTCAAAAGCAATAACACCATACTTGGCAAAGGGTTCACTGATACTCATTCAACTATCTGTGTATATATGTACCTAGTTTCACCTAATTCTAGGCTTAGTGGCATGGAGTCTTGATTATTATTCCATAAACAAGTGTAAAATGAGCTCAAATTAAGAGGTAATTGCAGTGCTGTTGAGCAATAACAAGATGCTAATGAAAATCCCAGGCTTATGATGTGACTGGGAGATTGCTTTTAAAATTGGGCTGCCTCACCAGTTTTGCTCTCTGTGGATGAAGGAATTAGACAGCCTGGGTATGGTTAAGGGAAGTCCTTGCTAATTACTCTCAAATCCCAGTGAAGTCCATTTGTGACAATAATTGCCCTGTGATTGCCTTTGTACCCTCTCATCTCACAACGCTGCTCATAATTTCTGTTTGAATTTCTTACAGACTGTGTTGTACTGCACTGATGGAGGTTTTGGGGATCTTGCTACATCAGTATTGTAATGGGCATATTAGTATGTTAGTCATTTGATAATAAATAAATTGACTGACAGTTGACAGGTAGTGAAAATTAAAATTAACAATATAAACCAAGAGCCAAAAATGCCTTGTATATAATGATGCTACTTTTATAGAAATAATCACATTCACAGTGCTTCCCTACCTACAAAGGTGGTAGACAGAGAAAATGGCTTCATTATATACAGTATATCTTCTTTATCTCCTGCACTCAAAGGTATTCTTACATTTTTAATGGCATCTTTCGATTTAATCTTAGCTCATGTGAAATCTAAACTTTTTTCATTATGTGAATGCTGTTGAATAGCAAGACTAATTTCTTTTGATTTCATGTGTCAATGTTATCATGATTTGATGTAGCAAGCACTTAATCCATAGCATATTGTAGTAGAATCAAGGTTCTAGTAGCTCATTACATCAGCTGACCCTGATTCATTGATTCAGACACAAGCAGAAAGTGAATATAAATTTACAATGACTGACTCAGAGCTCATTCGTTGGCCTGTCTTTGTCTTCAACTCAGAGCTGCAGGGAATTTCAACTCATAACAAAACAGTTTGTAGTCTAAAATTCAACTGAAATTCAACTGAAATGAATTATGGCATGCAGCCACCGGCTTTAATCAAACATTTATTCAAACCACACCTACTGTCAACCATTGCTCCTGCTGTGAGTCTCTCACAGATTGTCCTGTAAATGAGCCATCTGTCAGTCCAAATGACCTCAACTCCTGGTTCTCTTGCATCAGACAATGTGAACCCTAAACAGACTGTAAAAATAAGGCAACAACTGATTATTTTATTTCTTTGGTTTGGACCAAGGAAAGAAAATGTTCCCTCACATTGGTCAGTGATATAAAAGTAGATGTATTCTTTTGACACCTGATGATATAAGCCCAAGACTGTCTTTCCCAAAGAAACAAAATGTCCTCTTCACCATTCAACGTGGACAAACATCCTTATCCAGAGTTTGGCTCCAAGCAGCTAAGTATCCATCATCCCCACTGAGTGGTGTTTTTGCCTGCTGAGTCAGTCTTTATCATTCTGTGTAGCGGTGCTTCTGGCTCAGAGATAAACTGATAAAGTGATGGGTTTAGGTCCTCCTGGTCTGCTGTCATAAACTGATAAATTGTAGCAAGAGTTTCTCGGCAATAGGTAAGGTTTTTCAAAACACAGTGTTTGAGGTGCAGTTATCTGATGTCATGCCACCACAATGTAAAACAATATAAATGCAACAAAGCTAACATATTTATGATCATCAAAATGCAAAAAAATCAGTTTTTTACCATTTTATGTTCATAAGTTTTGGTAAATGGTTTCCTATAAACATTTGAATCGTAGAATTCACTTACGTACATTTTCAAATGGTTTATGCTGAACTGTACTACAGCAAACATCATAAACTGTATGTATCAATATACAGCATGTTCATCTTTGGTTTGTGTATAAAATCATCAGCTTTGGATGAGATTTGAATTTCATTAATAGCATGGTGTTGTGTTGTAAATTGTTGTAAAACAACACAGTTTTGAAAAAAGACCTAATTATTAGGATAGACCATACTCTCACTGAGAACTAAATTACATGGAATTCTGGGCTGCAGTTTGTAAATCAAAAGATGCAAGAGACTTCTGATGCCAACGTGCCAAGATAATTATGAGTACTTCATGTAATGACTCAAATGACTGTGTAATTGAAGGATCCGAGCATCAATGTTCACTAAAAACAGCACTGGTTATCTATTTTCTAGGAACTTGTAGGTGTGAGTCTCCTTGTTGTTTGCGATGTTTATGACAAAGTACCAAAATAATGACATTCCCATCAGCTGTACTTTGTGTTTAGCGCTATTTAGCAAATGATAGCATGCTAACACGTTAAGCTAAGATGGTGAGCATGCCAAACATCAGCATGTTAGCAATATGATTGTGAGCATGTTAGCATGCTGACATTAGCATTTAGATCAAAGCACTGCTGTGCTTTAGTATAGCCTCACAAAGCTGCTAGTGTGGCTGTAGACTCTTAGCCTTATTATGAATATAATGAGGAAACATTCTCAATTAACGTATCTGCAATACATTCACCAAAATCATATTTTAAATATATTTTATATTTTATTTGTTTTCTTACAATATCTGCTCTCAAGGCAAGAAGACTTCCTGCAACAAAGGATCACTTCATATAATGACACAAATTCAGTTTCAAATTGGTACTGTTACCGATGCATCATCATCATCCCCTGTCAGTGTTACAACTGCCAAGAAACTGGACAATCAATAATAAAAGTGGCAGTTCCCTTTCTTATTTCCTAAAAAACATTGATGGCATAATTGGCATATCTAGTCTAGTTAATGTGGTCAATATTATTTGAAAATTCATGTGTTTTGGTGAAAATTTCAGTCAGTGAGTTCATACTTGGAGCTCATAATTTTGAATTATTGAGACAACACAATATCTTCTGTCACTCTATTCAGGCTACAGTAATTTGTTGAAACTATGTGTTAACACTAACTATCTATGTTATTTAATATTTGTGTTGGTTAAAGGGCTATTTTAACCTTTGATGGGTAGCCTAAGTGTATATCAGTAAACTGAGTGGGGTACTGTGCTGTTGCTCTGTTCTTTGAATAGGTAGAGTGAGTTGTTAACTGTATTATATTGATACATTGAAAATATGGCATACGCTTGATTTTTTTCTTTTTGAAGGTGAAGAGAGCAGCATTGGTACCACAGTAGTAGTAGTAATGTCATCTCCCTCCTTAATGATATGTACATTTGGTTTTATTTGAGGTTCATAACACTACATTGTACTAATCAGTTGTTGGCTCATTAGTTTGTTATTCACATGCACTAAAAGTCACCAGAATGCAGGATATCAAGTCTTTGTAACTAAAATTTTCTTAGTGGAGGACCCGAGACCCCTCGCTTAAAAAGTGTCCTGACTGGGGCTATATTTCGCGCTTAATTTCCCGGCCTGAATGATTTTCCCAGTCCAGCCGTGAGGACAAGGATGAGAAACGTCTTGTGAGTGGGGAGACATTCAGCTCATCCTTGCCTGGGGAAGTGTGGGTGCAGTGTCTCTTTTGTCTGCACTGGTCCCACGAGGCATGTACTGAGGGCACAGAGCACTATATCTGTCACAACTGTGACAATGAATAAAAAAAGAGAATTTATCTTAGTAATCAGATATCTTAGTAATACAACAAATGAAATGTGTTAGTTATATTGTTAAATTTTCTTTAAAAGTTATACTGTTCATACTGTTGTTGTAAAATGATGAAACTGAAAATGAAATTTAATCATAGTTGTAACGCAAGTCAAAGTCAAATTATACCAAAGTCGTTCGACATTCATACAAAATAGTGCCTGAAAACACACATGAATCATTGATCACAACGAAAATTAGTTTCTGTCTCTAACAGTATCTTTTAAAATGACATTCATCTGAAAAGTGTTACTTTAATACCAGCTCTCCCCTATTCCAATGTTGAGAAAATACTCATTTTAATTCAACCATAACCAGTAATAAAAGAGGAAGGACATCTTTCTAGTCTCATTTTGCAGAATTAGAGATAGAGATTTTAATTTCTCCCAAACCTTCCAGTTTGGTAAGTAAATCATAGTGCTTCTTTTTCCATGTGATACTCAAATTTGTACCAATAACACCTGTACCCATAAAATTTGACACTAAGCTTGCTTGTACGTGTTAATGCTTTGATTTAAATTATTTTAATTTGACAGAGTTTGATCTTTATTTCAACTCAGGCTGTTTTATTAATATAAATTGTTTGGTGTGTATGCAAATACTTTGTTTTGTATTCCTATCCACACCTAAATACATCCTCTCTGACCTCTGATTACAGGTGCGTCTAAAAGTAACTTCACTTGAAAGTTGGCACTGCAATTTGGTTTGGAGTCAATGTAATCTTGGATGCCAATGAGTCAACAACCTGTATTAATGGTCAACAACATGTTGTACTGTATTTTCCCACAGGTAGGCTGTAGTACACAAGGTCATTTAGAAAAACAGTTAACTGCACACACAGTTTAATGGCTGTAATTATCCTTGGAGTTAGGTCTGTCACCTTCCACATTTGTGCATCTCAAGGGACTTTAATTTGTTCTGAGCTTTTGTTTGCCCTAATTTGGCTGACAAAACCAGTGAGACCAGTGAGAAAATGTATGTTACTTTTGGCCACATTTTAGTCACATTTTAGGTTTTAGTCTAGTTTTAGTCAACAAATATAGACATTTTAATTTTGTTTTGTGAAATTTAAGTCTAATTTTTGTCATGTATGTTTAATTTTTATGTCTTCTATTCAAGGCTGGATTCACTCACTTAAATCTTTAAAGTTATATTTACTGTTTGGGTTTAGCTTGAGATGAGCTACTAAAATACTGGATAACCTTAAGGCATATTTCTTTAGCCAACATCTAGAGGAAGAGATGGATGACCACCAACAATAATCTTGTACTAAGTGGAAAGTAACCAAGTAAATTTACTCAAGTACTGTAATTAAGTACAAATTTGAGGTACTTGTATTTTACTTGAGTATTTCCATTTGATGCTACTTTATACTTCCACTTCACTACATTTCAGAGGGAAATATTGTACTTTCTGCTCCACTACATTTATTTGACAGCTTTAGTTACTTTTCAGATGAAGATTTGACACAATGGATAATATAACAAGCTTTTAAAAGCACATTGTTAAACGTTTCCAACATTTTTGGCTTTTGACATCTCACAAAAAGCATTGTGTAGTCAGGGTCACATTTCAGATGTCTCTGAGTTGTTAACAGCTCCACCAAATAGTGATTTTTCCCTCTAAACTTCTCATATGGTTTAATTTAAATAAATGCTAGAATGATCCAATATTTCACCAAAAAGATTAGATCTAAAAGATTAGAGAAAAAGTCCTAATAACTTTAACTTTGTTTTTTTTCTGTCCTCGTCCCTTTGAAGGGGCCCAACCCCTAGGTTGGGAACCACTGAACTAAATTATTTAACTGTATATAAAGTAGTGGAAACTAGCTCCACCTCCAGCAGCTACAAGAGTAACATGCTGCTCTAACACTGACGCTTCAGTATTAATAATCTAATGATGTCATATATAATAATATATCAGTCAGAGGGACCAAACCACTACTTTTACTGCAATACTTTAACTACATCAAGCTTCTAATACTTATACTTAAGTAGGATGCAGAGCTTTGTAGTATTTTTTATGTTGCTGTATTGGTACTTTTACTTCAGTAAAGGATCTGGATACTTCTTCCACCACTGCTTGTACTCATTCCTACCACATGAAAGACAGCCAACTGAGCATATCATTATCCTTTGATAATACTATATAAATGTCAGTGTGCCCATTTTCATGGTTTGTCTCAACTGTTTTGGGAATTAGACAGGATGCGGCAGCATCTTGTCTAATTGCAGGACTCTAGATGAATTAAGTCCATAGATCTGTTCATTTCTTTCCTTTGCAAAAACTTAATGTTACCAAAATGTAAGGTGTGCATTTAAACTGCAACTAGTTCAATTAGTTCATCCATAGTTCATTATTATTTAGTTTCATTTGTATGTTCTCATTTTCAAAGATAACTTTTTATTTAGTTGTCAAATAATATTTTTACCCATGGTTTTGTTGATGTCATGTGACCACATCCTATGATTGGTATTCATTTATTTATAATCAGGAGGTTATCAATCACTTGTAAAAAAAAAAATCACTTGAACATGACCAATAAAAGAGCTAGTGTTGGATGTGCTTATTATCAGCAGAGCATAAATGTTTCTTCTTGTTAGGACTTATTGTATTAACCTGAACTATGCACCACGTATTGATGTGAAATTGAGGGGTAAACTTACTTATCATGGAATTTGCCCCACATTCACAGTGGTATGTATGCCTGAAATGAAGCCATGTGTTTGACAAGTCAAAATGTAGAGACTGCTATGACACTGCTAGAGGCATCAGTTAGAAGAAAAACATGAGTGTGTCACTTCTAGTCAGACTTATTACTCAGAAAAGATGTTCATTGCTTCATACAGTGCACTCCCCAGGAGTGAGATGTTTTCTACTTATGATGGGTTTTATAGGCTATTTGTAATAAATAGGTGCAACTTGTGAGTGTGTGTTGCACCAATAACTACAGGAGCTACACATCTAAACATGACCATGCTAGTAAATAAACCATAGGCTAATAAACATTAATGCCATGAATAGCCTGTATATGGCTTGAATGTGAAAAAACTGTTACAGATGACAATGATTATACAGTAGTGGTGACTGTTTAAATTTAGAATTATTACCGTACAGCAGCACATAACTGACCTAATGTATTAACTGAGGTTTAGTGTGTGTGTGTGTGTGTGTGTGTGTGTGTGTGTGTGTGTGTGTGTGTGTGTTGTTGACCAGGAGACGATTGGTCTGGTGGCTGACTGTGCCAGAAGCTGACTTGCTCTTCTCCAATGACATCTGACCACCTTTGCTATGACTCACTGTGTGATTTGTAAGACTATGCCATGCTGATGGCTTTTGGAATTTGTACATTTTCATGCCAGTGTTGTTAATCCAGTTTAGCGCCTGTTTATTTTTAGGCTGGGAAGTTGTTGTTCCTTTTCTTTTCTTTTTTTTAGATTTCATTATGTTATATTTGTTACCTTCCTACTTCCATTTTTCCTACCCTGAGGCCAATTTTACTCCATTTTTTTCACCACATTGTGAACAAAAACATAAGTCGTTAGATTACACAACCTGTCATTTTGGCTGCTTGAGACTCGGGGAAGATGAGTTCATTTCATGTTGTGACTGAGCATAATAATCAGCATACACTGCTATGCTGGCAAAATGACCTTGAATGCTATCAATTTATGAAACAGGGTCTGCAGCAGGTATGGTATTACCTGTCCTGGCAGTGGGGGTGTCCTGGGAACCCCCACAGGTTCTTTTGATGAATGAAGTCTTTGTTCACTGAGTGTCGGTGCTCATGCGTGAAGGAACGTCTCTCTCTTCTCCTTGCTATTCAAGCAGGTGAAGAACCTGAGATAACCCTAATGCAACCTAACACTGTGTACATAAGATTTTATTTTCCCTTCAGTTTTACAGATTTGTGCTTAATCTATAAACATGTGGGTGATTGCATTCTTCCTACATTCTTCCTAACAAAAGTAGAGTTAATGTCTTTCCTTCCTTTCTTTACCCACAGTGGTGGATGTATGTGGGCAGGCTGACAATAGAAATATTGTACTGAAAAACAAGAAGGGTCATTTAAGTTCTATGTAAGAGTTATTGTGAATATAGTTTACAATAACAGTGACTTTTGTGAGGCATGGAAAATCACTGTATTTAAGATGGTTCTTTTAAATATAGAGCTATGAGTCAATTAACTAAACTTATGTCATTTTTAATAAAGCACGTCAACCATTTTACTATTTCAACATTAATACATCTGCATCCTTTTAATTTGAGTCTCTGTAACACAAGTGCTGGAACATTTGATGGCAGGCATTGCTTGCAGTGCCCCCAGGTGGTGTTTGCTACTCACAACATCAAGAAACCAATTGAATTTAATGACTCCTGCACCAGTACACAGCAATAATATGTTACAGACTCACAACATTACTCTCTCTACTGGGTAAATAGCGCCAGTTTAACTAGAACCCGCTGCTGATTTCTTGAAAAATGGAACAAAGTGATCACAAACAACGGATTGTTCCCTTCTCTAGGGGTTGTTGAAAGGAATTTTGGGTAAATATACTTCATCATAACATGATCTGAAGATGGCATTTTCCTTTTTGTGAATTTACACTTGCATCTTTAATAATCTGTGGCTTGTCACTGATGAGCTTGGATGCACATGTTATGACATTTGACGGGGTATTTGCCTTCCAAATGTCAGCCAATCATGCAGTTTACTCTCTGGAACGGCTACGTGCACTTCAGCATCATTCGCCAAAGGAGACTTCAGGAGATGTTGAGAGCAGATTCTTTTATTCAGACTCTTACACAAGAGGCAGCGTGGTTACATGAACATTGATTTCTGGGTCTGTGGTTAACGCTCCAGACATACAGAGACACAAAATACAAGTGATAACACAAAAGGGCTCATAAAATGTGTCTTATTTATCCAGATAGGAGTGAAAACACGCCTTTATTGGCACGACATCATTATAGATTTTTCCAGACATTCAGATTTTCATGATTTTCTCTCATCTCCTTATTTTCCCTCATTTTCTCCACTCCTTTGAGCATGCTTTTGTAGCCATTATCATCATTGTGACATAGAAAAGTGGCCTCAAAATATTCACATTTACATACGACAACACATAATAAACTTCACTAATGGAAGTGAGAATATTCTGTTGTCGTCCATACTAAGCAGGGAGTGTTAATTTAGGCAAAGCTTGATGTCTAAATAAACAGGTGGCCTATCTGTGGCATATAAAGAGTTAAATTTCTAATTAAAGTAGTGTGAGGCGGCGTTGATAGTGGTGTCTGAGAATTACAAAGCGCTGGAACTTTTACTATCGCCATTTAAAGTGCAAGTCTCCGCTTAAACCCTGGATGTGTTTAATTAAATAGCAGTCAGGAACTCATCACACTGATGTTTAATTTTTTTTTTCTTCTTCTTTTGTAGTCAAGGTGATGACAAGCAGAAATGGAAAAAAAGACAAGAAAATTATTAGACAGGCTGCTTCTTCCTCCTTCCTGTTTTATTAAGAAACAATCAAGTGAACAATCAAGGGAACTTGTGATGTATGTAGGCGCAGTGAGTGCTTGCAGAGCTAATTTCATCTCTCTGACTGAACACTTGCCTAATTTAATATCATTTAACTGACAGTTGCTTGTAAGGATTATCATATTCATTAAAAAGTGAGACATTTTTATCTCTCCTCAACAGACTATGGATACATTCGTGATGGACATCTATATGCAGTAGCAACTGATGCTTTTTGTGTGAAAGGCATTTACACCCAGTAGTTGTCAGTTTATTTTTTATGTTGCATGTAAATTTCAGTGTTTTTCACTTATTATTTTGCCAAGAAAAATCCAGGGAGATCTGTCGAACTGCATGTAAGGCTGCATGTATATTTCTGGTGCTTTTTTATTGCTGACAATCCTGGATTAGCAACTTGGGGTCAGGATCAGCAAAGCGGGTAGCTGCCCCAGAGGGCAAGACCCTCAGGAGCCCAGGTTCACTGAGTGCCAATTGGTCTGTGGTAATTTGATTAATTGTAAAACTGTTTGGGACTATGCACCACTAAAGCACAGAATCAGCTGAAATGATAGGAGCCTTCAGATAGGTCCTTCGTTTCCAGGGAACAAAGTGCTGCGTTACCGTTCTGCACAGAAGTTGCAGGGAGGTGGTCAGGGTTGATGGTGGGCGTATGAAGTGAAAAGCTATTACACCGAACATCAGGGCTCACATAAATGTGTGGTTATGTTTATTTAGCCAAGACCTTGATCTTCCCCAACCTTAACCCAAAGTGTTGTGAGTGCCCAAACATAACCGTAAAAAGATGAATCATGCTTAAGTTGCTAGCAGATACTGTAGGAAAAGGAATAAAATACATTGTCAGTCAACATTTTGCAGATACTCTCAGGATCAACATTTTGCAACTTGACCGATATGTTCATTACAGCTGCAGGATGTGCATTTTTTTCTTCATTCTTTGGTTGATATATCTTTCTTAGCATATCTTAATATGGCAAAGGCAATATAATAGTTTAAGAACAATTTCAAGGAGGGTTAGATATTATTCTTATATGGTGTCAAACTACTACACTGAAATCATGTTTTAAACGTGGTCAATGTCCAGTGCAACTATGAACATGGCAGTCTCATCAAGTAATTTACACTGGAAAGAACAATAACATATACATCACATTCACCTCAGTCATATATACAGTATGTAAGGAAATGAAAATGGGTCAGCTTTGACTAATGCTGTTGTGTACTGTGTCATCTGTGCATTCATGTTCATATGAAGGTCACTGAGGCTGAAGAGGTAAAAGAGAGCCAAGATTTTAATAACTGTGCAGCAGCGGTAGCAGCAGCAGTGGCCACTTTTGTGCAGCGAGACACTCGATGCAAGGTCAGAGCCAGGAGTGGTGTGACCGTTACATCTATGGCTTTACAGAAACTGAATTAATTCAGAATTTTCAAGGGCTACTTTTAACTGTTTCTGTTTAGAAGTGCAGGTCCTGTGATTCAGACTGAGGTCACATTGACACAGATCAGCTATGTGTGATTTGCTATAGGAGCACACATAAAAGTGGCCTGAATTAGAATGAAAAAATGTCAGATTCTGTATGTTCTGACTGCCAGGAAATTAAATGTACTACAGAAATGTATTTCTTTCCTCCTTTTAATGATCAATCAACATTTAATGGCAAATAAAAATGGACAATACTGAACACAGTGTTTGTTGTCAAGACATATTAAGTGAGACTGAAGGGAAATCGAACTCTTCGTCTTTAGACGAAAGAGCACACGGATGCAAACACGTGTTGTGCACAGTTACAGAGAGGAAGCAGCTCTTTGATCAGTCCGAGACCAGAAAGGAGGATGAGAAGAGAAGCAGGTGATACAGAACGAGAGAATTACTCATGCAAAAAACAAACTAAAATTCAAGCCATGTCTCTCTGCTGGAAATATTAAGTGACAGGAAGACCTTTACTTTCTCATTTAGCCAAACAGTTTTGACACATTGTTCCATGGTCCGTCACAAATGATCATTTCATTTGTGATGAGGCTGGCACGAGTCATAAATCAGTATTTATGAATGTGCCATGTAGCTGCAAGGAGACTGCAGTCAGGCCTTATGAATGTGTTAATCATCAGGTTATTAAGTGAGCAAGTTTAATTCCAGGCTCAAGGGACATTTAAAGCACTCTTGCTTCACTGTCGCGTATTATTTATAACTGTACTCTTAGAATTACATACCATCCACATTATATATCAAATGGTGTTTTAAGGGTGACTTTCCGCTTTAGCACTAGATCGTCATTTTTCATTCAGCTCACCACTGACATGACATGAACTTACTTGCTCCTAGAGGGTGGAATTCTTTCCCTGTGGTCAGCTTTTTTTCCCTTCTACATCTAGAGCAGTCAAATGAAAATCACTTTTTTGTTTTCTGGTGCTACTCCTTTATTGAAGAAAACACTTCCTTATCTTGTTGATGTTTTTTTAACAAAGCTCAGTAATAGCTGAAGGAAATAGCCAGTCATCTCTGTTACAAATTGTACTCCTCATGGCCAATTCTAATACAGTGAATTGTGAAATCCTCCAGACTGTGAAATGTTTAATTGAACATTTGCTCCTCTAGAGGTAAGTACTTTTTTTTTCAACAGAAAGCATTTGTCATGTCCATTATGAAAAATGTAACAGCTGCAAAGCATGTCATAGCATAAAACTATCAAACAGCCCCGGGATACTTATCACATGATAATGAAAATATATAGCTATACTCACTATAATAGCTACATTCAGTCCAATAGCGCTGCTTATATACTCGTATAATACTATATGCTCTGATGAAATGAAATCAGGAACATAAGAAGTTAGATTGTTTCAGAAACATTTTGGTGTTTTAGTCTATCAGTGTGTATACAAGAGCACACACACACACACAGTATCCTCTGACCTCAAGGCATAAAAGATGTCAAGAAAAACATGAACAGAGCTAAAAAGCCAGCCTTCCCTACCAAGCATGAAAGGAAATGGTCAGTATTGGAATTAACAACCTTGTAATTTCTTCAGATACTAACAGACTGCACTAGTCTGGAGTTCCCCTGGCCATGCTCCATACCTCTACTTACTCACACTATCTCTAAGGTCATAAATGTGTGGATGGGCCCGCATTCCTTAATTAGTGTCTCTCTCTCTTCCTCTCCTTTTTATTCACGAGTATCTGAATAGTCAGAAGTGCCTACTAAAATGGGTGAATATATGTATCTTGACTTGCCTAACCACTGTTAACCTTTATTGTGTTACAGAACCCTTTCGTTATTCTGAAAGGATAGGAAAATTCAGAATCTGCTTTAAATCCTGTTAATTTACAAGTTACCACATTGCCACCTAGTGACCATTTCAGAAACAACTTTCTAAGATGATATAAGTAACACCATATTATTGAATTGATTTATTTGATATTAACCACCACGTGTATTGTTTAGTTATGGTTTCATTGCTAGGATCATATAGACCTTAGATGTGTTCAGCTGCAACATAGTTTTAGCTACAGGTTAGAAAATTAAGATTTATTCTATACTTATTTGGTTAATCAATATTATGCAATTTCTAAGTGTTTTCCCTCTGGTTTTCATATGTTAACATTGATGACAGAAATGAGTGAGTATCCAATTGCAGGCGCATAGCCTTCAAATATTCTCCCTAGATAGGGTAAGAATAAAATTATTCTCCCTTTTAGCTGAAGACCAGTTTTTCTCTTCACATAAAGAAATTAATTAATAATTGAGGCATTCCCTCCAGAAGAGCGCCAAGGATCTTCTTTCCTCCAAAACATGCCTATTAGACTATAAAAACTTTTACAACTCTATGTCTGGGCTTCTTCTGTTTTCTCTGGGCCTTGCCAGCTGTTATGGCCCATTCATTGCGTTTCACGCTTGTCTTTTTCGCTTTTACTGAAAGCTGAAAGCTCTATAAAGAAACGCTCAACTAAGATAAAAGACTGCAAAGATGCCTAAAGCCACAAGCCAAGTATCAGTTTAGCCATTGCACGCCGTTAGCCATTTGGATATCTATTTTTTTTGTAATCTCCTATTTTTATCATGTAGTTAAATTTTGTTTTTCTACTATTGCAAATTGTTTTTCACTTTAGGCACTTAATCCTCATTTCATAGTTAATTTGAGTTGCTTCCTCCAAGTCTGCAAAGACTGTCTTCAAGTCAAGTCAAGTCTTCAAGTCAAGAACCTTTTTATTGGTAAGAGCTCCATCATCATACTCTACAGACTGCAACTGAACACATCAAAACCGAAAACACACTACCCTACTGTGTGTTTAATATGTGGTCTCAGCTAGTCTGAGCCTAAGTGTTGGGTTAACTCTCCTGAAGAGTCGTGCTTCACTAAACCTACAGCGGTTCTCATCTGGCTGTCACCTCGGCAACCTGAAGATCACCAAGTCTGCCTCGCCATGCTTGGCACTTGTTGGAAAGTTCACCTCGTCATCAGCCCTCCATCACTATGGAAACAGTAGGAACCTAACTATCTTTCATGTGTTCTGTCTGAGAGTTGATGCAAAGAGCTAGATCCTGAATAATCTTTTTTTTTATTGGCTTTAGTTTGATCTATTTGCCCCTCACTGTGCTTTAACTTGTTTTTGATAATCCTCAATTTCATTCATTAATTCTGTCAACAATAACTTGTTAGTTTTCATTGATTGATTGATTGATTCATTCTTTCATTCATTCTATTTGTATGTATGTGTATATGTTCATTTGTTCCCTATTCATCCCTATCCCCTGGTAGTTCACTAAATATCTTGATTTATCTTGATTTAAGTCATGGTATTTGGGTATTTAGATAGATACTTAGACAGAGATCTCTGTATCCGAGTTCACAACTTTCAGATATAAGACTGATTGATTTGGTTTAATTATTTTTCTTCAATTAAAGAGTGGTGCCCCTATAATCTTATGAGTGCATACTATTCCAGGTGTAGTCATAATATTGCTACACCACGTTGGCTTTGGCTGGGTTTTTACAACCTTATATACCAGCCAAGTCCCCTCTGATAGATGATTAATGATCCACTGGCTTGCTTTGCCAGAATGGGGCCATCTACATAGTGACTTCATCACTTTAGACAGTGAAGGGCAAAGCCCAATAACATAGGTTGTAGTATCAATGAAATGGGATTTGCAACGGGAGGATTTGCTTGCCATCATATTGAATTTTTGTTAATACTCTCAGTGGACATGCATATGTGGAAAGCCAGCAACACTTATCTGGCCCATTTGAAAAGTCTTTTAGTGTAAAGAGACATTAAAGCTGCACCAATCAATATTTTTTTATTAGCAATTGATCAAATGACTATGTGTAATGTGAAAAGGGGTCACTCGTGGTGAAGAATCCACAGAGAATTACCACCCATTTCTGTGGTTCCTCTCAGCTCTAAAGAGCTTTTAAGCCTCCTTTATCTCATTGTTTTGGTTTTCCAGCCTTCAAACTCTGTTCTCATCAATCCTGTTTCCAGCCAAAGCATATCTTTTTCAGCAAAAAGCTTTGATAAACGCACCGTACACTACCTGTTCAGGCAGCACCAAATGGAAAAGACAAAGTTAGCAACTAAGTGGTGAATAAAAGTTGAACATCTAGCAGTTAAAAAGTTATACATTTTCCTATCAGTAACAAAAAAGTTGCAGACCCATTGTGTCATTTATAGTTACATTTCTTGAGATGTGTTAGATACACTACCATATATCCAACAGAAATTTATCATAATCCTAAATTCCATAGGAACAACACAGCTGTCATTTCTGAACTGACTACCAGATACATGTTTTAGCCAACTCAGACAAAAAAAAAAACATGAATGGGGGTCCTGCCACCATGCGCTGCATTCACTGATGCGAGAGAATCCATTAAAAATTGGCCCATGTTGTGCTAGTGCATGCTTTCTGGGCTCTCTGTCTTCTCTGTCTTCTGTTTCTCCTCTGTTTCTGCTGCTTAGTGAGTGCTTTCACCCAAAGTGGCTTTATACTATATTATAAGGTATATTTCTGGGAGAATCAGCGTGAAATGATATGAAATGACCTGTGTCCATTGTCTGCCTCGAAAATTGCTCAAGTAATTGGTTTTGTCTTCAAAAGGCCTTTGCCTTACTTCATCTTTATGTATTACGTGCAGCTGGCGGCTGATGCTTCCTGCCATTCCATTGTATTCTCAGGTGAGCGAATGAGTTATTAAGTCTGGTAAACATGTCCCACCTCCACCAAGATAAGGGGGGGATTTTAAAAATGATGGATAACAAAGGAGATTAAAAATAAACAAACCTTGGCGGGGGAGAATATAAAATTTGAGAGGTGGGTGGACTGCATGCTTAAGAATGTTTGTTTCATTTATGGAAATCGTTCAAGGCCTATTTGGTTCTTCTCAAATGGAAAAAAGCCTCACTATCCGTTTCCTGCTGATCAAGCACTGATTATGCAATATCCTTGAATATCAGTGAATTCCAGGCAGTGATTTGAGACATGGATTACACCTACCGTGTCAGTCACAGAATCTGCTGTTACAGGTAGGACGTATGTCTCCTTGCAGCGCAGTGGGAAACAGCGTGGCATTGACTGCTTTGATCATGATGGCTGGTAAATAAATTATGCACATGCTACACATCAGTTATTCCTCTTGGCCCTCCAACCTGTTGTACTGAAGGTTTTTCAGGCACCAATGAAAAAAAAAACACAGTAAACAATCTTGAGCTGCAGGATTTCACCAGCCAGGGGCCTTGCATGTCAGCTGTAACACAGTAGCAAGGACAGAAACCCATCTGCCAGAACCATCACAGCCCAACACTGCAAACTTCTTTCACTTGTCAATTGAAACTATTTTTCACTCCTGACATCTGTGTTGGCTTTCCATCTTGTCCGTAAATTGAATCTCAGATCCTCCTCCCCCTAGTTTTCTCTGTAAAAATGAAAGACACACATAGAATCCACAAACAAGACTGAACCCAGAGCACCAAAGGATGAATTTATGGTCCTGTGGTGCAGCAAATTGTATTTTTCCCTGTCCCAGCTTGAGGATATATTGCCTTTAATTAATAAACATGAAGCAAGTGACTTCATTCTGGCATCTGGAGACATTTTGCAAAAGGGTGCGCCATGAGTTTACTTCATGATTTCTAATTGTAGATATACACTCTAAATGCAGATAAACATATATATATATATATATATATATATATATATATATATCCATACACCAAGGGAAAGAGAGAAATGAACAGATTGTGAATCTGATTTATTTTCAGACAGAGAAAACCAATATGAGCATGCAAGGGGACTGCCCATCTTAATATGTACTGTGAATTATACATTTCATTCACATCCACAAACACCATGCATTAAATTGGATATGCTGACAGTTCTCGTTGTCTGGCTCACCTGTGCCTCCAGTCATACATTTATTCCAGCACTGACACTGACTCACTGCAGAGTTAAAACTCAAAGACAGTTGCTGATACACCTTGGCACACTCCATCTGTGAAACCCATTTCAGGAGCAAATAGAAAATTGAAAAAGTGCGGCCAAAGCTAAACATCGGATGGGACAGGATTAAGTTTCATATTGTTTCTCGAGTGTTTTGATAGCTAATGAGATTTCATCAAGTGGGGGGGGGGGGCTGTGGGGATGGAGATGGGCCACAGTAACCAAATGTCAACTCTGGGTGTTGAATTAGCGCTTTGACAAAGTGGAAGTGGGGACAGGGACAGCTGTGGTGCCTGAGGATGGAGCTGGGACTGATGGGAAGCACTGAGGCAGTTCACCGCTGCAACAGAAAAAGAGAAAAAAATAGTTGTCCCTCTTCACGGCTGTTCAAACCAGGGCGATGCAAATGACTTTATTACTACTGGGAATGTAATTCATACAATCAGCTGACTGGTGAACCGATGAAGATGCTATTTATAATAAGTGAGAATGACATAACAGTGCTGGATTGAGTTCTGTCTGTGCTACTGAGGTACAGAGTGTGGCCCTGGGCTGGAGTTTATGCTGTCATGTTATTTAAAATCACTTTTGTTTGCATGTTTGTAAATAGAGAACTGCATAAATGCTGAATTCGGTTTATCCTTGAATGAACAATGTGTATCTTGAGCTTTCATTGTGACTCACGAGGCTTTACATCGCTATGCAAGGAGCTTGGAGAAGGAATACCACCCACTTTCACATCTCTTTGAGACTGTCATCCTAAACCAAAGACTATTTTCTTACTGCCAGTCATGCAGGGATTGTACTTCAAGGTCTGCCAAGGTTGAAAGCGAAAGATGTAGCCCATATAAGAAGCCTTTCTCGCACTTCTTTCACTCTTGACATTATGTATAACCTTGCAATCTCCTTTAATTTCAATATTACAAATTGGCAGATCAGCGCTGCGCGCAGAAATCATGCAGCGTTGAATTTGTCACACACAAACGCACTTTGTGAAAAGGTCACCGGAGCAGTGTGTGATGTGCACAGATCTGGATCTTTATCGTAAGTGACAATGACATCAAGCTAAGTAATGAAATGGATGGAAGAGGCTGTGGGGGGGGGGGGAGTAGAGTGACTACTGTTTATGCCACGGCTGTGTGAAAGGACTGTGGTATGTAAGTTCTGTAAAGACTCTGCAACAAGCCCTGAAGCACAGCTTTCCCTTCCAGCAATGCTGCTGCAGTCTCTCAGCACATCACACTGAGGATTGATTTTCATGTAAGAACAGACTTTAGAGCATAATTATTCTCACAAGCTTCAAATAGAAATAAACAATCAAGGCAAAAAATGTAGGTCGCACATGACAATCTTGCAAATGCAGATAATTAATTCATTATTGTGATGTAGAGGCTGCTTTTGCAGTTGTGTCTAAATGGATAATTAATCAGCAGCATTGAAGCACTGCAGGAAATTTCGACTAATGAGAAACAAAAGAATATATAAACAGTTTTGAATTCAAATGGTAGAAAAAGTGAGGCGGAAGAGAAAGGTGAACATGACGGATGAAGAGTGTGTAAATTTATTTTACCTCTCCGTGTGAGGAACTCTGGGTGCCACAATTTATTTGCAAGCCAGCGTCTTGCTTCATAGTCTTCTATCCAGTAAAAAGGAAGTCAAGTAGCGTGACAAGATTACATGGTTCGAGGGGAATTGCTTTTCACACTTGTGGACCTGAAGCTGAAATATGCAAGTATACAAAAATCCAAAATGCTAAAGCACAGAAAGCACATTCTTTCTCCAATCAGGACTGGCACTAAAATAAATATCCAACAGAGAGAAAAAGATGTATTGATTTTTCTTTGATATGCTAATGCTAAAACTATTTTTAGCCTGTCAGATCAATGTAATACTGAGAAAAATCAATGGCACTGAATTGTTTTCTCTCACAATATACACTTTATTGATCTGCTGGCTCATGTCTGAGATAAAAAAAATTTGAATCTCTGTTTAGATCGCAGGCTTATGATCACTGGTAGCATCAGTGTTATAGTATGTCAAAGAGATCAAATAGTCACATTAAGGCATGAAGTTGTCCCTGTGTTGCGGTGTATAATAGAGGATGGATAAGCTCTTGTCTTTCCTCGTCTTGGTTCTTGTTTCACATGCTCAGTCCTGGTCCCCTGGCGACCGACGGGCAGGGATAAGATCCCGCTGTGGGAATACTCCCATAAACCCTTGCTGAGATCCCCTGCTTCTCCTTCATCCAATCTACTTCCCCCCCAACTACAGATGTGGGGAATTAAGAGATAAACAGAGTAGAAATAATCCAATTAACTCTAATGGGCATGCCCACGATGGAAGTATCCGAGGAGGAAGTGCATTGAATCCTCCCAAAGCCTGCTCTAATTACTGTAGCGATGTAGCAGTGTTTACAAAAAGACAAATCCAAGGTCAGTTACAAAAGTAAAGCATGCAAAATTTTATGAAGCAACAAAGCAGCTCTTAAAGGACCAGTGTGTAAGATTTAGGGGGATCTATTGGCATAAATTTGATATAATATTCATAAATATGTTTTAATGAGTGTATAATCACCTGTAAATAAGAATCATTCTGTTTTCATTACCTTAGAATGAGTCCTTTATATCTACATAGGGAGCAGGTCCTTTTCTACGTCAGTGGAGGTTGGTCCATAGAGGAGGTTGCTCCTCCTCTATTTTTTGAGAGGCAAGAGGAAGATCAAAATATAAAAAAGAACATTTGGTTGAAATAAACCATTACCAAATCTCAGCATTATTTATTAAAATATATTTTCTCTCTTCTTTGGAAAAAATCCATTATGAAATTCTGGTTAAAATGCTTCAACAAGGACACTTGCAGGGCAGGAGGAGAAAGGGCAGCGAGCGTGAAGTGGTGGTGGGGGTAGTGGGGGAGAGTGGAGGACTAGTGGGGGACAGAGGAGGACGGACTCCTGCTGTCCTCTGCAGGGCGGGATCTCTTAAATCAATTTAATGTACTTCATTTTTTTTCATGCTAATCTATGATTGGCCAAGATACGTAAAATGACGCTCCAAGGGAGGACGTCCTCCCTAACCAATCAACAACCAGAATGCAATATTGACATGGCATTGGTCCAATGATAGTTTCCAGATTTCATCTTCAATTCTCTCCACTGTAAGGCAGAGTAGCAGCAGTAGATAACAAGCAGTAGATAGCTGCTTGCGTTAGCCAACGCAACAGTTAGCTTGTTGTAGCAGCCTGAAGGACTCTTTATACATCCATGGAAGGACTGTTAAGGACTGTTGTTAAGCTAACGGGAGAATGGATTTGGACTGTGCGGCGCAGCAGCGGCAGGACGCCACCGGGGAGGCTGGAGAGAGAAGCAACCAGAGAAACAACCAGGAATGTTAGCTTGTTTGTCATTGTTGCTAATGATATCAGACCGGTTAACTAACAGCCATTAAGTTCTGTTAACTAATAAACAAGATGACCAACAGCCACAAATGGATGTTATGACATGAATACTTCATCTCCATGAAGGACAGACAGACAACAGATAACGTGAGTCAGATACAGCTTCTCTCTCTCTCTTTCTCTTTGGTCGCTAGTTTCATCTCTGATGGTTAAATGTCTCTGTGGCTGTTGTGTGAATTTATCTCTTTAGCAAGAATGCAGCAGAGATCATATAATGTGCTGTAGGTAGTTTGTTTGTTGAAGTTACAGTTAGCTGTCTGGACTCACTCATTCATTTGGAATTGATCCAGTTTTTAACTGAGTGGTTGTTCAGTCACCTGTTGATGTTGTGTGATTAGTGAATGAGTATGCAGGAGGTCTGGCTGCTTGCTTGTGACAATTTCTTCATTGTTCGTGTTCAAGCTGAGCCGTACATTGAGTAATAAGCTTAAAGTAACTAGAATAACAAGTGTTAACATGTCAGTTTTGTAAACTATATTTTGTATGTCGTGCATATAGATAAGAGTGTGTAAGTCATGTATTTGATACATGCATTAATACTTTTTGTGAACCTAAACTTTTAGATCTGTGAATGTTTTTAGTGTTCAATCGTTCTAGTATTCAGTACTGATCTGTTCCTGTGTCAGATTATAAGTTTATTTTATATATTTCTGTATACTAAGAAAATACATAGGAAACACGTGTAAATCATGTGATATGTTGTCAATTTTTGATGAGAGCATAAATCTGTTGTCACAATAGAACAATACTATAAATATGAATTTCACTTTGTTGGTAAAATAACACATTCAGAACCACTCCACAGCTAAAATAAGCACTTCTTTGTTCAGAAACAATATGTATATGCTAAATGTCTTTAAAGAAGCAGCCTTTTCACCACTCAGTTTTTGTTTTTGAAAGCAAATTGTTTTATTGCCCCCCACCCCTCCGATTTCATCGGGTGGGGGACGGTGATATAGTATGATGCGATTTGTTGTAAGATTCCATGTTGGTTTTCCTCCTGTCCTCTCCAATTTTTTGAGTCACCAGCCACCACTGTATTATGTAGCCCGCCATGTTGCACTGCCATGTTTCTACAAAACCCCAAAAAAGGACAAACCAAACACTGGTTCCAGAGAGGGCCTTTTGCATTTTTCGCAACCTCTGTAGGTTCTCTTACATGCTTGGAAGAGGAGGGGGAGGGGGGTTATTCAGTTTGTTGCAATCTGCAACTTCACTGTTAGATGCCACTAAATCCTACACTCTGGTCCTTTAAGTGGGGCTCACTTGTGGTAAGGACATGCTGAAGTGGGTTTTTCTTTTCTTTTGTTCACAGCATCTTGTTGTGTTGACTGTTGCGGTATTTTTGCACCGCTCAGAGATCAATTGTCAGTGGCCAGGGGCATCACATCCTACAGTTCTTCTTCAGTTGATTCCAGACTTCAGACAATCATTTTTGTATTGAAAGATTGACCTAAGTGACCTACTTACTAACTGGTCACAAAATATATACTGTTTTTCATTTTCAAAAAAGGCAAGTCATGTCTTAAAACAGCTGGGCACTGTAGTTTTTAGCAATAGGAGTGCATATGTTGGGGACTATTTTCAGTTGTGAATTACCACACCACTGGTGTACTTATGAGTATTTCAGGCAGCAGGACAGTGTTGGTTCTGAGTCAAAATGAACCCCAGCACCCATGTTCATGGTAAGATAGGAACATGTCAGTGCATGTTCATTGATGTGTTCTGAATAGTTTTTGGACAACAATGGGGCTCTGTGGCACATGGATACACAGGTAATACATTTGGGGCTTTTCATGGGATTCGATGACAAGACAAATCATGTCACTAAACCCCACGTTGTCTAATGAAGATGTATCTCCACTATAGAATATTTCCGTAGTGAACTCCCCACATACTGAGGGAACCTGTGAACCTGTGTATCTCCCCTGCTGGTTTTTCAAATCTTGTTAGGTGGGAGGTGATCATGTTGACACACTGGTCCAAACACATTATGACCAGCAGCCATCAAGTAGCCCAATCTCTGCTGTAATGCTAGCAGGACAGCATGAGACACACAGAGTGATGCACGCATCATTAGCTTCAATGCAAATCTCATCCTGTAGTAAGGTAAGCAGAGACCAGGCAGATTCTCCTCACTGACTACTGCAACTGTTTCATATTTAAAAACATTTCTTCACATGGACACCTCAATCAGTTTAGTTCTTTCAGATGGCAAACTTCAAATGCTTCAACAGAGTATATCTATGAAAAAAATTCACACCAAAAGTACATTTCTGCAGTTTCAACATGTTTGACTGGAGGATTTTTGAAAAGCACAAAAATGTCGATGTGATGTTGCTTCATTGCAAAACAAAATGATGGCCATTATCTACTTATACCTCCAGTAATCCCAACATTAAGTCCTCATCTGAAAGACTATTTGTTGTTATGTTTGTGTTTAGGTGGAGGAGAAGAAGATCGAGCTGCTGTGTCAGGTGTCAGGTGTTCAACATGAGAAATAACAACTAGTGGATGAAGCAGAAAAGGATTTCAGACATGACCGTTCTGCTATCGGGTACAAACTCACAAAACACATTCATGACAACCACATGTTTCATAATGTGCTGAAAGAGCATTTCATTTATTTCATTCTTACATTTTCATCTAACCTTTATGAAGCCATAACACTTCACATATAAGAAGGATGGTCATGAAGAATGGAACAGGTGGACCCAAATGAAGGACGCAGGAGCAGCAGGAACTGAAGAATAAGTCTTTATTCAGGATTTGTGCAGGTGAAGCAACACTGAACAAAAAAAACAGGCCAAGTCTGAGAGGCAGAAGGGCCGCTTAGATAAGTCCGTAAGACTGACCCAATGAAAAAACAAAGGAAACAGAAAAAGGCCCCACAAGACGCAGAGGCCAAACTTGTGAACAGAGCAGCCTCTCAAACCAGCACACAAGTCACAAAGCTGACCAAAGAGACAACAAAAGGTAAAAAATAAGCATGGCTTAGCCGTCTACTGATGAGTCATACCCAGCACCTGCTCCCTGAAGGAGGGGCTGGCTGCTACATTCAGAAGGTAGAATCAGGAAAAGGTGGACCGAGATGACCATGTGGCTGCTGCACATATGGTATGGAGAGAAGCTCCCCACCACAAGGCCCATGACGTAGCCACACCACGAGTTGAGTGGGCCCGAACTCGAGATGGGACAGGCACACCCAAGAAGGCATATGCCCTCTAAATTGCGTCCACAACAGCCTAGGCTTTGACAAGGGTCTGCCCAAATGACTAGAGTTGAAACAAGCGAAGAGTTGATCAATCTTTCTGATGGCCTGCATACACTGGATGTACTCTGCTAAGGCCCAGACAGGGCACAGCAGGGGCTGGCACTGCTCAGCCTCCAGGCCTCTGTCAGAAGAGGACATCAACTGCAGCTTGACTGACTGGGACAGGTGGAACTCAGACAGAACCTTAGGCAGAAATGCCAGGTTGAGGCGGAGGACTACCCCTGAACCCATCAGACAGGAGCAGTCGCTGTGAACCAACAGTGCGTGGAGTTCGCTGATTCTCCTGGCAGGGACTATAGCTTACAGAAACGCTGTCTTAAGGGACAGCCATTTCAGATCAGCAACCCCAAGGGGCTCAAAGGGAGGGATGCTGAAGTGCACCAAGTGCTAAGTCCAAGTGTCATGGAGGGACTGTACAGTCCTGCAAACCATACAGTGGTGATTTTACATGTAAAAAAATGGTGGGGCACCAACTACTTCAATAAATAGGCTACATACCAGGAAAACTACAGTACCTGCTCTTGCTACTGATGTGTTTTTTTTAATGGGTCCATACATGGCTCCACAAAACACTTTTAACAACAAAGTGGCTGCCTCTAGCAGGTCTTGTACACATATACAGAGGAAGAGAGAGAGAGAGAGAGTGTGTGAGTGAGTGAGTGAGTGAGTGAGAGAAATTACATAAGTGAAAAAAAGCCTCATCACTAAAAATATTACTCCGCCATTCATTAGAACTACAGACCGTGACTTTACGCTAACAACAACACTTCTGGGTAGACGACTGGTGGTTGATTTGAATTGCGGAGATATGTGAACTTGGCAAACTTGTTTTTTTCTGTTGTCATTTTCAGTCATAACTGTAACGTTTAAAAATATATAGTTAAACACGGCGGTCTGACCTATCTGACGTTTCTACTGGGTTTATTTTATGTTCTGTGTTGCTTTGTTAGCGTCCTTGGTTTGTTTGGTTTTGTGGGGGGGATCTGCAGTGAAAACCTGGAGTGGAGTTTTGATTCATGTTTTTTATGTTTGTGAAACTGGATTGAACTGAACTGATTAGGAGTTGTGGGGAAAACAAAACGGACCCTTTACCAAGTTACCCGGCACCCCCATACACAGCAAAACGTAGCCATTTTCCCTTCAGTTGAGAGTATATCTCAGCTCCCACTCCGGCATCCTCCATCAGCTGTGCTTATGACATGGCACAGCTAGCTAATAAAATGTGAAATTTGCAGATGTAGTAGCTAAACCTGTCCGTGGAAAAAATATTTTTTCAACAGATATCTTAGTTACAACAAGATTGAGCTAACAAAGCAGTTTTGTGTTTATAAATGTGGTATTTATTCAGTTTGGGAAATGCCACGATTTCTAGAAAGCATTAGCACAAGTTGGCTGGCTGACTCACGACAGTGATACGGTCAGGAACAAGGCACTTGACTGCATCACTGAAGCACACCCTCTCGCTTAATTAAGAAAGTGATATTCTATCATCATAAGCCGACACAACCAAGCTCAGAACAAATGAGCCTACAGGGCCATAAGCAAACAGCAAAGAGCTGAACTCACAACAAAGTGCAAAGACAACTTTTTAAGGATACTAACCTATTGTAGGAGTATTAATACCTTATTAATGAATTACCTCATCATTAGGGCACCACCTCCTTTTTGGTTAGGATTTGTTAGTACTAGGAGGGAGCACTAACCCTTGTTCAATTTAATCAATGAATCAGTCTCACAATCGTAAGCTCTTGTCCCAAACAGTGACCTCTGTTTACTGCAGCTCAAAGAAACAACCAAACACTTTTAGGATAAATGAAGATATTTATTAATACCTAAACGTCTTGAGGATACATGATAAAGCATAGATAATATAATATATACAGATAATATACAGAAAATAATAAATAATAAGAAAGTAAAATAAATAAGGCCTAAGAATGATAAAAAATTAATAAAGAAAATTATTCAGCAAGAGTGGCTCGAAGTGTGTGACTCGAGGCTTAACGTGTTGTACCGGGAAATGCTAAGGGGAAAACTTCTCTAAATAAATTGTTTAATTTTAACGTTATTGGACATCAACCCTTGATCATAAAGCCATGTTATGCCTTACTATTGAGGTGTCTCGTCATGGTAGAGGAGTCATCTTGGCAGGTCCAGTGTTGTTTAACACAGCATCACCAGCGGTGTTGCACTGAAAGAGCCCATATCAGCTGTGGACTGTGGCGCATCTTCTGGGTTGCAGTTTTGCTCTCAGAGAGCAGTTTCAAGCGTTCTTCTTTTTCTTCTTCTTTTTCTCCTTCTTCTTCTTCTTCAAGGCTTTAAGTTACAGATTCAGGCTTTTAGTTGGCTTGTAGTAACTTAAGTTGAGTGTTGAATAAAGTTTAGTCTGACTACGCTCAAGTCTTCAGCGGCGTCTACTTCAAAATAAAATACTGTACGTGTTTACTTCAAATTAAATTACTATACGTGGAAATACGAGACTTAATGTTACTGATAAAACAAAACAAATTAACTTGTTGCAATAAAAGGTTGAATACGGATGTATTTGTTTGAAAAACAAATAAAAGAGATGTCTTAAGAGTTTTCTTGAGTTCTTGGAGGCCAGCTCAGAAAGGAATCTCTTGGAGGCTCTCTCTTGTTTTTATAAGTTAGAATAAACAAGGGAGGAGTTTTGGGTGTGTTCTAAAGGGTTTCACGCCAAATTATTGATGAATATTCAATTTCTTTGTTCTAGGGGCTTTAGGTGTGGCTGGTGCTTTGCAGCCTGCACCTCCTGAAGTAAAGGAATTTGGTGAAATCTAATTCTGAATTTTTACATGCAAAAACTCACACTTCAAGTCACTGTTGCCTATTATTTCACATTAAAGCTGTAAACACATTCTTTTCATAATGTCCAAGCATTCATGATATTTCTGATTAATAACGGTCCTGTCAGCTTTTATCATATTTGTGAAACCATTCAAAAACAGTTAAGCAATTTACATGATTCATGATAAGTCAGTTCTTCTAATAACAAACATTAACCTTCATATTAACACTTCATGATGTCTAAGCATAAAACCTTCATTAGTTCAACTTTCTCGAACTATTTACACAACTTAAACCATTTACTGAAATAAAGTTTAATACTATAGTGAAAGAAAATAAAGTTAGGCAACACTTATGTGATTAGATTACTTTCAGAAACATATTTAATATAAGTTTACACAACTTACTTCATAATATAAAAGCATTCAACATGACTATTGTTTAACAATAAAAGAAACTTTAAACTCAAATCCTTCAAATATTATCTTTACATTCCTATTATTTTAGAAACTTCATTCTTTCAACCAAACTACTTGTCTAATTTAACTACTAAAATATGATTGTCTATGAGGTTAATAGATCACAAGTTAAACACTTAAAATACAAATACATGGTTATTTAACATTCATTAACTCTTCACATAAGGGAATGTAACTCTTGTCAATAGAGGAGCAGTATTGTTACCTGTTAGTATAAAAGGATAATACAATCTAAGTCTTATATCTCTTTAGTAGATAGTCATACACCTATGAAAGTTATACCATTCTTCTTGTATTTACATGACAAATAAAATGATATAAGTTACATAATGATTAGACATTTCATTTACATGAATTTCAGGTTTGCTTCAGATTTGCAGGGAGGCTTCATAAAGTCCTCAGGAATGTGGGTTAGTTTATGCTGTTGTTGATAAGAGTCATCCATCTAAGTGGGAGTTGTTATACTCCAGTCCAAGTGGCCTGTAGGGTCAGTTCCACTTAGAGGGTTACGAAGGTCAGTTCTGCAGGCCGAGGGTGTGCTCTTACAAATTTAGGAATCCAGGGAGTCTGTCTCTTATTTTCCTTAAGAATCAAAGATTAGTTAACAGAATTAAAGAACAAGCGGTTGTCCTCCTACACCATTCTGTGACAACAACTTTATGACAACAACCTCAATAGATAAGCATGGACACACTGACACTCGTCATCATCTATATCAATGGATCCAGCACAACAGTATGACCAATGCCCGGACCAGAACCACCAAGGCAGGATGATAAAATATGCTTTCACTCACCAGCTGACGGCTCAGAAAAGGGCAGCATGGTGGTTTTTCCTCTGGGCAAACGTCACCATGTTAAACCCACGGTTAATTTTACCAGCAGTTTGAATGATGACAGTATTCCGTGGCTGGTGGGCTCCAAGGTGCTTTAATTCCAGTTCCTCCTCCAAATAAAGTATGAAATCCACTTTATTTTTTTCAAGTTAGCTGGCGTTAGCTAAGAAAGTCTCCCCTCTTTTTTGCCGACTGTAAATTCCAAGTTCGCGCTGTAGCCCCACTGCAGCGTCATTTGAAATATTTCACAGTTGATTGGCTATCTGTCAGACAGCTAGCCAATCAACTGTGAAATATGAAATGACACTTTAGTGGGGCTACGGGCTCTCTGCCCCACTTGTCATCAATTTCGTGTGATCTACATTGAATACACTAACACTCTGAGCATGCATATTCATATTTTCCCACATACAATACACATTGCATCGTGAGAGAGGGGCTAGCCACACATTCACGCCGGCCACCGTAAGGCCACTGCAGACACGAAACAGCAAAACGCAGTCTGAAGCAGCGAGGCAGGGAACAATTAAAAATGAACTAAAATCCTAACACAAATTGTATAATGCAATTTATGAAAATGCTATATTCATAGATAATAAATTATAGCAGATAAAAATTTGAAAACTGGTAATAACTTCATTTGTTTGCACAGTTCTGGTGACAGCAGATGGGGCACAGCAGGCCAACGAGGTGCTGCCTGCCATTTGTCCACAGGATAAGTCATTGTCCTCAGAGGAGAAGACAGTCTCTACATCCACATCCACTGAGTCTTCTCCCTCCTCCTCCAACACTGGAGTTCAGGGAGGAAAGGGGTCAGCGTGAGGCCAGCCTCCTATCACAGGCCTACTCAAACACTCCCAATTTTCCCTTTGGCCATGCCATAAGAGGGGGGCCAACCCGCTTCACTCCGAATACAAGTTAAACTGATGAGCAGATGAGGTGCAGGTGGAGAGATGGGCAGGGAAGCTCAGGTGAGGGGAATGAGGTGATGAAACAGGAGAACAAGAAAGGAGCTGATTGACTGGGGAAAACACAGGGAGCAGGGCAGGGCTAATGAGGCTGATAGCAGGGCAGGTGTGGAGGGAAAAGCAGTACAGGAACACAGGAGGAAAAACACAGAGCAAACAGAAAACCAAAAACCCAGAAAACACAATCCTCTTCATCACTGAGACTGAATATAAGCTGAGTGAGTTCAGACTGAAGCGAAAACAGACTGCTTTAAAAGCCTGGGCTAAACAGCAAAATGAATAATGTCTTGTCATGATTAATGCAGTCTTTCTATGTTGAGAATAGACTAACATATATGGGCAACTCTAATAATATCATGCCAGATAGCCTTTTAAAGATTCAGTTCAAATCAGCCTTCTCCCACTCAATCCAGTCTAAACAATCAGGGAAAAAGTCTGAGGGTATATGGTGGACATTGAGCCAGAGTGTGACAATGATGGAACGTACTTCATTTTGACCAGCTCTCTCTAATGGCATTACAAGTGAAGGCATTTGAAGTATTGTAACATGAAAAATTCAACTTTGCAAATTCAGCAATTGGTCATTTCCCGAAACCACAAAATATGATCAGTGTTCAGTTTTTGTTTAAACAATCAATGCATTTTTCAATTTTTTTAAAATTTATTTACAATATCCTTGCATAGCTGCACTAATCAATCATTTTATCCTAACAATGTATCAAATGACTGTGTGTAATGTAAAAGGGATCACTCATAGAGACAAACCCACAGAGAATTGTTGCCTCTGCAATTCCCCTCAGCTCTCTCTCTCTCTGTTAGTGTCTTTCAGCTCACTGTTTTGACTTAAGGCCCGCAACTTCACTCTTTACTTCAGTCTCATAGCTCTCAACATAATGGAGAATCTAGCAGCTAAAGAGCTAGATATTTGTTCAGGAGTTGGTGGAGACCAAAACAAAGCTAAAAGAAGAGTGATAAATGGACTTAGACATTTAGACAATCAATTTAGACATTTAGAGACCAGAAACACGATTCCAAATGAATGCTAATGTTGGTTTGTTTTTGCTGGATGTGTAAGAAGCCAACTGTTTGCTAACACGTTTGCATATAAACTTTATATAGTGATTGCAATTAATCCTGTAGAAAACATAAATATCTGTACCAAATTTTAAGGCTATCCATTTGAAATTTGTTGAAATATTTCAGTCTGGACCAAAATGGTGGACTGACCAACCGACACTGGTCGAATGTGCTACCATTCTCCACCCTTCCCACCTCCACATCTTTCCACCTGTACCCTTGGTTCTGGAAATTAGCTAAGATGAAGATGTTACTCTCGAACAAAAGAATTCTAAAAAATTTTACCATTTAATTGGATACTTATTTTTGTATTTCTGATGTATTGATTGGGACATACCTTCAATTTCACCAAAAAAAAGGTTAAATGACACCTTTCATTTGTCATATTCTCAATCCCACCACGATCCTGATTGCTTTGGTTTTATGGTGTAAAACCATACAGACTCACCTTTATGCTTATTTGTGAGATGAAATCTTTAAGATATTAGTCAATCTAGGTTACTCTTTCTTCATCCTTTTTCCTGTCTTTAGTATACATGCAGTATGAAACAAAGTTGAAATTGGAGGGAATATTTCTTGATTTGTTTTACTCAACTAATATCTTCATTATTAGTGAATTCATTCCATTTCTTTGCACTTTTCATATTCTAAAGGCCTCTTGAGTATTGTTGTAAATTTAGTGTTGTGACTAGTCAGTGCGGGGGCTGTAAAGATAAAAAGACAAGCCAGAAAAGCCCTGGTGTATCATGATGAAATGAAAAAATTCTCAAGTGCACTGAGAGGATTGAAAGCTTTTTCTATGCAGGCTTGTCTTGTTCTGTGGAAGAAGTGCTAAATTAAATACTGAAAAGGAGTCCCCTTTAAAACCTTGGCTGTCGGGAAAAATTAAAGGCTGTTCTCTTAATGCCTCTCCCAAAAGAAAAAGGCTCTTCAAATTAAAAAGGACAGACACAAACATGGCAGCTGGGACAAAAAGGTGCCCGCAGTGTGTCAAATGTCAAATGAAATGCCAGAAAGAGTTCTTTAATTGATATGTAGGCTGTGCAACCTTTGTCTTAACACCCGTCGTCAGTCAGACACTGTAGCATAACCTACAGTATATTAATGGAGCCGCTGTGACAAAGATGACACCTATTTAATTCAAAGGAGCCATGTAAGAGTCAGCAAAGTGCGAGCTCCTTTGAATGTTAATAGTGTAGATACACACAGTGCTTTTAAAACCCGTCCTCAGGTCTCAGCGTGAGACACACACTCGCTCCCAGTGCAGGCCTCCCAAGTGTACATGTCAAACACACTTTGAAGTTCTTAGCAATCTGGCAAAAGAGTCTGTTAGTACCTCGGCAACACCGAGGAAAGGAAAACAGGCTGAGAGAAAAGAAAGAGAAAAAAAAGCCCAAGAGGGTATGGGAGGTTGTGAGGGCACCTACTCCCAGAATCCCCACAAAGTTGTTTTGATCCTCAGGTATGTGGGGGTGGGGGTGAGGGGTGTCCCAGTGGTTGTGTTTTGTTCTATGACTATAAGCTTCTTGCATACCACATTCTGTCCTCTTTCAAAATAACAGTTGGGTTAACTTCCATGAGACAGCTGTCATAAATGACAGTGTTCATTTGCTAAATCTTTGCTTTGGATATATTCCTTCATCTTTAAAGGGACAGATCACCCCAAAATCAAAAAAACATATTTTTCCTCTTACCTGTAGTGCTATTTATTCATCTAGATCGTTTTGGTGTGAGTTGCAGAGTTTTGGAGATATCGGCTGTAGAGATGTCTGCCTACTCTTGAATACAATGGAACTGGATGTCACCCAGCTTGTAATGCTCAAAGCGCCAAAAAAAACAAAAACATTTGAAAAACTCAACAGCAATGTCTTTTTCCAGAAATCATGTCTCAAGATAATCTACAGACCTTGTTGTGAGCAGTTACATGTAGGAACTATTTTCTTTCTACCAAACTACTCCTGCCAACCATGAGTAGACAACCCTGTTTCCTCAAAATTACGTTCCCACACAACTAAACTGCATTCTCAATTAGCCTACGTTTCGACGGAGTAGATGCATGCTTCCTTCTGCGCAGTGAGATAGTTGGCGGGTGTAGTTTGGTAGAAAAAAAATAGTATATATATATTTTTGATTTTGGGGTGAACTGTCCCTTTAAGGCCATGTTCTCTTCAAACTTGATCATATTCATGGAATTTCATTATTGTGTATTTCATTTCTAAAGTAAAACTTTAAAAAAAAACTAAGAATATTTCAGCTAATGGACTAGATTTTTTTACTCTGTGATACAAATGTAACAATAAAGTCATCAAGCTATCAGTTTGCTCTGAATGCTCCTATGATGTGATATTTGTCTGGCTAGGAGCAGGGCCCAAAGACATAATGGTGATGTCAGTCTGTCACACCAAAAGTCCATCTGTTGGTTCATGAATCCATAACTTTTTACCATACTGTAGTAAGATATTTCCACAAATACTGGACTGATTGTCTTGAAATTTGTTGTGGATATTCATGGTGCCCAGAGTATGAATCCTAATGTTTTTGTTGATCCCCTGACTTTTACTTTTATGCCAAATAAAAGTAAAATTTCCACATGTGCACAAAGAATACTGTCATAAAATAAACAGACTGATATGACACGAAACACTGCTACTGAATACATTAAACAATGCACCCATGGATGGTTGGTGGAGATGAGGATATGGGGTATTATTGACAGGGGCTCAACTTTATTTTAAGACCAACTTTAAATTAGACAAACTTTAAGGGTCCATAGGTTATAATCATATGACACAATCCTTGTCAGCTGATTGAGTTTCTACAGTTGTCATGGAATTGTACATGTGAATTTACATTTTTTTGATTTTCCTCTATGCTGGCTTAAAAGTATAAATTAATAGTTTATTTTCTACCTTAGATACAACTACTAATTGGATCTTGTGGTGAGCTAGTTTTGCTAGCTACTGTTTCCAAGGTTAAGCATGAACTTTGAATCTCTAAAACATTTCAGTTCTAAAAAAGCAACTTCATCCTGTAATTGAAAGTCACCCCGTCTGCAACTTCAAAACAGTCTTGACAAACAGAAACGGCTATTTAAAACCAGAGTTGTTGCAGTGATTTACATGTTTTCCACAACCTTGTTTATCACTCTCACATACCAAGGATACCTGTGTTGCATTTATTTGATACAGTGTGGTGGCTAAACAGCCAGCCAGGTGGTGTTAAAATGAAAATTGGAGGAAGCCTTTTTTTTAAGAGTTGACATTTTTTTCATTTTGTTGATACTGGCATTTTCATACCCCTTGTTTTCTCCATACTGACCAACAACTTGACCAGGACACTGTCCAGACTCCAGTTTAAAGGTGCCCTGTGGAGTTTTCTTATGAAAGTTGTGTTCACATTCAGCATTTCTTACCAAGATGCATTTTGTGAATCCTTGAGGTCTAACAAACCTTTTAAATGAAGTTTCTTCATCATGAAACATTTGCAAAGCTGATTTTTAAAAATATTTTAAATTGTGCATTCATTGTCAAAATATTTAAGCTGGTTCAACTTTTAATAAAACTAAGTTCTTGCTACCTTAAAAATGTGAGTTAACTGAACTAAATTTGAAAGATTTATTTAAAATGAGTCATAAAAATGTAGAAATAACTAAGTTTACTTCAGGGATCAAGTTCAATAAACACTTGACTTCCAGTTACATTCTTAGTTCAATAAGCTAGTTTCAAATGTGGCCTTGCAGCTGTCTCTGCTCTATTAGAGCCATATTTGTATCAGAGTAAGTACAAACACATTGAGGCTGCAGTAACTAGAATTAGAAGTGTATGGGTAGGACTCAAGTAGATATTAATCCTCATGTTGTTCACACTGTTTTTAGTGCTATCAGAAGAGATGACCATGACTTAGCTTACTATGACTTAAAGACAACCGAGGTAAGTTCTAACCATTTTTTCGGTACAACTGACACAGGCAGAAACCAGAAACAGGTTGTTCTTTATTTTTTTTAATTTTGGGCAAAAAAGGAAAAACATAATTTCAGCCCAATTTCTTGTTTTTTGTTCTTACTGACAAAACAAATATAACAGATCATATTTTATACTTGATAACCGCAATGTACTGTAGATATAGAATATATCTTACCAAAGTTTTTAGGAAAACTGGAACCATCATTAAAAAGTCAGTGAGCAGATTCAGTGGTAGAAACTGAACAGATGGAGACTAATGGAGAGAAATATTCTCCTTTAAACTATTATTTTATGTAAGCCTTGTAAGCCTTTTTTTTTTTTTTTTTTTTTTTTTGTTAAATCTGTGTTGCTTCCCATAGTATGAGACACAAAATACAAATAAAACAAATTACAAAGCAATTTAATGATGACTGGATTATGCTTTTATCGACTGGTTGACACTCAGGAGCTGACAGGAGGTTTTACACTCAGATTGGAGATTTGTGACTGAAATGCTTACAAATAGCTTTGGACAGAAATCTGTCTGTAATATGTGATAATTGATTTGTACCAAGAATCAATACAGTTGAATAGACACCTATTGATTAGGCTTTCTCATGTTTATTTTTCCAATTTCAGACTGGATCAGCATATTGAAGAACAATGATGACTAACTACCTGGCCTCAAAAGCATCAGAAAGCATAAGAAGTGTGCGTTGGTCATGTCCTCAAACATATTAACCAGACATATCATGCAGATCGTATCATGTAGGTCTTATTAAAGGCTAATAGATTTTATTGTGTTGTAGAATACTGTGACAGTAACCTGAGAACAGTAATTGTTTTTGTTTATTAATTCCTCAGAGAACAAGGAACACCAGTGCAATACAGTGCAGAGTACATTCACAAATTGCACATTGACCTAAACAAGAAACTGGTGATGTTTGGGGTGACCAATGTCCTTTCTGTTGATGGTTTCTCCAGCAAAAACAACCTGACCATATATCAAGAGGTTTACAGGTAACTTTCAGTGTTCTGAGCTCCATTGTAATATGGCAGCAGACATTGTTTTACTAATCAACTAATAATATATATATATATATATATATATATATATATATATATATATATATATATATATATATATATATATATATATAAATTGGCATAGAATGTAGCTGTAGCTTTACCACCCCTTATCTGGGAAATCATTCAAAATTAATACAACTGCTGACAGTTAAACTGTGCTATACATAACTAAGTAATTAACTGATCAATCAATTCACTACATTACCTGATAGTGAATATCAGCTCTAACAATGCTTATGTAGTGACATAAATATGAATGAATTGTGTTGATAAATGATAAATGTTGATAAACCTGATGCAACAATAGATATAATAATACAAAACTAAGAAAGGAAATGGCTAATTTGTAATGTTTATTATGCTTAATTACAGTGTGCAGTCTTTAGAGTATTAATTGGGTCCTTCATCTTTCTGGTCACAGAAAATCAATTTATCCAGAGTGGTTACTATTAGGTCCAGATTAGTAATTGTGATCTGTTACTGAAATTAAAATGTAACATTTTTCATTTTTGTTTACCTTTTTAAAATGACAGAATCATACAGTAGAAAGGATGTGGCCGGAGGTAAACAACAGAGTAAACTATCCAGTGAAAGGGGCTCTTATCCACCTTGTTGACCGCAAGGAACTTAACTTAGAAGACAACATGACACAATGTTGCCTGTCCACACTTACCTGTCAGGTAGCTCAAATTGGACTTGACTGGATGGTGCAGACCTGGAATGCACACAGCAGCCAAGGTCTGCATACCAGTTTTAAAATAATTTCCCTTAAGGCCCCCTAAAAACATACCTCTATATGCATTGTCATTTTTTTAGTTGTGCCTATATCCTATATTCAGTTTCTCATTTTATCCCCTTTTTAACACAGGGTAGATGGAAATGATTAAATGCTCATATAGATGGCTCCAGATTTCAATTATTGTCTGAGTTAACAAGGCCAGGGTGTATATCATCATACTGTTGTCCTGATATGAGACTAAATATTACCTAGGATTATGGATGATGTATTGTGTTATCATGCTTCACATTATAGCTATTCTGGCTATTCTACATTTTATAAACTTGTTAGACTGTTCCAACAGTTTTGACCCTAAATGTTTGGTAATCACATTGACATTACTAGTGCCTCTTTATCAAAACCCTGATGTCATTATAACAGCAACAGACATTACCTAACATTTGGTAAAGATGTAGTGGGATCTGATTTGTCCATATTGCCCAGCCCAGGATTACACACTGCTTCAGGTACATTGATATGCATGATGATAATATGTAACTGATGTTACACAAACCGTTGATTTGTTTTGATTTGCTTATTGCTTATGCTCTATTTAGGCAAGGGTATCACCAGTCAACTGGCTCTGGGTGGAAGCTCAAAGAAACTGCCTGCAGATCCTCTGCCAGAGGCTGCAGAGGCTGCAGACTGCTATGACCGGGAGGTGGGGTCCTCTTTGACACGAGTGTCACTGTTTGGCAGAAACCCATTTTCCACAATGTAGCACCAAGCAGAAACTGAACAAGAATTTACACAGCACTATTTGGACATTTCTGACCTCTTTGGCAGTGCTGTGAACCAGGGCGTTTTCAAAATGGAATTAAAGACCTAAAAGAAATTGTAAGAAGACATTTGTAAAGACAAGTGCCTCAAGTGCAGGGACGAACAGCCTGTGTACACAGAAGTGGCTAGACTGTCTGCAGCACTGGCCTCTTTGAGGTCCCTGCCATAAAGAGGACAGCAGCTCAGTTTAGTGTGTTCTATGTGTTCAAGTTCTATGTTCAGTGTTCTGTGTTGAACTAGAACTCCTCACCAAAAAAAATATCCCACATTTGTCAGGCACCAGATGAGCACGCATCACGCATTTGGATTTTTACATGGGCTCACACTTTGGTCTGTTTGGTCTGGTCTCAAGCGGTAATTTTCAACAGATTTCCCATTTTCATGTCTTTTTTTAAACTTGTTTGATGCTCAGTGTTCTGTGTTTGATGTTCACTTTTGAATAAATTAAAAACACTGTTTGAATATGTGTGTCAATTGTATATTTAAATATGTGGCAAATGTACAGATTTTATTTTATACACATACCTAGATCTTATTTCTTTGCTGAATTTCAAAATCACATCACGTAAGGTATGGATGGATAGCAGCAGTAGGATGAATCTCTAACCAGTCTGCAGAATAACACTGAGTGTGTTTTGCCAGTTAACAAGTATCTCCATGTGATCACAGCTGATGGAGGATACAGTCCAGTGAGAGCTTGATTCTAACTGAGATGTCTCAAACAGATTTTACTGCACAACAGCTGATGCTTCATATGATGCTCGCTGTCTCTGTAGATTATTCACTGCCTAAACGCCTATCTATAGATGCCTGGTTTTTTTGTGTTGTTTTGTTTTGTTTTTGTTTACCTGTCAACATATCCACTTTTCTATTTATTTCTTGAGACATTGGGTGTACAAACCAAGCAGCAACCTCCGGGGCTGAAAAATGAAGCCAATGCAGAAGTGCCAAAAACTACAGCTCCTCAAATGGCAACTTGAGGCTGGCTTCAAAAGCGAGTTGATCCCCATAGAGCCACATATTAAAATGCCCAACTTTACAGCAGAGATAAACATGTTTACAGCCTGGTGCAAAAGTTGTACAACTGTATGGGGGGTGAATTTTTCATAACTCACCTGTTTAAATTTTATTAAGCCGTAAAGTTATACATAATTAGGGATGTGTCTGCTTTGAGTGACAGGTCACTAGCCAATAGGTGGCTTGTTTCAGCAACCATGCTTCATTTGGCCCATCTCAGCTCCACCTCTTTGACCATTTTGGATTAGCCGGGAGTCAGGCGAAATCAGGTACTGCCAAGATAGCGACGGCCGGAGATGCCCGCTTTGAGCTTCAAAACTGCTCTTCAGAAACCAATGGGTGACATCACATCACATATTTTTTTTCAGTCTATGGTACAAACATTGATGACGAGGTTCACACAATGTGACACCTGCTGGTCATTTTTTGTAACTGCTTTTGGCCTTTTTGCTATTGGTTCTATGCCATTGATCTGAGGAAAACTTACTGATATGCTTTGATTTTCAAAATAGACATAATGCATTATGGTCACTCAGCTGCACATAAACAAGCAATACAACAAAATGCTGTTGCTTATACACCAACAGAACATTTGATATGAAAAACATTTTTATTGTTATTGTAGGTCATGAAACGAAATTATGTGCAGCACCTGTCAGTAAGAGCATAATAATAAATTATTATTCAACTATGATCATCAATTATTAAAGGCTGAAGGGCATCATAGCTGTATGGTCTGTGATCATAACATAGCCTTGTGTGTCTGTCTGTCTGTCTGTGACATTACACTGTCTACAGACAAAGAGCTAGAACCTTTATTTTGAAGAGTACAGTGAAAACATAATTGATAGAGCACACTAGCTAATCAGAAGCAAGGGTGCACTGAAAATGAAAACGACACAGTGAGTGATAAATTTGTTTTGTCAGTAAGACAAACAAGAAATTGAGCCGAAATTGTGTTTTTTGTTTTTTGCCCAAAATTTTAAAAAAAACAACCTGTTTCTAGTTTCTGCCTGTGTCAGTTATTCCAAAAAAACAAACAGTTAAAACATGCCTTGGTCAAAGACACACATTTCCATAATGTATGTTTTCTTTAAACTACAAAAAATATGGGTCTCTGGATGGTTTTAACTCTCAAACAGCGCATGCTGGGAAGTCTGCTAATATGCTAATCGTGTTTCTTTAAGACCTTCATCGGAGGAGGTAAGTGAACTCTCAGCAGCTCATTCATTCTGCTCATCAGTTCAATTTAAAAGACTTCAGTGCAGAAAAATTCAAGTTTATATGTTCTGCAAACAGTGAGAAGACCTCCCGCCCACTGTCTCGCTTACTGCTGGAATATTTATTAAATAACAGCATTTCAGTCTGTCTCACCCTCATCAGGTATACAGGCAGAATCACAACATTTCCATATACAGTATATACATAGGAGCTGCCTCAATCAAATCAGAGGACTACAGAAATTAGTTTGACTGATGAGCACTCGAACTAAGACAAGAATAAAATTACTGGTATATCATAAATCTTACAATTTTATCAAACATATTGCAGCAAAAACCTTATTAAACCCAGTCTGTCAAAAAATAAATAAAGAAAGGAATGATAAATTAAGGACAAAAGTGCCAATTTATCAAAAATCTTGCAATATTATCAAACAATGTAGGATAGATTTTTGATAAACTGGCACCTCAGCACCACCATCACACAATATAAGTGATAATATATCAGATTACCATGGAATATTCTGAGCATGTTCCCAACAAGATAAACCTTTTTAATTTTAATGTGATATTAGTCTTTCGTCAAGGACAAGCATCACGTTTTTATCCCACTACGAGGAATGCACATGTAAGGCACTACGGTCCATCAGCAGGGCTTTTTCACTTTAAATCTTGTTCCATTTCAACATTGCTTTCAAACAAGTCTCTGCAAAATGTCCATGATCCTTGTTCTCCATTGTAATAAACAACACTACATGATCAATTTGGACTCAGAGTGGCTCAGGCATGGCAAGTGTCACACTATGGCAATAACCCAGCTGACGCCCCCGCTGTGATCCAATACTGAGGCACTTTCACAGATCGACAACAAACGGCTTAAGGAACAAAAACTACTCCAGGATGAAAAACAAGGGCATCGCTTAGTCAGTTTTCACAAGACGAAGCAAAGACACCACTGCTGTTTTCTATTAACTATACTGGCTGCATTTTGGTCATCACCCTCACTGCTCTTAGTACTTTTGATTATGATTTTTCCATCAACAAGACCAGTACACAGATTCTGACACTCTCCACAGAGACCCTGTTTCTCATCTCTGCTCAGAAGCTCTCCAACTATTTTTACTGACTGTGAACACTTACTACTTTTGATTATATCCCAGTACTCAATGTCCTCATCTCAAGCCTGCCCAATCAACCACTTACACACACACACTGCCCCTGCGAGCATAATATAATTGGACAAAGATTTGAAATAACGGTGTCTCCCAGTGGAGAGATAGTTTTTCTCCTGGCAGCGGTGAATTGATAATCCGCTCTGTAAAATACTCCTGGGGTCTTCACTCTCATGTGGAGCTGCTACTGAATTGGTAGAGGCAGCATTCAGGGCCGCAACACTCAGTTCTCCATATCTCACATCGTCTAATCCTAATTGCCCATGGCTGCAGAGCTACAAACCAGCAACATGCCAATAATGCAATTAATTACATGACACCAGCTTTAATTTATTTGTTACACTATCCACAAATCTTGAGTATTTTGGTGCTGCGAGGCTGACAAACCAAACTCTGAAAGTTTTGCTTGATAAGAGTTTTTATCACCCCGGCTCACTGATGTAATGTTGCATTGTCATGACAACAAAGCTTACTGAGAAAGGTCTGCTGTGTGGTTTTCACTCCTTAGAGACCATTTTTATCATCCCAGCTTGAAGAGTGATCATTTTATTTCACTGTACTGGAAGACACAAGGAACTTGAGCATAACTTTTTGAGAGGAAGCAATAAATATGAATGCAATACCCTACAGTAGAATGTACACTGTTGGAGAAGTTGATGAGAAAAGAGGATGAGTGGGAGGAGGTGAGAGACCCATCTTTGGAGGAGAGCCAAAAAAGCATTGTGGTCCATTTTTCCACAGGTGTAATTGGGTGTGCATCTGGAAAACAGCGAGAAAGAGAGCAACCCTTTACCCTAAATAACAAAGAGTACACAACCTCAGAGTCGACAGCCATTCATGATGGAGGGTCTGTTGAAGAAGAACGAAAGTGAGGGGGCATCCCCACCAGAGAGTGGCGCAACAAACTAGTAATCCTTTTGCATTGTGAGATGAGATACTGTAGTTAGCCAAGTGACCTTGGCTCTATGTGAGAAGGATATTGCCAGAGGGCTGTACGCCTCATGCTGGGAGATGTTGCTATTTGGCGCGCAGATACTGCAGCTGAAGCCCAGCATGCATCGCACTCTGTGTAAAAAAAAAACAACAAAAAACAACACATTCTTGTGAGAGTCTTTTATTCTTGTGTTCCACATTGTATACAGTATAGAAACGTGTTCCCTATATTAATGCTATTTCAGTGGAAATGATCATTTTCCATCTGTTGTCATTCTCTTACTGTGAAAACATACTATATATATCCCCCCATTCTAAGCATCTTCAAACCCACATGAGCCAAAATCTCAGCCCCAGATACTGAAATTAATTAACTTATGCTTCATTTAACCTGCCAAACTCTGTACCAACTGCAGACACTGGAAAAGACTTGCAATATAGAATTAATTGAATACCTGCAAGTATTCTTAATATATATCCACCTTTCCTTACGATTGGTAACACAGGGTTTTGGTACACTGAACGCATTGCAATACCAATACATTGCAGAGTTGAAATATTACTGTGCCTTGGGACACTGTGGTCCATGTTAGTGGCTTGAGGGAAGAGTAAAAGTACAGTCTTGGCTTTTAATCTATGATGTCTAATGGCAAAATAAAACGATGAAAATGCTGACTGCAAGCTGTACTGTTTCTCTGGCAAACACGCTCACTAATTCATAACTGATAGGCGTAATAAAAAAATAAAACTGTCATTTGAAGGTGCAAATCCTGACAAAGTTTGAGACCACAAAATCTATCTTCCATTCATTGTTAATTGAACATCTCCAGGCTAGTATTTGCAGAGAATTGTTAATGTTCACAGTATTGATTGGCCTGTGCCGGGCCTTCAGAGTAACATCAGCAGTGCTGCAGAAAGTGCACAAATCCAATCTTGCCCCCTTTTTGTAATTACGAGCTGACATTATCCCCTACATTAAAATTTCATGACCTGGGGACAAAGGCATGCCACTGAAAAATAAATCAGTGCAGACTGTCAATAGAAGAATTAACCAGTTAATCTAAATTCAAAAAACTCTGGGAAAAATAACCTTCAAAGCAACTTTGCCATACACATCAAGTGTTGATTGGCAGTTTGTTAAATCCCCTCACCTGAACAGCGGTTGTCCAGTCATAGCTTAGCAATTATAACTAGGCACGCCGGGATTTCTCCTCATGCTGAAGTGGTGTGGGACTGTAGTAAAAGCAACATGGATTAAACATTGCATTTGCTCTCAAGTAAACTGCAGTTGTTAGCACAGGGCTGCCAACTTTCAGCAAACAGCTGGAGTAAGATTCAGATACTTTGTTATGGTGTAAGCCTATGTCAAGCAAATGTCAAGAGCCAACACCCATGCTATGAAATGTTGCAGCTTTCATGTGAGTTTTATTTTTCCAAGTTTTGAGATTATTCACTCACCTCCTTTATATTGGACAATGATTTGGGAAAGAGATGTTGCTGCTGATTTTTTGAAATGCAAAGACGGATATCTCAACACCAGGACGAATAAATCCCAATCCCAATCCCAGTGTAGACCACTGGAGGTAATTGAGAAAATATGTTTTTGTTTGTTTGTTTTTAATTTGGGAAGCCACAGTGTGTGCTTTTAACATTTTTTAATTTAGTATTGTGTCCCAGTACCTACACTTGGTGCAAAGCACCATGGCAACCGATACCACTGTTTCCACTACCATCACCACAGATGTTGCCAAAAGCAAGAAAAGACCAGATTTTGCAGAGCATCATTCTATATCTAGCAGCTTTTCTATTGCCCTGCTCCCAGTATATTGTCTGCACCTCCGCACACACTCCATTCCCACCTCCCCACTGCACACACACTTTGCCAGCAGCCATCATTCCACCCTGTATGTTCAGCTGGCCTGTCAAGTCCCCATCCAGCCAAGTGCCCACCCATCTGTTGAGCAGCATGCAAATCTCAACCAGAGAGGAAATGTTTTATCAAATTCAGAACTTATCTGCATGCACACGGTGGCTTTCAGGGGCCTCTGGGGTCTGGGGCTCCAGGGCATGCTGCAGAAATGTAGGCACAGACATCTCCTTTTAATTCAAAGTTACACCGACATAAAATGCAATCTCGGCCTTGGTTAAGCAAACCACACTTCATTTTAATGTACTGCTATTTCCATCTAAGTACTGTATGCTTTTTATGGTAATTGATTTAAATTACTAACTGGGGTTAATCCATTTTGTTCCTTAGTGCACTCACAGAACACAAAAATATCTTAAGCTGCAGCTTTGTTTGTTTTTTGAAGGAACTGTATCTCATATTTCTTTAAAGAAAAATTGGCCAGTCGACTTCAATCACACAGACTGATGCTTTGAAAGGACAGAGGAATTGTTTTTTTCTTCACACTCAGAAATCACTGTGTAAGCAGCAAAACTGTCTCAAACTCTTTCAGGTGTCTCCTAGCATTAAAATGCCATTTCAAGTTGATTTTTTGGATTCATAACATCTTAAATCAGACCCTTGTTGATGATGCTGAGGATTATTTATTAAACCGTATTTAAAGTTGATTTTTTGTGGTCTAGGGGAGTAAACAATCATCTTGCCAAAGGCATAAATGTGACTAACAGGTCTCAGCAGGCCTGAGGCTATTATTACTGAGTGAACTTTAGCTTGGGTGCCTTCACCCTGCATACACTCACTGCAGTTAAGCTGTCAGTCACCTCTGTTATCCTATTAGTCTGCTGTAGTTGTTGCAGTTATGGAAACTAGCTGTAGTGATCCTCTAAGTAAATTTAGAAAGGAAGCCTGCAAGTGAAGGCATTTTACGGATCAAACAGCTTCTAAACTTTTATCATAAAACCTTTATGGATATTACAGGAATATTACTGTAGAATATTAGATATTTTATCAATCAAAGCTTGTAATAAAAGTCACTAATTCCCAGATTGTGTTTAATAATATAAGAGCGTTGTAGTTACAGTTAAGGAAGAGAGATATTAAAAATGGCTCATAAATGGAGATGAATTCTTATTGCTGTATAAGAGCTTATTGTTCATTCCTGCAGCAATAAGCTGGAGGCTAACAGCAGGACCTGGTCACGCATGCCAAAAAATCCTGATGTGTGTGTGTGTGTGTGTGTGTGTGCGCGCGCGTGTGTGAGGATGCTGAGGGGCGTAGCAGTGTATGTGCCCCTCATGGTCAGCGCTCAGGAATTAAAATGCATGCCTCTCATTGCCCGGGAGCGAGTAACGGTACGCGTCAAACAGTTCCCATCCGCCGCCTTCGCAGAAAAACGCATGGATGTGCTTGTTTCAGGAGGGGAAACCTCCTCTCGGTGTTTTCATATCCACACAGGCAGCGATGTGAGGTTGCCAGTTTGGAGCTTGTTTTCCCCTTAAACTGGACCCTTCAAGCTGTGACTGGGCCGATTTCCTCGCTGTTGGTTTCTCCGCGGAGCCGCTGCCACACCGCACGGAGAACAACTGCACTCCACTCGACTTAAAGTGAGTATCGAAACAATGCTTTTAACCCTATACACTGCTTTAGTATCACCTTACGTTCTAATAATAGCTTTTAATCTCAGTGCCTTAAACTGAGTAGCGCACATACAGGCTTAAAGTATTAAAGTGCTACTGACCAGGTGTTGCACTGTAACTTTCTTCTGCAAAAATGTACTTAATTACTAATTTTAATGAATAGATTCTATCTGGCATAATACGATGACAAATAGAAATACACAGCAGGCTTTTCTTGTCTCAGAAATTGTTTTTTTTATGTTTACATCACCCCTGCAGTTTTATAAGAATAGTTCTTAGTGCTTTTAATTGATTGCATAATTCACATCCCTGCTCTCAAGGTCTAAAATAACCATGTTTGTGCATCGATCTCTTAATTTTGCACTCAGCCACCTGCTAATACTGTAATGTCAGGCAGTGCCATGTTGAGAAAAAGCAACTCCTCTTCTTTTTGAGGGCTGGTTTTGATTTCTAGGCTTTAGATTCTTCGGTGGGGGCTGCTGGCTCATGCACTGCTCCACTGTCTGACTCCCAAAAAAGGCTGTATATATGAGCCACTGTGTTTCAGTGCTGGACCATGCTTTGACAACTGTTGAATGTACAGCAGATGTGCAGAAAAAGGATACTGTGCTGTTTTTCTCTGGTGTCCTGGAAGCAGCCTCATTAAGTAAAACAATTTCCTCTGACAGGAATCCTTTCAATTTGTTGTAAACATTAATCACTGTGTGTTTCATTGTCGGTGTAATATCCCCGTGTGAGTAAACTCCAGCTTTATGGGTTATGAGTTTTGAAATGATCCCCCTCTGTTGTGTATTTTCCATGAGATGTCACCTCATTTACTAATGAAGGTGTCTGCGGCACGCTGGTTAATTTTCCACTGAAACCTCTCCTCACCATTATAAATAATAAGCAAGTAGAATACATTAGCTCAGCCGGTTCCTCATCACGTCTCCAATCAGATTGGATGTCATGACCTTGGGGGACTGTGCTGCAGTATTGAGAGGGGAGGCAGGCAGAGATGGAGATGGGGTGCTTTGGTGGCATCCATTATCAAGGAACCCAATTACATCTGGTACAATGGTAGTTGCCATAAGCAATTGCCATTTGTTACACCATATAATAAGGAGCTATTTTGAGAGGAATGTCATAATGTGCATTTTAGTGCAGGCTCTCTCATCTGTATATACATTGTAATTTAAAAGATCTACGTGATTCTTCTGAACGGACGTCCTTTGTGGGCTCCTCTTAACAATAGAGCATGGTAGAAGCAATGAGTCACTGTGAATCATGGCAAGGAAAAGTCTGACGAAACTGCAGTCGCTGGTGTGCTGCTGTTTCCACTTCAAAGCACGCCACGCTGAATGCCTGTGAACAGAAATCCATGAGGGCACCTAACATCATTCAAAGTTTGTGCAAGTTTCTGTAAAGATTCAGCTTCCAGTGTTAAGATCTTCCCTGCGAGGTATTTCCTCCTCCTGTCTTTAGCTACTCTGGCGTGGGGGCTGAGTTAAGTCAGCGCAGGCTTTACTGTAATCAGTTATTCAGCTCGGGCGTTCAGACTCCCAGCCCCAGACAGAGGAATCCCCGTGGTTCACCACAGACCCAATCAGACCCTTTAAGTACACGGCTCTCCAACAAGGTCTGGGACCAAGACTGCAACGGCAAAATTGTTTCCAGTCCCTCGGGTGGTGGTCTGCATGTGTCTGCAGAATGTAGAAGTATATTTCACTAATAGTTTGTGTCTTTTGTTCAGGCCTCTCTGCTCTGTCTTTTTCCTTCATACTATTCCCCTTGGACTTCTCCCTGCCTTTTTGATTTGCCCTCTGTTTCCACTTAACAGTCCTGGCTTTTTTCCAAGAAACACCTCAGCACCATTCTTTTTTTTTTTTTTTTTTTTTCAAGCATGAGCAGACTTTTTATACTCTGGACACACATGGAGAATTCATGGCATTTACTGTATGTGTATGTATGTGTGTGAGCATTTATGAAATGACTTTATCTTTGCTACATTTTTGCCACTTGGGAGGTTATCGCAGATGATTACAAAATGACAATTTAAACACGACTGCCTTCGCAACAGAGAAGAAGACGTCTTGTGATTGCTGTCGTAATCTTTCCCCAGCTCAATCAGAGACGCAGAGACTTCATATCACTCCTGCAATTAGGCTCGTCAAATTACTGCATGTCTTTTATCTGTGACTGCTTGTTTGATAATGCTTATTGGCAGGTGCCTTTGGAGAAGCAGAGGAAGGGAATCCACAGCTGGTGCATTTCAAGGGGGATAGATGCATTATGTAAAACCATACTGTTCTGTGCAGCAGATGTTTCCTCCTTCTGATGGCTAGCTCAGCTACATAACCATACATCTCCATATCGCATCCTCAGGAGTTTCTCTTTTCTCCATTTTAATGGACAGATGCGCTGTCCTTGACTTTCATCATTTTTGTTGTCAACCTGAACCATTCTCTGCAAATTGTCCCCTCACTGTCCTAATCGTTTTCTGTTGCAATCAATTAGGCTGAGTGTACATCACTCTTTCACTGCAGTTTGCGTAAGTGTCCTCATCAATGTAAAGCCTTTTCTGTACCTTTTATTCTCCTTATAGTCATGTTGACAGGCCTTGAACATCTACGACCTTGTCAGGAAAAATGCCTTCATTACTTACATAGAGACTTGCTTATACAAGATGTATGCTATACATAGCATTCACTCTGCAAGGATTAATGTTACTCTCTGCATGTTTTTTGTAGTTGCTTCGTTTGTCTTCAGTAGGATATTATTTTGCAGCTGAAAAGGAAAAAAAAGATTTTGTCAGTGAGCTTGACATGCGTCCTTTCTGTGGGTTTATTTGAAGGAAAGGCTAATTGTTATGCCTCAGAGGTCCATTGTTAATTAGAAGTTATCTCGGGCAGCTCTCACATGGTCACTGCTCTAATTGGCAGTCAAAGCTGTGTACCACCTGGCCTAGCCTTTAACTCACCAGGTGCTCCCAGCAAAACCGTCAGCCCTGGCATTATGTGGGTATGGCCTCTTAAAACCAAACAGACAGCGAGAGAGGAAGAGGGAGAGAGAGGTACGAAAGGAGAGGAAAAGACAGTGAAGTGTGCGCAACATGCCGGCCAACTTTGCTAAAATGGCGGAGCTGCAAAACAGCAGTAAAAGGTTATTTCATGCTATGTAGTTAAACAAGACTTTTGAAGCCAGCAGGAAAAAAGGTTCAGAGAAATTAGTGTAATCTTTTGATGCACACATCATCATACATCACACCTCTTTGTTTCAGATTTCTAATACCGCAGGGGCTGTGAGGTGGCAGCACATCAACACTCTGCACAGCCTGTGCAGGTTTGTTTACCTGTGTTTTGTGGGAGAAAAAATAAGTTAAGCCCATGAATATGAACAATAGCTGGCATTGGAAAGGCTTTAAGTGTTTGTCTAGGCATCTGGCCATACATGGGAAAGACAGGATGATGGCACAATCACGAAATTAAGTCAATTTTACCGTTCACGGAGAAAGATGAATGTCAAAATTGATTCAAGCAAAATATTTTCACCGTTAAACAGAATCCACATTAAGTGTTTTATTCAGCGTAGTTACAACATTAAGCTGAAGACAATCGAGAAAAGGCAGTGATTTAATCAAAAGATAGTGAAACTGCTTTTCACAATGAATTGGAAATTCACACTGTGTATCCTGAATAGCTTGAGAATCTTTTACATGTACATGATTGAGAGTTATGTTGTTTTTGTTTCTGCTATGAGAGATAATTCACCCATGACTCTCATAAATCCTGACTAATTGGTCCAGGACCTTGGGAATCATAATGTTTTGTCCATTCAAAAGGCCAGACAGGTGTGCCCTGTGTATAACACAATCAAACCGCTGATAAAATGTGCCTTGTGACACTGTGCCTCGTAAACAAAAAACCTTTGTCTTTTCACACCCCAAAGTCAATAGGGTTATTTTGTCTTGCCGCTCCAGCATCTAAAGTTCACACTAATTCCCCAATGTGTCATCCCTTTGTTCTCTGATCACAATGGGAATTCGAAATGTAAAGCAGATCTAGACAATGTTCTATATCTTGATGAGTAGAGCAGAGAGAAGTGCGCTAAACATGCTTTGTAACTGTGTTGTGCTAGCAGCCTTAGGCAGAATATGTTAACATTGTACAGCTGAGCAGAGGATGATCTGGATCCGTGTGATTTGTCGGTGTTGCCATTTTGTTTTTTTTTCTTCTACTGTTGTGTTTAGGACTAGAGGTGTGGCAGCATTTTCTGATTTCAGCCTATACATACTATATGCACAGTATATGTATACAATACTTTCCCAAAGAGACAAAGAATCCTTTCCAACATATATAGTTTGTGTTTGATCAGCAATTCAGCAGCAGCAACAATAAGTAATTACTAAGCTGCAAATAACAATTAAAAAATACATAGACTAATAGACAGGCTACAAAGAATAACAGAAATCATTGCCTTATACATACTAATCATAATAAACAAGCGTATCACTGCTATAATTACTGACAGTAGAATCATTACTTCCCCTAATGCTCCACTGCTACCATTGTTAATAACAGTTCATTAATTAAACATACTATGGAAAATAGCAGCTCTGTTCTGTGAGAAGGACTTCTCCTTGACTGGACCCACAGAATTACAGAGTGTAGTTTAATTTTGCTCTGGAGGTCATTCCAGGAATAATGAGCAGGGGAAATGTAAATACTCCTCTTTGCTTAACTGCTGGAGCACTTAGAATACCTGAGACGAGCCAGTTTTGAGATTTAGCCACATAATGAGCTACTTATATAAATACAAGCAAGAAGTAAAATGGTGTGAAAAAGAGGCTTTTATGCTATGTCAAAAAAAATGTATTAATGTATGTGATACATCTAAAGTTTTCAGCTGTTTTCAACTCTGCATTTTTTAGAAGTAGTCTTGGGGAAACATGCAAAAAGACACTTACTGGTTAAAGAGTTAGTTCACTGTTTCGGGAAATACCATTTGCTTTCAAGAGTGAGATGAGAGGATCCATAACAGTCTTGTGTTTAGCCTAGCCTAGTAAGTAAACTTAACTTACTTACTTACTTTACTTACTTTAGTAAGTGAATTTTATTCATAAAGTGTCTTTCAAAGCCAGAGTTACAAGGTGCTGGACAATGCAAACAATTGAGAAAAAAAAAGAAAGTGAAAAACAGGAAATATCAATATAAAAACAATGAAAACCATAAAACTACACAGATGGTAAACACACAAGTCAGATATAATAACAATAAAATCAATAAAAGCTACACAAGGGCAATCACACATTACGGGACACAATGCTTATGAAACAGGTGAGTTTTTAACAGCTTCCTAAAATCTTTTTAATTCTTCTTAAATCGACTGATGAGCGTTTTTTATAACTAGGGGAAGACAGTTCCAGAGGGTGGGGGCCACAACTGCAAAAGCATGATCACCTTTGGTTTTAAGCCTAGATTTCGGGACAGCCAGAAGGCATTGGACCTCAGTGATCTAACTATGGCCAGGGGGCACAATAATTCAGAAATATAAAATGAGGCCAGCCCATGTAGTGCTTTATAGGTAATTAAAAGAATTTTGAAATCAATTCTACATTCTTTGTGTAACCAATGGAGATTGGCCAATACTGGTGTGATGTGTGACCTACATTGTGTATTAGCTAACAGTCTGGTGGCCACATTTTGGACTGACTGGAGCCGAGACATAGAAGAGCAACTCAGGGTTGTGAACAGTGAGTTACAATAATCAAGACAGGAGGAGACAAAAACATGAGTGATTTTTTCCAGGTCTTGAAAGGATAGTATAGCTTTGATTTTCGCAATGTTTCTTAGTTGGAAGAAACAGGATTGGACCACTTTCTTTATGTGCCACTCAAAGTTCATGTCTTGGTCAAAGAAAACTCCTAGGTTTTTTGAGGCTCGCTTAACATTTGCTGCTAAAGGACCAATACACTGCTATATTTTCTCAGAAATGCTCTCAGGGCCTATAATAAGGACTTCTGTTTTGTCAGGGTTATCTGACATCCAGTCCGTGATAGCTGTTAGGCAGTCTTGCAAAGTGAAGAGATCGCTATGGTCATTTGAATTGAAAGAAAAGTCTAGCTATGTATCATCCACGTAGCAGTGATAATAAATACACTTAAATCAAATAATTAGGAAACCAAGGGGTAGCATGTACAGGGAGAAAAGAATAGGACCAAGGATTGACCCTTGGGGTACACCACACCTCAGCTGAGCAGATGAGGAGACGTAATGATCAACAGAAAAACTCCTGTCTGACAAATAGGAATCAAACCAGTCAAGGGCAGTCCTCCCATTGCTGAAGCCTACTAAGGAGAATAGAGTGGTCAACAGTGTCAAAAGCTGCACTTAGGTCAAGCAGCAACAGAACTGAACATTCCCAAGCATCAGCGTGCATTAAAATATAATTTGAAACCCTAAACAGAGCAGTTTCAGTACTGTGCCCCACATGAAAACCAGACTGGAATTTATCAAAGATGTCATTGCTGTCCAGGGCCTGTAAAGTTGTTTACATACTACTTTTCAAGATCTTCGAAATAAAATAAAAAGTTTGGAAGTAGTTCTGTAGTTACTGGGAAGCAATGGGTCAAGGCTTGGCTTTTTTAAGAGTGGCTGAATAATCGCAAGCTTACAATAATAATGCACACAGCCAGAGCTAAGGAAACTATGGAACTAAAAACATCTTTAAAAAGAGAAGTTGTAACAAGAGAGCTGAAGGAGGGGTGCATTTGAGAGACAATGGTTTTGAGTTCTTCCAATGATATTGGGCTAAACTGGCTCAATAAAGAAACACGGGTCAGACAGTCTACTCCAGGGGAATGGGAAGGCAATATTTTAGACCTTATATCAGTGACCTTGTCCACAAAAAATGATAAAAGCATTTCAGTCATTATTTGAAAAGACCAGTACCGGTACCGGTAATCAAATTAGAAAAATTAGCAACTCTCGCCTCTTTCACTTTCTTATTAAAAGATAAAAGTAATTCCTTCAAGTGAATAAAATGAAGCTTAACATAGACTGGCAGCTAGTCTGGCTCTGTTCAAAGTGAAAAAATACCAACACCTCTAAAGCTGGCTACTAAATTAACATGTATCTTTTTTAACCTGTACTAATCAGAATTGTAAAAACAAAATGTTGTGGTTTTAGAGAGTGGTACATGTTGGAACATGTTAAACTGAACAGCAGCTTGACTTTAGTCTTGTCGTTCTAGTCTCATCTTGTTGTAGTCTTGTTGTCACAGTGAGGTTGCTACGTTTGGTACCATTGTGCCTGTACACAGACCAAAATCAAAAATTTTAGTTTAACATGGGAAAGACGTAGTCTTAATTAGTGCACTTTATAGGGGTTGCTAAGTGTATTTTTTTACTTCAAATTGAGCCCGGCCAGCTGTTTGCCCCTGCCTCCCTGATTCAAACTCTCCTTAAATCTGCATGAACTGATTTTTTGGGCTACTTGGGGGCAGCAGAAACAAGCTGTAAACACATCATTGACATATTATCACAATATGAATTTGATATGGCAAATGTGGTAGCAAACAGCACCTCCAGAGAAACATTAGCATTCATTTGGAGTTGTGTTTCTGGTGTCTTGGCAACTGTAAGTCAAATTTTCACTTTTCTTTTGGGTCTGTTTTGTCTCTTTACCAACTGTCTCTTGTTTGATGTTGGCCTGGTAGCATATGGTGGTTTTTTAAAGTGATTATTATTTATTATTAATATGAAAATATTGATTATAGCCACTGTAATGCACAGACATTAAATTTATATGAATTTTCTCATTTCACTCTGACAGAAATTAAATAATATAAGTGCATTTACCAAAATGTTGAACTGTTCCAAAAAGCTATACCTCTGCATATATCTTATATACACATTCACAATGAGGCTGTTGTTTTCATTCATTTCATTAATTAATTTTCATTAATAATTGCTCCAAACTACTTAGTTCCTATTACTGTATAACTTTTATTGAACCGTGTTTGTGTTCACAGTCTAATAGAGTATTCTGCTAAGACTTCCGGAGAAAGTCAAAATGGGCAAAGGTCTTCATCAGAGTACCGCACACATGCTACTTGGCTTCTGTAATGGTTACGAATAATTACTGTCTTCAGTAATTCTGTAATCAGTATTGGAAGTACATCTGGCTGGCTTCTTTGCGGATATACCATGGATATCAGAAGTCTACAGACTCTTTCTAATTTTCTAGTTGTTATTGCCTTGAAGGCTGAAATGAAAACCTATTAAATCAAACTTGATTTTTTCATTTTCATTTGGATATGCTGAAGTACCGAGCAAAAGGTAAAAATGAGAAACAGCTAATTTCTGACACTGTATTAAAACTGGAAAATGAAAGCTCTTTGCTTATGTAATGGTGAACACCCAGCACTTTTGGTTTTGATAACAACTGTGAACTTCTTGGATAGGTTTCTACCATCTGAGTACATCTGAATCACCGATTTTCCCCCCATTCCTCTCTTCAGACTGAATGAGTTCCTTTATGCACACTCCTTGCATCAATCCACAGTTTGTACAAATGTAAAAGCACACAATAAAGATCTTCTTTTTGTCTCGGCCGTTCTTTGGTTGATTTGGCCATGTGCTTTCAGTTTGCTGTCAAGTTGAAAGATGGAATCCTTCTTTTACTTGAGCATTGTGTCTATTTCTAGAGGGCAGCTGATTCCATCCCCCTCCACACCCCACCAAAAAGAAGAGTATTTTTGGATTTTTGGATGGAGTAATATTTGGAGCAATTCATCTTCCCCTCTATCCTGACCAGAGCCCCTGTTCAGCCTTGTAGCATGATGCAGCACCAGCACCTGAAGAAAGATACCAGTGTCATTTACAGTTATAAATAGTTTATTGGTGGCTGGCATTTACATTCCCCGCTATCAGTTTGCAATGCATGCTGTATGTAAAAACATTTTTAGATACAAAACTCTTCATATTTATTAGTAAGTCATTTATGTATGCATGTAATCATTCATTCATTTCAGTGGCCAATTTAATTTTTCTGCATAAAAATAGCCAAGTTAGCTAACATGAAATTCGACTTCTGTGTGAGTACCTCAACAAGCAACTGTATTATTTTATCTGATTCTATTCATGTAGAAAGTTTTTGATTACACTTGGTCCAAAACATATCTTGTTTAATATCACGTAGACCACAAATAATATGGTATAGATCACAATTGCAAAAACAATTTTAGATATTTTCCAACAAGCCCAAATATCTGCAGCTGTTCTGAATTTGTGCAGACATTTTTATTATTGGCACTAACTTAAAAAAAACATGGTTTTAGTGTTTAACATTGGCCCCTGTAGGTTCATTGGTGAGTGGCACCATTGGCTCCTCATCAAGTCTTTCAAATTTAAGACCAAAAAGGTAAAACTCCAGTTTCGTCCAATGCTGATGCCTTTCCACATCATTTTGAGACACTGAGTGCATCTTCTTGCATAATTAAGATGAACTGGATGTTATTTTTAGGGAAAGTGGTGTCTGTCTTGCCTGACCGCACAGCCCAGAAACCTTGCAAACATGCAAATGAGCTGTTATATCCATGGAGTGGGAAGCCTCCAGCATACGTACTGCAGTTGTTAATATTGCCGCTGGCCTCTTTGCTTCCCTGATGAGCTTCTTTCTGCAGTCATTCATCTCAGAGGAACCTCCTGATCTTGCAGAGATCCTGCTGCTGTATTACCTCCAGTCTGTGATTACAATTTCAATTGTGTTTCAGGGTGTGTTAACTGACTTGGAAATCTTCTTATTTCCTGCGCTTAATCTCAGCCTTTTAAATAATTGCATATTTAAAATGTTTGAAGTCCTAGATTTAATTAAGACATATAGGATCAAGGGTAGTTTTATATAACAGCCCACCAACTCCAGTGTAATTTTGGTGTATTTGAAGGATATATCATAAAATACTTAAAGGTACTTGTATCCCCTCCTACTCTTGCATTACATTCTTCTTTAATGTGAAGTAACAACCTCAAAAAATGTAGATAGAAAGAAAGAAGAAGAGTAGTAAATCATGAAACTCATGTACTTCAACTCTAGAGTGAATGTATTAGACTTTTCCTGTTTTATAAATATATTTCATCATATTTCATTAAGAAGGCTCAGGGTTTTCTGACTCACATTTAATTTGTTGATGCTGTTACTGCAAACTCAACAATCCTCTATGTTTATCAGTTGTTTTGAATTAAGGATGCTGTATATTTCCACAGTTTTCCTCTAATTATTTCAATAAAAGTAAAAGCAACAATAAATAATTAGTGAGTGTAAATAATATTTCTATTAAAAAGAGAAACTCAGAGCAGCAGAACGGCAAATAAACATGACATGACTCTGTTGTTGAACTGAGGAAATTAGGGCAGTGGAATTATACATTATGCTAAATTTACTAACAACTCTCAATGGTTTTTACAAGGCCTTCCTCCTGAAAAGCCATTATTTGAATAATTTGCTTTTATTTGAGAATTTAGGTTGTCCACACAAAATACACCTTAATTACAAACTGGGTGTGAAACAATATTAGTTTACCCTGGCAAAGTAATATTATATAGTTGCCACCTGTAGTTGAAGTTGCTATTTAAAAAAAATACAGTGCATTTTATTTCTTTACATCCCTCTTAAAAATTACCATCTTATTCCATGACCTCTTTATCTTCTTTCCTTGTATCTACATATTTTTACTGGTACCAGTATGTATTTTTTCACTGCTCCATACAGTACGTATAATAAAATTTGAATTTATGGTGAAGACAAATTGGTTTGATGTATGCTTGAAAAGGTCTGACACTGTTAATACATTCTTTGTTTTTCCTGAAACAAATTAGTATGAGAAATTCTGATTTATGTTAAACTGCATTTCATTGTTTTAACATTGGGGTATAAACACACAGATTTCCATGTAGGTGATACACAGGCAAGATGTCAACATGTGGACAATACTGGGGGACGTCCAGTTTTCATTGTTCAAACTTACATCCAGTGAGGGAAGGGTTGAATTTGCAGCTGGCGGTGTTACTGCCCCTTTGATTCACTGTGGTGCTGGACTCACCCACTGAGCCGCACAGCGTGACAGACTTCATCTCATTTCTTACAAATGGAAGCACAAACTAATGCCGGTGTGGCTTTCAAACTGTGTAGTTTTCATTTTCGCTGATCAAACAGCTAAATTTGTCTGTGAAGCTCGTGTCACAGATGTTGCTATCAAAGCCGAGCTGTAGAGAAAGAATACAGAGTGAAAGAAATGAAACGGACAGATCCTCACCTCCAGTTAATCAAATGACCCGAGTCCTTAGAAAAGAAAAAAACTTGCTCCACTGTTGCACCCAATAAAGATGGGAATCACACCTATAACTTTCTCATCATTCAAGTAAACATACACAATCTCTTTGTCAGATTAGGCCTTGCCATTTCATAGGGGCTAGTAATCAGCTTAAAGGATAATACCACCATTATTGAGTTTTTCCTTATCTCCAGTGGCAAGTGATCTCCTGTATCCAACCCCGACCATTTCACTTTGCTATCTGCACATTTGAATTAACTTATTTTATTGCTTTCTTTGCCTCCTGAGTGCATCAAAAGACTTTGCGGAGACTTAATATTTTGTAGTTATCCAACAGAGTGAATGTGATGGAAGTAAACAAAATGAAAATCACCAGTCAGTCGAGCTTTTCCCGACTGAGCAGCGCTGATACTTTCACCTCCTCCTCATGAAAGATGTTTTCCCATTTAAACATGACCTGAGGGTGAGTTACCATTTCATGGTGTATAATAATAACTGTGACAGTTATTTTATTGACACTGATGTACGCTTGATGTATGGGGGTTGACTGAATTAAAAGAATGCCATTAATTTATCTTATTACTATAGTTAGGTAGATGTGTCAAAAATGTTACACATTTGCCTTGCATATATTGATTGTGGGGAAATAAAAGCCTCCAATGCACATGTGTGCACCTTCTGCTCTTTAACGCCTGAAGAAGTCCACTTATTGTAATCTTAATCATCAAAACTCGGTGTACAGTACATTGTCAGCTAGATTTAAAGATGCTACATTTCATAGCTTTGTCTAGTTTAAAATGCATTGTAGTGCAATTAAAAACATACATATCAAGCACTTCTAATCAGTGTAATTGACAGAGAGAGGTCAGATGCTGAGGGAAGAAGCCAGAGCGAAATACCATTCATCTACATTCAACCTCTTCCTCTTTGAATTCAGAGGAACTTAAAACCGACTCATACTAATTGACTCGTTTAACTTTTACTTCAAAAGAATGTAATTGCTTCTACATTTGCTCACTAATACAGGCCGTATACCCAATGAAAAGTGTTTACATCCATCAGAATCTCTCAAATATTCCTGTCAACGCTGCCCTCGGTGCAACAGAGAGACACACTACTGTTTTGATCCCATATTATCAAGCATGATCACAAATATTGTAGCATGATCAAAGCCTGTGAAAGCCTGTCTGTTGCCCATGACTACTTATTGATCAGTACTATGGGATGTGCATGGCTGCACATTGGAGTGGTTTGAAGTGTTGTCGGTGGACGCATAAAATGAAGCTATGCTGGTGGCAGGGATGTGCTGTAAACTCAAGTGAACACAGTGTCGTATCTGCAGGATCCAGTTTAATCACCATTCTAAGCTGATTCATGACAGTATACACCATTGCGATTAATATTTTAGGTGGACAAGATCCCTGACAAGGGCCAAAAACACAGAGGAGGCACACATTTTATATGAGACCGCAAATGCGTCACTGTGAAACAGCTTGGGAATTAAAACCCATACCAAAAAAACTGTAGACTATAGATTTAAAACATATTTCTGATGCCTTTTGGAGCCGTATTAAAAGTTAATATGAGTGGAAAGGTAAGCAGAAAGGCAAACTATTCTTCAAACAACTGGAGAGCAGCCTCAGAGGGTTCTTGTTGGAACCTTCGCAGCCCCCCCAAAAAGCCTTTGAAGCGCCCTAAAAGCACCCTACTTATTTAGAGTACACTGAGGGATACATTTACTCAGAATATATGAGCTCCAGGAAGGTACGGCATGCCAAACAGAGATTGCTGACAGAAAATGGGAAAATACATTTCCTGCTAAATATTAAAACTGTCTTCTCCAGAGGATAAGACCTGCATTCGAGCCGATATTTTGTTGCTGAAAGAAATCCCCATAAATTCCCCTTTTCAGCTCAAAGGTAGATTATCTAAGATTTATGTAAAATAGCACCCCCTGCAGGCACAGCAAAATGTGACGAATCAAAATCAAAACAAAGACGACCTCCCACTGTGCTCTACATTTATCTAGAGGACCGGATGGAGGAGGTGAAGTAAATACACCCCAAAGTTTTCAGCTGAGAAGCTTTCATACTGAACATAGACAAAGTTACCAGTACAGGAAAGAGACTCAAACTTTAGTGCAAATATTATCCAACTGCTATGTTTAGCTGTCTATGAGATGTTAACATCTGTATCATACCTGTAAATCCTTTGAGTTTATTGTCATTTACATCTTCACTCATAACAAACTTCCCTGCTGATATCTTGAAAGAGGCTCAAAACTTCATGTTCTGTCTTGTTCCATTACGTAGTGATTCAAATTACGACACAAAATAATGTACAGAGTAAAGTAAGTAGTGCTAAGAATCACAGATGGTACAAAACAACGGCTAACAATGTCAGCCACCATCTGGTTAACTGCCTGTATGGCCATTGGAGCTAAAGTGATATTACAAACTATTTTAGTTCCTGCCCACATTTTGTGCCAATCAAATTTGTAGTACTGACATCGTCAGCTGGAGCCACAAATTCCCGCCCCCTTAAGAACACTAACGTAGGGGGCGCTATCACTGCAGAAAAATAAATAAAACTTAAATTTCTTCTTTTTGACCAAATAAGTCCACAAGTCAACTAATCACCAAGGAGGATACTGACGAATTTTCAGTTTGACTTTAAACCTTGATTATTTCAACGGCGTACAATTCTTCACCAATTAGTTGTTAGTTAAAATAACAAACTAACTGCCTCACTAAACCTGTGGTCAGGTAGTATTCACAGGAGTATTGGTCACTTTATGGGGCTGAACCAAAGCCTAATAAAGCTGCCATGTGTAGTACAGTATGTGCACTGTACTGGATAGGTACTTGAAGTCGACACATAACATACAGAATGCATAGAGAGTAGGAAGAACAGGGGGTCATTGGGAGCCTACAGCTCATATTTGCTCCGGAGCTCTCTAATGGGTTAATACAGCCCTAGTTGTTCAATTGTTGCTAATGATGTCATAGTGAATATGAGAGATATTGTTCATGTTCAAGTTCAGAGTATATATTTTTATGTTATCATCAAAACTATAAGCCCAGCACAGAAATAGAACTGTGACCGCATGCTTGATGTTCCCCAGGCCAATTTTAATGCAGCTGCTACAGCTGAATTTCAGTTGATCCAAGGTGTATGGTGAGGACAACATGTTCATCGAATATGGTGCACAAGAAGGTAATTATCCAGAGGGATTAGAGCAGAGTTAATACTCTGGAAATGTGCTTATTTGTCTGTGTGATAGGGCTGTTGGACCAGTAGACATAGTTGAAAAAAGCAGTAAATCACACAGACAGGTGATTTATTTATTTATGCATTTGCTTGCTTGTTTTCTTTGTTTATTGGCATTTACATTGGTTATCATATTTGGATTAAACAGAGCAGCAATATGAAATGTTGCTGCCTGCCTATTTACAAATGTTATTTGGTATTGATTAATGGATTTTGATTTTTACACTTAGCCATTCACAGTGTCAAGCTTCTGAGGTATATCATTATTTTTCTACTGAAAATGCAATTTTCATTTATTATTAACACAGTTTAAATATCTCTGTAATCCATTAGATGTCATCATTTACTCCATCAGTTTTGTCAGCTTTAATCAACACGCTATACATAATAGCTGGAAGGGGGATTTTTAAAGCAGAAATTAACAGAGTAATAATACAATTTTGTAATTTTCTGAGAATAAAAAATACACAGTATCATCATAAAGCCCTGTCTGTACTAAGCACTTGGAAATTTTTAAGGACAAGAAAAGAAAATCCAGGAGATTTAAGTGAAGGAGACATTTAAATATTACTTAGTCAAAACCAAGTAACACGAACATAGCCGTGGTTCATCATGAATAATTTTGTTAGCCAAAGTAATGGGACATTTGTGTAATAAGAAAGAGGAGTCTGTAGGACAGAAATGGGTAAAAAGCACACTGGTCTTCAACGCATGCAACATTTAGATGTCTGCCCTTTTAGGTATCAGCTCTGTCTCCCTCTGTCCTGATCCCCCATTTTATGAGAGACATGTCTGCCAAAAAAGAGCTCCAGAGAAATCAAAGGGAGGAAAATGTATCCTGTAACCTCCACTTACAGTCCCATAGCTCACCCATAAAAAGTGTTCTGTTTGCACATTTTCTTGTGCTACAGAATGAAATACATTTATTTGACTATATGGTTGACATTTATGCAAAGTACTCCATCTGAGGATTCAAGAAATGTACAGTGAAAGGAGAAAAGTGTAGGCAGAAATATTTGTCCACTCTACACAGGCTGAGTAGCTTGCTGGCAAATCACTTTATATCACTTCCTGGTGATTCTTCATCTTGATAAGATGTTGAGTTGATAAAAAGTTATTTTTTTGAGATTTGCTTTGTAACACCAGCTCTCTTATATTTGGGAATTTTGTGTGTTCTGTTTTCATTTAAGTGGAAATAGACAACTTTTTTGCTTTAACTTATCATCATGAAGTAAATGTTGATTGCACAGTGTAATGGCTATAGAATAATGACACCATCGGCATTTAGATCAGTTCCCTATAAGCCTTGCTTTCACTAAGCAATTCTGTCTGCCAGTGGGTACGATCTCCTGGGAAAATGAAGGCTTGATTTACGGCACAAAGGAAATGCGTTAACCATTGTATAACCAAAAGAGGAAGAGGATAGCACTTTTGTTTTCACGCATAGCTATCGGTAGCTATTTCTCATAATAATTTGTTAAGTGGCCAACTTCTTTCTATCGTCTTATTGCTGTATGATAAATGTGGAATATCGCACAGGCAAATCTGATGACACACTACTTATATCTGTGTATGCTTCATTTTAGTTGCATTGAGTATACTACCTGAATAAACTTGTCTTTTGATTTCTAGAGGGCTTTCTTCTTGTTAGCTACGCTAGCTAACGGGACAAAAGCCCTCTAGAAATCAGTTAGCTAAGCGACCAGCCCTACAGCCATAGAATACTGGATCAGTATCCAGTCAGGCTTGCTGTCAGGCTCATCTATTTGTTCATATGAAAATCAATGGACAGAAAATATGTTATTACCGTCTCCGTTGCACAGTTTCTTTCATTTTGTAAAAACATAAACATGCTACAAACCCAGTTTGCTTTTCCCAACAAATACTTAAGAATTTCTATCTGCTTTCATGTCTCCATTATAGACTAAATTAATGAACAAACTCACGCTTTTGCTCCTGTTTTCTTCTAATATCACTCCCCCCTCTACTGCGACACCAATCCCTTCTGTAGTTATTTGTTTGTGCAAAGCAATAACAAAACTATGTTACTACTATGTTATTACTATGCAATGCATATCATTACAATAGCTTTTACCTGTTCCCAAGTTCATTATAAAATTACAATTTACATCCTCAGTGAACATGCTTCTATCTTCTCTCTTATTTCCAAAATGGTTTTGATTATTTCTTGATGGAGCTAGGTTCTGAGGAAAGTGATCTCGTTATCTTTGCGACAGCAGCACAAACAATAATACCACTTGGAAACACGAGGGGGGTAAAGTTGAAAAGTTGTCTGTTTCCACTTTCAGCAGTGTGAAATATCATTGTCACTTATCAATGACAAAACTAAAACCATTGTTAAAAGGTTGAGGTTTAATAGCATTTTATCATATCTGAATCAAGAATTAGATCCACTTATCCAATATGAATCCTTGCAAGTCCCTTATCAAATCCACTTAGTTTCAGCTATTAACATTTTTAAGAAACTTAAAGTGAATATAATCAATATTTTTTACACTAACAATGTATGACATGACAGTGTGTAATATCAGAGGTGTTGTTCATAGTGATGAATCTATAGAGAATCAGTGACTCTGCAGCTACCCTTGGCTATACAGAGCATTATAGTGAGTTTCTGCTCATTGTTTAGCTGTTCATCTGCAACTTTACTGTTTTGGTTCACTCTCAGTGCTCTCATGTCGTCGTATTTGGCTGCAGCGTAAGATGTTAAACATACCTTAACCATTAGAGGGAAACTTCATGGCAGCCCAAGACTGCTCTGCAACCCGTGATATCAAACAGATGAAGTGTGTGTGAATCAGCCAAATGTAATTTCTAATCCATTGACTTGGTTTTCAAATTGGTTCATGTAATTGATCTAAAGGTCTGAACGGATGGACATAAACATGCTTAGTTTTTTCTTTTTCTTTATTTCTTTCAGTAATTGTTTTGCACTTTTAGAAATTAAGTACACGTGGGCCCTTATATAATCAAAAACTAAGAAATCTAATTGTGATAATAATGGAATGCTTACTCTAATTAAGATAATCAGATAAAGACGTCTAAATGATTATATTGCAGTCAGAGTTTTTCCTTTATCTGGTTAACATTGATTATTTGAGAGTATGTCAATCCACTCAGTGATTATAGAGCAGTGGGTCATTTCTCTTGGTCCATCCCAGACCCCTCAGGAGACCCTCCCTGGACCCCCTTCAGTTTCCCTTCCAGGCTCATCCCCTGGTGGATGATGCCATTGCCCAGCTGTTCTGCAGTTCTTTCTCCCATTATGGCTGTGCAAGGATCATTTCTTTTGTAACAGCATACTGCTGCCATGTCAGGGGATAAGCTGTGGGCGATGCAGGTGGATGCCCTAGTGGTGTCCTGGATTACAGACTGTCTTGCCAACTGTCTTGCGATTCCAGGGGCCACCTCAAGGCAGCATACTGTTATCTCTCATTTGTTGTTTTCACCTTCGTCGTCCCACCTTAAAGATTCGCTAACAGGGTGTAACATTGATGAGAATGAAGATTACTTTTAAATTAGTCATCAAGGCAGTAAGATGTCCAACAAAGTTTAAAACAGTCCAGTAGACTGGTTATTAAATGGCTGACTGGCTTCTTAAAGTCTGCTGTCAGGTGGGATTCCTCTGCATTTATTCCTGTGGAGACACCACACCTCTTAATGAATGAAATTATTTAGCTGACATTACACTTTTTATAATATTTCCTCATGGAGCTGGGGACCTTTGTTACATGTCATCTCCCGTTATCTCTCTACTGTCTGAATCTCTAATAAAGGCATAAAAAAATGATGATGATAATAATATTTCCTTACATATAGCTTTCCTGTGATTAATATGTTTGCAGCTCCAAATGTTTCTTCTCTTCAGCTAATATTCCAAATTCAGCAGCCCAAACAAATGTATTTTGCACTCTTGCTCTTGGATTTTTAAAAGCCCAGCATCAGGTGTTATGTAGCTGCACTTTATGCAAATGAGATGAACTGCAGCTGGGCTCATTTACATCTGTAGTCTAAGTAAATACCCTGCTAAATTGGAAAATTGTGGTGGCACAAAATTTTGTGCCGGTGATGGTAATTTGTGGCAGGCTTAGTAGATATCCCCCATGGTTTGAGTTTAGGAGCTAGCAGACTAAGGATGCTGCTGCAGCTCAGAATCAGCATGTACCACACCAATACAAACTCAAAGCAGCCCCAGTGAATGGCCCTGCATTATTCATTCTTTTTTCAGATACATGAATCTTGTACCTTTTTCTTCCCTATCCCGGAAAATTGATTTATTTCTTACAAAATTAGATATAAAGCTAAATGTTTAGGCATAGAAATACAATCACATTTCAACATAGATTTCATGTGAGCTGATACTATCTCGTTTCAAAGGTCCAGAGTTAAAATTAATTAATTAGTCTGAGAATAATATTCTAAAAATACATCCAGTGGTAGCAAAATTGCCTCCTAAATGCCAAAATAACAACCTTTAGTTATCCTGCTCATTATTGAGCATGATTGGTTTTTAACTCACATGTATTATTTATGTGTTTGTTTTAATTGTGTTTATTTATGTCTAATGTTTTATCTTGTATACTATCCACAGTTTCTGTGGCTGCAACTTCCATGGTAGTTCACACTCTGCGAAGCACATTGAGCTTCCATCTGGAATGAAATGTGCTATATAAATAAAGTTTTGCTTGCTTGTTTGATTGATCTCTTGGTTGCACACTTTTCCAAATTGCATACTGTTACATATTGATTAAAGTAGTACACACATGACATTAGGTGTAACACTGAATTGAATGCTCTAAAAGTACTTACGCTGTAACTTTGAGGATTTTCAGAGAGGCCAGAATTCTCCAGGCAGAATCACTTTTTATTGTGTCCATTTGAGTCCATCTTTGATGTGTCAGTGGTTTGAGTTTGAGCAACAACTACCTGGAGAGGCTTTATAAATCTCATAAGTGTAAGCACAAAATGGTTTCAGGTTATAGTGAGAAAGTGTAGGGCTGTGTTGGAGAAACATCTTGTATTTTGCATTTCTCATCACTCAAGGTTATTCAGATGCATCCTGCGTGTACCTGTGCAAGTAGGATTAAAATACCAATTTATATTAGTAGGCATAAATAAGGATTACAATTTGTTAGGATTTAGATATATAAATTATTAGCATTCAAAGAAAAACCAAGCTCAGCACTTGCTGAATCTTTACTGTATCTGTGATTCACTACTTAGTTAAAAAGTTGTGTTAACATGCTACTATGTTACTTTTCAGAGTTTACTCCATGTTTAATTTATACACTCCTCTACTCTGTGAAATCTCACAAGTTATTACATCAAGTCTCCTTTTATCATTAACTCAGTTTAATCAGATCAGTTTGTCAGGTCAGAGTTCTCACATTCAGAATTCAATTTCTTTTTTCTTACAGCATGCATGATTAAAATCCCCAGAAATCCATCTTTTTTTATTTAAAAAAGTGGAGGCAGAAATGGGGGCAGTCTTCTCTCCGATCAGAATTAAAACAAAGCAAACAGTGATGAAGATGTCTCTTTGTAAATGAGACGAATTTGTCAGGTATCATATCAGTCAGCACTGTTCCTGGTTAGAATGTGGCTGCTAGCATTATATCGAAAGCTTGGACAATTAGATGCTGTGGCACATACTATAAGGGATCAATGACAAAATAAACATAATTGAAATTACAGTACCAGTCAAAAGTTTGGACACACTTGAAAATATGTCCAAATTTTTGACTGGTGCTGTATTTCAGTAACTGGAAACAGAAATTCCAAGTAGTCAGCAGTCTTAGATTCATGTACATGGTATATGTACCATGTACATGAACCTAAGGCTAGAAAGTATTTCTTGAAATTTAGAGCTTTTCTTTAAGGATATGAAAAGTATTTTTAGGAAATGTGTTTCCCCATAGCACACAATGGCCATATGTCTGTGGTGGTTTGATATTATCATTGTCCAATACTAACAGTTAGAGAACAACAATCTGACATTGTTGGCTTTTGACAATCTCTCTATTCCATAAATGTTTCAGGCACTTGTACAGAAGGGGATAAGATGTAACATTATTACTGTGATTTGTACTGAGTGATGAAGGTCAATAAAGCTCAATACTGGAAGTTAATGCTCTTGACTAACTGATTTTTATCACTGGCTGACTCCAACAAATTCCACCACTTACTGTCCCCAGAACCATGCTGGGACTAAAGCAAACTAGCCATTGGTGGATTTCTGAGACAGCCAGAAGGCTCAGAGTCCATCCAACAGTCCAAATGGCGGTCCAGGCTCGGACGACTTGGGGGGTTCACATTATTAACAACCTGCAGCGGTCCGATAACACTGTGGAAATAGATTAAACGGGGCAGAGCTGGCTGTTCCTCCTGAGGAGGTTCAGGTTATTTAATGCAGCCTGTCTTAATCCCACACACTGTAACTGAAAAGGCTGCCAAAAAAGTCCATCTGTTCTCTGCATATAGGCTTCTCGGAAGTGTAAAGTTCTGAAACTTTTCAAAAGTTCTGGGGTCCTTTGATGTAGCAGATGACAGTATAGAAAGAGCATGAAAAGAGCTTTTTAAATGATGTAAGTGTTTAAATGTGTTTCATCCACCACAATGAAGTAACAATCACTTGGAAGCAAATACTCATATAGTCAGTACATTAACCGTTGTATGTTCTTTATCAATTTCTCTTGGGGACAAGTGTGATTTATAACACCGATAGAAAATATCTCCTCCTACACAAGCCTCTACACTGTCTCCCCCATCCCTCCCTCCTCTGTTACTGGCACACACAATATGTCACATTTTCATGACAGACACGAGGAAGATAGTTAACAGCCGAGACTCAACCGAAAGTTCCAGAGAACAGCACACAAAGTGCTGAAAAATAGAGCTGTTTTTGTAATTGCATTTTTGGCTCAAGAGCTTTTTAGTGGTGTTGCAAGTCCATAAGTAATAGCAAGTCATTCATTTAGTTGCAGCTCACTATATGTGAAGACCACCATGAATTTAGAGTACAGGTACTGGTAATTTAATCTATTCTTCCTCTTCCCCCTCAACTTTTATATGTGGCCAGCATTTATTTGCTTGAACACACCAGCTTTATTATGATAAATAGTACCTTTGGCAGTTGCTAATTACAGGGGGTCTCAGACCTCTTAATCAACACAGATAACTCAGATTTCTGGGGGGTCTCAAAAATTAAGCTCTTGAAATGATGAAAAGTAAAGGAGCAGCAAAGAGATGCTACTGACAGTCAACAGGCCGCTGATGTATAGCTGCTAGCATGGATACTTGTGCCGCTGGTTATAGTTGTGCAAACTATAAATATGGGCTAATTACTATATTAAACTCTGCAACTCTGCTTCTCCTCTGCATAAATAAATAAGTCCAATAAACATCAACAAGTCCATATGCAAAATATCAGTTTTTATTTATCCAACAGAGAAAATGAAAGTCCTTAAACAAACACATAAAAAGTAGCTTTGAGGTTTACTAATTGGCAGCTATAATCTAAATTATTTCACCAGTGTTTTTTTACTGTTTATCTTTATCTTATTTTTATCATTTTCTAATTTATTTAGGGTCTCTTAGGGTCAGAGGATGTTGTATTTGCCGTACAGTCTGTAAAGCCCCCTGAGGCAAATTTGTGATTTGTGATATTGGGCTATACAAATAAAATTGACTTGACTTGAATACCATAGCATCATGTTTTTCCATGTACTTTCCCAGCAGCAGTTCTGCGCCTATTTAATTACACGTCTCTACAGAATTAATGTAGAGTTGATTACGGGTAACGGATCAGTACTGGCAATGATGTGCGGATTTGTAAACTGGACTTGTGACAAGGTTGGAGATAAAAAAAGGTCTTCACATTTTTAACATTTAAGTCTGTATAAAGCAATAATAAATATGTGCTCTGTCAAACCACAGAAAAGTGTGTTATTGACCACCCAGCCAAATTTGAATGATTAAAAAAGTCGCCAAGCATATAAAATTAGGTTTCAAAATCGTGAAAAATCAAGCAGTTTTCTCTTCTCTTGAACACTGGGGGTGTGTCCACTGAATGTGCTGAAACCACACCCAGTCATGGGAAAGATGCAGCCTCTCTCAAGTGTCAACTGTCAATCAAATACCATCACTACAACCTCCGTCTAGCAGTTTTATAAGACTTACACAGCCATACATGTTTGAACCACCCGAACGAGAATCCAGATCTGAGCCAGAGAACACTGTCTCCCCGAAATACAACCTTGTTCCTCTCAGTCTGAAACAGAATGGTAATTTTTTTCTCCCATTTATGAAAGTTAGCAATATTTAACGTTAGCCAAATAAAGTTAAGCTATCGATAAATAACATAGAACAAAACATATTTTGTCACTATAGTCACAGATCAACCTATCAGCCATCATGTTTTTAGTTTTCTTGCATATTACCAAATACATAGTTTTGTTTCATTCAACTACACATACTTCCAGGTCTTCTCACTGCTTTATGTGTGGATTGTTGAATGTCATCATTGCAACACACAAGCTGAGCAACAGAATATGCTCTAAACTGTTCAGATAATGTATGAATACACAACCAGTAGAGTACTAGATCTTTCACTCCCTGTAACCATGGGCCACTGGCGATGAAGGAAAGAACTGTGTAAGTTAGACAATAAAATATTTTTTATTGATTTGGAATGTGTAGAAATTTCATTTGTGTTGATCAAATGGCATGCCTGTCTTTCAAAAACTGGTAGCACTGTATATGCAACCATATTGTTTAGGTTGATTAATGTATACATGAATCCTTGTAAAAATAAACTATGGGAGGGTTCACTTTGTTATACTATCTTGAGGATCAATGTGCACTGAATCCAATATAATTTGCTTTTAATATATAGGCAAGCAAAATATAATGATGTTACACTAATAATAAACTAGATCTGTGCTAATAATAACCAGCTTGCATTCATGTGGTTCTGCAAAGTAGAACAGCACTCTGGAATATGATCTGGCAATGGAATATGATCTTTTAATAAAAGCAGGAGGGAAACAGGTAGAAACTGACGTGTTTCAACACTAAACCATCATCAGCGTTTGTTACACTTCTGTTAAACTAACAGCCTAAAAGCGCCCAGATGCCTCCTCATAATCAATAAACACATTTGCTAAAGCGCAAAGCTGTACATACATAAGGTGGTGTAAAAGATCCACAAGTAAATATATTTCAACAATAGATACAATACAATAGCCTATAAATACAGACCAATAACTGAGGCATCTGAGTGTGTTGGTCTCCTCTTCTACCTATTGTTTGGACAGTGTTTTAACATACACTCAAAGCACATAACAAGTACTGCCTGGCTAACCAGTTTACCAGAGATAGATAGATAGATAGATAGATAGATAGAAATGTATGATTTGACATTTTTTGTCAATGGCACAAGCTATCACTGGATCATTAGTCATTCTGAAAATTTAGCTTTATGGTCGTGGAAATTCACTGAGAAAGAAAAATGCTGCCCATGTCCTGGTCCATCTATTCAGACAAAATGATTTGTGGCAGACTGCATGTTGATGAATCAAACTGTCATCTTCTGGAGTCTCGTTCTGTAAGACAAGACCAAAATGGAGAGGAAAAGTAAGACATATAAAATGATCACATGACATTTTTTTGTGATTTTGTCAATACAGGCCTACAGATGCTTTGTTTCCTGGTGCAGGGGATACCTGGGAAAGCACAACCAGGTTGTCATACCCTCTTGTGTTGTGCTCCATATTCATCAGGAGTACCCTGATAAAGATGGGGAATACACAGGATTTAAACCTCCCATTTAAATGAAAAAAATATATTTATATTGTAATGTTCTGGACATTTGTTATGTCATGTTATATGTTTGTTATATCTAATAAATTTCATAAAAGTCTTGGACAGCTGTCAATCAGTTTTTGATTGATGACATTTGATTGATGTATTACTTTTTTAAAATGGAGGCTGGTGGGGCTCCAGTGCAGGGATGGGCTGAGGCAGGAGGTAAGAAAAAACAGAGGCAGGCAGATATACTGGAGGAAGACACTGACAACTGCACATGAGGAAAACACTGGTGTCAAATCTGAACTACCATAGAGAAAGAAAACAAGACAGGAACAAGGAACAGAGATATTAAGCTATCGTCATGACCACCGTCACACATCTCCTGTCTTTTCTCAACAGAAAATTATGCATCTGTGTAGTGTTCATTTTTGTAACAATTAACTGCACCGCTCACTTTGTGAAATACACAAGGGAACAACACAACAGTAATGTAAATATTACCCAAATAACCAAAATCTGAGTAAGGGCCACAATGGTACAGTAGAGATGGTGACTTATATGTTGACAGAAAGCAGCTGATTACAACAAAAGAGGCTTGCAATAAAGATATTGCACTCTAGCTTACAAAGAAACAAAATACTTGTGTCATCGCCGTCATCATCCTTCCTGGCCTGCATCTTGAACTTCCTGCCAAGGCTACTCTTTTTTGGTGGAGTTCCATTTTCTTCTCAAACATCTTCACCCGTGCAGTTCTCAGTGTGACGCAGTATGGTATTCTGTGAAGCATATGCAATCAATACAGACAGTATTACACTGTAGACAAATATTGTTTTACAGGGTGAAAGAGTGTATTTTTCAATTTCTCATGTTCATAGCGAATTAACATTACATAGAATTCTCACATCAGAATATAAATGCATCAAATCAAATAATATTGAGGAACAGATATTAAGCAAAGTTAACTTATTGTCCACTGGTGGTGTAGTCCAATTCAGACATGCTGGGGAGATAGGTGGAGTCATCAGGATCAGCATAGCTGGAATTTGTTTCAGATTCCTGAAAAGAGGGAAACTCCAACAGAGGACGATTTGTTGGTGGGCTATCAGGTGGAACAGTTTTCCACTTATGTGAAGTTGAAGAACTGACTGGAAGAAGCTGAAATGTGGTGTTACCCACAGCAACACTCCTAGTGGCTACCGTAGCTTGAGAACCTGGAAAATATATATGCAAATGAGGATAGTAATAAGAGTTTTTATTTTTAGTATTTATATGTGTAAGAGACATGAAGCTATGTAAATAGAGCAGACTTATTAACATTTTTGCCGTACATCAACTATAAAATTTGAAAGATTTTGTACACCACCCATGACATTCTCTAGTCTAAAATTTAACAATAACCTGTGTAATTTACTGCCTGTGTTCAATGACTAATGAATAGGTTTTAGGTTCTTACCACAACAATAATATCAGTATATGGTGCATTCCATGAGTGTGACAAGAGTGTTGGACTGGGTGATATGGACAAAATCAGATATCACAATATTTTTGAACAAATACCAATATTTTTGACATTGCAACAATATTGTAGGGATGACTATTGTTGCTTTCACAAAATATTTATACAATGAGATTTTTGATAAACAATCAAAAGTAATGTGGATACAATGACTAATTGGCTAAAGGAAAATTATAGAACAGCTAGAACAGTCTCCTGCGGGGGGGTCAGAAAATTCTACAACACCGAAGAAAAAAGAAAAAGGTTTTCCTGGCTGATGCTGTTATCTGATGTGTGTTAACGTATTTATTTAAGTATCTGTGAGACTCATGCAATTGACACTTTTCACATGTTCACGCCACATGTCCATTTTCTCACGCAGTGAAAAACAAATTCATAACTGATAAGTTCACAGCGCGAAAAGAGGACAATGACAGCACACGGACAGACAAGACAGAGCAGCAGTGAGTTATTCAGATCATCAGGGGGAAAGCCAGAAATTGACACAAACCTATTATATTGTAATATATTCCCACGCATGCTGCTCAGAGTAATCCCAGACAGCGGCTCTTCTGGCAGTAGCACAGTGTTTCTCCCTCTCCTCTCACGCCGTGCACAAGCAGGCAGAAGAGAGAGTGAGTTACTATGTTCGCGGGGACACTCTGTGTCTCTGTCACTCTGAAACTTTCTCACGATTCCCAATAATAGATTTTTAGGTTAGTTGTTAGGCCATTTCATTAATCCAAATTGTTTCTACTTTGTGGCAATTGTTAGACTTTGAAGATGGCCTTGTGAGAATTGAGAATAGCAATCCTCAGGTTTAACATTGTTTAACCATAATCCTACCGACTGGGGTATCCACAGACCCCAGAGGTATATTTTTTGTCATATTTCACAAGTGCCTTATTCTATCATTCTAATTTTTCATGATTTTGTCAATCAGTTTGTTCCTAATGACTTAATATCATTGTTTTCTGTTTCTGTTTTAATTAGTGCTTTTTAAAAATACCAACATATCGGTGTCCTGGGGGACCCCAGTCAAAAGCACTCAATTCCACCTATGCAGTTATAATAGGCCTAGATGGAACTATTTATTGAGTTCATGTTTGCCATGGGTCCTAATTTAAAGTATCACACACTATCAGGGGGATAGGGGCACTCTGTCAGTCATTTTGAAGGCTTTGTGGAAAGATTTTACTTGGCATAAAGGCTGCAATTTGTATTAAAGAAAAGTATATATTTTCATCTTACACAATATACAATCCAGATCATATTGTGATGTGTTGTACGGCTATTTCATTTATATAAATTGTTTGTCCTTGTTTGACCTTGAACATGGCCTAGTGGCCTCCAACCTACTACCATTTTAGGCTACATAACGTTTTTATAAATATATCTTCAAATAAGGAATAGCCCTTCTACTATAATCATTTCCTGTCCTGATCTATCCAGTTATATACTGTTCCTGATGCCTTCCTGGTTTTCATAGCACCCTCAATCTAACTAATCTAGACTAGTGCAGGTGGCTGTTTCTTGACTTAAAACAAGAGGTTAGGTGGTGTAGATGCAGGAAATTTGTTTTAAATTACAATTTCTTGTCTGGGGGAGGACACCCAGACCCCCCCACCAATTATGTATCTTTCCATGTTTGCTCCCCCATTTTAAAACATAACGAGGTGCCCATGGTGAGGAGCATATATCTTTCTTATCCTATGTTTTGAAGAAAAATATGTGTAATCAAAAATGCTACCCAGTAAACAGAAATTAGCAAAAAGAAAAAGAGGTCGAGTGGTTCAATTGACCATGATTTCCGTTTTAGTATGAACAAAAATAAGTACTACTGCAGTCCCACCCCCCCGCCCCACCGGAACAAATCTCACTCCAAGCTCAAGTCAAAACTTCGACAGCCCAGGGCAGAAACATCAAAGAGGAGTGAGCAGGGAGCAGGTGCTTTGTCATGCTTACATGCCATGTACTGTGAACTAACTAAATGAACAAAATGTTTTTGTTAACCTCGGGGTTTCAGTCCCGCTGCAGGTTTGACCATTTCCAAGTCAGAGTCTGCTCAAACATTTAGAGAACTTTACGCTAAATTTCAGTGAAGTGTATAAAAAAATCAACTTCAACTGTAAATGGGTAAAATAAACATGTAAATTTGATAATTTTCCTCTAGACTACTCATCAATTCTTTTTTGCATTTTAGCCTATAAGGCATATAATTGATAGCCAGTCCAGCAATAAAAATGATTTTTAAATACTTACTCTACAATCTAAACAAACAGGTGAACATGGCTCTGAACAAGAAAGGGAAAGGATGGAGGAGGGAGCAGGAACCAGCACAGATCCGGTTAGAGGTGTGTGCGCTATTGAATGTTATTGTGTGACTGTGAAGTAAATTAGAGCACAATATTTCATTCATATGATCAGGTTGAATTACTTCATTCAAGTTATGTAAGATTAATGACACATAATACACCACACATGTATTTGACTATGTCAATTTAATGAATACAACAGTATTTGATGCTCATGTCAGACAGTCCAAATGATGTCTGTTTAATATATTTCTAACAAACAGATTAACCTGAGTCAGACAGGGAAAGTTTTGAGGAAGTCTTTGCAGGGACCTTTATGGAGACAGGTATGTGTGATGACCAGCCAGTGCCACTGAACAATAGAGTTTAAAAGTAACTGAAGTATAGATAGGTTTTGTGCTCTTATGTGGTCTTACTGGTTGAATACAACTAATTACTGGTCATCTGGAAAATTCAGTTGTAGAATCAGAAAGGTAGAGGTTTGAAACAAACGTGTCTCAGTTCTGTATCAAAGAGCTGTATCTGTATCAAATTGGGGCTGCTAGACAGCAAATTCCCGGGCTGCTTTTTGTTGCCAGTCCGCCCCTGTTATCATTTCTATGCAAAGGTTCCTTACATGGTTTTTATACTGAGGGTTGTTGATGAATCCTGTTGGTACAAAACCATAAGAAGCAGCAAACCAAATCGATGAGCTAAAAGTGGCTGAGAGCTGCACAGAAGTGCAGAGTGGATTGTTGATTGTCAGAGTTCAGCAGTTATCAGCAACCCATTCACATTACATGATTTAATATTAATATGACAGCATAGATTTTGAAAGAGCTTTAAATATCACAGCTTAGATGTGTTGCTCACTTATGGAACCATTCTTCACTGTGGAGATGCTAGTAGGTTAGGAGAGGAGATTGGGATCATCAGGAGCAGGGAGTCTTTGTTCCAGAAGAGAGCACAGGCTATAAACTCAGCTATGACAGCCAGAAGTGTCAGCATTCAGAGAAATAATCATCCAGTCATTCTTATTGATCATCAGCTATATCAATTCCCTACAGATGTATGATGGTCACTGGGCTGACTGACTCTGTAAATGTCAGTAGAGGGTTAGAGTTAGCTTATTTTCAGTGCTTATACAACAAAAACAGGCAGTTTGCGCATTGGAAAAAAAATCCATGTGTTATTTTCTCATCTGTCATCCTTTAAAGTTTGGTGAATCTTAGGCAACTAAAACAGTTTGATTAAGGTTTACAGAAATATTGTGGTCATGGTTAAAGGAAGTCATAATTAAGTGTTGGTGTTGGAGACGTGATGTGAGTCGGAGTCAAACACTTTGTACCATCCACCCAGACCTCACATGCTTAATTTTCAAGGCACTTTTAGGGCAGCACACCACTTACTGCTGTGCTATGGTGCTGAACATAAACATAGGTTCTTTTAAGTTTGAACAAGCAACCAATGCTGTCGTTCTCTGGAGAGGACAGCGTGCGTTTCATGTTTTTCTTGACAGAAGTGGATTTTTTTTTCCCAAATGCAGAAGTGGATTTGGAACAAGATCAGAGACAGACTGAACTTCTCAGTGGATCTGACTGACACGCTGATAGAGAAATCATTCAAAAAAAGCAAAGAAAAATCAGTCCTGTTGATGTACCATAGTGACAGATCTGCCATCCCGCCTGATGTCTAAAAATTGTCAGAAATGAAACAAAGAAAGCATCATTGTGCCATGCAGTTGAATAGGACGACTTGCACTTGGAAACGGTTGTGTTTGAAACGTGCCTCCTACTGTACATGTGTGCCAAATCTCTGAAATCCTCAGAAGATTCTTCCACATTGTAAGCTATTGTGTTGCCATGTGTAGTCATTTTCCACTAAACATGCTGCCCTGGCCTCTGATCTCCTTTTGTGGCTCACATTTTCATAAATGCATGAAGAAAATATATCCCTCTGATATAACCCCGCTGTAAAAAACCTTCCATGATCAAAAACACAGAACATAAAGAAATCATCAGCATCATGGTAGACATATTTATGCCGGTAAAAATGCAAATGGACTCATATATTTCATTTGAGGCCTCCCACACCTTCCTCAGTGCTCATGATTAATGGGACAGACATTGCCTTTTGGATGGAGAACTTCCTATACAAAACACATTAATACTGAGTTCTGTTTTACATTCTCTTCCTGGCTGCATCTTGCTATCAGTGGAAGTGCAGGGAAAACATTTATCTGCATGCAAAATGCCCTCATCAAAAAAGAGAGATAAAAACATAGGAAACGAGAAAAAACTCCCCAGCATCATGGAAACACATATTTCGTGTTGACAAACGTGCAAATGGAATACCCATCTCATTTCATTGGAGGCATCCCACGTCTTACGCTTTGTTAATGATTAATGGGACAGACGTCTCATTTTGGACAGGGAACGTGCTTGACAAGACACATCAATAATCAGAGCTGCTTTACATTCTGTCCACCTTGCTATCAGTCGAAGTGCAGAAAAAAAAACCTTTGACTGCATGCAAAATGGTTGGAGATTTTCCATTTGAGAGTAAACATCAAAACCAATTTTCAGGGAAGGCAGAGGCTGCGGCTACCTTTACCTGAGTTTGGTTTTACTACATCGGCGGCTATTCCAATCTGAAAATCATCAGATGGGCTGATACTAGGCTGTGAAGAGCGACTGGTTTATACAAATGGTGCCCCTGTATCTAGTATATTATAGCCCCTTTCACACATGCAGTCTACCCCTGAAATGTTCAGGAACATTTCCTTCATGGGGTCATGTGTGAATGGGAGCAGGGATCAATATTCAGGGAAATCTGTACTGCCAATTTCCATCCACACCTAGTAACATTTCAGGGGAAACGCTGGTATGGTTGTGTTGTTAATGAAAGCAGTAACATTGCAGGGGCAAGCACGTAAAGGGTTACATCCATCTGACAAAAGATGCTTTCACATGGAGCGAGCAAACCAATCACAAGACTACGCTGATGACGTATTTGAATCCATGACTTGTTTATGATTGTCTTGCCGATACTTTAGCAGGTGATTTGTTTCGCAAACTTGTTGAATATTAAATACATTACAAGAACATTGGCACCAGACAAAAACAGCTCCTCAAGCGCCATGTTCCTGATAATAATGAGAGAGGTCTTACACGTACTTAGCCGTACGTAGCCTTGCCCCATCTTCTTCTTTTGTTGAGTTTTATGGCTGTGAGCATCCATAAGTGTTGCAAGACCACCATCTGCTGAACTGTCCCTTGTCCCTTTGTTTGTGCCTTTCTCTTGAATGTACAGCATAGAGCTTTTTTGTCCTGGAGTCATCTTTTGATTCAGCAGATTTCTTATCATATAAAAGAATCGTTTGACATTTGGAAAATACACTTATTTACTGTCCATTAAATATGAAGCTACAACCAGAAGATGGTTAGCTTAGCTGGAAAACTGGAAACAGCTAGCTCTCCCCCCAGCTCTCTCCAAAGGTTAAAAGGAATCTGCCCACTAGCTCCTCTAAAGCTCAATAATCAACATGTTACACATTTTTTGTTCAATTCATACAAAACCAAAGCATAAAAGTTGTAGTTTTCATAGAGGGTAATGTTGAACAGAACCTGGGTTAGGGTTAGCTGTTTCCCCCTACTTCCAGTCTTTGTGTTAAACTAAGCTAGCTGTCTCCTGGCTGATGCTTCATATTTAACAGACAAATATGAGACTGAGTATCAATCTTCACATATAGCCTAACTCTCAGCAAAAAAGCAAAATAAGAGTGTTTCCCAAAATGTCAAACTGTCTTTCGAACATTCTTCACAGAAGATCCCAAACATACTGTAAAATCATCCAGCTGTGAATGTATTTATCGTTCAAGCATTGCCCAAACTGATATGATTAAAGTCTTACAGTGATATAATTGATGGCAGTTTCACTTTAAGGGATTTAATGATGCTTCTTTCCTCTGCAGCTTGGGTGAAAAGCTACCTTAACAGCATCCATTAAACATTTAATAATGGGTCAGCATATATAATAGCCTAGATATTAGTACAAAGTTTTAAACCACACTGGCCGTTGGGTCAGACATTACAGACTCATGCTGTGTACTTAAACATTGTTCAAAACTTGCAGAACTTCATTTGAAATTCTTGTGGAAATGTCAACATTTCCAAAGATACCAAACATGTCAAGAATTTTGAAGAAATGTAAACGAGATGCACAAGACATCTAGAATATTTTTACTTGATGGAAAGGTGAAGCTGTAAAAAAAACATTTTTGAATATTATATCACACAGTGTAAGCATCATATAGCTTCAATGAAAAGCTGAAACAAGGTGATACAGGATATATATGGCACTGTCAGACAGTGTGGAATGAGGTGATATTTCAGAAATTAAAGCTATCTAAGGGGGGAAAGGAGAAAACTGCAGGTTAAGGGGTTTAAAGTGGTAAGCCTGAGGTGAGGGAATGGCTCAGAATCATAGTGTGAAGGTTCATCTCAGACTGCAGTGCTCTGTGCTTGTATTCAGTGACACCAGACTGAAGTGAATAAGGCAGCTTCAGTGGGAGTTAACACACCGGGGAAACTTTATTGCCCCAGGCAGCTGCAGGTACATGGATGGGTGTGAAGGACGTGACGAATAACACCCTGCAGTAATCAGTGGAAATGCAATGAGAGGATGTCTGAGTGCATAATACAATTTTGCAATAATAAATTTAGAGATATAATCAGCTGCTGAGCCAAGACAAAGGTCCATTAGAGTTAAGTTAATAACAGTAAAACTAACAGCAACAAGGGCATAAAAGATGAAGATGATGTATACGGAAAGATCAGTGATGAATATTTGTTGCCATGAGGCAATGTGCCCTTTGCTGCAATAATCCACACAAACCAAATCCACAAAGGAACAAGCACACACCAAGCATTTCTAACATTATACAGTCATAAGATGCTTCATTTCATCACAATCCACATATCCTATATACTATGTCTAACACATGGACGTACAGCAGTCAAATGATGTGGCAAGCCCTCAAGCGGATCATCCTTTAATTTTGAAAATGTCACAGAGCAGTAGTTGGGTTCACTATGTTTCTGCAAAATCTAGTTAACAAATGCTGCACAGACAAACACATCCAAAATGAGCATGAAAGGCAAACCGAAGTAAAAGCCAAAATGTCAACCTCTGAGTTTTTTCTCAAGCCAAAGATAGACTTTAGTTAGAGGTTGTTGACTGCTGTGATTAGCACACTGTTTGATATATTTACTTAGTGTTTGGCACATCGTTACCTTGATCATTTTTTAAAATTTAAGGGATAAGACTGGTCTTTTTATATATTGTTATATATTACTGTCATCATATCCCACGAAAAGATCAAAACCAACAAAACATTAGTCTGTCTCCCAGTACTTTCCGACTTCCCAAGCCTTTCTGTGGCTGTTAGTCCCAAATCCATTTATTCCTACTGAAGATTTTTATCCTTAAAAACAGCCTTACAAATATATAGTTTCATTGTTAAGAAAGCTTAAGTAATTACCTAAAACAACAGGGTATTGTAATATTTAGCAAATATTACTCAAACAGGAGTAAACAGTGCATTTGTTGAGGACTATTTTAAGATGTGGATTAATACACATCTGGTGCACTAGTGAGGATTTAGCAGCAGGATGGTGTATTTGGGATTGACTCAAAATAAACTACAGTGCCCACATTCATTGTGTTGAAGGAACGTGTCACCCAGTGAAACTGTGTGGCTCATTGATGTGTTTTTAATAGATTTTGGACAACAATGGAACAGAGGATTTGACCACACAATACTTGCAAGTAGGATCGATTCATTGTTGATTTAGGTCTTTTAATGGGATTTACTGACAGTAAGAAAAATTTAGAAAATCACCAGCCTTATCCTGTAATATTGATTAAAACAACAGCAAATGGTCACCATGGATTGTCATTGTTTTTGATTATCAGGTGAAGTTTCATGACCTGTGTGAGGATGCTGGTCACATACACAAATCAGGATGTGTAAACAGCAAGAGCAAGCATAATAAATTCTCTATACCAGTTTTTAAAAATGTATAAATAACTCATTGTTGTTGGGCACAAATCTCTCACCTTCAAAATGTCAGGAGCTAGATAAACCACCATGCATCTCTTATGTTATCCACTTGATTTTGAAAGGATTTCATAAAACCAGGGGTCACATAATGTTTCCATCCTGCTGAGAAGCATAAATCCTGAGTTAAATATAAAGAAGAAATCCAAAAGGTCGAAGTCACATGTTTTGTTTTTGTTTACTATAAAACTGTTTTCACAATGTAAAGAGCACAAAAGGTCAAAAGGTGATGGTGTGTTTTTTCATACTATCCACTTTCACTTTAATTAACTAGATCTGACCCAGTATTATGTTCATATCCGTGAACTGACATCAGAACCATTTCTCCATTTAATTTAATTCCGTGGGAAGACCTTGGCCACACCGTGCAATCTCTCAATGTCCCTTGAAACCTCTTTATATGCTTAAAAACATAACCATGCCTCCCTTTTTATTAAAATAAAGTACTGCCTGAAAGTCAATATCTGTGAAAATAAAACACTCCCCACCAAAGCCAGAGACTAGAGCATGAAGACTCATAGATGTGTTGCCATCAAAAGTAAAATCTGGAGCTTTTTCATTTTTTATTCTCTGAGTGATATTATTAGTTATGGGGGAGAAATTTCACAGAAAATCCCTCTGGATTTCTTCTCTGTTGCTTTTAACATCTCTTCTTATTCATCCCGTCTGGTGCAGTTTCAGATATTGAATGTTGATGATAGCAGAGATTTGGGTTTTCTTATTTCTAGCTTTAGCATAATATTGTTCATATTATGAAATTGAGTTGTTAAGCTAGTTTAGTTTTACATTAGGAGCTCTTCAAAGCCGCTTTAAGAAATAGAATATGTAACATTTCTTTCTTTATCTAGTTGTTAATGTGATAGCTTTTGGCCATTCAGATATCTATGTGTCCGTTACATATTGTAAATGTTTCTTGGGCTTTATTCAGAAATGACAGGACATTTAGAGAAAGAGCCACAATGCTTGTACAATGTTTGGTCCCTGAAAACTTCTACATAGTTCAGTCCTCTCTGTTCTGCTGTTATTACACATATGTTACTGCCCCTTTACCCGCTCATGGACATGCCTCCTCCGTTGAAATGTGACTTTTACCCTGTGATGGTCAAGGGTGTATGGGAGATGCTGTTCATTAAATGTCACTAAAAACACACACACAACATTCAATTGTTTCAAGGAAGGATTTTTAGTTAGACTTGTACTGTGTTGGGCATGTTACAGAAATGTTTCAAGGCCAGAAAGATTGCTGTCTTGACTTTTACATAAAAATGAAAAAAAACAACATTTATATGTAAAAAAAAAAAAATGTATTTATACATGACACTTACATGTTAAACTACCATCACATTTATGCAACAAGATCAGTGTCTGAAAGGGGCTGAAATGTCGAGGTAAACTGAGGGTTAACTTCTACTCAAGCAAGTACCCTTTCAGTTCAGCTGAGATACCTTTCTTCCAAGACTGTAATACATGGGAGTCATCAAAACTGCAGAATTTTGATTTCTTAAATTGCTCACACGTAGCAGAGGTAAGCCAGGAAGAAAAACAATTCCCACAGAACAGAATCTGAAAACACCTCACTGTAACTACATCTTGCAAAGTTGATGATTTCTCACAACTGAAGATTAGGGTGAAAATCACAGCTCGCACACTTTCTTCCCCCCTGCTGCTCTGCTTGCCACCCCCCCCCCCCCCCCCCCCCCCCCCCCCCCCCCACCTGCCACTCTCCACCCCTCTCTCTCTCTCTCTCTTTCTCTCTCCACGTCTCCCTCCCCTCTGAAGTGTGAACAGACGCTTTGCTGTCTCAGCTTGGCGAACTTTGATCAGTGCAGGGTTGCCAGCCTTCAGTCAGACAAGGTCAGGGGAACGAGTTGATGGCCGGTGTGTTGTCAAAAGGGGGGAGTCGCCACCTGTTTTAGAATATATTCTGCGTGCTCTCTCGACTATCAGGATTCTTAATGGCAGGGGGCTTCAAACTGAGTGGAGTCAACAGCCTCCTTTTAGAGAAGTCAGCCTGTTCATTGAAGTACCTATTAGAAGTGTCCCCAGGTATCCTTGTCAAACTTGCTGCCTTAGACAATAACCAACCTTGGGCTCTATGCAAATCCACAGTCCGCTGTGAGTTACGGAGCTCCAAACAGCAGACGGGATCACTTATAAGCCTTCCTGTGCATTGGCCTGTGTCAGTGCTGCTTATAAACGGCTGTACAGTTTGTTTTTCTGCTCTGATAGCGAGAATGAAATCAACAGGCAAGCTGTGTCACTGCGCAGTCTTTCTCAGACAGTCTTAAACCCAATCCTCTTTGCTTCCCTCCAGGGTGGAATTTGAATGACCTGATCAATTTCTAATCAGGAAAGACCCGCAGCCTTTCTCTCTTCGTAATGGACTTTCCCACAAATCTTCTATATGGACGGCTCACTCAGAGATTGTTAAGAGCAAAGGGCAGGTAGTGTGTTTCTGGGGTTCATTTTTCAGATACATTTCTTACCCTGTGTGGTGATGATAGCACTGTATCTCCAGTGTGGATCTGCTGTTAGCTAAATATAGAAGTATTTGTGGAATCCTGAATACAGCTGCACGTCAGAATGAAACTCGGGCCCTGTTTAAAGGCAGAGGTGGCCTTTTCATGTTGAAAATGAAACCCCAGGAGGTCTGTCTGCTTTGTCAGTCATGAAAAGCCGGGGTCTGAAAAAAACATTCCCCTACTCTATTTTATTCTGGGAATTTTGTCACCAGCATGTGACTAACTGTATAAGCTCTATAGTAGGCTGAACATGGTTCATACAAAGGTATATAGCCTGGTGGAACAGCTCTTTTAAAAATCTAGTTTGGATATAAAGTGGCGGAAAGAACATCACAGAACTGTTTGTCTGATAAACACTTTCTAAATTTGACTTTGTGAATGTATCACAGGATCAATGACTCAATTAGGTGTTTTCCCAGTTCGTCAATGATTTGTGCATTTGGACTTTCATTTTATCTCAGTTAACAGAAGCCGATTTCAGCTATTGACATACTCTTAACAGTGGGATAGGATGGTGATTAAGGCCAGTGTCTATTTGTTCCAGGAGAACTGTAATTTCCACAATCAATTGAGTCATTTTTTGCTATTTGATGGTCTTTTTAAGAGCTGAGAGAAATGCAACACAACCTGTGCAATTTGGCAGTACCACTGAAAAACATAGCAAAAAAACAAAACATGGTAAATTAAATAGTCCCTACAGTCATGCACAGAAAATTGTGGTGTGATGTTGCAGACACAGACAGACAGTTTCATCCTGGAACTATTAGTACTGTGAAATTACAAGAACATTGAGCAGTGCTAAATTTACACTTCCTTGTACTCAGAGTTAAAGTACCAGAGGTTCATAGGCTGTTTTTCCCTAAACTTTCCAAGTATATGTGTCACAAAAATGTCCTTTTGTTTGGCTTTTAGGTGGATCATTAAAGAATGGATGACACATCAGTCACTGACCTCACAGAGTCAACATCTAAGCCGTCAGTAAACTGACTGAATCTGATTAACCTGGAGCCATCAAGCTGACAGAACCACACAGTGGATTTACCCTCCTTTGGTCTAGAAGGCAGTGAATCCACAACAAAATCACATCAATGGATTTTAAGGACATTCATAAACCTAATATTGTGTTGTCTGAAAAATAAGAACAACAGGGTATACTCATTCAACTGCAGTGATATATTTGAGCCATTTGCACCATGCTGCAACAGGGTTGCTTTTTTCCCACACCTTCAGCTCTCTAGATTTATCATGATGCTATTTTTGTCCGTTGCACTTCCAAAGTTCCCAGCCAACTGAGTCTGACTGTGACGACATGTCTCTACCCAAGCGGAGGAAATTCAGGACTTTTGCTCTGTTGTTTTGTGTCATTACATTTACGACGTTCCTGTTCAGCTACACTTTCCGGGACCCATCACTCTACTTCTTCAAGCAAGCTTTCCACTTGTCGGACAACTTTTTCTCCAAAGGGTTATGTGCCTGTCGACAGTGCATGACGGAGCTGGAGGATGACCCCTGGTTCGCTGAGCGCTTCAATCAGTCCATCCACCCTCTGATGACCAGGGAGAACAGCGTCCTCTCTGATGAAACCTTTAAATGGTGGCAGGTAAAATTCAGGGGATGTGTTTAGGGGGGATTTGCAATGCTATACTACAGAGGATTGAAAAAAACAAACATGCACATTCAGCTGAGAGCAGATGAGATGCTGGAAAGAAAGATGATGAATAAAGAACAGAGATCACACACTGCTGTAATGCTCCCAAGAAGTGTTTGTTTTTGCCACATTGATTGTTTCAAATCCAAGTATCTTCAGTAGGATCAAGTTGTTAAGCAAACTCCCACGCACAATTTGTTCACATTTAACATGCTGGATATGGAAATTGTTGTTTTCTCCCACCATCTCCCCCAAAATCTATAGCTGAAAAGAGAGATATATACCATTACAACTTGAATATGTATAGGTGATGCCATAACCTTTTACTCACTTAAAATCACTCTTCAAGCTGTTCCCATCGTTCCTCTAGAAATAAAGCAAATGTGGTGCAAACATTATGCAAACATGACACTTCTGTCCACGAATATGTGCTTTGGCTACAGTTATTCAACATAGTTTTACTTCCAGTTCCAATATCAGATGGCCCTCACCCAACTGCAGACACTCATTAAAGGATAAATCCACCCTTCAATACTCTCACACTGTTGGAAAACATTAATGAATGATGAAAAATACATGAAGTGTTCTACCTTCATCATCTGTTTATCATGGCCATAGAAAATACTGATTGGCTGACAGGTATATCAGGTCAAACATATCTCTGCTCAGTAGCTTAGTTGCCTTTCTAAATCACTCTTATAGGAATAGTTTGATATTTTAGGAAATTAGGTTGTTTGCTTTCTTGCTAAGAGTTAGAAGGTTAGGGTTAACATCAATACCAGTTTTCATGAGTATATGGTAAATATGGAGCTACATCTGGAAGACAATTATAATAGCTTATTATCTTAGTTAAAATACACTGACCAGCATCTCTAAAGCTGATCAATTACATTTTATTTGTTTAATCCACACACAAATTGAAATGTACAATAAAAATGGCAAGTAGTGGTTTTACAGGAAGTTTTACAGGAAGACTTCCTGAATTCTCCACATGTTGCCTTATAACCTCATAGTGACAATAAAACCACAGGATTAAACAAACATGATATAAAGTGTTAATTGTTGGTAATAGTTCTGCTGGTGGACATGCTATATTTTACCTTTGGACCTTTGCTACCTGTCTTAATACTAAGCTCAGCTAATCACCTGCTGACTCTACCTTCATACTCTAGCATATTTCCCAACATGCTGGACAGGTTTTGGTACACTAAGCCACAGTGCCCTGATTATGTTATCAGAGTTACCTCAGTTTGGCCTTGAGACTGCAAATTTTTAACACAAAGCCTGTGTGACAAACCAGGGACATGAGTTTGAAATTCAGGGAGGGTTTAACAAAAGACACTACTGAGTTGCATCATGGGAAGTGTAGTTTTTGGAGCTTAACCCATCTTAGGGACAAACTTAGAATATTTAGGCCTCTGAAGCTTTGATTTTGACCATTCTTTTTTTAATTTGTTTATTACAAGTCCCCCAATTTAATTGAAGTACAATACTAAATTGCTGGACTACCACTTTAATGATTGAACAATATGTGAATGGTCATTCTAACATTGCTTAGACTGTAATAACTGTAAATTCTTCTACCTTTCCGATTACAACTATAACTAATATATTAATGCATTTTCAGTCTTTACTTTGCAAGTTACAGAAGGAAAAAGAATGAATATCCAGTACCAAGCTAACTTTACTCTAGTTTTCACTTCTACACCACTACCTGACACTGCAGTCAGTGGAGAAGTGTTATCTCTCCTACGATGGATTTTGTCACCTGTATAATCACTGAGTGTCGGTGTTAAATGGCTGCTCCAGGAAGAAACTCTTAGATCCTAAGTGACTGACACAAAAACCTAAAATTCACTTTTGGTGTTGCTAAAACATTTTCTCATATCAAACTGTAATTGAGCTCCACTGGAAATATCTTAATGGATGTTATGCCACCTACATTTGGCCAGTCATCCACAGGGATCATAAAATAGACCAAATAAAAAAATGAACCCCAAATCACTAGATGGAATAGCTGTTAAAGTGTTTTATGGATGATTTCTTCTTTAAATGCACTTTCTTGTCATTTACAATTCATGTCAGCTATATTGCTAGTTTTGTACCAGACTTAATTTAATTCTATCAAGTCAATATATAATGTACTTTCTGTACAGTATATATCAGAGTAGCTATCTAAATTAGAAAAGCCTATTCACAAAACTGATGTCACACAATTATCCTACCTTTGTCTGGAAGACATCCAGTGCCTTAGGTATTCCCACATTCACTTCACACCATGTCCAATTAGAGGCAAGAATAGAAAAATTACTGCAAGGTTGCCTCCTGTCACCACTCATTTCAGGAAATGCTTCTCACAGGGAGCTTGATGAGGCAAGTGTCACATATTAACGGTAGCCATTCAGATGGTTCAGCAAGGTAAGGGCATGACCTCCAGGTGTACTCAGGCTCTTTCTTTCAATGAGATGTCAAAGCTTACATGTTACATGACTAAATGTCATTTGTGTAAAGGAGAGCTTCTAATTAGATAACAAATATATCTAATATATGTTGTACAATGTTACAAAAGCTGATACTATAATAGTCTTATGATTTAAAGCTCTATTTCCATAAGTACTATCTTATCGCCCATTAATATCAACCATTTCAATGGCAAATGAAACTGAAAAATGTTAAATGGTTTCCACAAAATTGTATTGGCATGGTGGAAAAGCCTCCAAATGAATATTTAGACCACAAGGCTCTAAAATTCTCCATTAAATCTGATGTAAAATTGTTTCAGAATATTCTGTATCCATACTTTCCAGCTTCCACAGCACAATATGTAACAGCATACAGTGCACACACATTCTAGCATTTATTTGCTGTCTCTCTGAGTTCAAAGCCACCAGAAGAAGGCCAGGCCAAAAGAGCCCCCGCAGACGGAGCTAAGCCGCCCCTGAGGTTATTTCAAAAATGTGCTCGGTGTCTTGAGCTCCGCTGCCCTTGTTCAATCACTTCTACTTAAAATGGCCCTGGAGCCGTGGCTCTCTCTGAGGCCTGTCTCTGCTGTGTCACCAGTGGTTGCAGTCAGAGAGGCAGCCAGCCAACTTCAGTGAAGTGGTGGAGGAGCTGTTCCAAGTCATCCCTGATGAGGTGCTTTTCATGGACGCCAGCCCAGAACGCTGCAGGACCTGCTCCGTCGTGGGGAACTCTGGGAACCTGAAGGGGTCTCAGTACGGCAGCATCATCGACTCCAGTGATTTCATCATAAGGTTAGCACTTGAATCTGTAGTATGAATTTGAAAATAACATATTCACACATTTTGGAGGATCATTTAAAGGATCATTTCAGTTATTTTTGGCTTTGGCCCAAATCTCTATTGGTTACAAAGAGATTGTACCGGATTGTATAGGATTGGTCAGACAATCAAAGGACTGTAAACAAGCCAACAGTTAAGACAGATTATCTAAACCATAGGTGTAGATTTGGGTTTGGACGTTAGAGATGTGTCCCTTCCGATGTCAAGGTACTGCTGCATTGTTCCTACCAATATTTTTAACAATTTCAGACAAATTTGTCATTTTAACTCCTTGTGGGGTTAACCAGTAAGGTTTATGCAGAGTTGCCAGGTTTTTCTGTTTTCTAAGGGAGAAATTTGAATAAAGAGTGAAAGAGTGAGATATAGGGAGTATCTGACCAAATTATCTGGCAACCCTCAAGTTATACCGCACATTTTCAGCTAGCTGCTGCACCAGCCCGTCCTCACAAGGAAAACGACAGTATAGGTCTGAAATTCAGGCAAAAACGACGACTATAGTTACGTTTAGGCCATCTAGCAGCCATAGTAATTATGACCCAGGGAAGTGACTCAGTTCAGATGACATCAATATAAGGTGACTTGATAAGATCATTTTGCCTTATTAGGAGGAAGTGGATTGAGTGGATGGCTAGATAATTGGCTGATTTCAACAACAATCTCACAAGATTTCAGAACAAGACTTCTCCTTGAGCGAGACTTGGTTAGACACAATAACAAACAGACCGGATCAGGTGAAAGGCTGTCAGTGGCAAAAACAAGCACTTTTAGTGGACATACATTGACGGGCACTATTCTCCCATCAGACTACATTGCAGCCCGTTTAGCAGCTGCCAGCTGAAGCGCTCTCGCTCAATACTGGACTAATTTCAAAAACTGTTGTCCCCATTAGTCACTTAGACACAAAAAGATTGGAAAATAGGGTCCAGGTTGAAAAATGTCAAAGTTTCCCTTTAACCACTACTCCACCTGGATGCCTGAGATATTGAGCTTTATCTGGACTGGAAGATTGGTTTTCATTTCATTTGCTTTTTTATTTTTTATTTTTATATAATTACTTTATTTGACAGGGACAGTGCATATTAATAACATTTCTGAAATGCCTATGATAGTAATGCTGAGATACCTTCAGAGCCTATGATAAGCAGGAGCAGCTCTTACACTAAGCAGCATAGTAATGACAAATAAGACAACAAACAACACAAAAACAGCTCACTGTTCTAGTGTTCAGTGATTTCTAATGAACCAGGCTCTTAATGTTGTGGAGAATGAATGGTAGTTGGCACAGTTTCTTATGTGTTGCGGTAAGTTGTTCCAATCCTGAGAGGCTCTGACAGAAAAAGATTGGCCAAAACTACTTTGTCTTCTAGGAGTAAGACAATCTCCTCTAGTTGTTGCTCTACTAGCTTGGCTTGTTTTTAATGTAATGTAAGTACAGAGTGGTGAAGGAGGTATATTGTGTAATACCTTGAAAACGAGACACAGTGTGTTGTATTTAACCATGTTTTCCCACCTTAGTATGTTGTGCTTTTTCAAAATATTGCAATGATGGCATCTTTGTGGCTTGGTGGTTAACTCATAAGTTTTAGTTAGTAGTTTCAGGCTCTAGTTTGTATGTTTTTATTTTTTCCACTACCTGTAGCACTGATCAGAGCTGAAACAAACATTTCACTAAACCACCTGCATCATATCCATCTTATTATATGTATACAACAAGGTTTTTTCTTATTTCAAATCAATTAATTCTGTGCTCGCTGTGTAGTGTTCCCGTCTCTCTCACACATTTATTTTGCTGGATCCCAGCCTGCAGCTCAGAGGTGCGGTAGGAGATTTCACCTCACACACCCGTGTTCTGCACAAGATAAACGTTTGAGGAAATCATCTTAACAAAGCAGCAGATTAAGACAATTGTGTTTGAGTATTCAAATGTTTATCGTTTTTTATTGTTTATAGCCTCAGGGCGGCAGGAAACAAGAGGGGAGTTTGTTGCTCCCTGTAATCTGTCACACCAATTGCAGCTCTGCAGAGAATGAATAAGAAAAGATGGAAAACAAGACAAGAAGATTTTCTCTGAGGGATGTGGGAGTGCTTTCAGCTGCATAACTGTTGGCTTTATGATAAAATTAAGCTAATTTGGACGTCAAAAGGTAAACAAACAGTCTTGCTCAGACCAGTCATAGATATGAGTCTTGGTTGTCTTGTTGTTTTGTTAAGACTGTATAAATACTGATCATGAGCTATAGGCTGTATATATGGAATATGCAAATTCCTAAAGAGCGGAGTAGTATTCCCTTGAATCTATCTTACAGCATACTGTAACAATTTTGAATAATGTTACAGACTGTTATCACATCATCCACTACAAATACACTACAGGAAATACAAATTCAATCAGAATCCTGAGATTGTTTCTGCACAAAAATGACTGCCTTAAGGAGGCAGTGGGATGTTGTAAATCGTTGTAGAAGATATTTATCGTGAGCATCAGCAGAAAACCCTCATCTTTAAACTCAATGTTTCAAACCAATATCAGCTCAGAAACATTGTGGGAACACAGTCCAGTTACTGTAAGCAGAGCACAGACTGAAAACCAATGCCTTTCAAATATCCACAATGCAATTCACCCAGATCCTCTAAAGCCTCCTTTATAGACTATTATGAATATTGAACAGCATTGGCCTATCGGCTAAAGCCTCTTGTTTGCTCAGCAGATTGCAGTGGTAAAATAGATTTGAGTCATAAAAAGAGCCTTTGCATCTGCCTTTGACAGACAAAAGTAAGCTTTGTGGCTTTACTATAATGAAATTTTATAAAGGATATGTTATTTGAAGTACAAATAAGTCATCACAAATATTAAAATTAGATTTAAATTATGTGTTTTGTTCTTCTAAGGCCAATACACATACAATCTCTAAAAGCACATTTTAGGGAAACTTAAATGTACATCATACTCATTTCCAGTTTGTATTTGATCACAGAAAAAAAGTACATTTTAGACATAAAGTCTATACTTTTATCTAGTAAAGTACAGCTAACTTCATGGAGCTGAAGAGACAGAGGTAGTGGAATCACACTTCATCTCTCCTGTAACACAGACACACAGTGGAGATAAGGAAGAAGAATTTTGACCAAAAAACAAACAAAACTGGTCTGGTAGACTCATCTCAAATAATGATCAATGAATTGTAATGGAAAGTTTAACATAACAGTGAGGGACATAACAAAACATTTAACTGTATTATGTATTATAAATATAGCATAGCATAGCATGAATAATACAGTGGAAACAAATGTCACTCAGTTGTATAACTGTGAAAATGAGAAGAAAAAAACTGCAAAGAGAAAATGATACATGAGTGACTGTGCTTCAAACACACTTGTCCTTGTCATAAAGCATGGTAATATTCTCTGTCAGTTGGAACAAAACAGCTGGGACAAACTATGAAAACATGGTAAGCTAACGTGACATTATCGGTGTTATATGTGGATGTAATGCTTAAGTTAATTTCACTCAGCTATCTTTTGTGTTGCTATGGGAAGGAATGAGTGCAAGACTAATGCAGGTTGTCAACCATCTAAATTGCATAAATGTGACTGCCGTTTTAGCTGCTTGCCTCAAGCTAAACCCAAACAGTGAATAGTATTTAAGCAAACAAAGTTGCTGTGGTAATACTAGGTTAGCAAGAATGACAGAGTTTGGGAATGACAACTGTACTTACTGAAAAAAAAATTTAGTCTGTTGTATTACCATAGATTAGAGTGACATTGGCATAGAAGGCAAAACCGGTGTGCCTTCTAAAAACTAACTGCCAACAACAGTGACAGCTATAGTCTCAGAATGCTTAGAAGACAAAAAAATTCAAAATTGATTACAGAATTACTGATGATGACTAGACTGAAATGTGTAACTTAATTTTGGCTAAAACTAACAATAATCAACGGACTTAAATGTTACTATAACTAATATACATTTTCATTAAATGACTAAACTTGAATCAAAATCTGGTTTCAAAATGAACACTGGAAACAGTAGTTTGAGCTTGTGGAATAAAGGTGGAGATGTTTCCGCGGGGGCTGAGACAATGACTGACCTAACCAATTTTCTGGGTGAAAGGAGAACTGTGTTAAGATTGATGGAAAATGAGCTTCATGATGATGTGGCTGACACAGAGATCTTATCAAGAGAGTAACCAAAGCCCCGCTTAAATATCCAAAAGCAAATTTCACGCAGCATTCTTCGATGGCTCTTAATTTATCACAGCGCAGCTTTTTCAGCCTGCTGTGACATGTTGCCTCTGTATAAAGCCACATTACTGCACTTATCTTCTTTGCCAGCCCCATGCTGTGACAGCAGCATGGCATTGTCTACCAATTCAATTATCGAATGACAGGGACAGCACCAAGACAAGAGTTATTACTTAGCTATTAGCGGAATAGATCCCTGCAGTAGCATGCTATGGAAATATGCTATTTTCTTTTTGTTTATTCTGGCTGGAGCATCACATTTGGATTCATGCTTGGTTGGAAGCCATGGTACAGAGCCAAAAGGTCACCCTAGCTACACAAGAACAAGCGCTGTAACAATAAGGTGCTGAATACATATTTTACAAAACGTGGGCATCGTGCTTGAGGGTAACACTCCTGAATACATTTTTATGAAATGTTGGTCTGTCCAAATCCAGACAAATAAGGATTCTTTTTTTTTCATGTGCTCATATCTCTTTTGGACACAGAATATCTGGTCATATGCAATCATATTCTCTCAGTACAGCTATATGCACTGTGGGCACACCAGCTTTTTTATTGGAAAAGAAGTAGGCTTCTTGGATGTGTGATTGTCTCATCATTCATATTTACTCTGCTGAATTGGGGATCAGTCAAGCTTATATTCTACACGATGATGTAAGCCCTTGCAAATAACTTCATTAAGATGGATCTTGAAGCCAGCAGATGTAATAGGTAGGCACATCACATTTGTGACTTAAAATCCCTGTTTGAAATTGGCTTTAAACAGGGATTTTTCACACAGCTTTCTAGCTTTCACTGTAGTCTGAGATTGCCTCACAACTAGTTATGACATTCTTTAAACCTGTTTACAAAAATCAGAAAATGAACTTCCTCCTTTCTCTGTGAGAGTGTTTTTACCATAATGATATATTCCTGGGGGTTCAACAATGACCAGAATGTTCCTTACAAATAACTTTTACCATCAACAATCTCTGATTAAGGACAGATAATCTGCACTTTTGCTATAATTAGTGCCCTAAAGCTTCAACTGAACTATTGAACGCTTGTTTTTGCATTATTACTATTACTATTGCTTTACGGGAATAGTGCTTTCAGAGATCCATCATTACTAAAATTTCTAATTAAAACTTCATTTTCATGTGTGCCCAATCAATTATGTCAGTTATGTTAGTTACCCATGACAAGTGTGCATAAATCAAGTGTATTTGCTAAACTAGAATTGCAGTTTCTTCAGTAGCTTGTTGCACACACTGAATGATCTCAGTATCTTGAGGAGGGCCTTTTCTAAAGAGGGCATTGACATTATGACGTGACCAGTTCAGTTTATTTTTAATTTGAACCTCAAGGTTATCAGAGGAGTCCGCCATCTCTCCTTCCTCTGCCTGAATGATATCTAGGGCGGAGGGTTTCCTGCTCCTGCAGAAGACAACCACCAATTAATCACCCACTATTCTTTTGAAACAAAATGATCAATTTGTGACAAAGCTATCAGGCCTCTGTACTACTCTTGGTTGTTTTGGTCAAAGCATCCGCCAATTGATTAGTCATCAGAGAACTTTTGCAGCTGACAACTCCCAAATTTGAACTGGAAGTCAGAGCAAAGAGAAAGGGTGCTAATTAATACAAGTTCCTTTGGTTGCTCCAATGCTGCTCATTATTACATCCAAGACACTGCTGTCAAACTGGACATAATGGGGGGCAGCTGAGGTAGTGACGTCAAATATGATCAATATGAGAGACAAACGTAGCCAGACATAGCTGTCATCCAAATCAACAAACTCTCCATAAGAATGTGTGGATGTACCAGTAAAAATGATTTCCTGCCAGTGTTGAACATAATATGTGAATTATTTTTCAGAATTATTAATAAATGGCTGCTTTGCTTGCTTCTAAAAAGCAACCATTAAAGGAATTTTTTTTTTTTTTTTTTTGATGCAGCTACTCTGTTACAAGCGTGTCCAACCAACATATTATCTAAACCATTTATGGAAGATGAATTCAAAGTTGAGCGCACCCAAAATGTCAGGCAATCATGAGCACTTAACGAATGCAGTTCACACTATGGAGGATAACTCGTACGTGCTCCCTTAACAAGTCTGAGCGCTTGTTAGGTGTTCCCACATTGTGCAGGATGAGAGCTCCTTTAACGAGCTGCTCGGGGTAAGGCATGGTGGCAGCTGCGCATCTGTCAGTCAGTTAATCGGTCAGTGAAGGACATTCATCATTGTTGGCAATCTTACTTGGCAGTCTAGCAAAAGGCAAAATGTATCTATGGATGAACTTGCATACTACATGTTTTTACTTTTAACTCTTTACTGGATACCTCTATTAGTATCTTTATTAGTGTCTGCCTTTATTAGTTCAAGATGAATAGCAACATCCTACTATTTACCTACAAAGCACAAACATACAGTATATCAAACAACTTTTCAAACGTAATTACCCAGTTTCTTGGGTCTACAGACCTGGGCCACTGGTATTTCATCAACCAACACTTAGGAAAAGGGTGGATGATGTCAGCTGTGGTTCCAGGAGAACTCCAAGTTTTCCACACAATAGCTAACAGGCAAAGTGCCATGCTGTTCTCAAAACAACCTAGAGTATCACATGAGTGAAAGTATAGTATTCGTCCAGTTAATTACAAAGCCTCAAGCTTTAAATCACACCTGACACTCTGTGCCTTCATCTCATCTGTAGCCTCATTCTGGCATTCACTCTACCTAATAAAAATGTACACAGTGTTCATTCCTCATCATGACCATTAGTCAGCTGGAACCACATAAGCATTTTTGAAAACTCAACACACTTTGAACCTTACAAAGTTGAGTAGAAGTAACAGCAACGAGCTAGTGAGCATGTGAAGAAATGAGACAGTACTGAAATACCACTGACCTTTAAAGTGTTAGTTGGCCATTACATGCTGCGTGATCTGGCTGCACCTTGAGGCACAGGGCTATGTTATAGAATACCATGGTTCTTGCCTTTTAGCATTTTTAACATAAATGAATAATAATTAGACAAATGATGTCCTACAGTCTGCTGGTAGGCAAACAGCCATGACATTAAAGATGCCATTAATCATTTATCAGCATCACAGTAACACTTTTCTCACTTTTCAAGAGGCAGACAAACTAAATGTTTGGCCCAAATCCATTCTGATCTCTGTAATGTTTTAATGTCAAAACTAAATAATGCTTTGACTGTATATATGAATACATAAGCAGTAGTAATGTAGCTCTCATCAATTATTTGGCCAATATTTACATACAGACAAAATCTTTAATCATGTACCCATTAATCAATAGCCTGATAATCAGACTGAATGTGAAACAGTGTTCATGTTAGCAGATTTCTGTATGTGTTCGTTTTGCTCTAACCAATCAGTGGCAAGTGACCTATCCACCCCTCTGACATCATTTTGAGTTAACATGGAAGCTGTAGTAGCAGATGCTAGGAGCAGTTATGTTTCATTACGTTTTAAGAGTTGTTATTTATGTAAGTCGACTGCCAACAGCCTTTTTATTGATGTAGCTAGGTGGCTAGCAAGCTGTGTTGAAAGATTACATCGGCATTCGTAATCCTGCCCACAAAGCTTTGATTGGTAAAGTGTTTCTCTGGTGGAAACAACTTTCAGTGGGCGCAATACCAGAGCTATATAAACTGCTGAACAAATAAGAGATGTGAGGTCACTAACTGATGATATACAACCAACAACAAAGGGTTCATAAGACAAAAGTGACTCTTTTGTCTTGTTGTTAGAACACAAACAGAAGTTGGCAAGTTCACAGAAGTTCTCCAAAACTTCCCCAAATGGCTAAATGCTCAAAGAACAAAATCTCTTGAAGAAATTAGCAACTTTTAAAATTTCTCCTTTACATAATTTGATATTATCTGTGAATTAACAACAAGTTGTGACCTGTTGACTCCCTATGACTGCCACCTACTGTTTGATTTTGCTGCGGTCACTAATGCTGAGGCGAGATACCACTTTAATAGATCAAGCCTTGCATAGACATTACAACAGCAAACTATAACCCACACTGGCAGGTGTGCTGCAATATCAGACTCACACTGGCCAGTTACACAAGACTGACATTAAACTGAGTGATGATGCATTGATGTGAAATCCACTAAACAATTAAAATATCTGCCTCTGTGATGTTTCCTTAATGAAGTCCTTGATGTTTTCGGTGCAGTCCGTCTGATCTGATGTCTCAGTAGTATTCACCCACTGAAGTCGAAGTTTGTTTTTTTCACTCATGTTTGCGGATAAATGTGATGACTCAAAAATCAGCAAAATTCTAATGTTAATCACTGCTGGCAACCTTTGTACATTTCACCCTGCCTTGTACAGTATATTTTAACCTTTGAGAGTCACTTAAAGGTGCCGTGTGTAAGATTTAGTGGCATCTAGCTGAATGGACTTGGTAGAAATGGAATGTAATATTCATAAGTATGTTTTTATTAGTGTATAATCACCTGAAAATAAGAATAGTTGTGCTTTCATTAGCTTAGAATGAGCCCTTTATATCTACATACAAGGCGGGTCCTCTTCCCTGGAGCCCGACATGTTGCACCGCCATGTTTCTACAGTAGCCCAGAACGGACAAACCAAACACTGGCTCTAGAGAGGGCCTTATACATTTGACCTCCAAGCGTAGGTTCTCCTACACGTTTGGAAGGGGAAGGCCAGGGGGTTGGAGGGGGGTATTCAGTTGGTTGCAATCTGCAACCTCACCGCTACATGCCACTAAATCCTATGCACTGGTCCTCTAAGTTGAGTGAAGTTGATTGATGCTCAAAGTACCAGCACTTAACACCAGTCAGGTCCAAATAGTCCTGCTATAAATCACTGGTCAAGATTTCTGTCATCAGTAAAAAAGACCTTCAATCTGAGTTTCATTCCTTCACTGCGAGTGAGTCATCTGTCCTGGTTTCATGCTTTCTCTGGAGAAAGGGTTTTGCAGACCTGTTCCTCTCTCGCTCTGAGCGTTTTGATTCCCTAAATCTATTAGTACTGTGAGCCACAGACATGTTAATCCTAATTGTTCCATTTAAATATTTAAGATTTTGTGATTCTTCATCTCACATTGCTCCATGTATTCTGTGTTTTCTGAGTATTTGTGTATTCCAGGTACAGGGCCTGGGTTTCCTGTGCGTGAGCAAACCATCTTGTTGGTGAGATGGGCTTTTCAAAGGCTCAGTACATCTGCTTCAGTTTGTTTCAAGTCCATCTGGTACAAATTTCCAGTGCCAGGGGGAGTTAGAGCAGAAGTTGAATATTGATTAGACCAATCTGAAATATTCACCTCCTTAGAGCAGTTGACACCACACGCCCCCACAAGATTAAGTGGATGAGCAGCCCGCTGAATCCACTTAATAACGCAAGTTAACTTCTTGAGTGCCCTTACAGAATTGCATTATCATAGGATTGACCCTGCAGCAAGTTAACCACAACATGCATACAATCTTCAACAGATCTCAAGGGGAACTTTCCAGTAACATGAAAAGTTGGTAAACGATTAAATGCCCCTTCTGTTATATATGATGGATGACAATTTTGTGCTCTTTAAAGTCCCTCTGTGCTCAAAAATATGTATTTCTTTCTGTTCTTACAGTTGGATGTTTGAGCTTCACTGTGCAGATTCATTAATGTGCAGAGTTTGTCACTAGAAGCCTGTTTTCACATTCATCTGCTGAAAGAGGAAATTTTGTCTGTGTTCATTGAAAATCTTATTTTAAGGGGTGGGCTTATGAGCAGGATTTGTGACTCACAACTAGTTTGGAGCCAATTGTGGTCCAGTATGCAGCTTACACAAGATCTGTCTACCAGTTAAACTTCTGAAATGAAATTCACATTGTGATATAATCACAATATACCACCTCCAGGAGTGAGAGTGCTTTTATAAAACAGTGACCAAATATTACAAGATATAGAAAAGTTATATATATAAATTATATACACAATCCAATAAAAAACTGTTTTATTAAATATTACATTATAAGAGTCATTAACAAGAACTAACTAACTTTCAAGCCAGTCAGAGGTCTAACCAGAGTTTACTTACTCACATTAATTTGAATGTTCCCATTAATTGTACACCCATGGGAAAATGTCCAACGTCACTGGGGTCACATTGCAAAGTGTTTGCAATAGCGTTAGGCCAACTCATTTTGTTAGGATATGCATTGCTTCGTGCGGCGAGGATACTGCTCCACTTTCTCCGGACACCTTCAATCGCCAGTCGTTCTGGAGAGAGCTCTCACATTTGTGCCTGTTTACAGATATTATCTCTCTTGCTTCAAGGCCCACATCTGAAAGTATTTGCACCATGGTGCTGCAGAGACAGTGGTTGGTGGAGCTCTGCATCATCCCTGATTGCTTACAGAATGTGGTCAACATTTTAACGGTAGCTGCAGAGTGATAATGTACAATAGAACTATAAAAGGACTTTAAACATCATAGCTGTAGTATACACTCATTATAGCACAGCTCTTAATCAATCAGATTGCAAGATTTTAACTACCCATTTTATAAATCCTCATATTCATAGATTCTGGAATTTTTAATGAGGGAAGAGTAGATGCCGTTTATAGGATTTTAATGGGGTAATCATACTTTTTTTGTATTGAGTATTTTTATATATCTTAATACATGTCTGGAGGGGATCTTTAACAATAGTAAAGTGCTTTGCCTTTAGCAACTGTTATGCAAGAAGTTAAATGGGAAATACCTTTGTAGTAATTTTGATCTTAGCCCTTTGCTGTAGTTGAGGAAGTGAGCAATAGGAAAATATGTATAAGAAGAAGAGAATGCAAAGTCTGTTGTAATAGAAGAGAGAATTAAGAGCGAAAGAAAACATTATCAACATGTACTACTAACACAAAGTAATGTGTTGTTACAGTAGAATATTTTTGAATGTGCTGCAGCTGTGATGAATTAGTAACATAATACTGTCAGATATGTGACATGGTGTTCCTCAGCTCTTGCTGCCATGCATTTTCATCTGCTATGGGCAGCAGGGATCCATTTGCTGAGCGATTCTTAAATTCCCACATGTTATAGCTGCATAACAGGAGGAACCCACCAATGTAGCCCTGTCAAAAACTGCACTTTTCCACTGAGACATTGCACCATAAAACCTCTTACCAATTTTTCTGTTCTTCCATATATTGCACTTTTAGCTCAGTCACAGTCATGAGCCTGGTTTGGTTTAGATGTGCCAGCTGAGTGCTGGAGTGTGTTGCAGCTGACCATGTTCTCAAAGCCCTAACAGTCCATTCAGAGTTTTATGTGTTCGACACATCATTATTTTATGAAGTGCAGGTTGCTTCCTCCAAAATGCTACAACTAATGATGCATTATCATAATCAGTGTTGTGTCAATAATAACCACAGTCGCATCTGGTGTGGCAGCTTTGTTACTGGTGATGCTCCTCTCTTTTCCTCTGGGACTGACTGGCTTTGCCACCATTTCACAGCTGCAGTACTGCTTTAGTTAACTGGTGCACTAAAGACAGCTGTGCATCATGACTCTATGTCCCTCCTGTTTTCATGAGCTGATTTAATATACTCTTTTTAATTTAGCTCATTTTCAACCTTTCAACACATTGATGTATCTGCTTCTATTAGGCGCTGAATTAGATCCTTTTGACTTGAGCACAAAATGTTGAAAGAGAAAGTTGTGAAGGCCAAATATGCATTACTTAACAATGGAAAATGAATTGTGTACAGCTTTGAAGCTGCCATAGTCACTATTTTTATATGAATAATGGGTCAAATTACCATGTGTATGTCTAACGTATCAGTTGTTGTGACAAACCCAAACCGAAAATGATCACCCAACTCTGCTTTTTTCTGCTGTTTTTCTACGGGGCATTCAGTGTTTCAACTATTTTTTTTTTCTGTTTTCTGGCACACAACTTAACTGTTTTTGTGCAGTCTTATTGCTGTCATCAGCGTCATCCTCAGACACAGCAGGCAGCTGTTTTCAGCAAAAAAGCCTACTGTATACTACTTTATCAAAACCAAATAGAAGACAGACAAATTAGCAGCTAACTTATGAAGCTTGTAGTAGTTAAAGAGCCACATATTTCTCTCAGGAGTTGGCGCAGAGCAAAACAGCAAATGTTTGCTAACACGTTTGCCATATCAACTTAAATGCGTCGTGTGGCCAAAAAAATATTTCATGTAGGTTTAATTAGCACTTGTTGTCAAATTGAAAATTTTCCCCATTTCCCCAAAACCATATATATCTATTGATGTTCCATTTACCTTTGACTTTATTTGCCGAAGAATGTCTTTTAGGTGGGGAGTCATTCCCAAATTTTACCCAGGAGGCCACATCTTATATGTAAAGTTGCAACATGAAATAGCTACTGCAAGCTTAGACACAGAATATTTCTTGCAGGTCATTTTGAATTCTGACAGGCTCAGGCTGAAAATGTCAGTTTGCTATATAGCTGTCATCACAGAGTCAGTAATGAGGAAGATGATATTGCTCAGACCTCAGCACCCAAACAGGTGATGCTAGTCACATGTGGGGTCAGTTTCATGATTTTTCTTCTCTATCATATCCCTCCACTGACCCAAACCAACTGCCACTGTCAAACTATGTTCCCACCAATTACTGCTCCAGCTTGAGTGAGTATTGTTGGACATAATAATAGGGATGCTTCGCCTAGCTTGCCAAGCGGTAATTGTTGTGCTGTAAATGGACATTGGATTGTTCTGAATTGCTGTTTGGATGTCCAAAACATGGTGAAGTGGGACAAATTGTGCTTTTTATTTTCCTTTCTTCTTTTATATATTTCCTTTTTATTTTTATTTTATTTTATCTTTTTCTCAAAATAATGATCAAGGCTGGTTTTCGTATGGCACTGTGCCCTTAGGTTTGGCTGACTTTGGGGCTTAGTGAAAACTAAACACATGGTCCATTACTATAACCCCTTTGTAGATTATGGAGATTAGTACACCAAATGTTCCCCATCTTTCAAACATGTGGGTGAAATAAACCTCAATTTGAGCTGTCCTGGAAAAAGATAAAGATGGCATAGTAACAAGAAGAAAAAGATCAATCATTATGTAAGAGAAATAATCCTGAAATGAAAAACACTGCTTCTTTGTCATTGCAGAATGAACCAAGCTCCCACCACTGGTTTTGAGGGGGATGTGGGTGCCAGAACAACTCATCATGTCATGTATCCAGAAAGTGCTATAGACCTGGACAACACCACCAGTCTGGTGCTTATCCCTTTTAAGACTCTGGACCTTCAATGGCTCATTAGTGCTCTGACCACGGGCACCATTAAACAGTAAGTGTACTTATCAAATGCTAAAGCTGCTTTTATCAATATTTCTATGTTAAGAATGCATCAAATGACTGTGTGTAATGTTGAAGGTGTCAAGGTCTCAACGCTCACATCAACATCATTTTCAGCTGCAACAAGATGTCAAATGAATAAATGTGTTAGCTGGTGAATATAGTGAAGAATTTTGTGGCTAAAGATACAGATATTTTCCTCAGCAAGAGACAGATATTTTCCTCAGCAAGTAGTGGAGACCAAAACAGAGCTAAAAGGAGAGTGAATATTGGACTTAAAGTCATCGGGTGACCAAAAAAAAAAAACTTCAAATGAATGCTAATGTTGCTCCCTGTCTGCTGGATGTGTAAAAAAAGGCAACTGTTTGCTGACACTTTAGCCATATCATCATTTATGAGGCGATAATATGTCAGTGTTGTGTTTACAACCTTCTGCCCCCAAAAGCGCCCCTCCTCAAAAAAAATCAATGAATGCAGGTTATAAATAGAGACATAAATGTGCTTTTATTCTCATTTGAAAATGTGAGGCACAGAGATGCATCATTTAATATTCCATTTTTCAATGAAATCGGAGTTCAGTGTTAACTCCCAGAATCATTAATACTCTTCAAATACCAGACTGTCATAACAATCACATTCACTCTATATCCCTATTTGTCAGATTGCCGTAACAAGGATAATTGCTCAATTTTAATCTTCCACTAAATTTCACCTTCAGCCAATGACCTGTAATCATTAGCTTGATTACTGGACATCCAGATGACAAAATGATGCCCCTGCCAGTTAACGCCACTGCCAATAACTCAAACACGCCAACATGTTAGATGGTAGAAGGACGAGTAAATCCAAACAAATGTTTGCTATAAATGTGTAGATGTCTTCCTACTTTGCCAAAGCAATCATTCTGCATCATTAAATTTCACTTTACTGGCAGTAATGTCAGCATTGGCCCAGCAGCCATTTGATTTTAAAAGGGTGTTGTGAATTATTTTTGCTGCATTTTCTAGTCTTGTTAAATAAAATTGGGCACTGCTGAAGGACAGAACTATGTAAGATGGCACAGGACTGGGTGTGTTTGATCCACATTCACATTCTTCACTTTGAATAACAGTCCTAAAATTAAGTATTTGCCTATGCTAAAATGTCAAGCTTGTGTGTGTTAAACATTAGGGTTTATGGTGTAGCACATCAGACGAATGACAAGTCATTTTCATATCCTTTCACTACAAAATGCAGAAGACCTATTTGGACTGTTATACTGTACAGCCGACAATTCCAAATGGTATTAAACCAGTCTGTATAATCTTTGAATTTTAATGAGACACATTGCTGCAGAGGCAATAGCCTTGATAAACCTTACTTTAATTGGAAACATTTGTCCGGATTGTATCTTACCATGTAATCATTACTTTTCATTTCAGCCAACCCTTTACATTTTAAAGGCTGCACAGGCGTGGTGTAGAATTTGCACGGACTGTAAATTTACATTTTGTCAGTACAATATGATTGTTTTCTTTTAGCTCCTCTATTCATGAAAATGTCACACATGCAAGTTTTTCATGTCAAGCTGCTTATATCTAACTCTTCCTGCAGTCACTTTTCATAAGCAAACTGAATGTGGCACCTCGTGGGTATTGCACACCTTTTTTCAAACAGCCTCTCTCATTTATATGTTTTAGCTTTGCAGTTTTTCCACCACTCTGGGATGGCAAACAACTCAACATTGCTCACTGTCACATGGTTAATGATAAAAATTGCAGACAGTGAGCATATGTTCCTGTGATAACTGCAAAATCTTCCCATGGTATTAAATCAGATTTTCTCACACAGCTGTAATATTCCTGACACTGGGCATTTATTTTTAGATGTGTCATCACTCAAATTAGATAGAAATCATGTAATATGGTTATTCTGCAATTGTGGATTTGATTACAACCAATTGTAGACAGCCAGAATTGTGTCCAGCAAAAACACGATTTAAGGCTGTTTTCAAGGCAATGAAAGCACAAATTTTAAGCCGCTGGTATTTTCTTGTATTACAGCACGTATATACCAGTTATATCCAGGATAAAGGCAAATAAAGATAAGGTAAGTAAAGGTCATAATCCTTTATTTTTTTATTTCTTTGTCATTAAACATGGCTTAGCATTTGCTTGAGCATGATATATTTACTTTTTAAAATATCAAAGGTAAGTTTTGGATGAAAACTTAAAGGTACCCTGTGGAATGTTTGACTAGTAGTAGCACTATGGAGCAACGTTTTGAAGACTGGGTCCCAATTTTATTTTAATCTCATCCACAAGGACATACTTGCAAGAACAGAGTGGTGATGCGATAAAATATTCCACTGATCAACAGGTGGCGATAAAGTGAAAGAAAAGAAACACAGGGGAGATGACGAATTTTTTTAAAAAAAAATCAGATTTGCAAATGTTTTATGAGGAATGAAAGACATTTGTTAGGCTTGAAAGATACATGTCTTATGGTAAGAAAATTATATTGTAAACAGATTTTTTTTTTTTTTGATAAGAAGAAAACACCACATGGTACCTTTAAGATATTCTATATATACACTACATGGCCAAAAATATGTGGACACCCAAAAACAAGTATAGGTACCCATATGTGATTGTTGAACATGTCATTACCAAACAATGGGCATTAATCAGGTTGCTATAACAGCCTCCACTAGTCTTGGGTTTTTCCTCAGATTTTGGAACCTGGCTGCAGGGATTTGCTCCCATTAAAGGTAGAGTCAGTGATTCTAAAACACACTTTTTGTCAAATTCAGCAAATATCTCCTCATGGTCCACTAGCTGTCCGTTGTGTGTGTGTGCTGAAAAAAAGTCCAGTGTCCATACACAGCACTGGCTCTGTAAATGGGAATGTGAGCAGAGTGGCTCAGTCAAGTTCTTTCATACCAAATTGGGAAAACCAGTTTTTATGAACCTGGTTTCGTGCAATTGGAAAAGTTGGAAACACATGATTGTCTAATGATGTCCAATCACTGTAAGCTGCAGCATTAAGAACCTCCTTAATTCTAACTAAGGGGCCTAGCCCAAACCATGAAGGACAGCCCCAGACCTAAAGTACAAAGAAGTATGTGGATAGCAGTGTGCACAAGCTTTTGGTCATACAGTGTATAAAGCTTATATTGAACATTCTGTCACCATGACATTGTTTCTTTTTCAATACAGAGTTATTTATGTAGCTGTAAAGTTTTATAAGAAATGCAGAGCACACAGCTGAATTATTATACTGTCTCAGTAAATTACAAAGGAGTAGAAATACCTATGACTCTTTTGCAGGTGTTGATTTACAATCCAACATTTTTTAAGTATGTCTACGAGTCTTGGCTTGAAAGTCATGGGCGATATCCTTCAACCGGCTTCCTCAGCTTGCTGCTCGCTGTCCACATATGTGATGAGGTAAGTTGAACCACCACATTGAGTACATATGTGACCTTGACAAACTAGAGCTGCTCAAAGAAATGTGTAGTGGAATATTTTTAGAAGGACAACTTGCCTGATGAGTCTTAACATTTTATCACATTTTTAGAAGTTATTGCTTTTTTTAAAAATAACAATGTATTTTGTGAAATAAAAAAAACTCATAATATGTGGATGTGAACTGGCTTTTGTTCCTTTGCTCTAGGTCAATGTGTTTGGATTTGGTGCAGACCAGTATGGAAACTGGCATCACTACTGGGAGGAGAACCATTTGGCTGGAGCTTTCCGACACACAGGAGTCCATGATGGAGATTATGAGTATAATGTCACCCTGCTGCTGGCAGACAAGCACAAAATCCGAATGTTTAAAGGCAGATGATACCAAGCCCATATGTGCATTTGGATGACCACCAAATGAACCTCAGCAGCCTTGTAATATTTATTTTTATGTCGCCTCATACCGTTTTTGTCATGATTTCCAAAGACATTTTCCTATGAACTCTTCTGGTCTTTCCAGTTTGATGATCTTCTTTACTTCTCTTATTGACAAAGCAGTAAAGCTTTTGTCTCCAAAACTGTGTGCCCAGTCATGATCCCACTTCAGGATAGACCAGCAGCAGGACAAAAGGGACACTGTCACTTGTTATCTCTAATCCCAACTCAAACATGTCAAACGAGAGTGAACAGACAAGAAGACAAGGGAAGTTGTCTTTTAAACAAGCATGCTATATGTCATTGATAGCCTACATCGTTTAAGTGCTATAGTATGTTTGTGTTCTTTGTGTTTGTTTTTCAGTACAATGGGAAACATTGTGGCTACCTAAAGCTTTGTTTGCTAATGGTCCCAGACACAAACCAGACTCTGCTGTAAATATCACTTCAACTCAGTATAAATTTTTATCATTTCATGTTAGAATATTGCTACTGATGTGATGGTGGAGGTGTTTTACATCATAATAGCAGTTATGAGAGGGAATCGGCTCCCATCATATTGGCTGCTTCTAACAAAAATCTCATAAACTACCCACACTACAGAGTTACTTACATTTTGCTTGCCTGATTGCAGCTGTTAAATATAGTTCACCAAGGCCAAAACACACTCTAAAATCAAGCCCAAATCAGCCCCAAATTACATATTTTAATAGCCCCTTCACCCCCCATTTTAAAATGTCAATCTGATACCAAGTTATTCACTGATTTCTTCAATTATGTTTCCAGTAAAATGTAAAAGTGGTGTTTAATAGCCATCTCCACACTGCCAGAAATAAAATTCTAGTTGTGAAATACTGAATCCTTTATTTGTTGATTTAAGTTGACCTAAAAGTAGTCAAGTTTAACTGCATTGAGTTTAAAAATACTGAAATTTTTCCAAAAAACCACACCTTGTGTAATTTTTTTAAACTGTAGAATGCAAACCCCCTCCAGTTTGCTGAAATCCACAAATTCTCAACAGTAGTTACTTCCCTGATTACCCATGACGTGATAGCTCAGTGTTACTTTGCAGTAGAACATGCAAGTAGCTGCAACTATGAGTACAATGCAACAAAGTACAGAAGGTGCCAAAGCTGTGCCAAAAATGACATCAAAACTGTTTAAGAAATCTAGGATTACACACCTTAAATGTTTTTGGGTTGAATTTTAGAGTGTCTGTTGGTCTTAAAGGACTCTACTGGATACCAGGAGTAAGAGTAGCACTATGGTGAAGCAATCAATGAGATTTTCTTCACTCAGTATGGTAAAAAAAATTGATAGAAAGGTTTTAAATGGAGTTATGCTTGAGTTGTAACACAAATGCCAAGTACTTGTCGACAGTCATTCATCATGAAAAAGTGATAATATAGCAGCCTATAAGTATAACAGTATAATACAGCCTATACAGGGGTGCCTTATCATTCAAATCAATGATGTACTGTACATTTTTGATGTACATTGTGACACATTTTTGATGACAAGTGGGTGCTAAGTGCCTTTGATGAATTTTTTTTAAGAATTAATTTTACCACTAAATTTTACTGTATTATAATTATTATCACTCAATTTGTAATTAACCTTTACAAGCTTATGTTATTGTTTTGTTAACAGTGTAAATGTTAAAGAATCATATGCATGATACATGTAGCCATTTTAAGTATTTGTCAGTAGGATTCTTTGATGTATATGCCACAGAACAAAATGTTAGGTATATACACGTGTGGTAGGTATATCAACACGTTTTGATAAGACACGTATGTTTTGTTCAGGCTTGAAATTATTAGCTGCACTTGCTGAGCTTGTTGTATATGTGTGAATACTGAATGCTTCAAGAAACCCAGAAGCCCTTCTGCCCTCGCATTATCATTTTCACCGACAAATCTCTGATCTGAAATGTTATTTCAGATTCGTCAGGAGTTGAGCTTGGTGATGCTTATCTAATAGGCTATGATTTGCTCCATGTGCCTTGAAACATAATGGGACATTTGCCCGTCCAGTGTCTTTTTGATCTTTTTTCTTCTCCATGTGAGAGCAGACTGATAAGAAGAGAGCCAGCGAACCAGTGCGAGTATTTGTTCAATTCAAATTTCTCTTGTCACCTTGTGTACATGCTGTTGCCACAGAAGACAGCAGTGTATTTGTTCTGCAGGGGACACTGTCACCTAGTGGACAGGAACGTGTATTAACATCACTTGATTTGTTTATTATAACAATGAGTGATCATTTATTGGTATTAACTGATACATTGTTCATTGTTTAATATTCAAACATCATTAAAAAGGATATTACATGCATATATTTGAGCTGCTTTTCCATCCAGTTGAGATCACAGGTCTCAATTATTGAGTAGATATATAAAACCCATTAAAGCTGCACCTTCAGAAAAATCAATATTTTTATACACACACACACATATATATATATATATATATATATATATATATCATTACTTATAAACCTGCATTTTTCAGTCATTCAGCTGATTCCCACAGTACAGTAAAATAACATTTTAGCCTTTTTGCTGAAATGTGTGAAAATGAAAAGGAAGTTAATTAATTATAAATACAACATTTCAGGGGTTTATGCAAATTTTGAACTGGCAAGCTGTAATTTAGATGACAGCTTGCATATGGAGTGTTATACCCAGACCACATTGGAATACATCAGTCGAGACAAGTTAAATACATCCCAGTATTTGCGTGTTGAGGGTGGTGTAAATTATTTCATTTTCCTTACAGTGAAGAAAGGCTAAATCCAGATAATTATAAATAAAATATGTCCCCAATTTGAAGAGAAATACACAACATTTCAGTGATCCCAGACAGTCTAATGATTGTTTCTGAAAGAATTTCAGATTTCATGTCTCATGGCGACAACTTTGAACTTAATTCTCCTGTTTCTGCCATTGGGAGGATTCTGTTTTTCCTCATAAATATTCATCAGATTTTTAACTTTTAAATTCAGTGTAGTTAAAGGATGAAATCAGAAAACCTAGTCATTTGTGAGCTTTAAATAGTTCATTTGAGTGCCCCTCTCTGTGTGCTTGTCAGTAACAAGTGTGCTTATTCCACCATTGCAGACTACAATTAATGGACTGATAATAAAAATGTGTGAATGCCAGCAGGTTTCTGAGGTTATAATTGTCAGATAATGTGAGCTGCTTTAATGCAGATTATACAGCTGAAAATTTGTTTGACATACAACAAAACTGTTGTTTGCTTTTCTCACTGTTTTGCTGAATTAATCATTTACATAAACACATGTTGAGATACCACCAGGATGTAGGATCTGATATAAATAATGAATGGTAAACTGTACTTTAATTTCAGCTCATATTTGTTTTTTAATTATAAGCTTAAAAGAGATGAAAGCCAAGCTGCAGTTGTTTTTTCTGAGGAACTGACTCAGAGTGCTGCTACACATTTACTGTCTTTGTCTTTTTGTTCTTCATGAAGCGGCTTGGCCTCTCACAGCTTGACTTCACAGCACAGCAGGTTTCTGGTTGCTTTGGGAGAAACCTGTTCATTTTCACAAATTATTGTAATTCGCGTTAATGATTCTGACACTGCTGAATCAGCTTTATGAATAACTTTTACACTTGTATTTATGTTAAATTTTTTGCAACATAAAACATGAGCTGTTTTTGTATCAAGGCACAAACCTCCTTCAAACTTCTAGTTAGTATAAGAATTGTTTTTATATCTGGATGCCTGTTGAAACCTGTTCAGAATCACAATGATGAGACATAGAATGCATTGAAGGCTATGGAGTCATACTCACTCCAACTGTATTTATAGTCCAGCCTTTATGCACAATACATGCTATATTAAAATTTCAAAATATTCAGTTTGGCATAATCATTATCTATGTATAAGTTCATTATAATGACATGGAAATGTCATAGGATATAGAGTGCATTGAACTGTACTGAGTCTGCTTAGCTGCTACTCTATTTATATCTCTGGCAGTGTATACAGGACACACTCCAATCAAATGTCAAAATGCTCAGTGTACCTGAGCATATAATGATAATATTTACAACTTTTCAGCTATTAAAGCTATTGGAGTTCAATCGATTACTGTAACTATTTGAAAATACTCAGTAAGGCACACTAACCAACCATACATTAGCTTATAATGAACACATTTATAATTTGTGAGATATAAATGCATTAAACAAGCTGGAATCCTATTAGATGCCATTGCACACATACAGTATAAATGCCATTTGAATTTTTTGTATTGTACACTGTTCAGTCATAAGTATATGATGTGCATTGCACTACAGCCTGTGGAGTTTCATTCAGTCTCAATGTATTTAGAACTCATGCAGTACAAACTCCAATAAGGTAACACTCAGTATGGAAAACTGATCAAGCAGGCTCATAATAATAGGCTGTAGGTTCTAGTGTATGGAGGTCTATTAGACTCTATCGCAGCCATCGTATTTATAACTTAGCCATTATCTACACTATACATTCCATTCAAATCACTAAATGATCAGTACAAACACATAGTTTCATCTGAGAATACATAGTTTCATAACTTTTATAAATTATAAAATAAATTAAAGGTGTTCATATGCTTGTAGTGCCAACCATGTTCAAACATCAGTATTGAGATCCTTTTACCCCAATATAAATATACTCTATTCCAAATAAAAGTCCTGCGTTGAGATTTTTTACAAACCAATATGTTTGAGCATTAGCAAAATATGCTTAAAGTATCAAAAGTTAAAGTGCTTGTTATGAAAATGACATATTTTAGAGTGTTACATCAATATATATTACATTTATTTATTGTTATTATGGATGTATGAACATGTAAAATGTAAGACGATGATTTGAATGTTGTAGCAGGTTGAGGTGGAGTTAATTTCAATTTCTTTATATACTGTTGTGTAGTTTAATATATAACAATGCATCATGTTTTAAGCTGATTAACAGTCATGGATAATGAGTAAGCTAAACAATTATATATAGAATATATATATATATAACTTTTATATTATAAAATGAAATTGAAAGTTCATTCTTGACCTTGGACACAGCAGCTTTGAATTAAATCCATGATCTTCATTAGCAGAATAAATAAATATCATAACAACAAATAAATAATAAATACATATACTAAATTAACCTTGTGGTGAGATTCTTTCCTCAACTGCTGTTTACAAAGTCTAGAATGAACTATGATGCTCAACAACAGGATGAAGAAGTCAGAAAAGAAATGGAAATGTAAAATCTGCAGGTAAAGTCCATCTGCTGAGGAAGATCATGTGATTTGATTGAGAGCTCCAGAGCAGCCACTAAATGGATCTTGTTGTGGCATCGTTTTCTGTAAAATTCTTAAATACCTATATATATATAGTATCAGACAAAAGATTGGACACACTTTCTCATTCAAGTGAATGGCAAGGTGTATCCAAAGTTTTGACTGGTACTGTATATACAATATATAGTATAATATAATAGAATTAGCTTTATTGGCTAGGAAGGCCTATGATCAACATACTACTATGTAAATAAACATCACTGTGTACAAACAAGTAGGAGAAAAATAGATACATATAGAAACAACAAATGGATAACAACATAAAATGTATATATACATGTAAAACAGTTTTTGTTAATCGTAAAACAGGATACAGTACAAGTAGAGCTGAAATAAATATTGTATGGGTAACAAATAAGTTACGTAATACACATACAGTAGGTAGTTATGTACAGTATATACAACCTGCTCAAATATATATATGTGATAGTGCTGATAGCTGATGTGTATACACGTTATTGCATATAATATCATATTTTATAATAAATTGATATTTTTCATAAATATAAATAAAGCCATTATAAATGAACTGCTGACACTAGTTCATTCAGTGGGTTAGTTTTTTCTCCATCTCTTTATTTATAGAAAGCATCACTAACAGCATGTCTGACATTAAAACAATAACAGAAAACATAGCATCATACTGAAATAAAGATAACATAACAGGCATGACTTCCCTTTCAGTTGGTTGATACATTCAACATGGTAACAGGACAAAGAGTAAAAGTAATAATAATAAAAATAAACAAAATAATAATATAAAATAATAACTTAAGAGAAAAGCTAGGCAATAAAATCTGATTCCTTAAAAAAAATATTGGAGCATACTAATTGTGCACATTTCTTATTGCTTATAAGTTGGATAGTCCAAATATTACTTTAATACTAAATCATGAAAAGTTCAAACGATGGGCGAGACCTGGAGAACTTGAATTCATGGTTGCGAAATGTTCCCATTAAATGAATAAACAGAATCTCTAGTCTTGTTTTGATAGTACAGGGTTACATCCATAAGTTACAGCCTCTGCTTCCAGCCCCTTGAAAGTCAGCGGATTGCTTCCATAGACTGTATAAAATAGGTGCTTCCCCTTTAACACGTGCTGCTGATGACGCCACCTGCTGTTCAACAGGCACCACAACAAGGAAGTACTTGGAGACTCCGGTTCAACTCGTCTGGACGGTGTTTTGAGCAAATGTCGTCCTCGTAGCCCAGGTAAGTAATGTTCCAGAAACGTGTAAACCCCTCGTGAAAATGTATTTTCTCTTTCTGTCGCCAAAATGAGAAGCATTTGCTAAATAAAACAACAAAAAAACACAGCTTCAGTGTGTAAACATGGCAATTGTGGATAACGTTAACGTTACTGGTTTCACTTTCTAGTTTAGAAAAAAGAGAGCAGAGACGAACTTCAGGTGAACTACGCAGTAAAAAATGACAAACAATGCTACAGTGACTCTATCTGTAAACCTGGCAGGAAGACGTTTTCTGTAGCAAAAAATAAACACCAGCATGACGTTTCGGTCCTGGAATATTGTAGCTGTTGTAAAGGCCTAGCTTCCTGTGACATGGAACTTATTGTAGGCCATAATCACTATGACAGGCTGATATCTATTATCTGTCCACTTATACGTCAAGTACTCCCTAAAAGACCATCTGTATAACATCTCAGACAGAAAGACGTTTGTTTTGGTCAAAGTTTACTCGAACAGAATTATGACTACTGTAAATTTAACTTGAGTACAAGTGTGTTGTGAGTCAGTCAGTAAAAACATAGACTATGGTACATATTCTTCATTTTGTTATAAAAGTGAACATAACATGTGGTCTTTCCCATGTGTTTAGGGATTTACCAGAAATATACTTTTTAAAGGTTCATAACATGATAAATTAAAGCAACACAAACTGATGAAATGTTTAAAATGGACACTTTCTGTTTAACTGCTCTTGGATGGCCTAGAAACTTTGTTCTCCTTTGTGGAAGTATGTTACATTTTACTAGTATGATTAATAAATTAAATCATGTAATTCATAAAAGTTCAGTTACAGGACCGAACTGCAGGACAGGTGTAACCGAACTGTGTTGCTTCTTTGTGTGGGCAATATGCACAAAATTATCAGTAAAACCTGGTTCAACACAACATTGTCTTGTTATGAATACAGATTATCAAACTAGTAAGGTTCATGGTCACACATTTTTAACAAATGCACATTTTCATATTGTTGTTGTTATTATTGTTATAAGAAAATCCTATCATTTTCCAAATATATGTATACATATGCTTTGTATACATTAGAAACTGTTAACCATGATATCTAAATATGACAATTTTGACATATTATTATAGGTAGGGTGGCATTATTTGCAGTGATATAAAATAGAAGAAAGAAGCAAATTCTCACATTTAAAACAAGGAACAAGCAAATGTTTGCTGAAGTATTTACTTATATGGATGCAGTGATTGATAATATAGACTTAGGCACAAGCTTTGACCCCAGAAGAGTGGAAAGTAGACTCTTCTGCAAAACTTGTGCGTCATTTATAACATTTAAGAAGCTGTAAATAAATAAGATAGACTTGTTTGAACCACCTACACTGTCGAAAGCCTACCTGTATGTTTTTTGTATGTTTCAGGATGCCAGTTGAAAGCCAGGAGGAGAGGTCGGTGGAGGTACTGGCGCTTCCTGAGGAAGTGGATGAGGAGCTGCTGTATCTGTACTTTGAGAATAAGCGGCGATCTGGGGGAGGTCCACTCGTCTCTGTGGAGAAGAATGGTGACCGTGCCTTGCTGGTGTTTGAGGAGGCAGAAGGCAAGTGGCAAAATACACTAGCCTATATACTGTTGCATATTTTGTAAATGTGGGCCTATTTTAGCCTTTGATATTAGAACACTCAGATTTTTCCCCCCAATGACCCAGACCTTCTGTTAAAGCTTTAAGTTCTCCCTCCTATCTCCAGAGGCATTTAAACAGTAATGTATTGAAAAGACACTGAATGGAAACAGTGCAATAATGTCTCATTAACATATGCTAATTCTACCTTTTATTTCTGTTCTTATCATTTTGACAGCTGCAGCCCAAGTGCTGTCTAAAGGGCACCATGTTCTGCATAATGTTGAGCTGAGTGTGAGAAAGCCTGCCTCAAAGGACCGATACAGGCTGCTGCTGCGAGGGATCAACCCCAACACCAGCACTGAGATGATAGAGCTCTATGTGGAGAACATGATTGGGTTAAACTTGTCAGAATACACTCTGTATCCCTCAACGGGGAGAGATCTCATTCTTATTCACCTCAGCCAACCGTTCTCCAAAGGTAGCAGAAATGCACCTTTTTCTTTTCTTGATGGATTTTTCTAATGTTTCTAAATGCTAAAGCTACATTTTTCATAGCATTTGTGTGTTATACAGATTTTTTTTATTTATTTGTTTTCCAGATTTACAAAACCTTAATGCAAGAATCGCCAGGCGGGCACTTGATGGGGCCAAGGTAACTCTTGAACAGATTGAGCAAACAGACTCCATTTTAGTGGACAACCTGCACCCAGGCATCACTTCAGACATGCTCAGTTTGTACTTTGAAAGCAAGCGAGGCGGGAATCAGAAGGTGAAGGAGGTCACCATGCTTTCAGAGGGTACAGCCAAGGTGTCGTTTGTCAACTGCGAATGTAAGTTTTGCACGGTACACCCTTTTAAGCTCTTTCATTGCTCCCTTATGGTTGTCTTAATGAATAAAATGTCCTTTTTTTTAAACAGCTGTGGACCCAGTTCTGGATCACTCACACAAACTGGATGATTCTGAGCTCTTAGTGAAGCCATATTTTGACTTTCTTCATCCTGCAGAAAGGGTACCATCACCAAACTCTGAAATTGGGAGCAAAGATATGACTGAGAGCAACTCTGCGGATATGAGTGATATTCAAATGCAGACTCTTCCTCCCATAGAGGCCAGTGCCAACAGCCACACTGACCTCTTTCAGACGACCTTGGAACCTCTTGCCACCCCTGAAGTGGTTGAGGAGGTTGCAGACGAAGTCATGGAGGATCAAACAGAGGACATAGCTACACCATCGAGCCATATTGCTATAACTGACCCAGCAAAACTTGCTTTGTTTCAACCCAGCACCCTTCTACAGGACATTGAAAAGGCTCACCCAGATTTCACCATACAAATCAGAGATGATGGTGTGCATGTTGCTGGACTTGACACACAAATATTGGAGCAGATAAAGCACACCATCTTGGATTTTTTTGCCAATGTGGCTGAGATTCAGTTTACCCTCAAGCCAGAAGAAGCTCAGCTCCTTTCCAGAAAAGATGTAAAAGAGCGGCTATTTCAAACTATGAATCAAAGTGGGTTGCCCGCTGTGTACACTGTATCAGACTGTAATGTGGCTGTATCATCACTATCCCAGAACTTTGCTAACCAAGCATGTAGCTTTTTGAAATCCCAACTTTGTCACTTCAGCATACCAGTGGACAAGGAGTATGAATGCATGTTATATTGCAGAGAGTGGTCCGAGTTCCTTCAGGCTCTGGGTTTCTCCTCTGTGTCAGAACAAGGAGGTAATATAGATGTGTTGACTCTGAAAGGGATGGAGAGTGAGAAGCAGACTGCTATCCTGAAGTTTCTCACTACACCCATTGAAAGGGAGACAGTCATCTCCATGGAGCCAGGCATGCTGAAATACATCCAGATCCATTGTCATCAGCTCTTGGCTGAAATGGACCAAGTGTCTATTTTTCCACTAGAAGCAGAAGACGTCTGTGGGTTAAAGGTATGTGGTGTATCGGTATCACATGTAGAAACAGATTTTTGATGGCAGTGGTGACTGAATGTTTGGTTTTGAAGCGTCTATTTTGTTCACTTCTGGTATTGTATTAATCAATGTTTCTGAGATTCTAATACTCAAGAACTGTTTCATGTATTTTTGAATGTACCTGATAGATCCATGGCCATGCTGCAGCTTGCCAAATGGCTGAGGAATTGCTGCAAAGTGTGGTCTCCTCTCTCTGCACCAGAACCATCACAGTAAATGTTCCAGGAGTGGCTCGCTTTCTCTGCGATGAGGAATGCAAGAGCATCATGAAGCAGATGGAGACCAAGTTTCAGGTCTACGTCAGCCCAAAGCAGTTGCCCTGGGAACCTCTGCCACACCAGGTAACAAAATGATGGAACAAAGCAAAAATGTGCTTGTCTTTTTTGTTATTCAAACTACAATATGCAACTTGATCCAGGGAGTTTGTTAATTTTACACTTCCCCACAGTTGGCCACTTATACCAGCTGTTATTCCATCATGACAAGTACTCTGCCTTAAAACAGTATAGCCTGAGGTGTACTTCACCGTCCTCCACAAGGCAGAAGTGAATGCTCCATTTTCCCATTAAAAAAACAAACAAGGCTCACTGTGTTCTCGAATAAGTCTTGTCTGCTAAAAATTATAGCTTCACTGTACTTATTTTTCTGAGCTGGACTGTACTTGGCTTACTTAGTTATCATACCCAATTTTTAACAGTTTCAATGAGATATCACACAGCGTGTACTTCAGGTTTATCATTCTGTTTTAATAAAACAGTTTCATTTATAATTTCAGGACATTTTTGAAACTGCATGGAACATGATGTCCTATAAAAAATTCCAGGAAGTGTCTATAGATGGTTCTCTACAGGAGTTAAAATCGGATTCAATGCAAACAGATCTTAATGGAGCTACAGACAGAGGTAGTATCTGCTTCCCTTAATATTTTTTTCCATATTTCTGCGCAGTTTCAAACAAGCTGTTCATATCTTTGCAGGCCTTTTAGAGGATGCAAAGAAAATTGTCTCAGCCATTGAAGAAAGACCTGAAGACAGTGTGTCCAATTCAGATCCAAAGGATGACATGGAGGATTTGGACCTGTACACAGCAGAGGAACCGACCAGCCTGTCAGACCTAAAGTCTGATGTGACAGATGTTGATGCTCCTCAGCCTTTAACTGAAGGGAATGCTACAGGTGGGTTACTCCTGCCAAGTGATGGAGGTCTGGGCCTTTCTAGCAATCTGGAAGAAGAGGCCCAACTGTCTCTAGCCATCCAGTACTCTATGGAGTCCAGCCATTGGTCTTTGGAGGATGAGGAGCAACAGCTGCAAAAAGCCTTGGAGTTGTCCAAGAAAATGATCCAATGTGAAGGCTCCTCTAGTAGTACTAACAAGTCCCCCCAGGTGGATCAACCGGAGAAGGATTGCGATATTAGCTTACAGGACACCATCAAGGCAGCTAACACAATCCAGATAGTTGTGTTTGCAGGTTACAACTGTGACCTGATTCGGGTGGACATAGCTTTCGGGAAGAAGGTAAACCAGAGGCAGGTTGAGGAGAAACTGGAGCACCGGAGCATGAAGAACATGTCCGATTACCACAAGAAGTGTCTGGAATTGATCAAGAGGAAGCACGCAGTTGAGATTCAAGTTGTAGGTACCATAATCACTGTTTCTGGCTTTAACGACTATGTGGCCGGAGCAATGCTGGATGTGAAGCTGCTGCTGGAGAAAATACCCAATTGGATATTGGACCGGGAAATCCTGAGGACTGTCCAGTGGTTGCATCATGACCCAGACTCCCCAGACAAGATTCCTTATTCACCCGATGCTACAGTGTTCATCGAGAACGCTTGGAGGATGAAGCTGAAAACAGTTGATGTTTTGCTCAACAATCAGCCCCACATTATCAATTTTGAAAAGATGCAGGAATACAACAAAGCTTCGAGGAAATCTGCGAAAATCTCCAGGAAATTGCTTAATTTAGGAGATTTGGAGGAGGATGTACCAGGTAAAGGGAACTTTATTGTGCTCTAGCGCAGAATGATGTAGTAAGAGTTTATCAAACAAGTCAAAAGCAGCCTTTTAGCGGGAAAGTTAATTTAAATTCTCAGACACCATATTTATCTTCATAACATTATCTCATGTCTTCATCAAGGACCACAATGGAAATAAGTTTTTTTAGTCTTTTTATCTTTTTATCCTTTTTGTAAATTTGTTTGATTTAGTGTTTTGCTTCTCTTAATGTCGACTAAACCTTCTCAGTAGGGTTAGCTATCTAACTCTATCTAGTGTTAGCTTGCTGGCTAAAATGCTCTAGCTTCATTTACTAGTATGTACGTGTGTATATATAGTGATACTACAGCAGTATGCAGCACAGTATATGGATGCTTAACATAACCTGCACTGGCTGGTGTCATTTAACAAAGAAAGTTAGCTTCAGCTAGGTAGCTAGCTCAAAAGACTAGTGCTCAAGTGTATTTAGCTACTGGGTTTGCAGGTAAGATAGCTAACCACACAATCCTCAGTTGCTCCACTGATGCATGAGGAAAATAGGGGATAGAAAAGCAAATAAATGTGTGCCAATACCAAAAAACAAGAAAACTAAGCAGCTGAATTTTACGCATTTAACAATATCATTCATCAATGTATTCAGTTAAATTTTTGGCTGTTCTGATAATCTTTTAATACCCGTTTTGTGACTCTGTATCTCTGATATCTCTGTCTATTAAAACAAAATCATTTATTAACAGAAGAGGAATACTCCCTGCTATCAAACCTGCCTGAAGCAACAAAAGTCAATGAGGAATCTGATGAATTTCAGAATGTGGTGAAGAATTTCTATGAGACCATACAGGAATACCACAGCAAGATCAGAATCATACAGGTGAAAAAAATAAACCCTACATATTTTGCAACAAATTATTTGGTGTAGGCTGTCTGTATTAACATGAAGTTTTTCCCCAGGTGGAGAAGTTAATGAATCGATTGCTGTACAATCAGTACAAGCTAAAGAAGGCAAGCGTTCTGCAGCGAGCAGAGTACCCGGAAATTGAACGGACACTCTACCACGGCACTAGTGAGACGAGCGTGAAAGAGATTTGCGTCCACGGATTCAACAGAAGTTTCTGTGGAAAGAATGGTATGTTTTTATAAAACACTTCTGTTGACTTGTATTCAATTTGTCTCGTCTTGAGTATCAATTTCTAACGCAATGGTTTCTCCACATAGCCACTGTCTATGGCCAGGGGGTGTATTTTGCTGTCAACTCTGCACTGTCTGTCCAGGATCAGTACTCGCCCCCAAACGCAGACGGACACAAGTATATTTTCGTGTCAAAGGTCCTAACAGGAGACTTCACTAAAGGTTGCCATTCAATGAAGACAGCCCCGCTGAAGGAGACCAGTGATATTCCCCTCAGATATGACAGTGTGACAGACGACATTACCAAGCCATCAATGTTTGTCATCTTCAATGATACACAGGCTTATCCAGAATATCTCATTACATGCCAGAGAATCCACCGCTGAGGGAATGGACTATTAGTTAGATTATTGACTGTGAGATTTTGAAGAATGGACTGCTTTTGTCTAATGTTTCTGCCTTGATTTTTAAAAAGTGCATTTGATTTATAAAAGGGCTAATGTGTTATGGTGTACAGTTGGGATTTTTCTTTCATCATATTGTTTCTGATCAACATTTCATCAAGTTCTTTACTGTTGACTGTTTCATCAGTTGCTCTATTTTCAGTTTTTCAGTTTACAACAGAAAGACAAACAGCTGAACTGAAAAAAACAAACAGAGAATTATTTTAATTGAGTAACTTTAAACATGCCCCGTAAGCATACTCAGTCTTTAAATAGGTGTGACTCAGCAGGTATTACATGACGTTACATTTGTAGTAATTGGTTTGGGAGATCTTATCACTTGAACTTGGAAGCATCCAAAGTGTGTTGTAATCAACCATAAATATTTTGCTACAGATTGTTCTTGATTTTCCCTTGTACATTGAAATTGTATTAATGTCAATATATATACAGATATGTATAACTGGTAGTTCACAGTGCTAGATTCATTGCTGTCTAACATTAATTACCTGTAGGAGGTTGATGTGAACTTTTCTCAGTTTTTTCTTTCCCAACTTGACTGTATTCCTACAATCTGAAGTAGCTCTTTACTGTCTAGCATCTGCAGTTTTTTCTTGTGGCCATCTGAGAAAAGTTGATATAGCTCAGAGAAAAGCTCCTGAATGTAGTAAGAGTAAACTACAGGGTATGTTGGAAAATTAGCAGTCCCAGATCCACTGCTTGACAGTAAAAAAAAAAAAAAAAAAAACCTTATTGAAAGAAATGATCACCGTGATAACAAACAGCCTGTGTTGAAAATAACTAGAATTATCCTTAATCGTAATGTTGCTAATTATGCTATTTTTTTTAAGTTTTAAGCAACAGTATCTATACTCTATTGTACATTTTAAATTTTGCACATCTGTCACATCTACTGTGCACTTTCAAGGAATGTGTATTGTTATTTTAATAAACACAAAATAACTTGTGAGAACATAGGCTGCATAATTTGTGGATGTAATCATTGAATAACTGCCTGTTTCTGAATCATTTTCCATCAGTGAAGTGCTTGGATGACAAATCTTTGGTTTGCTTATGACTACTGTCTGGGAATGTATTTACTGAAGTTTTTTTTTTTTTTTTTAATTTTGATTTTATTACAAATATTGTAAAATTATTATTTTTGTTTTGTTTTTAGAGAACATTAATGTGCAGTCTTAACAGTCTTAAGAAAGACCGTTATTATTATTATTATGAAGAAAAATAAAGCTTAAAATGAGAAACAAGTTTCTGAGGGTATTTTTGGGGGATCTGTCATTGGTGAGCTTCAAGCAAAATTTAATCTAGGGCACATCACCTATTTTACTCTGTCTAAAAATGTTCAGGCTACTGTATAAAGTATTTGCTTAGGAAACTAGTGTAAGATAAGTGCACACAGCAAGCCAAAGAGGTATAATTCAGCTGTAAATGTAAAGCTGTACTGGGCCTGTTGTTTCACTACTGTTTAATGTGACATTTTTTCACACTGAAGCAAGCTCTAGCTAAATCTTAATGTTGTTAGGTTAAAACAACGTTTGAAATTTTATCTGTAGCTTCTCTATTTATTAAAAAACTTAAAACCGTGATTTGTGCACAACACAGTTATCAAGGTCCCCTGGAATTTACCTTTAGAAAACAGGTACACCTCAATTGAACTGCATCAGAATATTAGTTGTTTTCTACAGGTATATGGTGAAAAGTCAAATTTATATTAATTAGTAATCAGTTCTGTATATTTCGTCCTTAAAAAATTTGTACCCTCACTTATGGAGATTTTTGTTTTGAAAAGGGAGTATTTTGCTTTGAATAGAGGAATAAACCTGATTAAGTAAAATATTCCAACAATTTGTTTGACTATGGAATTCCAGAGACTACCCCATGTTGATGTCTGATTTTTAAAATAATGAGGAACTGAATATGTTCTTCTATTAAGGGTTTGAACTGTGGGGGGCAGCAAGACGCCTCGGAGCAGCTAGTCTGCCAGATATAGAAACAACGAAGAAGATTAGCGCAGCCACAACATAACCACTGCTAACTGCCTAGTAACCCACAAAATATGACCTCTTAAATGTGAACAGGAGAAGAACCAATAAAGCTACACACTCTGATAACGTTTTTGATATAGGTACGTTGGCAAGTTTAATTCACAATTTGCTAAAACTAAGAGTCAGGTGCAAGCGCTGTGCCCTGCTAGCTAACACGCTAACTACAATTAAGGAAGATTAGCACGCCGTTAGCATCGCTAACGTTACCGGCTTCTCATTCACACTAGTCATAACAACACAACTGGACTAATTCTCCTTGCATGTGTCATAAAAAAGTTATGTATTAGACTGAAAGCTAGTTATCCTGCAGGGTAAGACTAATGCTGGCTTAGGTAAAGTACATGGTAACCTAGCTAGTGGTTATTTAGCACATTAACGTTAATGGTATTAAGCGAAAGAGCAGACACTTACTTCCAGTTTTAACCATCTGCGTCGAAGCTAGTTTTAAGAGATTTAGACATTTGCTGCAATTATACTATCTTTTAACTATTAATTTGAGACCACATGCCGTCTCCTGTCAGCCATTATCTTGATAACATTAAGCACTTACCAAAATCTGAAAGTTTACTCCACAGCACTTTTTATGAAAGGGTGAGGGTCCTATCTTTAAGTCGGCATAGAAACTATTCACCTTACCATTCAGTCTTAGCAAAATGTTCAGAATGCTTGATAGTTTACACTGCCCACCCCAATTTACTTTGGAGAAAAAAATACTTTTGGGTTATAAATAGTATTTTGTTTATTGTACGTGATAAATGAGGGATTAATATGGATGTTCTCACCTATCAGATGCTGAGGGCAGGCTTTGAAGATGTATGCTGTACACAGACAAGCCCACACGCCCACTGCAGTGGAGTTTTCTGTCTACTGCAACTTCATTTCCAGTAAGGAGAAGAATTTGATCGTTGCAGGAACGTCTCAACTGTTTGTCTACAGGATAATCCACGATGTGGAGGTAACTGCAGCTCTCCATGTCATTGTATCAAGTTTTAAAATATAAACACAAAAAGGCTTCATGCCAAAAATGTAACATGTATGTTATTGTTTCAGAGTACATCGAAGGCAGACAAGTCCTCAGGTATGGCCAGACAGCTTACTTGAAGTGTATACTTTGCTATAGATACGTGACAGAAACTTTAACGAGTGCCTTTGTGGTGAGACTTCTCTCTTTCCTCCTCCTATAGATTCCAAATCTCGTAAGGAAAAGCTGGAGCAGGTGGCATCCTTTTCTCTCTTCGGCAATGTTATGTCCATGGCCAGTGTCCAGCTTGTAGGAGCAAGCAGAGATGCACTCCTTCTCAGTTTCAAAGACGCCAAGGTATCATTGTCTAACCTGTGCACTGCCTAAACTGATTTAAACTGAAAAACAAATAGTTTTCAACTTACTTTTGGGTGTGTTTGTTCTCTCACCAGTTGTCTGTAGTGGAGTACGACCCTGGGACACATGACCTCAAGACGCTGTCTCTTCATTACTTTGAAGAGCCTGAGCTCAGAGTATGTAGAAACAATAGCACAGTAAATATGTAAAAACTCATGCACAAGTGGATGAATTGTTGAATTAATTTGCGTTCTTTTTCAACTTTAAGGATGGCTTTGTACAGAATGTACATATTCCCATTGTCCGCGTTGATCCAGAGAATCGCTGCGCTGTGATGCTCATTTATGGTACACGACTGGTGGTGTTGCCGTTCCGAAAGGACACACTAACTGATGAACAGGAGGGTGGAGTTGGAGAAGGGTATGTCAGCTGTCCACTAAATGTTCTGCTCATTAACCTTTTTTTAATATATATACTCTATATCTGGTTTGCACTTGTATCCCTGAAAATCCTCACAACACCATGAATTCTTATATCTTGAATTCCCCACTGCACTTGAAAGTTGAGTGGCCATGCTGAATATAACACTGTGAATCTCATCTGCAGACCCAAATCCAGCTTCCTGCCCAGCTACATCATTGACGTTCGTGAGCTGGATGAGAAGCTGCTAAACATCATCGACATGAAGTTCCTTCATGGCTACTACGAGCCCACATTGCTCATCCTGTTTGAGCCCAACCAGACATGGCCTGGGTTAGTCCACCACACCACCAGCTATAATGGCAACTTTATGTCTTTATATTATATTCTGAGGGGTTAACATTTAACTTGTGTTGTGTGTCACTCTGCCAGGCGTGTGGCTGTACGTCAGGACACTTGTAGCATCGTCGCCATCTCTCTCAACATCATGCAGAAGGTCCATCCTGTCATCTGGTCTCTTAGTAATCTGCCGTTTGACTGTACGCAGGTCATGGCTGTTCCCAAACCCATTGGTGAGCTCGGCAAATTCTCTCCTTTGTCACTATTTATAAACTGGAATAATTAATATAGTGTTAGGACGTGTTCCTGGTTTAAGTGTACAGTGTTGCAGCTCATTTGAGTGCTAAACACATATCAAATCTCTTTAGGTGGTGTGGTGGTGTTTGCTGTGAATTCATTGCTGTACCTGAACCAGAGTGTTCCACCGTATGGAGTGTCTCTCAATTCTCAGACAACTGGGACCACAGCGTTCCCTCTGCGTAAGCACTCACATGACACCTGTACCTTCACCAAACACCTATACTTGTATCTTTAATATGTTCTATTACATACCCTTTGATATTTTGTGATACACATCAGTGGATAACATGTTTTGGTAATACAGGTGTACAGGAAGAAGTAAAGATCACACTGGACTGTTCCCAATCTGACTTTATTGCTTACGACAAGATGGTCATCTCTTTGAAAGGAGGAGAAATGTGAGTCATAATTACTACCAGAATGTACATGTACCCTAATGGCAGTTTATGAATCTTTGCTGACTCTTGTCTTGTTGTCTTGCAGATATGTGTTGACTCTCATTACTGATGGCATGAGGAGCGTCCGGGCTTTCCACTTCGACAAAGCAGCTGCCAGTGTCCTGACAACCTGTGTAAGTTTATCCTCAGCAGAGGAGTAAAGCCTCCGAGGGAGTTGTATTATATTCAAGGACAAGACAATTACACATTCACAACCTCTGTCACATTAAAATAGAATTGCATTATGGGTTGTTAGCCTATAACAAACGCATTCTGAGGCTAAGCTGTAGATAATATGAGGCAATCTGAATTTGTCAAACCATGTGAGTATCTGCCAGTTACAGTGTTTTAGTATGAATTTCCTTGCTAAGCTGTGGCAGATGGAAAGTAACGCAAAGCAGGAATATGGTACTAAAAAGACTGTAACTTTAGAAGATACTCACTTAATTTGTCCAATGGAAACAGCTTTTGTTTAATTTGAGAATGCATTACACTGAATGAAGACTGTGGATTTTGCCCTCCATCTCTTACATTGAAATTACTTTTAGAGGGGAACAATTACAGCAATCAAAAACCCTTCCAATGCACATATGAGCATGTGAGTATTGTTTTAAGACGGACACAAAAAACCAAACGTGAACGCGTCCTTTAACTTACAGGAGATTGGTATGACTTGTATAATGTGTTTTGCTACCACAGAGTAAAACAAGTCGAAAGCATCTCCGGACATCTTTACAGCAGACCAGGGACCAAATCATCTGTCAAGCAACCATGAATTAGTAGTGTCACTGAATGGAGAAGCTCAAGAGATTCAAAAAGTTGTAAAATGATAAAAGTCAGGGAAAATCATTCTGAGCACTTCAAGAGCTCCCCAGAGAGGGGATTTATATTATTCTGTAAAGGTATACTATGCAGGAATTGTTGGTTGGTGTTTGTAAACACACAGCATTCAAAGTTAGGGAGAGAGAGAGCCGAAGACGTACTCAGCTTTGTGCGTTAACTAATTAAGTAATTAAACATTATTTTCTGAATGTTTCACAGCGGTTACGTTCTACAGCACAAATAAACACACCTACTCTGCTCTGTGTGTGTGTGTGTGTGTGTTGGTCAAACAGACACACGGACAGCAGAGGAGCAGCACACAGCAGCACTCTGCACACAGTGGAGGAAAGAAGCAGGGAAAAAACTAAATCAAATAAAAGCACAGAGATGTAACCTGGTTGCTACCCTACGAGTCCTGACCTCACACCCTGTGCTGTGTTATTAGCTGGGGGCTACACACTCACAGTTGGGATCATATTGTGGTTTTAAGTCACAGATCGGATCATTTTTCAGATCAGCAAAAAAAGAGAGACAAATATAACTTTGCTTTCCGTTTATTCTGTAAAACACTTAAAGCAAGGAACCTTTGCCCATGGTCCACTGCCCAGAGGTTGCAGGCCAGAAGTGCCTGGAACACAGCAAAATAATAAGAAAATACAGGCACAGGACAGGTTCTCTGTAGATACATACAACACCACAAACTCGGCGCCTGAGGGATTTCTTTTGTTTCTTATGTATAAGTCTATACATTGTTTTTAGTAAAATCCTGCATAATATACCTTTTTAATGATTTCATTTTTCAATTTGATTAACGAAAAATCTTTCAAGGATGACGACTATTTTTTTATTGGACTAACGATATCTCCGGGAAACTTTTGTCACAGGACTGATTAAGTGTTTCTCTTCTTCAAAAAGTAGGGGGATTTTCTAACATTGGAGACAATACAGTATTTGGGTATTACACTGTGTAGGTGACCTTTGCATATCTGCGCTTTCCTCCTCTAGATGGTGACCATGGAGCCTGGCTACCTTTTCCTTGGTTCCCGCCTGGGAAACTCGCTGCTCCTGAAGTACACAGAGAAACTGCAGGAGACACCACCAGAGGAGGGCAAAGAAAAGCAAGACAAGGACAAAGAGAAAGAGAAGGAAAAAGATAAACAGGTAAGTTTGTGTTTGTGGTAAATGTGAATGCAGCCTGTTGTTATGAGGCACTATTGAAACTCTGTCTGAATTTTCACTTTGCTTATGCTATCTATGCTACTATGCTTATCTAGTTGCAGCAAGTGACTTAGACACATGTTGTTTGAAAATAGTCTTAAATTGTTGCTTATGAATTCCAGGAGGAACCACCAAGCAAAAAGAAGCGAGTAGAATCTTCCACCAACTGGACCGGTATGTTCCAATTTAATTTTGATATGCGTGTGTGATCCACCACTGCCAATCTGTGTTTCTACCTAATGTCTTTGGTTTGACAGATGAGGTGGATGAGATAGAAGTGTACGGAAGTGAGGCCCAGTCAGGCACCCAGCTCGCCACATACTCCTTTGAGGTATTAAAAAAAATCTATGAATGGCTTTTTTTTGTCTATGTTTGTCTCGCATCTTTGTTGAAGGTAATGGAAGGTCTTTCCTGTGTTTTCTTACAGGTGTGTGATAGCATACTGAACATCGGACCTTGTGCCAACGCCTCCATGGGTGAACCCGCCTTCTTGTCTGAAGAGGTACAGGCAGTTAAAACACTTCCCGGAGTCTCTGTTGATTGGTTACTGCTTTGTATTTCTCCAACATGCTTTAGCAGGAAATTGTATTTAATTATTTGATTTCATCTTACCCACAGTTCCAGAGCAACCCCGAACCTGACCTGGAAGTCGTGGTGTGTTCTGGCTTTGGCAAGAACGGTGCATTGTCTGTACTTCAGGTAAATCCTCCTCCCTGAGTTTTTCTGTTGTTTTGTGCATGGGTAGTTGTATGCATGATAAATGTTACCGCACCGTCCTAAAACCTGTGGTCGCAAGGGCCGTCTGCCACAAGTCCAGTGACGGTGCTAAAGTGAATTCTGGGTCTACCAGGGCTGCCTCAGAGATCGACGGAGTAGCCTGTAAACACCCCAGACACAAGCTGACACAGCTCTTACATAACTTCTGTGATTTGCAACTCCAGCATGTTGCGGGGTTTATATGCAATTCTGCAAAGCCTGAAAATGTAGCACTGTGTTTGAACTGTTTGTTTCCGTTCTGTTACCAGAGAAGCATCAGACCCCAAGTAGTCACTACGTTCGAGTTGCCAGGCTGCCACGACATGTGGACAGTCATCTCAAGTGAGGTCAAGGAAGACAAAAAAGTACCGTTTATTTCTGCCTAACAGCTCAACGTTTCCTCTCATTTATTGTGAGATCTTTTTTTTTGTAGTCAGATGTTTCTTGCTCTCTTCCCAGGCTGTGAAAACCGACGAGTCAGAGGATAGGGGAGAGACGGAGACAGGTGAGGATGGTGAAGAGGGAGAAAAAGACAAGGAGGAGAAGGAGAAAGAGGAGGAGGAGAAGGCAGAGCCTCCTCTGGAGGATGATACAAAGAAGCACGGCTTTCTTATTCTGAGCAGAGAGGATTCAACCATGGTAGGAACACGCATGAATAAACATCTTTTGTCTTGTAATATTGATCTATGTTATCTCGTTTAAACCCTCTCTCTAACTGCTTTCCTTTAACACCGTAAGATAACACTCAACCACCTCTGTGTTTTACTGTAGATCCTTCAGACAGGTCAGGAGATCATGGAGCTGGACACCAGTGGTTTCGCCACCCAGGGGCCCACAGTGTTCGCTGGAAACATCGGTGACAACAAGTACATCATCCAAGTCTCTCCCATGGGCATCCGGCTGCTGGAAGGAGGTGAAAAAAACTCTCCTTGTGATCATTTTTCTTTGAAATTTGGTTGTCACAGTAACAGAAAGTAATATAAATAAATGTATATCCATCTTTTTGAAGAATTAATTGTATTGTTTCTATAGCCTGATTCACTGACACATACTGATAAATTCCTCTTTCAGTGACACAGCTCCACTTCATCCCAGTGGACCTAGGCTCTCCCATAGTGCATTGCTCTGTGGCAGACCCTTACGTGGTCATCATGACTGCAGAAGGAGTAGTCACCATGTTTGTGCTGAAGACTGACTCATACATGGGGAAAACACACCGGCTGGCTCTGCAGAAACCGCAGATCCCCGCTGTGAGTAAATCATACCTTTAAAAGGGTTTTCATTTGACAAGCACGCCCCCTGCAGGCCAAACGCAAGACCTTTAAGCATGAGTGGAAGCTTTTGCCTTCTCAGCAGTGTCAAATTGACACACTTTGATTCTGGGCTTCAAGAATGACAACACGCAAATGCACAACCTCATGATTATTTGATTAACCTCTCATTCCACAGCAATCTAGGGTGATCACACTGTGCGCGTACCGAGATGTGAGTGGAATGTTCACCACAGAAAACAAAGTGAGCTGCTCCGTCAAAGAGGACACGATGATCAGGGGTCAGTCTGAAGCAGAGACCATCATCCAGGACCTCAGGTTAGACTTCACAGCCCTTCCACTCTGAAAGAAACAACCAGTCGCCACCCCTGCTATTTATTCATGGATTGATGTTAAATGTTTGTGCAGTAACACAGTGGACGATGAGGAGGAAATGTTATATGGAGACTCCAATGCCAGCGCGGCACCCGCAAAGGACGAAATCAGCCGCAGCTCTACAGCACAGGCGCCGTCTGGAAGTGAGGGAAGCTCCAGCAAAACAGAGCCCACCCACTGGTGTATGATCATCAGGGAAAACGGTGTAATGGAGGTATGGGGTTTATATAAGATCAGTTAATCAGTCACATGATGCACATTAATTTTGTTACGACAATGACTTTTTTTCGTGGTCCTTGTCTTTTATTTTAACAGATTTACCAGCTGCCAGACTGGAGACTGGTGTTTCTGGTTAAGAACTTCCCTGTCGGTCAGAGAGTGCTGGTGGACAGTTCCTCTGGCCAATCAGCAACACAAGGGGAGGGTAAAAAAGAGGAAGTGACACGACAGGGAGAGATCCCATTAGTCAAGGAGGTGTCTTTGGTCTCACTCGGCAACAATCACAGCAGACCATATTTACTGGTAAGTGTTTCCTAGAGTGACCAGACAAATCTGTTATAAAACAAACCGGGACAAATGCGAGTATGTTTTCTTGTTTCCTAGGTCCATGTGGAACAGGAGCTTCTGATCTATGAAGCGTTCTCTTATGATCAACAGCAACCTCAAAACAACCTGAAAGTGCGCTTCAAAAAAGTAAGAAATAAGACTAATTTGAAGTGAAGTAAACAAAGTCAGCTGTGGATGAAGTTGATGTTCAGTGCTTGTACTTTACTCTGCACAGGTGCCCCACAACATTAACTTCAGAGAAAAGAAATCAAAGCTTAAGAAAGATAAGAAGGCAGAGAGCGGCGTATCCGACGAGAGTTCAGCTGCAAAAAGTCGGATTGCCAGGTTCAGATACTTTGAGGACATCTCTGGATACTCAGGGGTATGATGAGTTTAGGATTCCAGCTCCCAACATCAGTGCTACAAGAACTTAAACATCCTTGTCATGTCATTTTCCACATTTCCTCGTTGTTTCAGGTGTTCATCTGTGGACCTTCTCCTCACTGGATGCTGGTCACTTCTCGGGGAGCCATGAGGCTTCACCCCATGACCATCGATGGCTCCATCGAGTCTTTCTCCCCCTTCCATAACATCAACTGCCCCAAAGGTTTCCTATACTTCAACAAACAGGTACACGGAGGACACCTCGTCACTGTGGTTGAGATAACGTCGGTGTTTGGATGAAAGTTTCTTCTTTCTGTCATGTCTTCAAAACTAAACCTGCACTTTGAACTGAGACAGAAGATTTCTCATGGATGTGATTCCACATGAGTCCGAATGTTAATTATTAAGGTCTTTGGTTGTAGAGAGATTATCATTCTAGATTTCAACAGGCAATTTTATTTTTCAGTCACTTTCTAGCTTCTTGAGCACTTATCAGTGCATCTCTGTGTGTGTTTTCCCGCAGGGAGAGTTGAGGATCAGCGTCCTGCCCACCTATCTGTCCTACGATGCCCCTTGGCCAGTGAGAAAAATCCCACTGAGATGCACTGTCCACTACGTCTCCTACCATGTCGAATCAAAGGCAAGGATCCTCTCACTCTGCCCACACAGCACCAGGGGCTCCAAAGCAGCGACCTGACACAAATTCAAACTGAAACACGTTCCCCGGACTCACACACCTCCGCTTGCATAACGTGATGCAAAATAAAAGCGTATCGACCGGGACGCTTTGAAAAGTTTGAGATGAAAGCCCTCTAGCCTTAAAGCTTTCTTACCGCGAGAGAAAAAAATCAATGAGGGTGACTTTGAAGAGATTAGTCTTTGATGTGAAGTTTTTCTGTGTGATTTTTGGCTTCGGCTTCAGGTGTATGCTGTGTGCACCAGTGTGAAAGAGCCCTGCACTCGCATCCCCAGGATGACAGGAGAGGAGAAGGAGTTTGAAATCATAGAACGAGGTCAGACATGAACACACATACACACACCTATTGTTTACAAAGGTTCCCAAACTTTTTTTGTCTGATGTAGCTCCACAACCCTATCAGATGATCTAAAGTAGCCATTCATCAACACCAACCATCATATTCCAGATGTGTCGTTTCAAATGGATTTGAAACTTCATGTTATTGGAATCTCTCTTACATATAAGTGCTATTTAAAAATTAGTGTTAGCTACTATTGCTACCATTTATCCATTGTCTTTAGCTAACTATTAGAAATTACTTTTAGCTAATATTTGAACCATTTATTAATTTCTTGTAAATAACCACTATCATTTAAAAATTACTCTCAGCTCGGGCTGCAACTATTTGCAACAATTATTTTCATTATTGATTAATCTGTCGTTTATTTTCTCGATTAATCAATTAATTGTTTGGTCTATAAAACGTTAGAAAATGGTGAAAAAATGTTGATCACTGTTTCCCAAAGCCCAAGGGGGCGTCCTCAAATGTCTTGTTTTGTCCCGACCAACAGTCTACAACCCAAAGATATTTAGTTTACTGTCATACAGGACTAAAGAAACCAGACAGTTATTTTGACAAGCTGCAACCAGAGAATTTTGACTTTTTTTCCCTTAAAAATGTCTCAACGATTAATCGAGTATCCAAATAGTTGGCAATTAATTCAATAGTTGGCAACTAATCGATTAATCAACTAATTGTTGCAGCTTTACTTTTTGTTACTATTTCAACCATTTATTCATTTCTTTCAGCTTACTATTTCACCACTATAAAACTATATGAACTAGTGATGTCCAAGCACTTTCAACCACTATTTCCACCAACCTCTGTGCTTGCTTGTTAATAAGTTTTCACACGTTCTCAATCATGTTACAGCTGACTCAGATTGTTGTGAGGCATGTCCTGTGCAGTCAGCCTTTCACAGCTGGTAGTTTACTGCTTATTGTGGCAAAAAATTACAATCTTTATCCTGAACACAAATATGTGGATAGCTACTCCACAACCTTTTCATTGGGAGTTTACATTGTCAGGATGGTAATAACTGTTGTTTCTCCTCCTACTCTCTGCAGATGAACGTTACATTAATCCTCAGCAGGAGAAGTTTTCCATCCAGCTCATTTCTCCAGTCAGCTGGGAGGCCATTCCCAACACACGGTAAAAGCTGTTGTCTTTATATATCGCACCTTTTTTAAAAAAAAAAAAAAACAACAGTGCAGTTTGCAAAATCAATAGGACCACCTTGTTTTAATAGAGATTAGGGTAACCATGAATAAAGAGGTCCACACAAGCTTGTGGCAGTTTTGTTTTTCTCATTTTCTCTGCAGCTGGTCGTCTCACTGGAGGCTTTGTGCTGCTTTAAGTGGAGTTTAATTGAAAATCTTGGGTCATTTATCCAAGTTGTAAACAGTTACTTTGATCTCACATGGCTGCTTTCCCTCATCCCAGTGAGGGTCAACTGTTCTTGGTCAACAAATTTGAACTGTGTGCATGAAGTACTTAAGCCCAGCACACAATGTTCCTTCTGGATATGTTGGCTCACTGATTGTGAGATAATGTGTATCAGTCTTTCCTGTGAAAACACATTTGGATTGGAGAGAGGGCTCAGTGTCAGGAGAACTTTACCCTGCAGTCACTGACATGTAATATTAAGCTGGGAAACAGTCTGCTTTATACAAGTATAAAGTCAGGTTGTGTAAATTTGATTCTACCAAAAACATCCAAGAATCAGATTATATTCAGTCAGACAAGCCCGTTGTCGTCTGAGTACAGAACTTGTATGCAGATAAAATGCTGACAATGAAAGGTGACCTTTGTCTGTGTAATGACCAGCTGTGGTACTGTAGCTGCCACTACAAGCAAAATACTGACAGTTCACTCTCATACATTTCTTATATTCACAACACAGTAAGTAATATCACCAAGGATGGTGGAGGTTTTGGAATTGTAAGTCAATGGAGTATCTTCAAAACGATTGAACAGAATGAAATGAAATGTTGCTGTAGGTGAAGCCGCAGGCCTATGAATGAGTAGCTTGTAGTTTGTTTTGATCCATGTCCAGGACATTTTTTGAACATATTTCTGGGTGTCCTGGTGCCCTTGGGGTTTAACATACTGTCCACGTAATCGCAACCTCCCTCTGGCCAGAACCTTTGTTATATGTCCACTCTCTCCCCTCATTTCCTGCCATGTCCTTGTAAAATAAAGGCAAAATACCAGAGGGAAGAAATTAGAAGAAATTCCAAAAAAAAACCCAAATAACAAATTGATAGGACATTTGAAACTGCTTGATTTTTGACACCTACTACCTCAAATAAATCTGACACATTAAGCTCATGACTGACTGTGTCACTGTGGACTTTTGTGCTTATTACTGCCTGTTAATACATTCAGAAGATTGAGCAGCCTTGGCAGAAGCCACTGTAGTTACCAGTCTGTTTCAAGCGAAATGGTCAACAGCATCTAAAACCTTCTCCCCCAATACCAAAGTCTGTGTCCGAAAACTTTCCAAAAACCAAAAATCAGCAAACCTCGTGCAGCAATTGGCCAGTGGGCAGGGTGTGAACTCTGTCTTCACTCATTCTTCACACAACTACTTCCATTACTTTGTGTGTGCAGCTGAGTGTAGCACCATGAATGTGTTGAGGGAATATCATCCAATAGTGTGTGTCTGTCATAAACTGTAAATGTGACATCCAGGGTTTGAATCTAGCATATATCATACCTATGTCTCTATTGGTTGATGTGAATGTAAGAGAGGCACTGTCAGCTTGAAGTAAATGCTGATCCTGAACAGCTGCACATCTGCACTTTTGTTGACCTGACGTAACATCTGAGCGCTCTGTCTCCATAAGGATCGACCTGGAGGAGTGGGAACATGTGACATGTATGAAGACAGTGGCACTGAGGAGTCAGGAGACAGTGTCCGGACTGAAGGGCTACATCGCAGCAGGGACCTGCCTGATGCAGGGGGAGGAGGTCACCTGCAGAGGCCGGGTGAGCAGCACACAGCAACATACTGTTGTTTTGCTCCAGGGGGGTTTTCTTACTACCCACATCTGATAAAAACAAGAAGTGAAAACCGGCTGTAAACGCCTCAAAGGTTCAGTTCCTGCAAAAAATAATAATTGGCTGTTTTGCCTCCATTATTTAACTGTTTGATTCTTATGTTCAGATTTTGATCCTGGATGTGATTGAAGTAGTGCCAGAGCCAGGCCAGCCCCTCACCAAGAACAAGTTCAAAGTACTGTATGAGAAGGAACAGAAGGGACCGGTGACAGCTCTGTGTCACTGCAACGGATACCTGGTCTCAGCCATCGGACAGAAGGTCTCACATTAGAAAAAACACCACTGTCTCATACTGTAACTAGTTACTGAATGATAATAGAACTGGATTGGAATTAGCCCTAACATTAGATTTGTGAATTTTGATCCAAAAACTAACGACAACCTAACTTAATACTTAAATACACAAAGAACGAAGAAGGGTGTGATGGACTCGCGTGTGTGCTCCTGCAGATCTTCCTGTGGGTCCTGAAGGACAACGACCTTACCGGCATGGCCTTCATCGACACCCAGCTCCACATCCACCAGATGTTCAGCATCAAGAACTTCATCTTGGCTGCCGACCTGATGAAGAGCATCTCGCTACTCCGCTACCAGGAGGAGAGCAAGACACTGTCACTTGTCAGCAGGGTGAGGAAGTAACAGACACACAGTGGAACACTTCACCCATTGCTGATGGAAGATACATTTATAATTGAATTCAGACCACCAAATTTGCCAGAATTGAATTGTTCCCTCGCGCAGTTAGATAGGCCCAAATGAAGTTTCAAACTAAACAGGCTTAAGTGTTGTATTGGAGTGTAGAGGGAGATTGACTTGAACCTGTGGGCTGCAGTACACACAGTGGAGTGTTTATTGATTAGGATGTAGAAGTGAGTATTGATGGTCTGTCTCCTGTGGGTATTTGGATTTAATCGAGTTAGTCTTGAAGAGAGCAGCACTGGCAGCTGGAGATAGTTCAGGGGATTTTGGATTGAACTGTTTTCTTCTCTTGTTTTGGGAACAGGATGCAAAGCCCTTGGAGGTTTACAGCATTGAATTCATGGTGGATAACAACCAGCTCGGATTCTTGGGTAAGTTTTTATATATTTATATATATATATATATATATATATATATATATATATATATATATATATATATATATATATATATATATATATATATATATATATATATATATATATATATATATATGCGCCTTTTGGGAGAAATTACATTTACAGGTTGCAAAAGTGTCGCTTCCATTCTCACTATTCTTTTCTTTTTAGTGTCGGACCGAGACAAGAACCTCTACGTATACATGTATTTACCTGAGGGTGAGTCTTATTGTTGGAACCGCAGATGCATGTTATGTAACTCAAGGTGATAAACTAGTATCACGCATTTAGTTTGTATCTGTGGTTGCAGCTAAAGAGAGCTTGGGAGGTATGCGCCTGCTGAGGCGAGCGGACTTCAATGTCGGAGCGAACATTAACACTTTCTGGCGGATGCCGTGCAGAGGAGCTCTGGACGCTGGCAGCAAAAAGTCTCTGACCTGGGATAACAAGCACATCACGTGGTTTGGTAGGTGACCCAAACTCTTGCTTCCTATGTCAGATGTTTGCTTTATTGAAAACGTTCCTAAAATTTGACAACTGAACAAGCAGGTACAAGCTGTGATTTTTCAGTGGCATCTGGTCCAGAATTGATTGGGAAAGTTAAATTCTTTCATGTCTGCAAATATTGGACTAAAAAGCCATTTGCTGTTTCCACAGCAACACTAGACGGAGGAGTTGGCCTGCTCCTCCCCATGCAGGAGAAGACTTACCGCCGCCTGTTGATGTTGCAGAACGCTCTCACCACCATGCTGCCTCATCACGCTGGTCTAAATCCAAAGGCCTTCAGGTTCACATCTACTTACAGTGCAGTACTTGTCACACGCTAGAAATCACTGTTCAAAGATGGAATTATATTTTCTTGTATCTCACATCCAGAATGCTGCACAGTGACAGACGAGGCCTGCAGAACGCTGTGCGAAATATCCTTGATGGAGAACTCCTCAACAAGTATTTGTACCTCAGTACGATGGAGCGCAGCGAGCTGGCCAAGAAGATTGGTACCACTCAAGACATTGTAAGAACTCTAACAGAAGACAGCATGCAGTGAAAATAGTTTTCTTATTCTGATTTTCTTTTCATTTTATGCATCCCCCCCCCCCCCTTTCTAGATCCTGGATGACCTTCTGGAGATCGACAGAGTAACTGCTCATTTCTGAGAGCCACATTCCCTCATCTCATCTACAAATGCTGTTTTATACTGAATGAAGAAAATGTTTTGCCATCTTTGTGCAAACCTGATTTGTTTTTCTTACTTGTTGGACAAAAAAAAGAGGCCCACCATGTTTTCGTAGAATATTTTGTATTAAAAAAAAAAAAAAGAAAAATCAGCAAAAATACACAAGCCTGTGTGTTTTTAATTTCACATTGAGCTTAAAGTAAAAAGGACAGGGATGCATTAAAAAGGAGGTAGAACATTTTATTGACATTGTTAAAATAATTTAAAAACATTTGGTTAGGTGGTACTGGACCATTCTTCTGAGCTGCAAAGAGTGTGCTCACAGTTGAAAAGCAATAACTTCTGATCTCAGGGGAAGTGGGACCCAAACACCCAACAGCTTTCTGTTTGCAGTAGCCTTCATCAAAGCAACACTAAACTGAAATGGTTCATCACACACACACATTAATATCAATTCTTCACATGACAGATTAACATTCACTGTACTGCTGTCAATAAAGCTGCAGTTTCTTGAAGCACTGAAATATTTCACTGGAAACCATAAAGAGATTTTCTTTTAAACATTTTTTTTTACATTTAATGTCATCGCAGTGGAGATGCAGCAAGACGTGGTGTTAGCTTCATTTTACAGCCAATGTACAATTACTACACATTACTCATGGAGTACAATGACTCCAGTTGATGTATTAAGCCAGGATGATACATATACTTTAATCATTTGGATTTCAAAAAGATTTGCTCTACTAAGATTACACTAAAACAAATTGAATTAATACTAAAAAAATAAAAGTAATTTTCTTAATTTAAATAAAACCATTACAGTGGTCTGCGGAGTTGTTGTGTATTGTGAAACATTGGTCTCTGGGAGTCTATAGTGGAGTGGGTTTGGTGCTTTACGGTCCTGCATTGTAATATATTGTAAGCCATTTTCAAAACATCATCAGTTCAGGATATGATTTGGTGTTGAAACAGTGCACACACACATACACTGGAGTAGCACCATTACTAGCAGGACTCGGAGCCGCTTCAGTGGTCAAAGGCTCCTTGTTGTCTAGTGGTTGGCTTGCATTAACTTGTGCTTAACTTGGAAAATGTCCATATTCTTTGTTTCTTCAAAAAGTGTTGGAGAGCTGTGCACTACCTCAGGTACTCGTACATGTCTGCGTCCAGAGATATGAGACCAAAGTACGACAGCAGGTTCAGGAAGGAACGCGTGAGATTCATTGTTGCTATCTCCCATCTGCAAGGGAGTCAAAATTCATTTTCAGTGGTTCTGGTCACAAAAAAGTAAATATTAACAGCACTGCTTTCGGAAACTCAATGAGTTCTTACCTCAAAGCCAGCTCAAACTTGAAGCTCTCATATGTTGTCCGCACCCAGCGGAAGATCCAGAACCTGGGCAGCATCCCCACCCTCTCTGCCTGGATCTTGCCCCAGCCTCGCACCGCACTGAAAGCCAAGAAGGATGTCAAGAATGTGAACCTAACTATGCTGGTAACTTATCATTCAGCAACACACTTTGGTCTGATTTTGGTCTCAAACTTGTCGATGACACATTACTCTGTCACTGAAATGTTTTGACAGTGCGTCCATATGACACCGGCCAACATTACTCATCAGGTAACAATGCAAGCTAACAGGGTGAGACTGGTTTGAGGTGTCTTGGCTCATACTAGCACCACTGCTGTTACAAACAGCTGGAAGACTTATAAAAAAATAATTTGTGCTGTCTGACTTCTGTTGGACAATGTTTGCGGAGAAAATACTGAAACACTAATCAGCTCCTCAACGCACCGTTTGACCAGACCAAAGACCAAAGGAACTGATTTTTTTTTGTTTGTTTTTTTTGTTTAATTGTCCATAGTTTACTTAACACAGTTAACAGTTCACTTGGACTTTTTGAGATTTTTATTTTGCAACATGAAGGTCTAAGTGCTGTTTCAAAGCCTTCTTCACACTGCCAGGAAGTAATGCTCAAGATATTGTGTTGGCTTATAGTTTGTCAATAAAAAAAATTCTGAGTCTAAAAATACAGACTCGAATGGAATAAGCTCATCAAATATGCACTATATGTAAGTGTTAATGTCCCCCCCAGATGCTTAAAAACCCCAGTACAGGTAATAGGTACTCAGTAAGTTCTTCCACCAGATGTCAAAGTGCCCATTAATTATTGATGCAACATGTTGGAACTGCAATTTTAATGGATGAACAGGTTTTCTTTCAAAACTACAGGTAACAAATTTGTAAAAGTTGAAAATCTCAGCATGTAGGACAGGTATTTTTGGCTGCACTGACCTCTTGGCCATGACGAAGTAGCGGTCTACCGGAGCGCCCAGAGTGATGTTGATGCTTCGGACTGTGTTGATGTTGCGGAAGACCAGCAGCATCGGCCTGGGCATCGACTTCAGCACCTGCATGACGCTGTCAAAGCGGTTGATGGCCATTTTGCGCATGTAGGTTGTCTCCTCCCGATTCAGGATGTTGGACAGACCCAACTCCCGCATGTTGATTGGTCGCTGCAGCAGCATCTCGCAGAAGAGGAAGTACTCTGCAGAGCAAATGAGGTAAGAAATTTCATATTTCATTGTTTATATTTTACCCCTTTTTTTTACCCAGTTTGGTCATTCTGTTAGTGTCTTTATCAAATCTAATTAAATACTGTATTTTTGTGGTACAAAAACCTTGCTATAATAGAAATCAATACTAATGAATGAATGAAGTTGATTGTCCTCACCTTTGACTCCGAGGGCATTGGAGTACTTCTCCATTGCTGCCTCATTTCGCAGGACTATGGACCTCCACAGTTTACAAAGGGCCATTCTGTCACTAAGGTCAAAGGTGACAGATATTGAACACTATTAGGTCATCAGCCATAACAGCCAGTCGATAGTTTTTCAAAGGTTTTCAATAAACGGGAGTCATCCGAATCTTACTGTTGGCTAAGATATTCGTATAAGCCATGGTCCAAGAGCACCAACTCTGCCTTGTTATCTGGACCTTGTCTCACTAGAACTGCAAACACAGAAACATTTATTTAAGTTGATTTAAAAAAAACAGTCCAAGAGAGCATCATACACACACACTATGTACCTACCATTCCCAGGATGAGGGTCAGCATGGATGAAACCAGTGTAGAATATTTGCTCAGCAAATGCTCGGATCAGTTTATCAGCAGTCTGAAACACAAACATTTCTTGAGGCATTTCATTCGGACAGCGTTTCTATGATAACAATCCACTCTAAGTGTGATTTGTTGTGCAGAGTGCCTCAACTTACATCTTTCAAACTTAGTCCTTGTCTTTTAATTTCTTCCACATTGTTGATTTTGCAGCCGTTGCAAAACTCTGCCGTCAACACTCTCTTTGAATTGGGGAGAATAAAACATGAGGAAGCTTTTAGCCAAAGAGAAAGTATGGACACCCAATTATTTTGTACCATAAATAACAAACCTCACCTTACTAGTTTGTTCCCAAAAGACTTTTGGTACAACAATGAATTTGAGGTGGTTCAGCTCCTTGGCGCAACGCTCAGAATTCCTGGCCTCGTTCTCAAAGTCCAGCTCTTGAGCTAATGTTCCCTTCAAGTCCTACAGAAATTACAAGTACATCATTCTCCCAAGCATAAACTGTACAGTAGGTTGAGCGAGAAATATCACCATTTTTCTTACCTTGAGGACCCATCGGAACCCAAAGCTGGGGTGCATGAACTTAACGATATCCAATAGGATCTCCAATGTTCGGATATCACCATCAAACCGATCTCTGAGGTCAATGTACTGCACCTGTGTGGACAACAAAAATGATTATACTGAACTTTCTGTTCATGTAGGTTCCAGAAGATGCTTCCCTCATACTGATAGTCAGTGTAATATAAGGCGATATATTTTCCAGGTGGTTGGTAATGCTGTTGCCCAAAAACAAGGGGTTTGACTTAACACAAGTCTAATGTGGTGTTCATTATGATCCTTCATGCTCTAGGAGTGCTGTGTCAGATCAAAAAAGCTGGCAAAAATGGAAATAAATGATTGATAATGCTGACTTTGGTCTGGAAATTAGTACTTGCCTTCACAGCAACAGATGTTCCATTAAAGAGTTCTGCCTTATGAACCTGGGCCAAGCTGGCAGCAGCAATGGGTTCATAATCAAACTTCTTAAAAAGCTGCTCTGGGCTTTTGTTGAAGTCTTCTTGGAAGAGAGCATCCACCTGTTGCAGACACAAACATGATCCTGAGAAATTTCAAGCTGTCCTCTCCGGCTGAACCATGTGCCTTGTTTGTGTTGCAGTTCTCACCTCTTTGTACCTCCTGTTCAAGGCCTTGTCTTCCAGTATTTGCAGGGTGCGGATGTACTCGGGGGGTAGCAAGTGGTTAAAGGAACAAAGACCTTGGCCGAGTTTGATGTATATTCCTCCGTTCCTTATGGCTCCGTCCACCATGCACTCTGCTGCCCTCTGGTGGCAAGCTGACATCTGGGCCAAGTAGGATGGGCTGCTCTAGCAGGGGAGGACAGCAGTAAGACATGACTGTCCACACAATGTCAACACCCACAGTGACAGAAAATCACAAGCAACAAGTCCACCACCCTAGGTACAATGTTTGTTAATAATTAATTACCTCAGGGAGCACTGATGAAACTATTGACTAAATGCAGAGGCTTGCAACTTACAGCTAAGTTGCATCCTGCCCATGTTTTACTATGTCAAACATGACAATCTAAAGCCACCATATTTGACTGATGACCAGAATTTTCACAAAATTTCTCTACTGATTGTCAAATTTCCTCTGGGACAGCCCAAAATCGGACATTGCACAGGAACCTTTACGATGGGGGAACACACTGCGGTAATGATTTAAATACGGGGATAACGGTGCGCATTTTCAGACAGTCTCTCCTGGAGGGCATTCATAGTGTTGCACTTGTCTGTACACGTGAAAAGTGACAGAAATAGTTGTGTAAATAATGAAAAACGAGAGCTCGAGAGAGAAGTTTAAGGCTATAATATGTAACTAATTATTCTGAATTAAAATGTCTAAAAACAACTAGACCTATGTTATATATTTTGTTCAGCTGTGTACTTACATTATCCCAAATGCCATAATTTTAAATCAAGGTAACGGTCTGTTTCATTTGGTTGCCTGTCAATGGCGTCATACCCCCTCTTCAACGAGTATATGCACACAAGATGGTGATCATTTTGTGCGCATGCGTCTGCATTGTGGCTGTTTGCCACAATGGCGTCTACCAAAGAGTACACGTACAAGACAATATGCCAGCATTGTGGTTGCCTGCCAGAAACTCTGTCATAAATTGACTTTTATTTGGCTTTAAGCCACATCTTTATGATAAACTTTTTAAATCTTGGTCGTTGTTAAGTATGTCTTTCAACCGGATGAAGGATTTTAGTCATCGGACATCTAGATCTTAAGTTATCAGAGAAACAAGCTGAGCAAACTTTAGAAGCAGCTTGGCTAGCAGCCCCTCCTGAACGTTCTGTGTCTGCCAAACAGCATCGGAGAAACACTAATTTTTAATGTGAAACTGCTTTATTCAATGTTGTTACTGGTTGTAATCCCCATGTACGTTTGTTTTGGTGAGGTGGAGACCTCTGCAGATAATTCTGCTCCCAGTGGAAATCTCTTGAACGTCTGGATCTTAAGTTGTCAGAGAAACTATCTGAACAAACGTTAGCCCCTCCTTACGTCCTGTGTCCGCTGAACAGCATCAGAGAAACAATGATTTTTAACGTGAAACTGCTTTATACAGTGTTTTTACCTGTTTTAATCACCAGGTTTTTTTTGGTTTGGAGAGGAGGAGACCTCTGTGGATAATTCGACCCCTTTTCATCACATTGAACTTACCTCATCTAGGCCACGAAGAGCCACATTGGTGGTCCACCAGTAATCCACAGAAATAAAGATTCCCACAGAGAGAGATCTGAGGACACACAGATAAGAAGCTCACTGAGACTCCAAAAGGGTTTAATTGAACACCAGCAGGGAATGCGAGCCATCTGTTTTGGCAACGCTTGTGGTAAATGATGGTCACTCCAAGTGCATTTAAAAACCCAGAGATTCACCTCAGTATGGACTGAGAGGGCTGCAGTATGCCTTGTAACATCTAGTCTGCTGGAAATTCATTGGAGGGAGAGAAACTCTTTCAGTTCAGCTACACTTCAAACAGGAAGCTGTTCTTCATAGATACATAAACTTATTTTCAGACACAAATGACACTTTTTCTTAGGGGGCTAATGAAATATGTTGATAGACGTATGATTTTAAATGAGAACACGTAGATAACTGAGATGATCAACTCAACTTTGGATGTTAGTGGAACCAGACAACGTGGAATTTAATATGTCACTTGAACACTAAAATTTGTGAATAGTGTGGTGCACAATTTAAAGCATAATAAAACTAGTAACAATGCTGAAACACATGAAATCAGACTCACGGTTTGAGCACACAGATTAACAAATCAAACTGTGTTAGAAGGCCCAAATTCGCTGGATGAAAACTGACAGGATCATTTGAAAGACTAGTTCAGATCAACGATTCACAACAAGACGAAACGGTTTTAGAATGTTGCAAAGAAAACTGCAGTGGTGTGAACTGGTTAGTTGCTGAGCATCTGAAGCCATTGCCTAGGGTTTCAAAAGACCTACTATGTCAAATCGCCAAGTGCAGTTTCAGAACATAAGGAAGTAGCCATTTCTCTTCAGCCAATCAGGAAACAGCACAGGCCAGTACAAAAACATGGCAGATTTCCTGACAGAGGAGGAGAAGGGTCTGATTGCAGTCTTGCAGACTTAGACGACACCCCCATGATGTTCTTACCATAACCCTAACCATCCCCCTCCTCATGCCTAAATCTAACCAAGTGGGTGTGTCGTGAGTAGTACTGTGAGTCTACAGATAGACCAGCTCATCCAACTTTTTGAAGAGCAGCATTCACTTTACAACCACTGCTCAAAAACACTGATATGGTACATCTGACAAACCTGCAGAACCGACCAAATCCTTCAATCACGATCCTCATCTTCCTCCTCTCTCTCGGTTCTGACACAGCGTACTGGACACCCAACGCCACAGGCACGCCGACAGTGACGCCAACAAGTGTCTTCCATAACAGCCCTCTGCGCTTACCTTCCCTGAAAAGAGGAAACAATCCTATTTCATCAAGACAGCAATATCTTTGTGGACAGAATCATCTGTGTTCTGGCTGGTATTTGATACCTGATTGAGCTGAAGGATCTGGTTTTTTGGAGTGATGAGCCAGGATGCGGATATCTCCGGAGCAGAGCCATGTGATGGAGACATAACCTTAACTAGAGAGAAGACAAGCGCTGCATGAAAACCCTTTCCTGCTTCACAGCTGAAGCTCATTCTTTTATCTAACCAAAAAAACAAAAAGCTGATTCTTCATTTGCATGTGACAAATAAACTTGAGCAATTGACTGATTGACATACAATTTTAACTGGAACTGTAGACATGGTCTGGATCACGGTATGTACGCAATAATAACTCCAAGCATGCAAAAAGCCTGCAGACTTTGAAAATCATTGCATTTCCAGACAGTCATGACTTACAGCATTAATCATTTTACAACAATGCATCCATTATAAGGCCTGATAACTGGGTGAGAATGACCTACCTGGCTACAATAAAACAATTCACGCTCCCGTTTACTATCTGCCATTCCCTTCTCTCTTCAGCAAAAAACGTTTCAGTGTTATTATCATCTAGATTGTTCAGTTTGTTAAGAGGGCACATTTGTTGGTAATTCTGCTTCCCATAATCCCCCTTTACAGTCTACTTAACCGCAGCCTTGGTTTAAAAAAATCCCATACTGCTTTCTCCATTTCATTTTTTCAGTTGTTTTAAAATCCTGTGGCTTTTTTTGGAGCTGCCCATTTCCCCAAAATTGGGCTGCAACTAGTGATTATTTTCATCAATGATTAATCTGGAAAGCAGCCAATGGTGACCCCAATGACTGAGAAGCTGGAACTAAGCATTTTTGCTTGAAAAGAATCCCTCAAAACAATTACTAAGATGATCAAAGTAGTCGCCAGTTATTATTCTGTTCATTGATTAATGGACAAATTGACTAATTATTTATAATCCCAAAGGTAAGAGTTCAACCTTGCCCCCCTAAACCTTAAGCTTTAACAGCTCTGATATGTTTGTGTAACATGTTACTTATTCTTTATGGTTGTTTGATGAAAGTGTGGGTCACTGAGTTGACAATAACCCTCCTGAGATCTACTACCTGACTGACTGTCACTGATAGTTGTGGGGAGCCAGTTATCACCAGACATCCTGCTAATGTCAGGCTTGCTACATGAGACAGACCCTGATAGTATGTTTGAGTGACAGCACAAAACTATGTGATATAATGTGACAGGATCAGACACATGTTAATGACTAAACAGGGCCTTTATATGTATATGTGTATGTGTGTGTGTGTGTGAGAGAGTGTGTGTTGGGAAGGCAGGAAGAGGAGGAGGAGGAGGAGGAGGTCTGCATCAAGGCCAATATGACCAGCCAGAGTACTTTCTTTGTTGTTTTAGTCTGCATCTGAGGGACAAAATGTGTCCACTGCTGACAAGATGATTTACAGATAGCAGTGATGTCAGGGACCTGAGTGCAGCAATATCAAACAAACCCTCCGTCCCTCACACACTGAGCAGAACATCACTTTTCTGAAGACTGTTTCCCATCACCACTATCAATGACACAGCCATGAAGAGATACAGTCAGGGTTGTTTGGTCTAATCTTAGAAACACTAACATTATAGGTAGAGTATGTGATTATTAATTAATGTAAATGTATTGATGTAATGTAAAATATTCCATGTAATGGAATATTTTGCTGTCACCCCTCAAAGTAGCAGTAAAGTTATAGCTGCCAACAGAAATGGAAAAAATGTGAAATACAGCTAAGCAACCTTGACAAACACAGTACCGGTCAAAAGTTTGGACACACCAATGTCAAAGAATCATACTCAAAAAATGCAGCTTCGCCTCTTGAATACCTTACATGAGTCTTGTGTTAGTAACTGTTGCTAAAATGACCAGCTAATTACGGCTAACTTTAGCCATTGGTCATCCGGCTAACTTCAGTTGACGCTACTATCAAACCGTGCTATATATTATTTAGAAATATCGTTCATTTACCGCTCTGGAGGTGTCCCCTGTCATGCTTCCCGGGTTAACACAGCTCTGTTCACAGTGACGAATAATGTCCAAAGTGTCCTTCCTATGCACGATGTAGCCGGTTACTGGTAACCTATCACCTCCTTAATTAATCGACAGCTAGTTACTAGCATGCCTGCCTCCTATAGGTTTGTCCGAAGAGTAAGTACAAGAGGATGCCCTGCCGCGCTTTTCCGGTTTCGCTTAAATCTTGTTCAATGTGCATAGGTTTATTTATTTATCATTGTTCAGTCCAGACGCCGCGAAGAGATTGTTCTTGCAGTGTGCCATCGTAATAATTGGCATAAAAAGTCTTTTGAATTGTAAAATAATTATTATCTTTAGATTAATTGATTCATTCAAACAAACACTATACAGCTAAGTGAGTCATTACAGTTTAAATATATTTAATTATGCCATTAAAAATCATCGGTAAAAAAAATCCTAAATCATTGAATGGTGTGCCAATTAACAGTTCCATTTCAATTAAATTTAAATTTTTCCTTATGTGGTAAATTCATTCATTCATTAATTATTACATGGATTCCATCAGTTTCTATACACTTGTCTCCTGCTGTGATGTTTGTGATCACTAAAAGATCTCTTTAAGACATAGAAATACTCTGCTTGGAGTAATAATGTGTTGATTGTTAAACCAAAATCAGTGTGCTGCTATCTGAGATCTGAATCAAGAGGATATGATGTGATATGTATGATTGTCATGACTGTCTGACATGTTTTGTATGTCTATGAAAAGTGTCATGTGTAAGTGTACTGCCTAAGGACACAGAATGAATTTCAGTGTAAACTGACAATAAAGTCATAACGTATCGATTCTAAACTCCTTTTCCCGGTATAAAAAAATAATCCATGGATAGCAAAATCATTCAGACATCTCCTACTTCGCTGAAAAGTCCATTCTCCTCAGTGTATGTGTACTAGACATCACACTTGTGTAAGTGGTAGGTAGGTACACGTCTTAAACTCAGATTTAAGGTGAGAAACTTTTGTAAAAAAGAAAACCCCGCACGATAATCATCATGCACAGTGAAGACCAAACATCCAAGAGAGGTAACAAAAAGCAAAACACGTGTCTGAGTGGAGGGGGATTTTAAATTCTGAAAAATCCTTAATAACATTCAGTGAGACTAATTAAAGGAGCTCCAACCCAACGGGATCTGAGGGGCCAGTTATTGTCAGTACTGTGACTCTTATCAGTTATGTATGGAATATGAACCTTGTACTTTTACTGGCCACAGTAATACCTCCTCCCATGTTACCAGAAGGTGCACTTTTTTTAGCACCGGGCGGACATGCGGACTGGACGGTGATGCATCTTGGTGGCGGACTCTCTGGTGGGAGGTATCAAACAAAACGTCATCGATCATCCGGAGTGGTCCGAGCGAGGCATGCTTTCTTGTCCGAGGTGTCTATTCACTTGTTTTTCATGCCTCCTCCTCCATCCATTCATCCTAACGTCAACCTATAAAGACCATTATTAACCGTCTTGCAAAGCACAAAAAATAATATGACCTTCAGGGTCAGAAATGTAATTTACACAGTATGACCTCTAACTTTTCTACAGCGCACTTTAATCTGTGTGGGAGCATCGCGTTGAGAGAGCCTGTTCACATTAGAGTTGTAAATGATGCACTAATAAGGCAAACAAGCCTGTTCAACCGACTGTGACACATGGGACATTAGTGTATTATTATTTCTCTGTTACATCATCTTACATCAGGTGGCTCTAGATCCCATGGTCCTCATCTCAAGCCCTGTGGAAAGTGGCAGGGGGAAAACAAACAACAAAAGTTTGGATGTCTTGGGTTTTTCCATTGCAGCCTCATTTAGTTGGGATTTATGTTGATAATATGACACTTGGATACTGCGTCGCATGTGCGTTGCTGTCTTAACAAGCTCGCCAGATTTAGCGTGACCGGAAAGGGTGTAAACCTTCAGAATAACGGTTGTAAAATGGTTTAGTTGCAGGAAAAAAACAACGACACTGAAGTTAGCTTCTCATTCGATTTAAAGGTCCAGTTTGCAGAATTTAGTGGCATCTAGCGAAGCGGACTTGACAGAAATGGAATATAATATTCATGTTTTAATTAGTGTATATTCATCCGAAAATAAGAATCGTTGTGTTTTTGTTACCTTAGAATGAGCCCTTTATATCTACACAGGGAGCGGGTCACATAAAACAGAAAAAAGGGTGATTTCACTGATATTTCTCCACCCAGACCACATTGAACCAGGTCCAGATCAAAAACCACTACACTTAGACTTGTCAAATCTGGACTAGATTGTTATTATTATTATTAAAATTTAACGCGTCTAAGTGTAGTGGTTTTCGATCTGGACCTGGTCTAATGTGGTCTTGGTGGAGAAATATCAGTAAAATTGCCTTTTTTTTGTTTTCATAATCAAAATAAAAGGTTTCACAAATCTGAGGATGGATTGCGTTAAGGCTTTTGCTACGAAGTCTAACACTTTTTCATGAGTGTAAGTGGTGAAAAAATGGAGAATCAGCTGCTAAATATTATAATATAATATTTACGTTTTCCCTTAACTTTTCTATGAACTTCGAATTAGAAGCTGACTTCAGCCTCGTGTAAAACCACATGTAGGTTATGCGTTATCCATAACGACACGCACTCACATTTATCAGCGTAATCATTAGATATTAAATGGAGGGAAACGGAAGTTTTTACAACAATGGTAACGTTTCAATTAACCATAGCGCTGGTGTTCAATGAGGTGTTATATTTGGAAACCTGAGTTTAAAGCGTGTTTTCTCATCTAGGTTGGCGATAGTCTACCGGATGCGGTAGCTGCAGTGTTGCGCTTTCCTGTTTACGTGAGGCCAAATTGTTTTTTCCTAGGATGGCGAACTCATGACCCGCACGACTCTGCCTCTGATTGGCTAGTACTCGTTGCATTCGTTGGTTGGGTTGGTTAGATTTAGGCATGAGGAATGAGATTGGTTAGGATTAGTGTACGAATATCAGGGTAAACCAATCAGAGGCAGAGTAGGGCGGGTCGTGACTTCGCCGTCCTAGGAAAAAAAAAATCTTTTACGGGCGGGAAGAGCGAACATAGCTGACTGTACAAGCTAGCTACGGCAGCACTTTTGTTTTATTTCTCCTTGATGCAGGTTATTTTGCAAGTTTTAATGATTCACGGGGCACTGCGGGGTCTAGTGGATACGTTGTGAGAGGACCGTCGCGACAAACTAAAGAGTTTTTTTGGGGAAAGTGCGGAGCATGGAGGATCCCCCTGCAGACTCTGGCGGCGGTGCAGCAGCGGAGGGGCCCGTGGTGCAGGTGGCAGATATCTGCTGGCCGTCCGGGGCTCTCCCTCTACGGCTCCTGGAGTGGAAAGTGAAACCCGGATCCCTTGTTAACGTGGACTCCGTGCTCGCACTTTGTGCTCCCATATCTCCGGAGGAGAAGGGGGCTGCCAGGCTGCCAGAGAGGAAGGTGAAGTCGGACCGTGCTGGAGTAGTCAAGGAGCTATGCTGTCAACTTGGACAAGTCATACCCCCTGGGTGAGTCACTCTGCCTGCTATAGCTCGTTAATGTGAGCTGCACTTGCCCCCTGCCTGGAGAGGCTACAGACAACATGTCAGCTGTAGTGTCGGTTCAGCTTTGCGAGTTGCACACTTCACCCACAATGTTATGCTAGCTAGCTAACAAGCTAACGTTGCTAAGTGTAGGTGCTAAGTTAACGTCCACAATTGTCAAGCTGCTCAAAATAAACAAGCACAGTTCTGGTCAGGACCTTCAAAATAAAACTTTTTTTTTTTTTTTAAAGTCCCCTTCCACTCAAAATACATTTTTCTTCTTGTTCCTACAGTTGAATGTTTGAGCTTCACTGTGCAGAATGATGCATGTGCAGTTTGACATTAGAAGGCTGTTTTAACATTCATCTGCGGAAAGTTGAAAGTTTCTCTGTGATCTTTGAAAGTCTGATCTCAGGGGATGCACCTACGAGCATGATTTGTGACCTCACAACTAGCCTGGAGCCAATACTGGTCCAATATTCATCTTATACAAGTGTGATGTGGAAACTTGAAGCCTCCAGCCCACAAACACTGAGATTGAACTTTACAGTGAAGTAGGAGACGTCTTGTGTCCAACAGTTCAACTTTTGAGGTGAAATATATTTGCATTTTCCCAGATTCTGGGATTTTTAATGAGGGAGAAGGATGATATGTCATTTTGAGAATTTTAGCAATAGAATCTAACTTTTTTTGGTGGATAAACCATAGCAGACACACATTATTCAAAATAGAGTGTTTTACAGAGACCTTATAACATGTCCGGAGGGGGTCTTTAAGGAAAACAGTTGAATTTGATTGTAGTAGTTGTAATGATCTAGCTGGAAACAAAGACCAAGTGTATGGAGAATGTAAGAATGTTGTAGAATATCTTTTATTTTGTCATTTTGACAAACAAGCAAACATGCCAAACAGTTTTACGCTTTTATTTTGAAGGCAAACCCACGTGCAGTGTTTTGTTTGGCTTGACAGCAGCTTTGTAGGTTGACAGGTAGGAGACTGGCCCAGCCTGATGTTTCCAGGAAATTGAAGAGTTCTGCCTGCATATTATGTCAAAATAACAGGAAATATATTTCACTGCAGCTCACTAGGACACATTTTTGGCTGCTTTTGGCTCGACACAGTGAAATAAATACATGTAACCTTAGCTGAAATAACAGGGGAGGCAGTTGGCAGCTTCAAAACCAGCTCGGTCGAATAATGCATCCACCCCTTAAGTTTGTATTCAACAAGTCTTTTAATACATGGACTTAAGTTACACAGCAGCCCTTTCCAACATAGCAATGTTTTCCAATGCTATAAAAAGGCTTGTTTACATCAGTAGTGGGAACTGTGGTGTCCTAATTACAAAGCAAAGCAACTGTGAATGTTATATCAGGTTACATGCTCGTTACTGTAATTGCAGACATAGTTAGTTGAGTGGATTTACAACTTTTTCAATTACCAGTTAATCCAAGCAAATCACAAACACATAGCTTTGAGGCTCACAGCTAGCCTGTGCGCTACAAGCTCTATGTTTATTATTTGTATCATTTAATAAACTGCATTTCTACACCGGCTGCACAAAAGCAAATGTGTCATTTAACATGTTTATTTAATGTGAATCTCACCAAAAGATGGGACTAACGCACTATTAATGGTTTTATGAAAAGTTGGAATCTGCACTAAATTGTCTTCTCTGTTTTTTTTCAGGGGCGTCATCGTCAGAATAGAAGAATGTAGCCATCCAATAGTGATGAAGGGTTTATGCGCTGAATGTGGCCAAGACCTGACTCAGTAAGGAAATGCAAACACTATCACTTGTTGACACTTTTTCAGGGCGGGGAATAAACTTTTTAAAAATGTGAACATCAACCAGCCACTGACAGATACATCATTATTTTGCTTTTTGAAATCTACCAGCCACTTTCATATTTACCAGCATTTGGCTGCTGCTTCCCATCCTGTTCATTCGAGAGATGATGTTTGACACTTTTAACTCTTTGACCTTTCACGGTGCACTGAGCTGCCAAAACATCCCTGCCAAAGAAATGTAAGAGTAAACATTACATGTTTCAACATCATTCAGCGAGGAAACAATTTACAACCCATAAATAATTTACTTTTAAGAGGATGTTACGCCCTATAGTTTCAAAACTGACTAATTATATCTGACTAAAGGTATTTATGGTGGGTTCTGTATTATTTAATACCATCAGATGGCACCAGAGATCATACAGAAAGAGCTGAATACAACTCAGGTTATAGATCAAGTGTTCAAACTCTAAACTCTTCCTGGTGTCAGTTTGATAAAGATGTCATATTTACAGCTGTCAGAATCCACACTACTCTACCTTTTTGCAGAGTTCAGTGACATGAAGCTACACAGTACAAATGTATTACAGTGAAATAGAAGTGTTGCTGCTCTCAGAGATGATTTGGATATCTGGTGTATTGATATATAATCCATGAGGATCTTAAGTAGGTTGGAACTAGCAATAATCAGCTAAATCTATTTGTAGCTGAAGTTTCTGTGAGTCTCTTTGCCTGTAGGCAGCTCACTGCAAACTTTTCCTCAGCTCAATCCAGTAACAGCTGTTAAACCCAACAAATCAAATTTGCATCTTTGTGAAAGCGGCTTTTCTTCTCAGTCACATATGCATGACTCCCACTCTTCTTTTTTTTTTTTTTCCCATCTCAGGCTGCAGAGCACAAATGGGAACCAGCAAACTCCCATCTCCACAGCAACAGTCTCCATGGTGCACAGTGTGCCTGAGTTGATGGTCAGCTCAGAGGTGAGTCATATGGTGGAGATACCTGCAAGTCCGGGCCAGTACGGTTAGCTTCACCTCATATTCGCACCCTGACAACAGCCTCTGTGTGTGTGTGTGTTACTCTTGGAAGCACAGTGCCCCCATCCTTTACATTATTTTTCCAAAATAATATACAGTATATTGAGAAAATGTTTAATTGCACAAGGGGTTTTTCATTTTAACACTCCCAGGACAACACATAGACACAAAGAATTGTCAACCACAAAGCTTAAAAGAATCAAAAGCTGCAAGTGTAAAACTGTATGTGGAATTCTGCTAATAAACATAAATAAGCTTAATAAATAATTATACAGGGAAAAAAAGCACAGAGGACATATAAAAACATAAAGTGGTGGTTATTGTGGTTGTTTTCTGATATTCAGTATATTATTCTCATTCACCCCAACAGCAAGCAGAGCAGCTGGGCAGAGAAGACCAGCAGAGACTGTACCGGAACAAAAAGCTGGTCCTGATGGTGGATCTGGACCAGACGCTCATCCACACCACCGAACAGCACTGCCAGCGTATGTCCAATAAGGTAATTTCATAAGGATCATTTCAGATATTATCAATAATCTTTGTTTTAGTACTCAGACCTTTTTACTGGTACTGTTTACACATGTCTGGGTTTAACATGGATTGATTCAGAATTGTTCTTCTAAGCTACAATGTTTAACTTTAAAGTTTTTTTTTTATTATTATTAAATCTGCATCTTCCCTGATTATATCATCGTTAACATTCCCGTTATTCCCTCCAGGGTATTTTCCACTTCCAGCTCGGGCGAGGAGAACCGATGCTCCACACACGACTACGCCCACATTGCAAGGAATTCTTGGAGAAAATCGCCAAACTCTATGAGTTACATGTCTTCACATTCGGGAGCCGCCTTTATGCACACACCATTGCCGGTAATTGACATCACATAACAGGCACTTATAAAGTTTCTACACAGATTGAATAATATCAAAAACAGCCAAAGTGTTTTTAGATTTTGATAGTTTAGGGAAAACATCTTTGGGTCTTCTTCTTGTACCACCTGTCTGTGTCCATAGGGGGGAAGTATCTGCTAATAATTACGTTCTAGCTGAGGTTGTGCTGGTTCACCGTTGTGCATCCAGTAATGTCTTAAATACCTTATTTGCAAGCAGCAGGGGTGCTTACATTTTCAGCCGCTTATTAAAACAGTTTATGTTTTGCAATATACAGTAAAATGACCTTTTATCTTATGGCTGTTACTTTTTAACTGGCAGGTAGAGCAGATAAGCTCACTGTCTCCAGCCTCATCTTACCAGCATTTGGCCGCTAGCTGACAATTAGTTTCATCCTAAGTGGAAAATATTTCAGCAGGTTTATGATTCAAGGTTGGATTATGTTAAAGTGCAGGTGGTGCGTTTAAAGACCGTCCTTTTCATATTCAGGCTATGATCTTTCATCTTACAATAGAGGCAGTCTGGTCCAGTACTCTTCTGCCTCCATATGATGAATGTTTAATGCGTTTTGAATTAGATTTTACTACTGGCTCTGATGCAGGGAGGTCGGCATGTTTTCACAGCAGCGCTTCAGCTACCGACAGCTTTTGTTATGGTTTGGTCCGGCTGTCTCGTTCAGCCGGGGTAGCTCTCTATCCAAACCTTCATCGAAGGCTGTGTATTTCTTGTCGAGAAAGCCTGAGAAGATGTTAAAGATGTTTTCAACCCTCGATTCTAAGAGAGGCTCACACTGAGAAGGTCGTAGACACGCCAGACAAAAGTTTTTTGTTTCTTTTTTAAATGGATAAAAACTCTTAGGCTTATGTTTATATTGTATGTCTTTAGAAATGATATACAAAAAAAGGGTTTTGGCAAAACAGCTTATTTTGTGTGCAGTGCAGTTACATTCCATACACTTTCTTCAATAGCTGTTTAATGCTTATCTTGTCCTTGAAGAGGAAATGACACAATCAGACTCAAGTTCACCTTGTAAAATGCAGCTACATTTTCATTCAAATATGCCTCTTTTTTTTCATCATTTCATCCTCATGTATTCTTCTATCTTCTTTTTTTTATTTTTTTTAAGGCTTTCTGGATCCTGAAAAGAAGCTTTTCTCTCATCGCATCCTTTCCAGAGATGAGTGTATCGATCCTTTCTCCAAGACGGGGAATCTTAGGTGGGAATCGCCGTCTGCTAAAGATGACAACTAAATCAATCGCTGGCAGTTTAGTCTGCAGTGACCCTGCGCCTGTCTGTTCTCTAGACTTTTACTCTGTTTTGGTGGATTTCATCATATGATTCATACTGTCTATTTCTAATTTCTAGTACAATCAGTTTTTATCTTCAGTGACTGTGTTGGTAGATGAGCAAAATTGATATCTACTATTCTTTCAGTGTCACTTTTGAATGGATGCCACTGACATCTCTCTCACAGAGAAAACATTTGGAATGGTGATGTAAGATCTCTCACTACAGCAGTAATACAGTCAGAGAGAGATGAATAGTGCCTTCACAAGTGTCTGTTTGAAAATGAAACTGTCTTGGTTTTGAACATCTGCAGTTTTGCTAGCGTCTTGTGCGTGATTTTCCCGACAGGAACCTTTTCCCTTGTGGGGATTCGATGGTCTGCATAATCGACGACCGAGAGGATGTGTGGAAGTTTGCACCTAACCTCATCACTGTGAAGAAATACATCTACTTCCAGGGCACAGGAGACATCAATGCTCCACCAGGATCACGGGAAGCTCAGATGGCCAAGAAAGGTACAGTGCCCACACATTTTTGATAACTGATGCATCCATAGAAAAAAAAAATCCTTATCATGACCAAGTAGTTGAACAGTTTATGTAACACAGAGGGACAAATGGACAACCAAGGATGTACTGTCCAAGGATTTGTTTCCAGTACCCTGCACTTTTGCCTGTAAGAGGCACTTATAGCTGAAGTTGACATGCAAGTTTTCTCAGACTGCTCTTGTAAGTTCATAGCTACTAATGCTGAATGTTATTCAGTCTGTTATATAAATGGAAATAAAAGAGGGAACCATACTATATGTGGCTGACTATCAATTTTGTCAATTCAACTAGGAGGACTAATTCTGTGCAGACAGTAGTAACAAAGTCTTGGGGAACACTCTTAGTTAAGCTCCACTTATTATTTGGTTGTATTTAATTTTTTGTGTGTTATGAGTGAACTGACCAGATCCAGTGGTGAGTAGTAGGTGTATTAATGCCAGCTGCCATTAATGACTGAATATTTCCAAAACATATATGGATGACATCATCTTTTGTATATTTTAACGTACAGGATATATAACAAGCAAATATTTAAAATGAAAGTATTTACATATAAAAAAAAAAACACAAGTTTTTTTATTGTGTTATTATGGCTTTACATTTATCTGTCCTTTCTGTCTGGTCTTTTGTCTTAAACAATGGCTTCTGAGAATTCTCAATGCCTGTTGGATGGCAGATGTGGATTAACTTTTAGTAACTGTACAGTATAAACGGACACCTGTAGCACAGGTGTTTGTTGCCGTTCTAATTTAATGTGCCAATATTGAACTTAAGGTAAAGGCAGAAACAGTGTGGCTTAACTAAATAGCTTGGAGCTGAGGTTATTTGTGTAACCAATAAAATGCAATAGATAAATAGCTTCCTCCACTTTGCATAAAGTACTTCGTAGATTCCGCGTCCTCCATTACAATCATGGAACCTACAGTTCATTAGAACGAGTATCATCCCTTACATGAATCAATGAATCTGTTTCATCAACAGCAAAATCAAAATCTTTCTTCACAAATTTCACTTGTACAAATTTAGGATTCCAAGCAAATTGTATTAAAGGTTATAAAATACCAGAGTGGAGTAGAGTTCGTTGCATTTAACATTCATTGGATTGCTTTGTGTTTTTGCATATGAAAGCTATTTTTAGTCCGATGATATATATTTTTAACATATTGTCCATCACTGATCTGCAATTTCTATATGTATAATTTGGCTTCTTTGTTGAAATCTAAAAAGGTCTTTAAAAGCTTTAAATTAGATTAATAAAGTTGATAGCAAGCCTGCAAATGGTTATCTTAGTGCTGAACCTAATAATATCTTTTTATTACCGTTCATTTACTCATTGGGAAAAGGCCTATACTTGTTAAACCTAATTCCCCTTATACTTTTCATAAATCATATGCCCTGCAAAGAGAAATGCAAAATAATCCTTGAACTTTGTCCTACTAACCCTTGTTCAAATACAAGTAGTTTAGCTTTATTACACTAGCTATCACCTACGGATAAGACTTGTTGTATATCAGGTTAATAATTACTTTAGTTTCCTCTGTCATATAATTTATTATTGACAATCACTCAGGGTGGGCCCAGACAATAAATACTCATAAACACTGCATTCATATTCATCCAGCATCCTGACACACATAATTAGCCTACACACCTCTATCCACAAACCCTATTATGAATGAAAAGCACCTGTCAATAGACAATGATAAAACTGCCTTAAAGAGTTCCAGCGCTTTCACCTATGTGCATCCCTCTGTGGTGAACTCAGGGAATCATTGATACAAAGACACAGTGTTACTCTCTTCATTATCATAGCAGAAAACAAGCTGCTTAGAACCAGCAAGTGTGTCTCCTTGGGGGATGTTGTAGGACCCCCCTTCATTTACACCCACTCTCAGGCTGCCACATAAATTAGCTGATAACTCCTGGTTGTACTGATCCCATGTTACACCAGCTGCCAGGCTCAGTAATGTGTCTTTATACAGTATAGCTGTTTAATTCAAAATAGAATAGAGTTAATTATTTGGGTAAAAAACAAGCTTCAATTTGCTCAAAGCAGATTTAGTCCAATGCAAATACAATCTCTAGTTATATGACTTTTGCAAGTCAAATACATGCTCTAGTAATCTCTCTCACATATATGACATACACACATTAAAATATAAGATTTTGCTGAATCAGCATTTCTCTTGGTGGTAGCTTTTTTTCAATTTTTATTTTTTAGTTATACTATTTACAGTTGCAATTGTATTTTTAAAACAAATACAGTATGACATAGACACTGGTTGATTTATTGTAGCATGTGGAGTTTTTAAATGAATAAAAAATATAAATAAGTGAAATAAGAATATTTTTTGGGTAGCGTCAAGCCAAAATAATTTTTTTGTGGTCTTACTAAGTTGGGAGGTGGAGCATCATTCAATAATCCATTAGTGTTAGTTAGGCACTTGACTCCAAAACTAGTATAACTTAAAGCTGCATTCACTGATTTTTCTTTTGGCCATTCTGGGACAGCACATCAACCTGTAAACACTGTTGACATACTGGTTAATCACCATGTGAGCAATAAGAGTGAAAACAGTACAGTTGTGGGGCGCAGAACCTGAAATAATGAGCTGAAAGGTGCTAAAACGCTACGTAGAGCTAAAAATTAACTGCAGTGTTGTGTAATAATTAATAATAAAACAATCCATCTCACATTACACGTAGCCATTTGATCCATTGTTGATATATCAATATTAATTAGCTTTAAGCTCACTTCCAGACATGTTTATATACTGTTTGTACCAATATACTATTGCCTACAGCGGGGGCATACTAGGCTTATGATCATGCAAATGCAGAAAGCAATGCAAGTCGAAAAAGCGCTCTTTGTTTTTGAGAATGTATAAGACCGTGTTGAAAAGTTTTGCTCAATTTACTCATTCATATTCTGAGGGCTGGTGTTCATTGGCCCGCGTCTGCTCTAGCGTGCTCTGCCTCAGAGCACGCTATTATTTAGCTGCCTTCCCCTGTCCATCCAGCGCTGTGGCTCCAAGTCACATGCTTCCTTGAACATACTTATTGTCACTGATGGAGATGTATGTTATTCAGAGTTTACATGACATTTTTCTATCTCAAAGATACCAGAATACTTTACTTCAAAGACCTTCATTCTTGTTTGTTAAGACTTGACTGTACCAGTAGTACCACTCCTATGTGAATTATTCTGTGATGTTGACAGGTTGTCATTTGACTTTTTTATTTCACGCACAGTCAGTCACTTTCTCTGAAGTGACTCGATGTACCCAAAGGACTCTCATTTGCCTCAAAGGATGATTGAATGCACCAAGAAGTGTTTGCCAACACAGGCAGCCAGGGCAGCTCTTCCTGAGCTAAAATCTGGGTTATCTTCCTGGTAGAATGTACTGGTGTGAAATGTTAGGAAGGTTATTACTAAGAGGTTCATAATCACAGGGTTACAGACTTTCCAGAATGCATTAATGCTAAGTACATGGTGAAACAGGCCATGACATCACTGCTAGTGGGGTGACATGGTGCCAAATATTGCATGTGTTATAAAGCAGACTCGCACACATCCTGATAGACTATTTAAAAGATCCTTTATTTTTGTTGAAACTTTCTGACTAGAAATTTGTCTCCACAGTATGTTTAATGTGCTGTTTTGTTTTGCATTATCACTGTGAGTCAAAGGTGGTGAAGATTAAGTTGGTAAGTATGGATACCCGAAACTGACAAAAGGTAGTGATAGGTTATGAGACTAGTCAAATATATAGCTGAGTGCATCAATTAATAATATTATTAGTTAAATAATTAAATACAGTGTAAAGAGAAATATAAAGCTTTACACTTTTCCTTTGACCTCCAAATTTAAATTTAAAAGCAATAGCTAATTAGTTAGTTAATGCTAATTAAAACACAAATTAAAAGTTCACAGACAAAATTCTTCTCATCTTCATTATTTTCATCTTCAAGTGTCTTCTATTTAGCAAGGCCACAATGGAATTAAGCCTCAGACTTTATTATTCTTAACATTTTTTAGATGTGTATGATTTAATATCTCCTTTCTCATGGTGTCAAATAACTTAACTAAAAACTTGTAAAACTTTGTAGCGTTAGCTAGCTAACTTTGTTAGCATTAGCCTGTCAACTGAAATGCTTGAGCCACTGTTACAAGACTTATACGGTACAGTACATTGTGTACATTGTGGGCATTAGCTGGTGTTGTTTTATAAAGAAAGTTAGCTCCAGCTAGGTAGCTAGCTGGAAAGGCTAATGCTCAAGGGTGTTTAGCCATTGCTGTTTTCAGGTAAGCTAGCTTGGACTGATCGCTGCCCTGGACAAACACACATGGACTCACCTATTTCATGACCATATAAGCATGATGAAAATTGGAAATGTGCTGAAAAAAATAGGACATGTTTGGAGGGGGTCAGGATTGCAATAGATAAATGACTAGACTTGTGGTAAGATAAAACATTTTCAGTATTTAACTAATAATATTATTAAAGAATTCCGTCTGTGTTGTCGAATAATTTTCGGGGAGAGATGTGGAAGCACTTCAATGTACAAGGTCATCTTTGAGAAATCTGATCTTTAAATTGCCCGATTGACACCAGATTCCTTTATGCTGTAGCTGTAACCTCACCTATTGAATCTGATGCCCTTGAATACTGTGTAATTGCCTTGTCTTGTTCCGGCAGGAGGCGCATCAAGTCGGCCAGCAGAGAGCACAGAAACAGTTGGGACACTTGGTGCTGATGAGCAAAATAATGGCCTCAGGAAAAAGGCAAAGGACATTTCTGGAAAGGAAGAGTCCACATCATCTCAGTCTTCTCAGGGAGTACCAACAAATGAACGGACACATCCCACAGGGGTTGTAGAGGACGAGGCACTCCGTAGTAAAGGGTCAGAGAATGAGGCAGAGTCTGAGGCAGGGTCAAGGGAAACTCAGGTGGGTGACAACAAAACAAAGGAAGATGATAGCAACAGGACACGAGAGGCACAGGACAGTGCAAACTCATCAGCACCGAGTCATGAGTCCAATAACCTGGACTTTGACCTTTCCAGTGACAGTGACAGTGACAATGACTCAATAATAGAGAAGCCCCCCTCATCCGAGAGTGATGGTGAAGGCAAATCTTGCCAGACAAAGAAACCTGGGCAGGAAGGAGTCACGCAAGAGCCCAGTGATGGGGATGGGACAAGGGAAGGGGACAGTAAAGGTCGGAGTGAAGGAGAAAACAGCTCTGACATAGCAGAACCTTCAGGAGTTCTTCTCCCAGACCCTGAGCTGGGAAATGGCTGCGCAGATAGGAGAGAGCCAGAAACAGAGTCACAGAATAGTGAACAGTCTGGGGTAACTATGGGGGAGGAGCTGCTGGACCAGAGTATGGAGGACGAGGAGGAAGAGGAAGCTGACAACGACCAAGATGATCACCTGATCTACCTGGAGGAAGTGCTCGAAAGGATCCACGGAGAGTACTACGCCCGCTACGAAGCCTACCTGAGGAAGGAAACCCCTGAAACACCGGACATCCGCAAGATTGTCCCAGAGCTGAAAAGCAAGACACTGGAGGGCACAATGATAGTTTTCAGTGGCCTGTACCCAACCAACTATCCAATGGAGAGGACTCGTGAGTACTACCATGCCAAGGCACTGGGGGCCAAGATTGGCAAGAATCTGGTTCTTAGCTCACAAGATCCCAGTTGGACAACGCATCTCATCGCAGCAAGAGCTGGTATGTAAAAATGTATGTATACTAATGACCAAGCATTGAGTGGAGCTAGTATTTATCGATGTACTTCTTATAGAAAAAGAGAAAATCTATCATATTTCTTAGCCATGCGAGCAACATGGCTCCAGGGATGGCAGTGTTTGTCAGTCAGTCCACTGCTTTAATCCACACTGAAATAAACATTGGATGTATTGCCATAAAACTTCCTACAGACATTCATGGTCCTCAGAGAATGAACCCTAATGACTTCGGTGACCCCCTACCTTTTCCTTGAGTATCACCAGATTTTTTTGTTGTTGTTGTTCTTTAGGGAAATGTCTCAACAAGTGTTGGATGGATTGCAATGAGATTTGGTACAGACATTCATGTCCCTCTTTGGATGAACTGTAATAACCTCAATGATCTCTTACATTTTCATCTAGCAGCATCATCAGGTCAAAATTCAATTCAAATTCAATTTCTCCAATACTTTGGTTTATGTCTCGCAAAAAACTAATGACATTCCCATCAGCCTCAGCTGTACATTCTGTTTAGTGCTAATTAACAAGTGATAGCATGCTAAACTAAGATGGTTAACATGGTAAATATTTTACCTACTAGCATGGTAGCATTGTCACTGTGAGCATGTTTTTATGCTGAAATTAGTATTTAGGTCAAAGCACAGCAGTCCCTAAGTACTGCCTTACAGAGCTGCTAGCGTGACTGTGGACTCTTAGTCTTGTTTCTTTATGTAGAAGCTAATTTTGACCTACAAGTCAAATTGGAAAAAAAAACTGTTCTTCCTAAATTATTCATGCTATTTTGCATAAATGATGAGTCCTTTCTAGAACCTGCATGATACTGGATTTTAGAGGACTGAAAGTGATATTGAGAATTATGTTTTCTGAGTATTTTCATTTTGCTGAATACAGTTTTGGTATATTTTGTTAGCAGTGTGCTGGAGCCATTTGTAATTGGTGCAAGTACTGGTTTGCTGCTGAGGCTAGAATTCAAGAAGCGTCATGCAAGGTTTGTTTAAATGTCGGGCTTGCTGATATATTGGCAGATCTGTGTGTCTGACCCTTGTCAAAACTGTCGGCTGTTATAGCGAGGAGAGATAACTGAGGTTGAATAACGTGTTAGCCCAAATAGTGTATCTCAGAGGTCAGCTATTCCAGTAAGTTGTGAGCCAGTGTTGTGATGGTTTTGAAGTGTTGGTTAACAAGTGACAATAAGGGTGTACAAGTGGTGCATGGGCAAAAATACTCACCCACTTTTGCAGTTCCATGGATACAAATACAACAGGCAGTGTTGGCCTTTGAAGCCAGAGAGGGATCATATTTTTGCTGGGCGGCTGCATGACAAACTAGTCGAGGATCTGGACCTCTGTGTGCATTACACTCTCCTGGTGGAGCTTCTTGCTGGCAGTTGAAAAAGAAACAGCTTACTTAAAAGACAAAGATGACAGCACAGTGGAATCTGGCATTCAAACACAACCTCAGTGGGATGATAATGTTGCATGTGTACATGTCTAAATAAGCAAACGTTCTTCCAAAATTCTGCTAAAACAACTGTATAAGGCAATGTCAGCTTGTTTTGAACTTCTGCAGACTACTGGCCAAAAATTTGATTGATGCAGGTTTCCACATGTACTCTTGAGACAGCTTCTTCTCTGTAATTAGACCTACTTGATTGACAGAAGCACAGTTCACTGCATCCTGACATTTTAGAACCATGTGAATACTGGAGGCTTTATTATTGGATTTTTGTATCTGTAAAACCTAAATTATACTAACCTACATTGCTTACATTAACTTGTGGTCTTCTCTTCTTTACTTTTGTGAACTGCCATTGCCATTTTACTGCCATTTACACTCTGAAAAAATGTGTATTACATCCTTGTGTATTTTCTGGTTGTTTACAAGATACAAAGAATACAACACTTCATCTATCTGACGATCATCTAAAGTGGATTCACGCTTGTATTGCAACCAATTCAGTTTATCCTCTGAAAACAAGCACAGGAAGTGGCACTGTTGCCTTGGGAGCCAGCCCCGTTGAGAGCAGCACTTGGCAATCACTCACCTTGTACATTAGAGGAAGAGAAAAATCAGTCAGAGAGGGAATTGGGGCAATATGAGCAGTAGGTCACTTAGTCTGGAAAGAACTGAAACTGCCTGTTGCATGTTCAGACAAGCACAGTCGACAGGTACTCATCTAGTCCATTTCACAATAATCCATATGTATCTATGTCGAATCCACATCACAGTCTGCAGTGTTCACTTGTCTGTGTCTGTGATTGTTTGATCCTGAGGAAGACTGGTGTCCAGTCAACATGCATTGGTCTAATCTTTATTTATGTAGCCATGATAACAGAAGTTGCATTTTCAATGCAGTCTTTTTAGCAGTAGCAGCCCAAGAGTCTTATTCTCACTTTTACCGTCTCATTATACTGTATTGACTAAATTTAAACAATGTGTTACTACTTTATCACATGAGTTACACATAAAACCCACCTCTTGCAACTCCACCTTGCCCTCTCCTCTCACTGACCTCTTCATGTCCTGAATGTGCCCCAATACACAGACACACATGAATAGACTAAATGAATTTTTTGCTCTTGTTTATATATTATTAGATTGTTTGGTAGAAAGGATATTCTTATTCTTATTCTCTTTTTTTTTTTTTTTTTTTTTTTTAGAATTTTTCCCTTACTGGTGCAATTTTATTAGCCATGACAGCGGTATGCCTCTGTGGATGGCAATGTTGGTCGGTTGGTGGGTTGCTTTACCATGTTGGTCCACACTGAAATATCTATTGAATGGATTGGTATTAAGTTTTGTACACATGCCTCTATAGTCTTCTGGTTAAGATGCATAATACCACAACCATAACTGCAATGTTTTCCTGGGTCTTTGTTGTTTGTCATGCCTCTCTGACTCTGTATACTGTGTCTATGGACTCTCAAACTTTTAAAGACAGAAATGCAGAAAGAAATCATCTCTAAAAAAAAAAAAGAACTGTACAAATATTCAGTACCCAGAGATGATTTCTACTGACTTTTCGTCTAGCACCACAGCAGGTTAAAGTTTTTACTCAGTGAAATAGCTCAACATCTAATGATCCAAACTTTTGCACCAACATTCATGGCTCCCAGACGAGACATCCTAATGACTTCAATATTCCCTTGACATTTCCTCTCGCGCCGCCATGAGCTTGAAATTAGTTTTTTGTTGTTTTTTTGTTTTTTTTCAATTTTGTGAAATTCCACTACAACTATGGGATGGATTGGCATGACATTTGGTACAGACGTTCATGTTCACCTCTGGATGAACATTAGTGATACCTTTAACATTTCATCAAGCCTTTGGTTTGTTACCAAATACCTGCAAAAGTATCTTGTGGATAGTGCTTATTAGCAATTGTTAGCATGCAATGCAGTGTTAACATGCAAAACTAAGATGGTGAACATGATAAACATTATGCCGGCTAGTCATCAGCATGTTCGCATTGTCAGCCTAAGTACAGCCTCACAGAGACCCTAGCATGGCTGTAGACTCTTGTTGCTTTGTACATGGTGAGCAAGCAGCATGGTTTAAAGTTGAACTGAATGTTTATTTTCTTTTAGCAGATTAAAATCATAATGGAAGAAAGAGATCAATTTATGATGACTTTTCTTTCTGCTGTCTAAGTTCATGAAAAATACTTAAAATACTATAATTAGAATCCCATTGATCCCAGCACAACACTGAACAGTCCTACAGCATACTGTACACCGACTAAACAAGGACATTTGCCCAAACAGTGAGAGTCAATATCTGAATTTGATTGTTAGCCATGCATGGCTAAAATAGCCTAGGGTTAATGAGCTTCTACACTCAAAGATTCAATTTGGTGTCTTTGTGTCAAACATCAATAAGTATTATTCAAGCAATAATACAACTCTCTGTGGACTTGCCCACACAAAACATGCCTTTTTGGATTCCTAAGAAAACTATTGAGTTGGCAGAAATGTGAAAGGACAGTGGCTCCAAAAGATAAATCTTGCTTGTTATCTTTGTAGTATTATTGACCAAGCAATTATTTTCTCTTTTCTCTTCCAAGACGGAAAGTCTGATTATCGATCTGAATTATTCAACAGAAGAAGAGTGTGTGTGTATTTGGTAATAGGCTTTGATTGTGAGGTCAAGACTTGTTCTCACTGTTTCCTCTATCATTCCTGTCAACCAGGCACTGAGAAGGTTCGTCAGGCACAAGGCTGCAAGCACCTCCATGTTGTCAACCCCGACTGGCTGTGGAGTTGTCTGGAGCGCTGGGAGAGGGTGGAGGAGCAGCTCTACCCACTGAAGGAGGACTACTCCAAAACACCACGGTAAAGGAAATGACTAATGAGACATAGGCTATATCACCAAGCCTAGAATGTGTTCCAATAACTTAGAAAATACTACAGATGACATATTAGCTGTATTACATAAGAATCCCCCATGAGATCTTTTTTGTTGTCTGTTTGAAGGAGCAACAGTCCAGCAGCTTTCCTTGACAACCAGGGCTCCTTGCAGAAACCTCTTTTCCACCCAGCTCCCATCCACAGACCTCCACCTCCAGCCCCCGAGGTTCGGACCTACGACCCCGTCACAGGGAAGCTGATCCGCAGGGGCCCTCCAGTGTCACGGCCACTACCCTACCTCCAGGCATCAGGGTCTTTGTTGCTCTCTGATCATAGAGAGCAGTCTTGTCTCAGGTACTGCAGCAATTACAGAATTTGACCTGTGTGGAATAATGATAAACTACTGATGCAATAATATAAAACGAGATATTAAAGTAGGATTTCAGTTATCGTAATACCATTATATATATCATGATAAATGATACTGGGAGCTACCATGATATATCATGATATATCATGGTAGCATTTTCTATACTTCACTTGGGATCCCTGACAGTAATAATGGAAGTCCCCTCACACAGCATTTCTCCAGCAAAACTGTAGCAGACATGTAAAAAGTGGGAGTTTTATTGATATTTCTCTGTTTAGTATTGACCACAGAATCACTCATAACAGATTTTAAATGTATGGATTTGTCCTCTTGGCTTCATTTTCATGAAGGGGGGGGGGGCTCTTTGTAGCTCCCAGTGGAACTTCCGAGCTTGTATTACACACTTCTACTTGCATGTTGTATCTTAAACAAACACACAAATCTTTTACAACTCCTGTGAAAATGCTCATACATCAGTGTAATTAAAAGGGAAAAAGTCTCATCTCACCTCTGTAAAATACTCATCTTAAAAAATGTTCTATCAACCAGTTATTTAAAAACTGTATGCTTCATTTTCCAAGTCCTCATTTAATTTCCACAGTTTGACAAGAATGATGTGGTGCTCAGTCACCTCTGTGATCCTCTTCTCCATTTGTCATTCATCTGTCAGTCACAAATGCTAATTAAGAGTGTGTTCTCTGTTTGTGTGTTTGTTTGTTATTGGGGTGCCAGTTATCATGAGAAAGCTGTGGCCTGATTGTTTCCTCACATTACTCACATAAGAATACAAAACACTAACTTTTTATTGGACCATCATGGTGGTTCATAATGTTTAGAACTGAATATCTCTATGATATTACACTGTAATTAATAATCACAAGCATAAAATTGGCCCAGATAATTAATGGATTAGAGGCACTGTAGAGTTTTCAGGAGGTTGCATAAACTTGGATTTAATCATCAAAGAAGATCTGTTCAATTAAGCACTGCCAAAAGGAAGTACAGAAACTTCCTCTTCCCATTTGCATAAGATTTAAATCTAATGAGTTCTTGTTACAGAGAAAAGGCCTTTCTCTTTATTGGTCTGCAGCCTTAACCTTCATCCTTTACTTCTGCAATTTGTCTTTGTTGTGAAAAATTTGCTGATTGTGTGCAGTGTTTGCAAATCAATGCAGTTTCCTGGCAATTCCTGTGAAGATTACTCTAACACAAAAATACATTTAAAAGTAAAAGAAGCAAACACAACACATCTGAGTAAATTATTTTGTTTTCAGATACCAGTGATAAATGTATAGCATGTAAATATGTAATGTATAATAGACCCTATACAGCTGATAATTAGACCATGTACATATTCTGACACATTTTGATGTGATTTAAACAAAAATTACAGTGACAATAATGGATACTTAAATATCCCATCCAGACATGTTTTAGTACATATTAAAACACTCTGTTTGGAATATTAATGTGTCTGATGTGGTTCTTCCACAAAAAAAGTTCAGTTACCAGTTAAAAATTCTGAACATTTCTACATCTACTACCTCATCTCAAAATCCAGAATTTATAATTATGCAGATATTTTTATTTTAAACTCAAACTCAGCACATATGTCATTCTGCACAGTGAAGCTTAAACATCACAGTGAGATAAGAAGAAAAAGACATTTTTGAGTGGATGGGGACTATTTAAGATAATGATAATATAGATTGACAGAGTAAATTTCACTACCCAAGTCACAACAAAAATATTCATCTCTCTATGGACATATAGTACCAGTCAAAAGCTCGGACACACCTTCCCATTCGCTTGTATTTTGTCAACTAGCTCTAGCTTTGTTATTGTGCCTCAGGGGAAGTCCAAAGAGTCAGCAAGATGAGGCGGCAGGGTCCAGTCAAGACGACGAGCAGCCGGGGCCGTCTCGTCGGAAACGACAGCCGAGCATGTCAGAAACTATGCCTCTGTACACACTTTGCAAGGAGGATCTAGAGAGCATGGACAAAGAGGTAAGACTGGAGGGAACACTGTTGCCGTCTCAAGTTTTAATTTGCCCTCAGAGTTGTTTAATTGTATCGGTTAGTCATTCTGTAACATACAGAAGTCTTTCTTGCTTATTTGCCTGCTTTGTTTGCCCACAATCATAGATATCCCTCCCAAAATTGAAGTGTTACCCTTTATGTAGTCCAACAAATATGGAAAAATGTTATTCTTATGTTTATTCTTTTGACTGTGTAGTCAAAAGAATTTAGGCATTTGTTGATGTAATAGTGTAGGCAGAAATTAGGTATCCTTGGTTTAATGCAGTGGATCTACCTGATAAAGGGGAAAAGAGCAGAATAATGTATGTGTAACTCATATATGAGTGAGATTGTATATTGCGATTTAATGTCATTTATCATTCAGCACTAATGGGTAGTTTTTTTGGCAAATGTTAGTGGTTGACAGGCACACATTGTAATCTATGAACTACTACTGTTACATCTATTAATGTTGCATCTCTCACATTTTTGCCAGGCATCCATTCTGATATTCGAATCTTTACGTATGCTATCATGTCGGTCTACTTCCTGCATTTGATATTTTTTGCCGTCCTCGCTAGGCAGGTGAAGTGATTACCAGTGTCTGAGAGCTCTGCACCGCCTGCTTGGATAATACTCTTTAATGGAGTCTGAATTGTGCTAATGCTTCAGAGGAGGGAAATGTGCAAAGCAGATCCTTGAGATATGTCAAGAGCCTCTCTGCAGGTGATTATTCTGAAGAAAGAGCTTTGTGGCTTGTTCACATGTGACATGACATGTGACATGACGTGACAAACGATGTTTAAAGTGAAGTCACATGTTGGCTAGTGTTTTGTTTTTTTTCTTGTTTTTTCGAATAATGGGTTTATCTTATTGGAAAGCTGCATCAGTTACCTCACAAATACATTATATTTATGTTTTTATTTTATTTTCCCTTTAAAATTAGCTGCAAAGGTTAAAGGATATGTTCATTGTTTTTCATGTCTGTCTTAAAACAATAGTAAGGTGCCCATATGAACATTAAAACAGGTCTTGCTTGCTGACAAAATTCACAACCCTCCTCCTGTGCAAAAATGTATGCAGTAGTTTATCTGAAGCCAATACAGGGCCATTTGACTGTTTTAGCATCCTTCCACTGTTTTGGAAGCTGGTGAACATTGTAGAGCATTTAGTATTGAGCCGGATATTTTTTCTTAGTAGAGAGCCAGTGTTGGAGTAAGATTCATTAGATGACCAGAAACACAACTCCAAATGAATTGGTGTTTTGTGTCTGCTGTGTATATAGCAATAGCCATATCAAGTTTATAATGTGATTCATATTGCTTTAACACATCATTGCACAGTGTATTATAGGGATGGCAGGATATACAGAATAGTTCTGGTTTAATTTGAGTAATTGTGAATATTATATGCTTGATGTTGTGTCAAAAGGATATTTGTCAGGGAATAAACCAGTAAAGCCATTGTGCCACCACAATGACAAGCTGTTTGTATTCTAATACAGATGGAATGATTATGTTGTTTGTTGGTGGTAAAAATAAATTCATAATACAGCAATGCATACTCAGCTTTTTAAAACATAAGTACCGGTAATTGAATTGCTGTTTGTGAACTTGAGTCATATATATTATTTGTGTACCAGGTGGTTCAGGATGAAGAGGTTAACTGCAGAGAGCACTAATGCTTATTGACAATCGGTGGCTCTAATGGGCTATAAACTGTAAATTGTAGGAATGTGCCAATGAAAACTGCAAGACGATGTAAATGATGCAAGTTTAAAATCATTCACAATGGTCCATGGTGCAAAATGCATTCTTATTCAGGGTATATATTTTTGCGTAAGAAACACTGAATATACTGAACCTTTTTGTTAATGAAAAGGCCACTTAATGACAAATTGGGTTTGTGTGTTTCTGTCCTTTATCCCTCAGATCTACCACAGGTTATAGATCCTGCAAGGACATGAGACTTTGTTAAGCTAAATTTAATTGAATGATTTGGATGTCAGTGTGATTGGCCATGCTTTAAATGATGAGCTGACTCCTGTTACTGGGATGCAAAACCGTCTGCCCAGTTATTAACTCAATTGAATTCTGCAGTTAAGTAACTCTGTAGCTGCAGGCAACAGATCAGTCTGAGAACTGCTGTGCTATGCCTTTCTAGAAACAGACTTTCCTCTCCCTTTTTCTTCTATACTTCAGTGTTCAAAGAAGATGCAGGGGTGCAAATTCCTGACCTAGGGTACTCCCAAGCCAAAGACTATTTAACATTGCTGTTTTCATTTTATCCATATTTCCAAGGTTTCAAGGGGCTATATGATAAAATCTCTTTTTGGTAGAGGTAAAATCTTTTGATTTGCAAACATGTTAACTTTTAAAATGGAGAATATTTGTCTAATTCCGAGGCTTTGACATATTTGGGTGGAGAGGAGCAATACTGTCAGCCACCGTGTCTTTTTTGGTTGTGCCACTGGAGGGCGCCAAATTTAGAAATAAGAAAATATATATATTATAATATCATTAAAAAAAATAATGGTAATTGAGCTAAGCCTTGCCCTACTTATAAGTGTGGCTATGCCTTCCTACAAACTCTTTGTATATGGGGTACATCGCTCACTACAGATGCACACTACACTGCTTCAGCATATGGAGAGGTTCTACAGGCCTGCCATGCATAGTTACGGTTGTTAAGCTGTGGTTGGACGATTACTGCCCAAGGGAAGGATTTAGAGCACGGTCAACTGCTGACTTTAAGAATTCTTTTTTTTTTTTTTTAATAGAATTTGATGAAAAACATGTATTACTTCCTGATGAATGACAAGAGTTTCATGGTATCATGGTTCATGTTCTTAATGGTTAGGATGAAATAGTCACCCAAAATGTGATTGTTCCTGGTACAGCTCAGTTTGCTTATATATACTGCAGCTATGGCAAAAGCAGGACATACTGTCAAAGGTCTGTGTTTGTGCCTATTAGACATCATGATGACTGCAGCAGGAAGCATAGTGGAAATTGTGTTTCTATTATTAATCTGGAAATGGTACATTATGTCAGCGGTTGGGTCAGGCCTTTTGTATTATTGTGTGTGAGCCAGGGTGGTTAGACTGAGAGGTTTTCTCTGTCCCGTCTCTTAGATAATATAGGCTATTTAAAAGGAGACTATGTGGCATTTGAAAAGGAGGGTTCTTCATGATCATTTGAATGAATGTAAATGTTATCTATATGTTGTGAAGTTTGGAAATGGACTGCTTTGATTCATTGTCAACCACATGGATACATTTAATGTGAGTTTTAATGTATCTCTCATGGATTTGTTCCCATTTATATGTGGTTTTTCATGTTAAAAATATGTCTGATCTGCTAACTTTATAAGGGTAGCTTCTTATGAAGATTTGGCCATGGGTGCCAAGTCCTAGACAAATTGAGAAATGATGCACTAATGTGGTAATTATCCATCTTCTGTGAACTCCTACAGAGAAAGAAATCTATCATAGATTTCATGGACTCTGAGCATGTGAACTACTGTAGAAATACATGCATTTTCATTTCATTTATCTTTGAAACACAAAGACCTACCCTTTTTACTATCGAAATACTGTGTGCGTGTGTGCACTGTGCCTATATTAATCAATACCATTGTATATTAAACCATGTTGCATGGACTTAACATTAATTTGAATTCTTAATTGAAGGCTACCTCTTGCTAATGTAGCACTATCATAGTTGAAGATGGAGTTGGTTAATGAGGTGTTCAGTGCTCACATTGGACATTGTTGCCAAAACACCAGCCGCACTTAATGTGTAAATGTGACATTTAGAATGCTTGAATATAAAGCTCAGTGAAGTTCATTGTTGAGTGGAGATGACCTCTCCGGTTTTGTCTCATCTGGTCGTTTTAGTTATATTGTAATGCAGTGACTCCTCTATTGGTTTGGGCAAAGCTTATTTCTTTCATGTTGGAGGCCCAAAAATACTTTCAATGTTGTAATATATTCAAAATGAAAATGAGTTCTGCACAGGTCTAAAACTGAAACCTAAACTTGGCCTGTGTTTTCAAGGCCCAACCCGAATGAACCTGACTGGTATTGACACATTTTAGATCAGACCTATACTTTATTTAATCTGGTATTGACTATTAGCTTACCAGGTAATGTAACACATTGACTATGCTTTGTTCCATGCTTTCCATCTTCTCAAGGGGCATTGCATCTCTATTGGAAACATGTGACATGCATGAGTGCGGACAATAAATTGCCACAATCAAAGAGAGAAACAGAGATATTTCTTGAGAAATTTACACCAGACCTGACCCAAGTCCAAAGCTTAACACAACAACTCTTATACTGGTAGTTCAGTAACGTATCATATTAAACCCATGAATTGAAGTTACGAAAAAATAATGTGAAGTCTCTAATTTGTGTATGGTGTCATTATACTGACATATTATAAATACATGATGAGTTGTCCTTAAAGTCTTCCAATAAACACCAGACATAACTTTTCTTGTTTATGAAGCTTTACAACTAAAAAACTGCAATGAAAACACAAAATATAAACAGATATCAGAGAGAAACTAATACACATTACACAAACACCCCATGCAAAGCCATAACTGCTAGAGACAAAAAAGTCTGAGTCACATGGCAAAAAAAGCTAACCACTAGCTTACAGCAATTTTGTCTAACAATTAACTCAATTTGATACCCAGTTAGCTGCAGAACATAAATACATTGCTGTATTTAGGTTCTGCAGCTAACTGCTATCAAATTCAGTTATGTTCAAGGCATCTAAAATAAAATTTAATTAAATAAAACACTCATGGCAATATAGTGTCCAAGACAACAACACAAAAGGATAAATTACCGCTACAGATGGACCTGGAGGGGACAGTGTAGAACACAAAATCAAACATGAAACACAGTTTTAGAAACGCTCAGGGTAGAACAGTGAATAAACAATTTTAAAAGTGCATGCATGATATTAAAATTTTGGTCTCACTGGCCTGCTTGATTATGTCAATGTTGTCTAACTTAATTACTTAAGTCAATTATATATTCACGCTCACATTACACCGCACTACACCAAAAACAACAAGGTGTAATTACTTCATAACTTGCCACAAAGGGTTGTGGTGATAGTACCCTTTCACAGTGGCAGCCCCCTACATGTTAAATTTATGCACATGCATATTTCCAGTGTGATGATGAATAAAGATGAGTGAGCAAAGCTTTTTAGGGACTGGTTACGGGGCAAGGTTTGTCTAAAATAAAACATGGTTCATAAATGTATGAATTCAGATGCTAACCACCACTAAGACTAAGAAATTACTGTCAAGACATCATAATTTAGAAGCAGGACTGTTTGCTTCTTGCAGGCATGGCTTAATCATTGTCAAACATATTTTGTTCTGTAGAAAAGTACAGAAATTGACTTGAGGGAAGGGTCCTTTGTAGATACACTGTATTTCAAATGTCATCCTCCTTGGACTGCCTTAGCTAAAGGGCAGTCTGTGACATTCTTAAACACTCTGGATCTTCAGGCCAAAGGGAAAGAACCAGTCTTAATTGGCTGGAGCAAGGTACACATCTGAGTCAGGTAGACAGCCTCACATTTAAATGTCACCAATGGTTACATGGTGGTATGTGTCAGTTGATGTAGAGCAACATGTGTAGTTACCCAGCAAGGAATCACAGCAGTGTACCAACTGGGTGACCTTTCATTGAAATTGTTGTTCCCTTGTTGGTTGTGTGATAGACTCACAAGTCAGTCTCTAAAGGCTTTGCTCAACTAGAGACTGAGGGCAATCTCTTGGCTTTTATTGTTAAAACTGGGTGGAAACAATTAGAGTTTAAAAAAAACCCTGCATTGCAGAACCAATCCAAAGTTTCATATTTGGGCGATGACATGCAGTTCATCACGGAGGAGAATGGGGGGAGAGCTGCATTTCCGGTAAGGCGTATCCTTGAGAAAATGTAAGCGGCATAAGTTTGTTAGGGGCTGCACTTGCAACTACCTTGCATTTAGAAACCCCCAGATGATTGGTAGGCGGGGAGATGTCCATTTGTCTGGTATTGCAAGACTAGTTGTGTGATGACAGGCTGACTGGATTCACAGTAACAGTAACATCATAATGGGCCATATCAATCACTAGTCATTTTAATAAATGCCTTATTTATAATATTGTATTAGTCACCGAAAGTTGCCCTTTGGAGTAGTCTTGCCTAATCCTCCACAGACGAATCAAATTCTGTGTTGTGGAATCAACGTTATTCTGTCATTTTGTGGTGCCTTTGCAGCTAAAGCTAAAGTTACTGTAACTTAGTCAATTGCATTTTACAACAGCTTTACATTTATTTACACTTATTCCATTTATGTTGTTGAATCAAGAATGTCATCCATTCAGCACTGCTAGCTAGTGTTCTCTATTTAGTTTTAGCAAACAGAACAGTAGCCTACTTTACTTACTGGACAATATGGCATGCAATAAGTCAGACAGACATTTAATAATTATCCATTCCCACAATCTACATAACATTAACCAACTGTTTTAGTTGCCTATTCAAAACCATGCCGTAGCTATACAGAATTTGAAATGCACAAGTAACCTGACCACTGTGGCACATCTTCAGGGAGATGTTGAGATTCAACCAATTTACTAAAAATGGCTGATGGCTCCAGAATGTGGTGATGATAGCCAGATGGATTAGCAATAATAGCAACTCTTGCACAGTACAGGTAGTAATTTGAAGAAATTTTAATATCAGAAGTGTGTGATGGAACTCTAAGGACACCATGTTTCCTTATAAAAGTGAACCACATAAGATTGTCAGCTCTTTCCAGTCATATAAATATTTCATCCACATCTATGATAAGTTTCCTTCAATACTTAAAAGATAACCTTGTCTTGTGGGTCTGTTGCATTATGAGTGATCCTCCCTTTGAAGTTGTTGAACATGAGCAGAAAAATATTCTTTTAGCAAACATTATGTCGTCATTATGTTAACTGCCCGAATAAGAGAAACTAAACAACAAATATCTCTAATAATACTTATTGAGTCAGCTGTGATTGTGCAACGTTCTATGAGAGTAAAGGCTATAATGTCAGTGACAGACAGGAAAACAATGACGATTATAACATTAAATGATTTCACATCCATGCCTTATCTTGTAATGTTAGCACATCAATTACTACAAAACATAAACCCTGTACAACTGGCATTATTTGTCTGATTATGTGTTTACAACATACGTCAGGACAAGGCATTTAACCATACAATTGTGAACGGAGAACAGCAGCTTTCTGTAAGCACCACTCCAATCCTGCAGTGTTCAATCTCATCACGATGAGAAATATGGGCAAGAGGCTCAACCTGTAGTGCAAGGAGTTCAGACAGGTTATCCACACTGCGTTCTGATGAAGGGAATAATTGAGTGGTTATGAATTTTCTTGGCTCTCTTTTACTTGAGTCTGCAGTCGCTGCCTGTACAGCATCAAGTCAGTACACTGTGTTTTAATATAATCTGTCAGTCTCTTTAAATATATAAATAACTGAAATTTCAATTGTTCACGCTTTCAGTTAAAAATAGGGTATTTTAACTTGATGTATTGCAGCATTAAAACTAAAGTCCATTAATTTATAGGGTTTAATGTGAATGTAGAATTGGCAGGATTTGATATCCTGCTGGAATGACCATTTTAACCACCTTTACCTTGTAAGACACTGGGGTTGACACCAGTCAAATGTTCTGGCACATTGAGTGAAATTCAAATGAAATCCTGATAAGTTTTTCCTCCATGAGTGAATGAATAGTGAGGGATTATTATACAGAGTCAGGTGAAGATTTAGGCATAGGTCAGAGTTTGTGTGACATGTGTGACGCCATGGGAGCCTTTAGAGACATAGCTCATTAAGCCTGGGATCATAGGAGGCCTAGCATAGTCATCAGTCACAGTGATCCCAGCTCTGCAGGTATTGATCTCTCACATCCTTGGTGAGATATAATCCTTGGGAGGTACTGGGGAAAACAAGCTTCTGCATGAGTCTGCAGTATATTGAAGCTTATTAGAGAATGTTTTCTCATATTATTAAGACATATATAGCAAGGCAGACCACTAATGTTCTGTCTATACATTTGTTTGCAAACAAGACTAAAGCTGTATTCAGACCAAATCAGGCGGTGCGGTGAAAAAAACACCAGTCTTCCCATTCATTTGAAGGGGGTAGTGCATTCAGGCTGTGGGGGTTTTGGCCACAGCAGCGCCGTACTGGCCTGCGGCAAGAAAGTTGATCCAGAGTCAACTTTTGGAGAAACGCAACCCGACGTCACTGCAACTGAAGGCTGCGGTGGCCAGTCACAGTCAGCGAACAGACAGATCAGAGCTGGACAACCCTGCCATAAGGGAGTAAGAAGACATTACTAGGAGGAGGGGAGGACATTTCTCTTTGTTTGATAATGTTAAAAGTGAAGTTATGCTTTGTTGTTGGCTTCCGGACTCATTTTTAAAAAAGATGAGAGAGAGAGAGCTGAGAGCACCAGCAAGCGAGAGAGAGCAGCTGTAGTCGAGCAAGCTAGAGAGTGAATGAAGAGAGGGAGCAGTGGTAGCAAGAAAGCCGGTGAATCAGATCAATAGAACGTTATTTTCTGATTGTTTCACAGCACAGTTCTAAAGCCTACACACCTCTGCTCAACCCTCTGGCAGTAGACCGCACCGCCTGATTTGGTCTGAATACGGCCTAAGGGGCTACAGCCATGCTAGCGGCTCTGTGGGCATGCTAAGATGTTAACAATGATAATGCTAGCATGTTGATGTACAGCAGGTATGATGTTTACCACATTAAACATGTTTGTTTAAACATAAAGATACATAACATAAAGAACTACAAAGTCAACTTCATAGTAGCACTAGAGGAAAAGTCTGAGGATCACACATACTTAAGAATCATCTGAGGACCTTGACTCTAGACAATACACAGACCTTCTTATAAATATCAAGGCAATCCATCTGATAGTGGTCAAGATATTTCAGTCTGAACCATAAATGTTAACCTCATAGTAGCATTAGAGGAAAAGTCAGGGGTTCACCAAAATCAGTAACATTCATCTTCTGAATACCCTGAATGTCTGTACAAATTTTTATAGCCATCCATCTATTAGTTGTTGAGATATTTCAGTTTTGACCAAAGTTCTGGACTGACATTGCCATCCCTGGAGCCATGGGTAAAATCCTTGTGCTAATCTTGTTTTCATCTTCCTTCTTATGTAAGGTTAAGGCCAAGTACTTTTTCAGCTTCCCCCCTTTTTAAATGCTCTAAAAAAAATAAAAAGCAATATTGCTGTGTGACTAGTGAGTCACATAACAGGAAGTTTGAAAAGTAGACTGTACAATCATACCATGGCAGCGTTTTATCCTCCTCTCCTGCCACTGGAGCCATTAGACCTGTGTTATACCCTTCCGTCACCATGGCTAATATGTACCAAAGAGTCAAGATATCCAGTATGCAGTATATGAAAGCCTTTATTGCTCTGTGGCAACAGACTTACAAGCCTGTAATTCTAGCTTCAGTGTGTAGAATCACAGCAGTCCCAACCAAGTTTCCACAGATATAAAATGACACATATCCAGAGGATTTGACTTAGCTCACGATGAAGTCTCTTGATTTAAAAGCTTAATTTAATTTTCCTCTTTGCAATAAAGTCTCAAGTTTACCTTCAGTGTGAGGCTCCTCCTCAGCTGACCAGGCTGCCCTTGCCTGATATGAGTGCTGCTTGTCAACTTGTCATTTCACAGTATAGTGTCAAAAAAAAGCCCAAGCTCTGATGTGAAGGCTATGGAATGCAGAAATGCTAGGGCTGTATTTGGGTTTTTTTTGGCGTGGACTCCATAGAGATTAAACATGGCAACTGATGCTCTAAATATGCCTAGCATAGTAGGCAGGTATCAAAGGTTATGTCATGTAATTTGGACTGTACCAAATACCCTGTACCCCTCATAATATCTGGAACCAGAACACCTGCCTCCGTAGTCTTGGTGGGTGGGTGGGTTAAGTGTCACTTCTGTACTATACTTAATTGTATTATTTTATCTAATGAATATAATCATTTGTTGCAACTCTGCTGTAGTTTTCATTTGTAGTTTTCACACCACACAAAACACAATGGAAGGCATTGATCAAACACACCTAAAACCACAGTATTTTATATAAATGTGATGTTACTGCAACATGAGCATGGCAAAAACCATAGTCAACAATACAACTGGTTTCCACAGGTGTGTTTGTGTTCATGTTTTCTCTGTAAATCTGTAACTGTAACTGTAGACCTAAGCTTAGTGTGTGGTACTGTCCGTGGTACTGAAAATGTTCATGCATTTCAGAGTTTCACAGCTTACAAAGCAGTGATTTATAAGACATGATACCAGTGCTACAGGGTCAGGTTGCAGTCAACCATCATACTGATACAACCAGCAAATTGCTGCTTTCAGACAAGCCACTCCATCATTCAAACCAGACTACATCATCTGTCCCTAAACCTGGAGCGCTATGAATATTCCCACTGCTCTGGTTTCCGTTTGCACACAGTCCTTGGCAGCCTTACAGAAATATCTTCAGTTGTCTGACTGTGGCAAGATGTCCAGTTTTGCTGCTTGCTCAAACAAAGACTGTAATATGATTGGATTTTTTTTCTTTTTTCAAACCTAACAAATTCAAAGAGAGTACACAGTTGATATAAAATTCTGAAATCTGAAGTCTCTGAATGAATTCTCTCAAGTATTTTGTGTTTGAATATGTTCCATTCCAAAGCGATGTTTTTAGTTCTGCATTATATAACTACCCTGATGCAACAAAGCACATCTTTCTGAGATGATGGTGAAAAGAAAGCAGTATCTTCCTGTTTGCAGAGCCTCTTAAGAGTTCTTGTTCTCAAAAGATTGTTGTATTCTTGACATTTGAGTACTCCATCTTTCCTTGATGTAGGAGCGGGCAGAGGTGGAGTAAAGATGTGAATTCTTGTCTTTGTTCCCAAGAGAATGGGACATGCCCTTGATCCTATAGCTGTGTATGGCCTTTGATGTGACCCTGAGCTAATGAACAACGCAGGTTAATAGTTAGGAGTAGGGTGGCTTGGGAGGTCTTTGTCCGTCTGATTCACCAGTCTCACTCTCTCTTTGTTAAATTTTCTTTTGTGATTTACTATTAATGTCTTCATGTCTACTTCACGTCTTACACATTTACATTCATTTCCTATCCCTCTGGGCCTCAGGTGAGCTTTTCTCTATAAATGCAAAGTCCTCATTGTCCTCTGATGTGCCCTCACATTGAATGACCCTGCAGCGGTCTTACTCGATTCAGCAATCAACCCTATAACAGTATTTCCGCCTCTGACTACCTTCTAGAGATGAAGTCAGTAATTCTGGCAGGGAATAAAGCTTGTATAATCCCTCTTCAGTGGGAATTTGCTTTGTAAACTTGGTGGTGAAGACAGGAGCTCTCTGTACAATAACTCGGCACAAAATTGGCCAGGACAATGAGTCCTGATAGACTGGCTTCATGGAAATATGTTGAGTTGCCACTCTGGATTCCTGCCTTACATATTCTGCTGCTGAACTTTTCTTGCAGGGATATTGTGTCTCATTTGAGTTACGCTGATATACTGAAACATTGATATTTTTCCTTTAAAGAAACCTAAACCTGTGCTCTTCAAAAACTTAATCCTATGCTTGGCTGGTAACTTCTTTCTTTGGCTAACCACATTGCACGTGAAGGTCTAGACTATTTACCCACAATAACTACTGTATGTTCTTTTTTCTCATAGATTTGTGCTATTCAGAACAGTGGTCATTTTCACACTTTATTTTGAGTTAATTTTAATCTTAATCTTTGACAAAAATGTGTTTGTTTTATTAGTTTTAGTCACATCAAATCATTTGATTATTAGTTATTATTATTATTTATTTTTTGTCTATCAACAAAAACAATATTTGATTCAAATTTTGTTAGTGAAATCATAGTCTAATATCTGTCAAAATATTTTATTATTTTTACGCCTTCTAAGCCTACTCAGGCTTTTAAGAGGACAATTTAGATAGTTGACAGCCTACCAACAGCCTATGAAGATGAACAATAGCCAACTAAAAGTACCATTATTGTGATAATGTAACTTGACCTTAACTTATCTTTTTATGAATGTCAATATGATGGCCTGCCTGTTATCATGGTTTTTCCCAGCTATTTTATTTTCAGAGGAACTGTGGATGAATTTAGTCCATAAATCTGGTACTTTTTCCTTCAAAGAATTGGTTATTTTGGCTAACATTATTGGCAGAGAACTACCGGCTCTGAAAGCAAGATGCTGCTTATTAGTGCAGCAGCTCAGCTGCTAAATGAACTTCTGAGGAAGGGTTATTTTTGGGCAACGGAGATGTTGTTTTACTAATTATGAGGAGTGTGGTTCAACACATACATGCAGGTCGTAAATAAGGCTTTGCATTAAATCAGTTTCTATATATATTGTATATTCTTTTTTTTGGCGTTATTTATTTTTTTCTTTATTTACATGAACTTTAATACATTTCTTCATAGTTCTCGATTTTTAAGGTCATTATTTATTTTGTTTTAGTGTTGATTTTGTTGTACAAAACAAGGTTTTGAAATGTTTTCACCCTAGTGACCATTGATCAAACTGTGAGTCATAAGAGCAAAATTAAAATCTAATTGCTGTACAATGTGTAATTTTGAGGCATTAGCTAGCTCCCTGCCTATACTTTTTTGGGGGTTGCTCAGTTTGGGGATAATGTGGCTTAAATTCTCTCTGACCCCTAAAATGTATGTGCGTGTATGTAGAGCATTTTTTTCTGCTTGGTTATTATTCAGGTAAAATTTTGAACCAGCACTCATGTACGACTTTTCAATCCATCATATACGGCTTTTTGATCCATCACATACAGCGATGGATTGAAAAGCCTTTTTTAAAATACTATCTCACTTTTGGCATGTGTGGCAATAAATTAAAAACATCAGTGGACTGTGCAGCTCCAACCTGTCAACACAGTAAGATGTTACAGCAAGAGCTTATTCAAAGCCCTGTATAATGGCCACTAATTTTCTTTAAGTTGGCCTGTGTTTAGCAGAAACTCATTGCTCTGGGCAACAGCAGTTCACTGCTCCTACAGTAAAAGCTACTCAAATGCTGGATTTCATTTAAAATGAATGACTGTCGGCCACTTTTCAGTCACTGAATCTTTCAGTGTGAGTAACACCTCAGGCTTGCCTGGGTCCAGACCTTTGAATCTGCCCACTCCACCGAGTTGACTGATTCTGGTCTGGCAACATGACATGTAACGGCAGCATCTCAGTTGTAAAAGCAATTGATCCAGTGAGCACCATGGGGGAACTAATGATTAGCCAATGAGCGCCACGGGCAGGACTAATGCCGTTGTCAAGCATTGTCATGTGTTGTCAAGCTGTGTGCCAGAACAAAGGAAGAATAAAACAAGGCAGTGCTGATCAAATATGAATCAAGATTCTGTTACTGCATTGCCTATTTCTCGTCTCAAATGTTTTCAGAAACATATTTTAGTGTACTGTTTAGCTGTAATATGAGAAAGTTTGTGACCCGGCCACCATGTTGAAAACAGACGAGCCAAATCCAAACACCGCCCAACTTGCAGTACGTCACCCATCAGTCACCACCAGCTGTGTTTAGTGTTGATCGAATTGAATCCCCCTCCCTCACGGAAATCAATTAAAGTGGAGGCAATGTCAGATTAAAGATGGAAATGGAGTGTAACAAGTCGACATTTCTGTTGATTTGAGTCATAAACTGAAATATCTACAGTATGTCCAGAGTTAAGAATCGAAACCTTGATAGCTTTGCTGCACAAGAAATACGATGATTAATACATCAATGTGTTAGTTCCATTATATTTTGTAAAACAAGGCCAATGTATTATTTTATGTGTGCATCATAGGCAAATGACCAAACAATGATCACATTTATATGTTGCATAAAATAATAGGTCCTAACATATTATGGTTGCAGACATTGATTTATATGCTTGCTTCTCTGTCCTACTACATCTTCCTCCAAACAGATAAATCATCACAGTAGACCATATGGTAGCTACAAAGATTGCTTTCTGTACCGCAATAGTGTGGCAACGGAAGCATTTAGTCAAAAATAAAATCCTATGCCCTGGAATCACACTTGTACTAAACTCTACTTGCGGCCTGCAGTGATGAGACCAATAGCCTGACTCTAAACCATCTTTGAGGGGTTGCTGCGCTGTGCTTTGAAAAGTTTCATAGTGTGCTCTTTGCTTGGCCTTTGATTACAGCCAGGAAATGGATGCTGTGGGAAGTTTGCCACGCCGTTTGTGGGGAATTGTTAATGCTTCCATTTTTTGCAAAGGCCGTAAGACCCTTCCTGACATAGTGAACTGTAGATTGGTTTTTAAAGGGTAGTGATCAGAAGCAGACATGACTCCACTGGCTGTATACTGTACAATACCTGTCTGGTTTGTCAGTAGTAAATAAGACCTGTTGTGATTCCTACACAGACCTTGGTGTTTTGTTCCTATATTTACTGTATGTGTCCTGTGCTTAGAAAGAAGCTTTTGCTGCTGTGGCCTGAAAATACGTGTCAAAGAAATAGACCAAAACCACTTAGTTTCCCTTGACATACTTCTGAGCAAAAATGCCTGTATACTGAAATAGATATTTTTCTTAACAGTTTCAGCTATCATGCTTTACTCCTAAGGCTGAAAGTAAGAAAATGTAAGCCATGATGATACTGCAGCTATCATGCATGTTTTTATATTTTTCAAAAGAGAATAAAACCATTTTTTGGACTGTCACTGTTTAGAAACACACTGTCAACTTCTGTGGAGAACTACTTACAAGAGCACATCAGTGGCCCTGTTTACACCTGGTGTTAACATGTGTCTCGTGTGATCCGATCACAAGTGGACAGCTTTAAGTACGTCTGTTTTCACCCGGCATCAACATGCGTCTCCACATGCGTCCTGAGTGACCACTTGTGACCCGGTCTCACTTCCTCGCTCTATATGCAAATAAACACAGACATCATTTCCGTTTTCAAAGACCAAATTCGTTCGTTATTAACCGGACCAGGGGTCCACTCCGTCCAGTTAAACAGCTTTGGGCAGAGGGTCCTGTGCCTAGTCAGCCGGAAAATAGAGGACGTCAGTTTAGTAGGTGGTCCTTCAATGTGGCCAAGGATGCATTGCGTTTACACTGCTAAATTAATGTGGCCACATGTGGCCCAGACCACCTCCGAATGTGGTCGGAGTGATTGGATCTCAGTCCGTCCTCAATGCGTCTTGGGTGCATTCACACCTGTACTTAAAGCTGTCCACTTATGATCGGATCACCCGAGACGGATGTTAATACCAGGTGTAAATGGGGCCATAGTCCCGTAAAGCATACAAACAAATGATCCAAAACATTTTTTACCCTCTTTTCACTACTCAGCCTAGCTTTGTTTATGTACCTTTAACAATTTAAGACATCTTATGCTTTACAACATTCAGCTTTGCTTATTTGTCCAGTTGGTGTAGTTGTAGATCTGCTAATATGGCTTTAATTTGTGTGAAATGTCTTACATAAGCTCATTTTCACAAATGTCTGAGCATGATTATATGGGCTTTCAATACATACTTTTATTTTGGCCAATTTGTTGTCTGAAGGCCAACCTATACCCTTCCTCCATTTGTCTAATGTTGTGGAAATTTTCTCTCAAGAAAGAAGGCACATGGAGACATAAAGAAAGCATTAAACATTGTTACTTGTTGAAGCAGTTGTAAACACTGTACAATCCATCACATCATCAGTAACAATTATACAAATGTCCAAACACAAACAAAAATACAATCATCTTGTATTTTTGGAGAGAAAGCATGTTGTTCAGCTGGCCCTTTCCCTAAAGCCAGCCCTTTCTCTAAAGATTGTGAACTCAAACTAGACAGCTTTATACCTCTCCAGAAGCAAAGCTAAAAACAGTCTGGTCCCTAAATGGACACTTCCACAAACCATTACACCTTCTTACAAACAAGTATGGTCTCTAAAACAGTAGGCTTAAGACAAAGATATCTCTAGCTAACCCCAGAGGTCAGCAAGCAACCCTCAGATAGAAACAGGTTCAAGAGTTCAACTAGCCTAGGAGTAGGATTTCTTCACCAACATGTGTCCCCAAAATGACGATGACATTACATCACATTCAGTTGATAACAAACATTGACTCCTTAGTTTGAAAACATTTGTAACATATATATAAAAGATTTATAAAATGATAACCTACTATTCAGTTTTCTTTCACACTATCTCCAGTCCTCTTTAGATTTTTTTCAAACTGACTGAAAATAGACTTCCTTTTTAAATGCCATAAAGAAAATGCCCAATAAATCGTCACTGTTAGCACTCATGGCAGGTAGAGAAAGGGAAAATGCCATGAGAGGAGGAAACATTTTAGTAAGAAAAAAGCAATTTGTGTTGAGGTGAAATCTTAAATAGTGTGTTGCAGATAATATGGAGCAAACAAAAGTCCTTTTGCTGTCTCATTTGTGTTCTACCATGTAATTTGTTGGTGCCCATGGGGCCATTGGGATTAAAATTTGTTTCAGAAATGCAACTGGAGGACAGCCAACATTGACCCAACATGTTTAGAGTTTTTCCTTTTATGTTTCCAGAACAGCCTTGCCTTAGGCACTCTTACGTTCTACCTACACCAAGGCTCTCGAGGGCCATCCAAATAACCAACAACAAGGCTTTAATGAGTCTGGGTTGATGCCAGTAATGATCCTGGCTCTAGCCCCAGGAGAACGTCTCTCTGCGTTAATCCTGGTTTTCCCCCCAGATACATGTTGCTAATGAGTCAGCGGACAAGAGAATGCATATTTTCTGTGGCAATATTCAGTATTCACCTCAGATTCCCATTGATCTGATGGCTGTCAATTGGTTAACCTGTTCTAAATGGTCAGTAACCTTGGGGAACCATAAATTATGAGCTGTTGAAAGAATACAAGATTGGTGACAGATGGAACTGACAATTTTGCCTTCGGTATTTGGCAGGATTTTCTGACTGGACAGTTGTGTACTTTGTTGTGTTCGGCTCTGGATTGTTTCCTCATGGTAGAAATCTGATGGTGAGCTGATGATGAGTTTATTATCCTCCTTCAAATATTATTCCATTTGCTGGGAGTGGACAAAATAAATCACCCCCTTCATTAGCCCTGTATTAAATACTCAATTATTACATTAATTTACAAAGCAACTCACAAGTTACTTTCAGATAAATCAACACAGCCAATATTGGCTTATCACTGACAGACCAGTATTGATATATACACTTATTGCTATCATTGGTGTATATATAGAAGTTGTAACAAGAAACTGCAGGACTGAAGATCGCTTATAGATTAGTATCGACATATACAGTATGTCGGCAGATACTTAACAATAAATTGATATAAAGAAGTTTGAGGTAGTTTAGAAGCGGTGACACCATTACATATGTTTGTCCACCAAAAAGCATGGATAACTTTGTTGTTTAATTGTAAAATGTCCAGTCACAATTCTTAAAAAGACACATTTTGGTGATTATCATCAAAAAACTTTTGTTTTTATGTAAAAGAAAGGATATTGGCCAATAAATTGTTCATGCTATTTTCAAAACTCTCAGATATCAATATCGGCCTTTCAAAATCCAGTATCAGCTGTCCCATAGTCACAGTTCTTTAACAGTTACATTTAAGGGATCTTTATAAATAATGTTAATGTTATGATAAGTGCAAACTGTTGGCCCCAAGTTTAATCACCTTCCAAGCTTAGATTACAGTATGTAACCCAATTATTTACACAGAGAAAGAATTTTCCAGATATAATTGGATACGTAATTGGAAACTGCATTGCATCAAGGGAACTGGCTAATAAACATGGTTCTATACTTTGAGCAGAAATATGCAAAATGCAAGGACATTTTTGGCATTCATAGTATACTGTATATGTATGAAATGTTAATATATAAACTAAAAAACAAAACTGAAAGTAGAGAGAGGAGTTGACTAATATTTTGGTGGGCAGTATACTGTGGTGACCCATACAGTAGGTCCCATGACCCGGTCCTGTCCAAAATGTAAAACCATAGCTCAGGAAAGCTCTTTTTTTAAAAATAGGTGGATGACATCCTAGGCGAGGAGAGCGACAACGAGAGTGAGGGGCGAGGGAAGGAGAAACCAGGTAATGAGGAGGTGGAGGAAGAAGAGGAGCAGCAGAAGAAGCAGCAGCAACAGCAGCAACAGCAGCAACAGCAGCAGCAGCAGCAAGGATCTAAACAGATAACAGGAGTGGGGCTCGGTCCTCAGGCGCTGAGCGTGGAGGAGACGATCCAGACAACATCCAGTGAGGCCAGTCTGCCGGATAGTGTGCCAAGGTGAGACACAGAACATAATGGCAAAATCCATCTCTCTGTCTAGTAAAGTCCTTTACTTTAGCCTTTTTTTTTTTTTTTAATACTCCCACTTCACTGAACCTTTTTGTGCCTGAACTGCTACTACTTCAACAGCAAATGGAGGTGAAAGGTTCAATGAAAATATATCTATAATAGATCTCTCCCTCTCTCTCTCTCTCTCTCTCCGTTTCTCTCTTTTCCCATTGCTGGCCCAAATATTTACTATTACATGTTTCCTTTATCAGTCATCACTGTTGGCTCGTTCCTCTCTCACTGTTATATCCTGCATAAACACTTCTGGGTGAGAATGATTCTTAACTTAAATTGCATTTGGCAAAGATATGAATCCATCGACAATCCTTGCAAATGTACTGTGTATTTTCAGGTCTTACTTTCCCAATAACTATTATCATCATACACCACTTATCAGCATGTCTGTGCCGAAGCCAGACAGTCTGGTTCGTTGCCATGGAGATAAATCCAAACAGACAGCAGGCAGTCGAAGAGTTCTGAACATATGAGAGTCTCTTATTGCTGAAGGATAGACCTGAGTTGAGCTGAGCTGTCGCACTGCCAGCTTTCAGTCTTTCCTGACAGATTATTTAGTTATCTTTGGCACATCCTTAATATGTCATATTTGTCTGTGCAGTCATTATCTGCGAATGAATAAAAGTTTATTTAAAAGTTCAGCACCAAATCCCATAACACCAACATGGTAAAAAGGAATAGAATAGACCCAGAATCCAGACATAAAGTAAAATACAGTATTGTAGCATGTAATGTGTATTTTTTACAGTTGGTGCTTTGGTGTATCATTGCAACTTTGTATGATACTGTGTGATCTCAAAGTTCCATATTTAAACCTTTATGATATTTAGCATCTTTCTCTGTATGTGGTTGGTGTTTTGGCTGTAGCCTTGTTTACAACATCACTGCAGTATGTGATGGTTTCACACATGCAAAACTGAAATATTCAAGGCTTTATAAAGGACACATTTTTATCAGCACTCTCTCTATCCATATAGGAAAATTGTGTTGCTGTTGTAAGAAGATAAGAACAGATTAAGTTAGTAACCTGCAAACGTTTCTTTTTCTTATTTATGTAAATATATACTGCAGATATAGAACTTAAATGGCATAGACTGCAGTATGCTGTAAAAGTCCAAATCTAAATAGAGACCAAATAGCAAAGCAAGTTAGCATAGTTCGACATAATCAGTCGGTCTGACATTGTATTCATGTCAGCCATTATTTTCTCAGGAGGAGGTTTAGTTTGACCTAACCAATCAGTCGACACAGAAGCAGTTAGCAGCTAGCGGTCGCTAGATGCAGTTAGTGATTGTCATGGCAATCAAAGAAAAAGACAGAAGATAAAGGCCAATTTAAGAATTGTTATTTCTCACCCACACTTGTCACATTTTTTTTGCCTCTGCCACAAGAAGATGAGGTCCCTACATCTACAAAGCTCTAATCGGCTTGTATTACAACAGCCATCAATGAGTATAAGCTATTCAAATCACTGAAAAATTGGGAGTGATTCAGAAGGCTGGCATTAGGCTAGTGATAAATAAGTAGATAGAGAACAGAAGCCATTGCAGTTTGTCTGGCCAAACAAAAAAAATCACAGCCTCCAGTCTGAGCTCCTCTGAGAGCAGCCCTAATGTTAGACCACTATACCTCTGCATTTACTCTCAGACAAGCTATCCATGGCTTGCCTGGGCCTCAGCAGGCAGCAACATGATGAGCCCCCACCTCCCTCTCCTCTTTTGGACATGTCCGTCTGTCCGTCCATCCATCACCCGGTCTGACACCTTTTGTTGCTGCTAACGAGTCCACCTTGAAATACACTGTCCACCGTGTTGCTTAGTTGCTGTTGAAAACCCCTGAAGTCCAACTCTAGTCAGTGCAGTGGTGCAGAGCACACGAAGAGACAGCCTGACACACACGGGGAAGAGTGTAGATATGATTCTGAAAGAAGTGTGGACTCAAATTGGCAGGCAGGTCTTTGGGTTCCTTCCACAGAAAGATACCAGTGACATAGTCAAATAATATCATATCTTACCTGGTCATGACCTCTCTCTCCCCCTCCCCCCGATACCTATATTATTATCCACTATAATGCCCCACTAGTTTCCATATGTTGTAAATAATTCTTACCTCAGGTGAATCTATAATGTCTTTCTTTTTCTTTCTGTTTGTTTTGAAAACAGCTTGGAGAAAGCTGCTTGTTCTGTTTTTATTTGTCTTAAAAATGGATTGCTAGCTAAGCAATTAATAGAAATGAATGCTCAAACATTAATAACATGCATTCATTTGCAGCACCTTTATTCTTACCTTGTCACTTCTGTCCTCTGTTCCCTGCCTTCTCTCTGATCTGCTCTAATTCTCCACATTTCTCTTTGACTTAATAATAAATAAATGGCAAACTTTATGTTCTAATAACTTAATACATCTAACTCTAATATTGTACAAATACACTATATACTGTAAGGCTTAACAAAGGTTATAAGCCCTTACTAGAGTTTTAAAAAAAAAAAGATTACATCCAGCGGACTGTCTGCCCGACTGCATTAATATAATTCTCATGTCTGACAGAGAAAAGAATTTGACTCTTGTTACCCAGGAGACCATCACTGGCAATTTAGGATTTACCGAAGTCATCACATACAGTAGCTGCTTCCTGATTTAGACACGACTGTGGGACCTTGACTCCTCGGCGAGATGGCTTAAGAGTTGCCATTCTGTCAGTCTCCATCCCGGCTTCACCACTTTTCTTATATTTGGCACAAAATAGACATCCATCTGTTGCTAAGATACAGTGGCGATGTGAATGTCTCTGTTTTGTTCTTACCATCATTCAGTGTCTGCTCCTGCCTTCCTTTCTTTCTTTTTTTCCTTCAAACATAAAAACAACATCGCTCCTATTTGTGTTCTTTTATGTCTGAATTTGCACTCAGAGTAACTACAAGTAAATTATAATCATTTTTTTGGATATTTTAAATCCATCCTACTGTTAATCAGTTCTGTGTTTCTTCAGGAACTATGTTGGCAACCACTGTTTGAGGCAGTTCAAAATGATTAGCTTCAACAAAAGTGATCCAGAGATGATTTATTGTTGGCATATAATGACAATGATTACAGTTACATTCATACACAGTTCGTGGATCCTGTTACCTCATTGCATGGTTCTGTTTAAGTCCCATAAATCTTTTCATTTGCATAATTACTGTAAATGCTCAGTTGTGTTGTTTTTTTTTTAAATCCATGAATGCAGTGTAGACCCAGGAGAATCTGCAGCAGGCTGATTCCACTTCTGCTGGACTTATTATGCTTTTGTTCGTCTGTTAATCACCAGAAATGCAATTATGTTTGCAGTAACACAGCAGAGCCACATTTCTCAGTTGTTGCAATTTTTGATCTACTGCTACAACTACCAAATATTTTCATTAAATTATCTAAGTGATCCCTCATATAGATAGTAGGCAGCTCAGTAGTTATCATGTATAAATGACTGCCAGCTGGCAAACAATTATCAGAATTTTCCATTAAACTTTGAAGCACTTCAAAGCATTCGATGTTTCAAGCTTATCACCTTAAAATCTCTGAATCAGGACCTCCAGGATTCAGAGCTTTGAAGCAGCTCGTTCTGTTTAGCTGCTTAAGATAACGTTAACATTAGCTTCGCAGCTAAAGTGCAGAGCTGTCAGTATCTTTACACATTGTTAGACCAATGTTAACTATACACTATATTAATTATAGACTAGATTAATTATTAACAGAGTTTAATTGATTAAAAAATCGTACCTACCAATCTACATGTTTAGTTAGAGCAACTCTGATCCTCACATCAAAAGCTTGAATACACGTTTTCACTTTTTGAAAGCAAGGAGCTGCAAATTGTTTTTGCTGCATGTTGTTTCTCCTTGGACTGCTTGGAATCCTTTTTCTCCACCGTAGTTGATGTGAATGACTTGACATGATAGACCACCCAAAGGTCCTTGTGCATGACTGGCAAATAAAAACAACAAGTGCATTTGGAAGTGAAGAAGAACTATGATGCACGGCAGAGTCTTTCCTAATGTGTTTCCAGCATAAACCCTTCCATTACTGTCTCTTCTAATTAACCGCAGAGCAAAAAAAAAGAGTTTATTGACCTTGTTCAATCAAAATCAGCCTTGAACCGGCTTAACCCTAACCGTCGCAACTTTCTGTCTATTTGTGCTCCTGAATTGAATTGCTTTAATGCAAGTCAGATACGTCTCATCTCTCAAAAATAAGGAAAAAATTCCAGCAAGCTGGTATTTCAACCTACTTCTGGATTGGTGGTCATTAGCTGTTAATCTGGATTGATATGAATGATTTATTACAAGCAGTGGCACTTCGGGCTCTAAAAGATTTAAGATTTCACAAGAATATTGCAGGATGGATATTAAGTGTGGATGAATTTTTCCACCTCCCAGCAGCTCACAGAAACTCTTCCCATCCCGGCTGCAGCGGTGCCGTCACGGTTCCGGACCATTGCTGCAGTGCACATGTCAGGCTGAACTGTTTTGATTTCTGTGTCAGACTAAGTGCCTTACTTAAAAGTTGTTCACATTAGGGAGGGTGCAGGCGTAAAGGATTTTTTGATTATGTCTCACTGTGTCTCTCGCATGGTGTCACATACATCAGGCGTGGGTCAGGGGAGATCTTGTGCAAGGAACATATCAGCCTTCAGAGAAAAGTGATGGCTTAAATTAATCTTGAAACAAGTAATTTTTAAAGTAATATGATCAGTATGAATAACTGATATTCCTGAATGGTCCATCTAACCAGGCATACAGTATGTGGGCTTTTAATGAACACTGGATCACGTTTTTGTCTCTCACCTGGGGTTTAAAGATTTAGTTTGGCAACTGACATTAGTTTGGCAAAAGCAATGTACATTTTTCTCAATTTCGTCTTACCATAGTGTAAGACTTTGAAAATTTCTGATTTAGATGATATCTTATATCTTCAGCTTTGAGTGATCAGCCGTGACGTACCATTGGTTTGTGATTAGCAACTAGTCAACAGTAAACAATTCAATTTTTTAATTTAATGATAACAATAATGAAAAAGATGAGTGTCACAGTTATAATGTTATCACTAAATGTGAACTATAATAAATTGTTCTGGTTTTCTAAATACAAGTTGACTTCAAGCAAAATACTGATTAAAATATTTCTCCGTGCGACACTGAATCCCTGTGAAACACTGAATGTACTTCTTATCACACTATTTTTCATGCTGTGATTGTATAATTTACTAAAAATGGTGTAGTTATGTCTAATATAACCTAACCCCAACCCGTAGAAAAGCACTAATGGGCCCATTCGACCCCTCCCAGAGAATCCTGGTGTAAAAACTGTTCATGATATCTCATGAGAATCTTTGTTAAGCAGTTTAAAATGTCACTTATGATTGTCATTCAGGGTAGGCCACTGAACTCTTGTTGTGATATAATTTATGGAGTGATTAAGTTATGTATTTATTCCATTAACCTTGACTCCAGTTCCTCCTTTTTTGTTGGGTATTTTACATAGAAAGTAGTTTTAAATCATGAGGGATTGTATAGCACTATAATCTGTCTATTAGGAAGAGGTAATGAGACTGCATACTGCAGAATGATTATGGAGCTGAAGCCGAACAACAAACTGAGGCTTCCAGCGGAGGATTAGTGAGTGGAATTTTTGGTGCCAAGTGATGCATGACTAAGGGATTTACTCCTAACTTCTGCTACACTTTTACTACTGAGATTATCACAGTTGAATGTGCCTGCAGATGACACTTGGAGTGTACACTTTATAGACGACAGGTACAATAAACAATATGAAAAAGAACAAATTACTTTGATAGCCACAGCGTCACCACTCTCATTTCATAAACAGGTCTATGTTCACCCCATAGAGATAAGAAGTTGTTCAGAATGAAGGTGCTTACCCGCTGAATATTGAACCATCCACAGGCAACTGGTTATGTTTTAAAATGGGAGAAAAAACTTGAAAAGATACATAATCGGTGGAGGGGTTTGGGGTCCTCCCTCAGAAAAAAAATGTAATTTAAAACAAATTTCCTGCATTTCTACACCACCTAACCTCTTGGATTAAATCAGGAAAGAGCCACCTGCACTAGTCTAGATTAGTTAAGGTGCTATGGAAATCAAGAATGCATCAAGAATAGTATATAATTGGAAATCATAAGAAAGTTGTTAGTGTCCTCTTTTCGTGCCACAATGTTATCAGTTGTGAATTTGTTTTTCACTGCATGAAAAAATGGACGGGTGGCATGAGAGCATGTGAAAAGTGTCAATTGCTTGAGTCTCACGGTGTGAGAGAGTTGGCAGCCCTGTTTTAGGCTGAGAGATGCAGCTTTAGCCTCAGTTTTAAGTACAATATCATATATGTAGTCATATGTAACCAAATAGTGAATATTTAAAAACCATTTATATTCAAGTATTCTCATTTTAAAATGAGTCAGCTGGAAACATTAAAAAGTTCTCAACCAATTTATGGAGCTAACGTTACCTTCATTACATTCACCATTATTATAAACAACATAGGATGGAACACTTGACAGGCGTTACCCAAGTAGCTAAGGAGTTTAGAAGAAATCTTTCAGAAATCCTTGGAAACAATTAGGTGCCACACTCTATTCTTTTGAATAAAGTTAAAGTGTCTGATTAACTAGATAGGCAGAGAGTTAAATGACAGATAAAATAAACTTGGATTTCTTGGATTGCCTTGGGACCGTATTATTTTTGAGTCAGCTGCAAGGTTGTAAAGCCTTCATCAGTTATTGTTTCTATCTTTCAACATTTGCTTTATTCATCCAATAATTTCTCCTTTGAACCTATGACATCAAACATTTTCTGTCATGACTTTTGCAGCAGTTAGGCCCATTTACTGCTCAGTTTTCCCCATTTTTAATTTCCTGTCTCTCTAGATGATACACATTCATTCAAATGCTCCATCACTCCTCTTTCCTGCACCGTGTATCTCTGGAGTGTATCTGTTTCCGAGTGAAAATGAAAGTGTGAAACTTGTCAGCTTGAGTGAGCATGTTATTATAACATCACCAGAGTGGAGGTGATGAAGGAGGCAAATGGGTTATAAAGTTTTCCATTCAGGTTGTCAGATAGCATGGTTTGAAATTCATAATGTGTTTCATCTTCTTTGACCCTTTTTGTTGAATGCCTTTTGAATCCGAGGTTCCTGCGGTGGCTCGATTGGATTGTGTGTCTTTGTTGTGACTGTATGCCTATATATGGCTCTTATAGTGCAGTCAAGCTCAGCCGTGCTGTCTCTACCATCACTGTGCTCACTGATGAACCACTGAGCCCCCAAGAGAGGATGATAGAAAAAACAAACATCCAGTGAAGAATCCAGCACCTATATATTATGCACCAAGAATGTCACTGCGACTGTCGAAAGCATTTTTTACGGTATGTCAGAATGCAGTGTAACCGAGGCTAAATGTGGCTTTATTGTAGCTACTATAGAACACTGACAGATATTTTGTAGACAAGTTTAGAAATGTGTGCAGTGTCGCTTTGGCCATGAGTCTTCCTGTTCCAATTCAGCCAGGGATCTTTGATAGGATTAGATGACTTAATTAATCCTCTACTCTCTCTGTAATAAAGGCTTAAAATGCCCCCAAAATACTTAAAAAGTTTATAGAAATATAAATGACAAAATAATTGTAAAAAGGTTTAACATGCACACAGCATCTGCATAATTGTGTAAATGTTTTTCATCAGTATGTCCAACAGGTAGTTAGTGTAGTTGATTTGTGATACACGACTCATGGGAAATAAGGTGATTTAAAGGGTAGGTTCACAATTTTTCAAGTCTCTCTCAAAACTATAGTCAGGTGCCCATATGAACATTGAAACAGGTTTTGCTCGCTGTAATCATTCCTCCTCTTGATGCTGACCATTAGAAACTCCCTTCCTAATGTGCTTCCCATGTAAGTGATGTGGGACAAAATCCATAGTCATCATCCCATGAAAAAATACATTTCAAATCTGATTTATATTTTGATCTCAAGTTAATATGAGGCTTCAACAGTCAACTTCAACAGTGTTCAGCGCAGTTCATTCTCTCAAATTTTGTGAAGAGAACAGCACTAGCCCTGTTTACTGATACAATAGGTCATACACTGTAAATTTGAATACTGGTTCCACTAGTAGAAAGTAACTTAAATGTAGCACACAGGTTGTTAACGGAGGAGAATGCTCTTTCAGTAACAAAAGTCTGAGCGCAACTTTCTTAGAAAATCCTAAAAAGCCAGTGATTTAATTTTGCCCTCTCATTAATCAAGGGACATATGTGAAGCGGAGCATGAAGTCATGTCTTCTTTTTTTAACTGCACCCACTGTGCAATATCAAAGAGGTGCTACAGTCTGAGAAGCGATTAAACATGAATGAAACACAGAGCAGCAATACGCCCGGCCCACCAAGAAGCTCACGGTAATTATTTCCCTGCCTCCCTGTCCTCTCACTTTTGGTCAACCATGATCCACGTTTCCTGTCAGTAGCCGAACAGTAGTAAAAACCTTTTTGAATTGATTTTTGACTTATATGACTGATGAAAGCTGATGATGCTCTACTGTTCTTACATTTTAAAGATTAATGATCCAGATTGCCCCTTAGGATCTTCTTGCTTTTTACCATCTAAATCTTGTAAATTTTTATGTCTTTAGGTAAGCCGGTAGTTCCGGTGAGACCAAGGTTATGGGTAGCCAGATTTTAAGAAGAGGGTTTTATCACGGATTATTTTATCCTCAGATCATTAACAACGGATTCACAGACCTGTAGGCTGTTGGAAAAAACTTTTTGAAGGATACTGATAATGAAGCAAGCCTCCTCCTCCATATTACACCAAGATTACACTGTCCAAATTGCTGTCTATTGCAATATCTCTCTCATTCTTTATCTTTTTGCTGCTGCAGTGCCTCAGATTCCCCTCAGGGATTAATAAAGTAAATTTGATCTAAAATATTCTCCAAACTTCTCCTGTCATGAACACAAAAACATTAACAGTTTACCATTCAGCCCTAGTATGTAATATACATTGATAACATTGTTTTTTTGTTTTTTTTTTAATATTTTATTTTAAATTTTCAAATATGCAAAAAACAGTATAACTTATTCCCACTAAAAACTCAATAACTCAATAATACAAAACACAGGTAACAGAAAAGAAGGAAGTGAAGGGGTAAAAAAAAAAAAAACACACACACAATTCTAATACCATGACATACTTGTCACTGAGATACCTCAACTATTGTACCTAGATATTAGTATTGGCCTACGCTGGAACCAGTTCAAAAGTTACATTGAGTCCACAGTTGACAGAGGCAATGTTAACATGTATTCAATAAAAGGCTGCCAGGTCTTTAAAAAGACATCATATATGTTTTTCAGGATGTACGTAATTTTCTCTAAGGGCATACAGTTAGTCATTTCTGATATCTATCAAAGGACTTGAAGATACCATCACTATAACAGTGCTCCAGGTATCTTATCCCTCTGTCATACCGGAGCTTAAACATTTTGTTATCAGAGGTCATTGGTATGAGTTTGTTTTTCCATAAAGGTGTTTTAGGTGACAAATCATTCCTCACTCCAAGAATTTTATGGACTTCACACCATGATTTAACCAGGTGCACAGTGGGGGGTTTTTTTTGCTAATGATACTTTTTGGATTCCACTTATAAAGTCGCCAACCACCTCTTCATCAAGGTCCTGTAATTCAATTTGTGTCCAGGAGGGGGCAGAGTCACGTTCAAACAAAGATCCCACTTGGCCTTTTTGCATATTATTTAATTACCCTTTTACCCCCCCTAAGTAGATTGTAATCGAATGGTTATTGCTTGACATTCATCTATATAAATATAAATTCATGCTCATGAATATGATTCAGAAAAGTGTTTCTGCTTCATGAGATCAAATGCTAAGAAAAGGTACGTTTTTTGCGGAGACGACAGTTCTGAGGGGCCATACTGTATGTACCAGCCACCCTTGTAAATGCCTTTCTAGGTGCATTGTCAGCTTGTCCCATTGCAAGTAGACGGGGAGGCTGTTCTTAAGTAACATGTTGTTTGCAAGTAACAGACGCCCTGGGAAATGTTTCACATAATGGTGCATGTCCACTTTTTCTCAGTGGATGTTCTCAGTGCCACAGCAGTAAAACCTGAGGCACATTGTAGAAATGGGTTCAACCAAATGGGCCACTTTTGTTAAGCTAAAGGCAACACATTACAGTATGGGATGTATTCTGCCTCTGGCACCTTAACGGACTGCGCTGATTTAGCAGTATTTGTTATACAGAAGGTTTAGATGAATTATTAAAGCATTTACGTCAATGTTTCTCCATAAGGGGCTACCTTATGCATTCATGAGTAGCCACAAGATTCCTTATAGCCTGTAACACTCTCAAGGGCAATGTGCTGTCTTTCCATTCAAATACATACTGTTGACACACTACCCTTGGAAATATGAGCAATTTTCAGCATGTTTATTGAAAGGCCAATACCCTATACCTATACTGTGGATCTCTCTGTTAATAGTTCAGATTTAGGGGTCATTGGATATCACCAAGAGTTGGCATATAGATCAAAAGCATCACCGTGTAAAATAATATTTCGTCCAGCCTACTTGTGTAGAGCTTAAGCCAGTATTTTTATGCCTAGCTTTTGGTGTGGTGAAATGAGTGAGCTTTGGTTTCCAAGCAAGACACAACAACAGAAGAGGATGCCAGTAATATCATGGCAGCACTCATTTTATCTATCTCTGAGCTGGTGTTCAGACCCAAAAAAGCTCTCTGTTAAAACAAGCAATAGGTGTGTTTCTAGAGATACTGGTGAGAGGAAGAAATATGATCCAGAAGGCCAGTTTGAGTAATACACTAAATGTTGGTTCCGCTTGTAATGTAAATGGAAAACATGGCTCGCCCCGGTACACGTTCTGTTCCTGTGTCTTGTACTTGCAGTTGAGGCAGTTTTCAGACCAACATGAGCTCTGTGTGAAAAATTAATTCATTCATTTGAATGGAGGCAGTGTGCTGACGCAGCAGGGGTACAACGTCAAGAACACCACAGGGTCATCAATTTTTTGCCACAACGCAACATCATCCGGCAAGGCGCTGCGTGGCATACATGTAAACTCACATTCCTGGTGGATTACTTTGTAACGTGACTGCTGTATTGACAAAAGATAAAAAAGTCACCACCATGTAAAAGTTCACAATCCTGCACACACTGTTTTGGCATCTGACAGGCCTTTAAATGCATTAATCTGTAGTTGGACTTCCTGGATTGAATTTTGACATCTCACCATTACCTTAAACAACACACCCCCACCACCACAACGCTTTATATTGTTTTTCAGTCTGAATGCAGACACTGTGTTCTGAGCATTCTTTTCCATGCTGTACCAAAAACAGATTGTTCCGACTTCAGTTGTGTGGCCATTAAATTGAATTGAAGTAAATCAGTGGTCAAATTTAATACTCCCACAGCTCTCTATGCTGTATAAGCAGTGCCCATATCTCATTGCGACTGGTGTACAATGGGACGGCGAGGATACATTACAGGCTATTTAATGCAGCACACCTTGATGAATGAGGCCTGAGACTTGAAAGTAATTCTTCTATTCAGTATCTGTAAACTGTAATAACCATTCTATCCCACCAGTTCTGCTTCCTAGGATCTATTTGTCATCTCTTTCATGCTGGCATCATTACTAAATTTCTAGGAAAGTGTATCTCCAGCAACAACTACAGCCTGTTGTTCTTGGCACCCCAGATTCATTAGAGTAAAATTGCTTGTAATATTGGGCAGTTTGTCAGGAGCATCGAGAAAATCACGCTGATTATGGCAGACATAACTTCTTTCCCGTGTATCGCATTTAAGCTACTGTTGATCATTGAGAGAAGAGGCGATAGGCTGTTGAATCATAATTCATGATGAGTTTGTGTGGTGCATTAGACAAGATGGTCTCTCCTTCTATTCATGAGCTAAAAGTAAAGCAGTCAAATCAAAGTACCCAAGAAAAATAGAAAACCTATTCTATTGTCCCGTCATAAACACTTAATTTAATTCTCATTTAATTCCAAAAGAAGACCAATTCATTCTGCAGACAACACTTGGTGCCACTTTTTTGTTCTTTTTTCATTGAAGTGCAGATTTTTTCCAGGGGAAAACGTTCCACCTCTATATTCTCTGACAGCTCAGGATATTCAGCATACAAACCCTCTCCCTGGTGAATCTTTAGACCTGGGCTGATGAAACCATTCCGGCTGATTGCACCATTGTCTCTTCCTGTCATTTCAGTTCAGGACCCACAAAATCAATTTGAGTTTGAAATGAGTACTCCAAGTGGTTCCAAGATCTACTTGAAAAAATTTCAACTTCAGTGCCAAATTGTATATAGTGTGACGTCAGTAAGCTGGACACAGTGTGCTCATGTCTGCCAACCCAGCCAGTCTGTGATGCTTTATGCAAAAGAACCACAGGGAGAAAAGAGGCAAGAGATCTAACAGTCTAGCTGGACAGAGCTCTTTGTTGTGTTTTGTCTGAGACAGTTTGTATTTCACTCCTGAGATTTTTATTCTCTACATTTGGATGTAGGATTGCTGTGCAAGTAAAGAAAATCTATAGGGTCTTAAGTAGAGTGAAAGTAAGATTGTTAAATTGTAATTGAAGCCAAAAAGAGGTACATTCTTAAATAACATTCTTTATCAAAATAATTGCTGCTTTATTTGTCTCCTACACCAGGTGCACTTAAGAAAACTTCAGGTCTCATATACCATAACCCCTATTTTCTGATAGCATGTCCATGCTTGACAAGCTAGCCTGGCAGTGTAGCCTGTTACAGAGACTCTCAAAGGTAAAGCAGATGCATTGTTCACATCAGCCTGGCATAGATAATGCCACTTGGGCATGTTGCAGCCTGAGGCACATAACACACGGACTATGAGGGTCAGAACTGGGGATTTTGCTAATCCAGGGACACAGTTTGGGTGTGAACCTAGCAAATGTGGGGGCTAGCGCTTGTGTTACCTGGGTCGGTTGCCATTAGCAACTATTACTTTTAGCTCGGTCAGTAGGGCTGCAATTAACAGTTATTTTCATTATCAAGTAATCAGTCAATTATTTTCTTGATTAATCGTTTAGTCACCTGGTCTATAAAATGTTGGGAAATGATGAAAAATGTAGATCAGTGTTTCCCTTAGCCCAAGATGACATTCACAGATCTATTCTTTTGTCCCGACTAACAATCCATAACCCAAAAATATTTGGTTAGTTAGTTAAATAAACCAAAAAATATTCACATTTGAGAAACTGGAATCAGAGAATTTTGACATTTCTTCTTCTCCTCAAAACCAATCTATTATAAAATAGTTGGTGATTCATATTTTGTTGATCGATTTATCAATTAACTGACTCATTGTTACAGCTCTATTGGTCAGCCAACAGAGATGTGTTAGTTAGCTAGGCATTAGCAGTCAGGGGAGAGACTGAAGCTTTACGAGTAACTATTTTTATAGGGAAGGTGTGTGACTCCACCTCAACATGAGCGTCACAACTGTCAGCTAGTGCTGACTGGAGTAATGATACAGAGGGAGTGTTCCCCATAGGGAGACACCTAAACAAATGTTTGAAAGAGAACTAACCTCCTAGATTTTACACAGGCAATAGCATATAATGAACAATTCAGTGTGATGCAGTGGTGGACAAGAGAATACATACAGTACAATACCAACACATTGTAATGTCCTTTTTTTTTTAATCCCTCAAGCAGGGTTTGTGCCGTTACATATTCATCAAGGCAAAATCAGTAGTACTGTATAATGGGCTGTGTAAGAAAGGCAACTTCAAAGCCTTTTCAAATTACAATAATGATACAGCACTGTTAAAGTAGCACCATTAGTTCTACAGGGCAGTTTTGTCCTCAGCTCTTTTATTGTATTTCCATGGAATTATGCAAAATGGGATTAAATGTTAATCAGAAGTCAATTCAGGACATCTAAATTGATGCTATACAGGACCTGTTATGCTAAGGGAGATTTCCCTCTCTTTTTTGATTATAGAGCAGGTCTAGATGCCATATAAATACTGTGAAAGTATCAAAACGCTCAGCACACAGAGAAATGCCCACAGTCTGTATTCAGAAACGATGCCTTTAAACAAGCCGTTTGGACTTCTGTAAGGTTGCAAAGTCAAAACTATACACTCAGTGTTTTTCCTACAATTGCTTTGGAGGTACGGCCCGCCCCTCTAGCGAGACCCCCCGCCCCTCCTGAAAGAAACAAAATATATTTATTCATGTTATTTACCTAATATATGCACGTGTCATTTTATCTCAGTGTGAAAGTCTTTACTGCGTTTTGCTGTCATTTATGATTGCACTAGTTTCTCGCGTCTACTCTCTGGGTTTCACCTGAGGGCGGGGCTCACACACACACACACACACACAGCAGAGCAGAGGAGAGACAGTCGCAGAGGAAACGCTGCGCAGATCTTGGATGTCAGGAAGCAAATTTGTCATTGCACAGACTTCCAAAGGTTGAATAACATTATCTACAGCGGTAGCCATCGCAATTTACCACTGAATTTTACCCAGAGCTACAATCCATACCTGTGGTTGTCCTGGGCCTGCTTCACTCAGAAAACAGTCAGCCAATCAAGAGAGGGGCATTAAGCAGACACAAAACAGCCCGTTTCAAGCTGAGTGAGACAGAGGGACTGCATGCATGGCTTGCACAGCTGTAATAAAAACATGGCAATGTCTGTAAATAGACCATGAAAATAAAAAATATTAAACTGGGAATTGGCAGGGCATAATATGACCTCTTTAAAGCAAAGTTAGTTTATGTTTCTGTGCAGCTGCTGGGTGATGGCATTGTAAACTGCAGCTGAAATGCCAAGTTGGTCAATATAATGTTTTATGTCAGAACTAGAATAAGGATGTTATTGCAAGATCATATAACAGCTCTAAAATCAGAATCACAGATACATTCAGATTCCCTAAAACTAGTACAGGATGGAAACCCATACCTGTGTTTTCATACCAAACCCCAGCATGTAAACCATCTGTCAGTGATGGCTTGTTTGTTTGTAGTGAACCCTGACCACCCACCACAACTCAAACGCACCTAATTAAATGATAGATGCTTTCACACGCTAGAACTTCTGCGGTGTCAACTTTTCTCAATAAGCAGTTTGTGCAGCTAAAGTAAATTACCGTACTTGACATTCATCACCTCATCAAATTGCAATGCAGCTGCCCCCTCATAGACTGGGTCCTGTACATAAATGTTATTTCGAAAGATAAGATTAAATGAGGTCTCTTGGCATTCATTACGAGATTTATCATATGAGATTTTATTTGAAAAGGGTTGTTTGCAGGTGGAGTGAGATAAACACATACACAAACACCAACACGGTGATTGTCGGTAACACATCCATGTTGTTTACAGCCGCTCTGCTTTGTGAAAACACCTCGGCCTTGCTCAGGAACGGCAGGATAACATAACATGGTGGTATGCAGTATTTAGATTTTTCTCACTCCACATCTGTAAGAAAACAATTGCATCCGAGGCATAGCATTTCTGATAATCTAATGAAATCACATTGATTAATCTGAAAATAAGCTTCATCGTGATATTAAAATGCTCCTAACTTGTACCTCTGTGTTTGGATAAAATACTGTAGTACCACTGAAAAACCTGATTATTCAAATCCCACTGCTTATCTTACTCCTCTCCAAACAGCAGAGCAGAAACAACATGGTCTGGCTGGTCGGTCTCATCAGCATTTGCCGCCTTTTGTTCAGTGTGTGGTTTGACCGAGATGAAAGGGAAAAATAAAAATATAGCCTGTCTTGGCATAGTGTGAATTTGAATCTCTCACTTTCTTCCTCTCACTCTCTGTCTTGCCTGGCTCTTTTTTTTCCCACCAGGTGCCTTTTTGTTCTTCTTCTCCAGGCTATAGCTGTACGTGGAGCTGGCTATCTAGCCTGGCACCCTGCCCCTTATACAGGGGATGAAATGAAAGCTTTGTGTATGGACTACATGTTCTCGTCAAACGTCTGTCCTTGTTCGACTGCTTTTAAACATTCAGTGTGAAAACTCGATTCCTCCACAGAACCTGTTATGTAATTATTGCTAGTCTTAATTATTCCTGTCTAACACAGGTTATTTGGGGGCATTATACTCTTAAAAAGTGTAACAATTATCAATCAACTCTATAAATGCTTAAAAGAATTCTGTTAGAAGTGTTCTAACTATTGGCTTACTTTGCAAGATGTGTAATATCCTTTTCCTACTGAGTTGTTTTTAAAGCAATTGGGTAAAATGTGCAACAACTTCTACAACTACACCTTGTATTTTGTGACAAACGAGTAAAATATGCAAAGAGCCAGTAGCAAGACCTTCTTGCAATAGCTCCATTTTAAATTGCTTTAATGTAGTTTGGACTTTAAAACAAAATACACATATCAGCCCAAAGACAGCACCAAATGTTTTAATTCACAATTCCATCTAATGTAGTTTGTTTGTCATTTGATTTGATTTGTTTGCCAGCTGCTACAGGTCTTTATTCTCAGTTCTGGACTGCAGCTGACAGTGATGTAGTAATAGTAAAGTAATTATTGAAAATTTGACATTTTGTTGCAATGAGTTTTTTCCCAAAGTCAGTCAAGGTAGCTATTTACATATCTTTCCTTTTCGTCTCTCTGTTTTCTGTGGTTACATTGTGATGGCATTATGTAATTACATCTGCAACTGACAGTTACAGTCTTTACATTAAAGCAAGCCTACATACATTTTGCTGAACAGTGACCACAGTGTTTTATGAGATAATGGTAAATGCTAATATGTAGTGTAATAGTAGCACAAGAGCATTGTTTCCCGCTGGGTATAGATTGCACACACCCCCGCTCAATTTTGAATATATATTTTTTTGCCCCGGGTTTCGCCTCTCAGGCCTCTCAGGCTTAATACAGGCTGCCTTATTTTTTTGGTTGAAGTTATTGGTGATGAACACAACTTGAGAAAAAGACTGCAGGCAGTACTCAGGGCTGAAAAAAGTTCTTCAATCTCATCTGCATATTTTTCCTCTTAAAACAAAAATTAATCTTTGTTTCCAATTAAATTATTAAAAGATGCTCAAATCAATCAAAGACTGATGTAAAGGACTGTACTCTTTTTGGTAAAGATTCAAATCCAACATTATCCATCATTAAATATCAGGTCTCTATCAAGGAAATTAAAGTAAGTAAGTAATTTTAAGTAATGTCAGTGCATTAAAAAACAGCAGTATGCATAGCATTCCTTTTATTTTGTTATACTACCATTATTAAGCAAAATACAATTATCAATTTCATCATAATTTGTTATTTGCTAGATTGATATACATGCATATTAATGCAGTAAATGGCATTCCCTACAAGCAAGCAACCTTTTAAATATAGTTCTGTTCAAAACAGAATTTACCAGGTGCTTTGCTAGATTCATACCAATATTCTGTATATAAATGCTATATATAAAGTGCATTCAAATACAAGGAATACATACATGTTGGATGTTTTTCATATATGAGGGAAACCAAACATTGGATTTTTTAAGTTGCAATGTGAACTGAGTCTATTTTACAGTTCAGTTGCTGCTGGGGCTCCACTAGAGTACCTATGCTTGATTCACAGTTCAAAAAACTCCTTTATCTTATTATCTAAACTTATCTTTATCTTATACTTGCCCCTCATGCAGCCCCTCAGTTCAGCCTCTGTCTTTAATAGACAGTCTTAGCTCCTGTCTCTTTAAGGATTCCCTCCCAATAAGCCCACTCTCTTCTGATTGGCCAGTTTTCCAAAAGCCTGCTGAGGGGCAGCCATATCAGAGTTCTGTTATGTCATGAAAACACAACATTTCCTGCTTTACTGCTTCATATTAAAAGCTTTTAAATGATGAAATAACAGAAGACATTTATCATTAAGAATTTACAGGAAATTAAACGTGTTCCTCACCAAATTAGCAGAGCTTCGTTAGTGATGCTAAAAACCGGTCAACACAACAAGATAGAAATAATGCGGGGAGGAATAGTACAACAGCCACAGTGATGATGATGTTTGATGAAGAGCTGCAGACAATCAGCACACCTCCAACAAGTTAACTACTTATTTTACTTTGCTGTGCTGTGTAATGGAAAAACACCTTTGGCCTTCCTGCCATGGCTCGGCCCGACTACCCCCAATCAACGGAAAAATGCCATAATGTTAGCAGAGCAGAGCAGTGAACTTGCACTCTGTGTGTGGAGCAGATGACCATATAAAGAAATCTGTCATGAGAAAGTAGAAAAAGCTGTTGGAAACGAAGTGTTCAGAGCAGTCTGAAGCCGGTGCTTTTAGCTCCCAGGGATTAATTCTACATACGTTTACGTCATTATTTTAGACACTTTGGCCACGTTTAATATGAACATCCAACATTCTAACATATATTACATATGACTGACAATAAGGAAAAGCATAACAGGTGCCCTTTATATTCTTGCTGAATCACTGTTTAAGACTCAGAAACGTTAACATGGTTCAACATAAAGAAATTGCTATTAAACACGGGACTCAACCTGACGTTCATTGCATTTGTGTAGTTGTTATTTGGAACCATTCACTCGTCATTTTGTAATGGAGAGGATGATGGGAGTGTAAAGGGAAAACGAGGCCATTATCTCCATGTGTGTATTGTTAGTTAGACTCCATGAGCTTTCCAATTAGAATGTCTGCAACTAAGGACCCTGTTATGGGTAATTGTTTTTAAGGATCGGCTGATACCCTGAAGACTGTTGCTGTAATGGCTCTGTATCTCTCCAGTATGGGTTCAAATTATTCACATTTATGAAAGCTATTGTCTTCAACCCATAAACAGATAGAGTTTTGCTGTTGTACCAAAGCTGCCTTTTTTTTTCCTTCTTTTCTCTGAAGCTTTCATATGTACCCTCTGCTGCAGGGTGCGTTGATGCTCGCTGCAGATTAATTAAATGTCTACCATTACAGCTGGAATTTATGCAGATGTCTGACATCCAGGGTACAAGCAAAATAAACAGCCTAATTGAATTTAGCTTCTCACTTAAAGCTGTTTTTCCCCTCCGAACCCCATTTATATCTGAACTCAGCTGGCTACATTGACTCTGACCCTTTTTTTGTGACACGCAGCCAGAGCTGTTTCTGTTCAACCGGGCTCTGTGAATATGTGAGTTGTCAGGTACAAACGTTCTTCGGCAGCCGTAGCCAGCACAGTCGTTTCAGCGAACAAAGCCTCCATTTCCTTCTGCCACGCTGTCCAGAGTTTGTATTCAGACAAACTGCTGCCGGAGAGGTGAGTTAGAGTTTATTGGAACCATTTTAAGTTCAGCCGTCAGATTAGTTTAGAGGGTAAGGTGTATGAGGTGATGTATCTGCTCAAAGTAATTTCCACAGACTGGATTGTAAAGGAATGTTGAGATGTAGAATAAACTGAATGAACAGCCTCAAAAATCCAGTATCCAGTCAGACTGTAGCGTCCATATTATTTTATACAGTATCATTATCTTTACTTTTACATAATATGCACTGTAAGATAACAATATGGATGGTTATGTCAGCATTAGAATTTTAGTTGCAGAGGGTTTTTGTTAATAGTAGAGGGGTCACTTTGTTGACACAAAAGTTCACAGTTAGCTCGCTGTTCACATCAATGTTCACGTCAATAGCAGGAAAAACACAGATTGTGTATCTTTGTTATGAACAGAAGAATAATATATACAGTACTGTGCAAAAGTTTTAGCCATGAATTGCCATGAATAGTTTTTATTTCTCAGTTAACGGCAGCAGTTCTCCTCAGTACACCTGCACACAGTTTTTCAGGTACTTGGCAGGTCAGTTTTTCCTGCATCTTGGAGAAGTTGTCACAGTTCCTCTGTGGATTTAGGCGGGGGCTGCCGTCTCAGCCAGTAGCTAAGTTTACAAGAATTTGCCACATTTTACATACAGACAGCTTTCATTGTAGCTTGTTCATAATAAGCAGATGAAAATATCACTTTTATATATGTTCGTGCTTGTTGAACAGGTGTTTTGATAAATTACTCTCATCAGCTTTTTACTCTCAAAGCTTTTATTGCACTTTCAGTAACGAACATAGTTGTCGTCAACTCAAGTAAAACTATCCTTCACTTCACCTGGTTCACTGCGGCCTCTCTGCTGTCTGCTCTGTGTGTGTGTGTGTGTGCACGCGTGATATTCCATGTTTGACAGTTGATTCCATTTTTATTATCAAATTCTGCGATTCTGTCTGTTTTCCACAACACAGAAACCAGGGCCCTACCTCAATATCTCAACAGATTAGCTATATATTGAAGACATATAAAAGCTTTTTCTCGTCTACAGTACGTGCAAGAATAGGGACACACTACCCTGATCATATCAACTACAAATGTGAAGAGATTGTGTCGTAGAAATCCTAAAAACAAGGTCCTTGTTTTCTGCTCTGCCAATATGGTTTCCAGACAGTTACCAGAGACGTCAAATAAGACATAACAGTGAGTGACGGTTCATTAACATAAGCTGACCGCATTGGTGCTAATATTAGCTGTCTAGCCGGCCATAGTGATAGCTGACTACCACCACGTCGGAGCATTTTTCTGACCTATTGCAACATACCCCTCAGTATTTGCACTCCTGTCATATTGATTGACCCTGCTTGTCATCTGTACATACTTGGTATGGGGCCCCAAACCTGAAATCCGTCAAGGTGTGTAAGTATTGCAATACAAAATAGCGTGCATTTGTTGTGAGGGACAACTTGAAAGTCTTTCCTCGCGTCATGGAGTCGATCAGTCCATTAATCCTGCTCAGGGGACGTTTTGTCAAGTGACACCCAGCTGTCCTGTTAGTCTGACAGCGAAGCCTGACACCTGAATCCCAAAAGTGCTTTTGAAAGATGCCGCATGCAGGAAAGGAGGATTAAGAATGTAACACGGATTCAGAAGACGTTGACAGCAGTCCGCTTTGCTCGGCTGCCGCTTGTAAGCACACTGAATCCAACAGTACTTGTTTCTCAGCGGAGCAGCAGGGAGAAACGGCACAATGATCCCCGTGCTCCTCGTCTCTGATAAACACAGTTCAGCAGTGCGAGAGGGGCGGCAGACTGTGAGGAATAGGAATGCTTACTCAGGCTTTTCACGTATATGAAAAGAGGAGGAAGGAGGAATACGTAAGTAGGAAAACTAAAACTGCAAGTAATCTGACCCAGTTTTTTCCTTCTGGCTCGTGGCTCCAAGCTGGTGATGCAAGCAGTTTTTCTATTTATGCTCTTGGTTCAGATTGATCTCACTATGAAGCAAAGAGATGCATCTCAGGGGAAGGCTGGCCTGTTAATAGCCATTGTTCATCACCACCCATAAACACTTGCACTATTTTTCGTCACACAGAAAAGTGTATACAGTACATTTGAGAAAAAGTAGCTCTTTGCTATGCTTGTGAGGACCTCATATCTTCATTCCCAGCCTTATTCACCACTCCAGGGTTATTTTGTGTTGAAGTGTTGAATATAATTTTGTGGTTAATGCACTTTCCTTTAACCTGCCTCATTTACTTGTACTTGAGATTATGACTGACAGTACACCCAGAAAGAAGTTCTGCATCTCAAGCTTTCAGCTGTTCATTTTATGGGCATTTGGAGAGAGGAATAGTGTTAGTAACCACAAGAGAGCAAGATTTTTTTTTTGATTCAACCACGCACTGTTGTACCCAGAAGTCTGATAGCTGCATTGTATCTTGCGCCATTGATCCTTATGCTGCGTTCAGACTGAAACAATGCAGCCCCCTCATTTGCTTGAGTGAGCGCGTGCATTGAAGCAGCAGGGGTGCCAACGCAGAGGATTCTGCACAAAAAATGAAGGGTTGTTTGGCAAAAAACTGTCTGAACATTTTCCACAGTACAATGCAATACTACACAATACTTTCCTGGTAGATTTCTTTATAACGTGAACACCAAATTTCTACTATTAACATTGTAATTATTGCAGCAAAAGATAAAATTATTATTATTATTATTGTGATAACTTTCCAGAATTTTAAAATCTTTTCTCATAGTATAAATCACTTATGCAGTGTTTTGACTTCTAATAAGTCTTCAAACTCAGAGATCTAGTATCCAATCTGGACTTCCTGGATCGTATGCCATTGCTCTGCTGCCATTGGTACCTGAGGCAATCCACCCATACCAATGCAGTGTACAGTTAACCAAATGAAAAAGAATGTATAATCAAAGAACAAAGTATGGAATTGACTATTGAAAATAAACTACTGCTAAACAAAAGTGAAAAATAATTCAAAATCTAAAACTCACAAGTTTATCAAAATGCATACTGCCAGGCTCCCTTTAACCACTGCTTATTGGAGACCTCCAGTGTGGTCTCTGCATAGGGCCCCACATTGAGAAATAGATGGCTATTGCTTACAGTATGTCAGATGGCTGCCAACAATGGAGGTGTGAAGAGAAGAGTACCTCATTAGGAGCCACCTTGTCGTACTGGGGCAATTAGTAGACCGGGGAGGAAATGCTTTGAGCTCAGACACTGCTCAGTGCTGTCCGCCCACTGAAGGGACTGATGAGGAGAACATGAATGGTGGGAAGGTGGGAGTATCAAAGTAGCCGTGGTTTTAGAGTTGTCCTCCAGCTTTATTTTAAAATCTTCATGCTAAAAACCCTTTTCACTTCAACCATAATTTCCTTCTGAACATTTTTTGTCAGTATATACCTCATAGTTACTAGCCTCAGTAATGTAACCCTTATTCAAGATCCTTCCTTTGGGCATCTCTACACACCCTTTTTACTTCAACTCTTAAATTCTGTTCTATGTACAATCAAAGAACATCCGTCAAAGCTGTATGTCTCAGCAGGTATCCTGCTTTTGACAGAGTGGAATAAATAAATAATATCTAAATTATTTCAGACTCACAGTATGAACTCAAGGAAAACCTCTGAGACAGTATTTCTTTATCCACCTATGTGAAACTCTACCATAATATAGGTTTCTGTAGGGAGTTGGCAGGGTTCTCAATCAATGCCAAGGGACTGAAGATGAAAATTAGCTTTAAGCCAACTGTGGTAAAATGGTAACATTTATGTTTAATATTGTACATGATCCCTTACAAATAAAAAAAAATGAACACTTGCATAGTAATGCTTTTCTGATTGTTGCTTTTTGACATATTGGGAAATACTTTTATTAGTTGTTTTTTCCCCAAGATTTGGATGAGAAGATTGATATCACTTTCATATTTAACCATTGAATATTAAGGTGGAGCCAGAAGATGGTATGGTATGGTATGGTTAGCTTAGCTTAGCTTAGCTTAGCTTAGCATAGCTTAGCTTAGCTTAGTGTAACGTAAAGACAGAAAACGGGGATACAGCTAGCTTGGCTCTGTCAAAAGGTAACAAAATCCTCCTACAAGTATCAGATGAAACAAATGAGATATCATGTGTTGGTAAGTGAGCTTTAAAGGTTCTTGTAGGAGGATGCTTTACCTTTTGACAGAGCCAAGCTAGCTGTTTCAGTCTTATGCTAAGCTAAGCTAATCATCATTCAGCTAAGTAATACATACACAAGCTGCTTACAATATATCCATCTTTCTTCCACCAGACACATTTACTTTGTTACGGTGACTGGACCCTTGACACCTCCAACGTATATATGGATTAACTATTAACTTTGCACTTTTCCAAGTGACTGGGCTGAACATGGGAACAACAAGTCACTCTCCAGTGAAAGAACAAACATATGAAGTGAAGTGAAGCATGCTGTTTTTGCTGATATGCATTGATTATTCTGTGTGACATTCACACTGCCATGGTTAGAGTTTCTATTGCCACTGAACGCACTCATGCAAACATTTCTCATAGAACAGTCTGAGTTTCGGATAGAGGCAATGTCATTCCTCAGCCTTGCTCGTGTGTGTGACCTGTCATTGTCAGGTCGCTTGAGTAGGCTTGAATATTTGTGAAATATGTAAGATAAAGCAGACAGCAGGGGCAACAGGGTTGTTTGCATAGCTCTGGCAGAATGTAGACGCAAAAAGTAATCTCAAATATTTTATGAGTGGGGACTCATGGTGCTTAAAAATGAATGAAGCAGTTTTGGAACTTGTCCAAACAAAAGTTCCTTTAAAAAAAAAAGTATGCTAGCCCGGTCCTTAGCATTCTAAGTCCTAAGACTTCTTCTTCTAAGAGTTTTCTGTCCTTTCTCAAAGAAAGCTGGACTTTTTATGGTTATTTATTGATACATTTATAATTATGAGGATCATCCCAAGGCCTCTCCTTTATGGGGTGATGTCTTCAACTAATGTACTAGCCTGCCTACCAATAAAAAGTAACGAGGCAGGTACTTTTTTCCTCCACTCTTCCAGAACTCAGGGTCCAAAACCATTTCCTTATGAAAGGAACTCTACAGCCTTGTAGCTGGTGCTGCGAGTAAGCAGACAGAGAAGATGTAACTTATATGAAAGGATGCCTGGGCACTTTCATCTGATTCTGCTGCCTGTGGCTGAGCCAGAGATGGATGTTGTTTGATGCAGACATGGGTGACTGGGGAGATATAAATGACACTGACAGTGAATCATACAGACACACTGCATCACACCTTTGTCACACTTTTTTGCTCTGGGACAATACCGTTCTTTTTTCACTCTATGTGTATAGTCTTTTGAAACTTTATGAAGGAAAATAACCCTGGTTTACCTCCATTTTATGTGAAAAGTAGTTAAATGTTAATATCAAAACTGCCACCTGTTTTATCTGTGATGCTGCAAAGTATCCACCAAAGTACTGTATATCAATTTTACATTCATGATTTCCAATATTTATGTCTAGGCCACAACATAATGACAAAAACCAACTAGTCTCATAACCTCCACACAATGACTGGTTGTAGTCTGGGGGACAGTGTATCCAAAGAGCATGACAACCAGATTACAACTCAAAACAGAAAGCGACAAAACAGAGAGCCACTTGTAGCCAATAAGTTCCACCCATTACATTCAATACAAGCCATGCAGGATAAAGTTTCAAAGTTAGCTACTAGCCCTTGAACCCTTGGGCATTTAGCAACTAAAGAGCCAGATATTTCCCTCAGGATACCAAAGCCAAACTGAAAGGAGAGTGAATATTTTACTCACATTTGTGTGGCCAGAAACATGACTCAGACAGATGGATGGAGAAGACAGTATCCCAACACTTATACATGTATCTGTACACACACACACACAAGACTTGATCTATACACCGTGTCAGCGAGGCAGTTTGTTCATTGCTGCTATGGCAAAAGGTACAAAACTTCTGCCAAAGCGAGCTCTTCTAAATTTTAGAATCCTGTGTCTACAGCCTGACAGCAGTAGAGATGAATGCTAATGTTACTCTGTGTTTGCTACATGTGTATATAGGCAACTGTCAGTGTTCACCATGTATGATAATATGTCAGTGTTGTCTTTATAGTTTGTTCTGCTGCCCCCAAGTGGCCAAAAAAAAAATGCTGCTTTAATTTGGGGGCTCAGTCAGGGGTACAAACCCAAAAAAGCAGAGAATCAGACGGGACACAAATTAGTAATGTGTCAACCTCAAACTGTTTGTTTTTATTTAAGAAGTACTAAGTACCTTCATAAACTATCATTTTAAATTTTCTCTAAGGGCCAGTGTCTCCAGGTACAACAAAGCAACAATTAATCAGCCTGTTGCTTAAGATCAGCTACATACTATGAAGTCTTTTGGCCAATGGAAATTAATAGAGTGAATGTGAGCTATTGCTTAAAAAAAATAATTGTAGTTCTGAACAATGTTTCTCTTAAACATTATATAACATCTTCAGCATGTATTTCATAAGTGAGACTTAGAAGCGTGTGGCCTCAAAACTACCTTGTCATTGTGTGAGTGCTTGTTGTTGCGCTGTCATGCATCTCTGTTTCTTATTTCCTTGCAACACTGTTGAAAGTCAACTTGTTTTTGAAGCATAGCTAAGCAAAACTGACACGTCCCTCATAAAAACCCTCCCTTCCCCCATGCCAGCTCTTATCCTTTTATCCTTCTCTGTTTGTCAGTTTTCATAGTGAGATAACATAATGAGCAGCAGGGGAAGATAATATTAAAAACAATCGTTTAACTGCACTGCTTATCTGCTCTCTGCATTTGGAGCTGTTGAATGCACAGGGGGGGAGGTGAGTCTATATATCTAGCCATCTGTATTTGACACATCTGCTGTAAATGATATGGGATTGTGGAAGTGGGGGGAAGCAATATGATACAGGACAGAGGGTGCCAGCATTGCTGAGTAGTATCCATTCTGCCCTTGTTAGGTTATTTCTTCAAAGCAATAACTTAATAGCAGTAAAGACTGAGTCCATTATGACAACTCATTTCTAGTTTGCTAGCACAGAGACATTAACTGCTTCTGTAACTAATTGACCCAAAAAGTCAAAAGTGAAAGCGATTGAGGAGTGTAGTTGGATACCACATTGATCTTAATTCTGGTTAGTCATCCAGCTCTTTGTTTAGCAAGATCTTTTGGGATGAGACCTTTTTAGATGTTGCTCCATGCCTCTTAAAATATTTCCTAAGAAACCAAAGTCTGAGTCCTAAAAGTTCAGTTCATTATTTAGTTCATTACCTCCCTCTTCTGTCTTTCTTGCTCTGTTTCTCCCTCTTTCACACTTTATTTCCTCCATTTGCCTTTTTACTCCCTCTCTTCTCCATCAGCCCCTCCTTCCTCTCTTGCTGTAAGCAGAGCTCCACGGAGCTGTCAAAAGCGTTTGAAGTCTCTGCTTTTTACAGGGCCTCCTCCTCTCCTCATTTTTCTCTGCCTCCTTCCTCTCCAGTCCTAGATTGGGTGGCCTTGGGTAGAGTTTGGAGTGTTGGACTTGAGTAAGAGCTTGCTGTTACGTCTTTATCAGCCGAGATAGTTACTCTGCCTTGTGATGTGCACTGCATCACAAGATTAAACTGTAGCCCAACCATTTCTGTAAAGTCTTTCCCAACTTAGTTCCTCTGAATGCTCCCCTAGGCCACATTGGTACTGTCTGAACTGAAGCACACAGTCTCATAAAAATGCATTTCAACTTCAGGCGGATATACTTTTTCCTGAGCGATATAAGCCATTTTATATCACTTATGTATCTCTAATGATGTGTTGAGGCGGATGTAGCTGCAGGCTGTTTGTTTACCACCAGGCACTCTGTAACATGCCCTCTTGACACCCCTAATGCAGTCACACTCCCATAGTACATGGAGATAATTACATTGGAAAGTAATGCCCTCAACATCTGTGTCTATAATAGCACAGACACATTATTACCCTTTTCACCCTCATAACTGGCATTTCTGGCATTACACATTTTTGTCAAGAGCCAAATTGAATTCCTTGCATGAGCTTTATTTCCAAAACTATCTGGAGAGGACTTCACAAATAATTCATTTGGTTTGGTCCCAGTTTTCACCTAAATAGAGGTCCTAATAGATAACTACATAAATAATTACAGCCCCACCTGATGATTACTACCTGACAGGTCAGGCCCGCCTCACCTCTTGTGTCATCAACAGCAGCTTGATTTAAAGTGCTCTCTCAGGGCAGAGAGCCAGCAAGCTCTTGGCTCAATCCATTCATCTGTCAACATTTCACAACTACCAAACAAGCCAACATTTCGGTTTTTATAAAAACTCTCTCACTGAAGAATGGTGGGAAGTGGGACAACTTATTGGTACATTGTTATAAACTTTCTTCTTAAGTTGTGATGGCAGATTGTCTCTCACAGCCACATCTTCAACTTTGCTGGCCAAAATGAGATCCAGTAATGAGGACGTTTAAGTGAAGGAAGTGTTTTATACGATCCTATTATCTGAGTACTCACACTGTGTCTAATATATGAAAGAAAATAATGGAGAAACTTCTGGAAGTTTCACTTATTTGTCTCTCAAGCTGGAGAACCTTCTCACTTTCATCTCTCCCCAATTGATTTGTTACCACCTTTGGTACTTGGCTCAGCTGGCGACTTTTCCAGGGGAGCCACTTAAAACAATAGGACTCTACTCCTTTATGAGGGAAGGGAATGTTAGACACAACTATTAGCTTTGAAGGGCAAATTCGTCAAACCCCAAAAACCCCTCAGGCCTACGGAAAGGTGAGTTGGTAATGATTACTTTAGAGTTCAGAGGCAGCTGCAGAGATGTTGATTATGTGCTAGGAAGTGATATTGAATAAGAGAAGGTGCCTGCATATGCAAAGCTACATTCGTACAATTTTGATAAAAACATTTTGATTTAAATTAGATCTTCATTAGATCAAAAATTACAATTTCCTTGAGCCATAATTTAAGGTATTTGTTTATGAAATCTACACAACAAAAACACATCCTGTAGAGAACTATAATCACAAGGGTCCTTGTGATGTAATTTTTGCTTATATCTGCAAGAGTCTCCACCGACTGCACATTTGCTACAAAAACAAAACAGATGTCACTACCTGCATCTTTAAAATTCCTCTTTAAAGGAATATAAAGACACTCTGATGGCTTGTTCAACTTTAAAAAAAAAAACACCTCTTCTTTTTGATGTTGAATGGTTGCCATTTGTATTTCTAGTTGGCAGGAGTGGAACTACGCCCAACGTAGTATTGTCACAGTTCCACATACTCATCTACAGCTGTTTGCATCAGTGCCCATTGTGGAGAATATTAAGGCTCCAAGGCTGCCGTTCTTTGGTTTATTTGCCAAGAAGTACAGCCATCATATGATTTGCTTAGATACAGTGCCAAGAGAGAACAGGAGATTGGCCAAGAGCAAGTGGTCATCTCCTCAAGGCCCTGCTGGTTTTCCAGATGTCGAGTACAAAGTGAATGAAACTAATAACTGCAACACAATGAAGGACGTGGTTCACTCAGCCACAAATCTGGTGCTCAGGCCAAGAAATATCCAACAATGCAGTTGAGCACATGTACTGGGAGCCATATTCTTTCTGCTGCTTATTGTTAGGGATGCACCGATCTGACATTTTCTCTCTCACCGTCTGCGGCCTGCTGTACCCGTTTGAAATGAATTTACAGCAAAAAACTGTATTTCATAATGACATTGACAAAGAAACTATATTTAATGTGGATCAGGTATGTTAACCAATCCGCTTAATAAGGTCAACATCAGGCCCCAAACCCAATCCAGCAAATCAGAGTGATGTATCCCTACTTCTCATCAGAACTAAAATCAAACCTCCATTACTGGTTTCCTTCTCCAGTAATGTTGATTTGTAGTTTATGCATAGTAGCTTAACTGTGATCATGCAAATCAAAATGTAATTCAAGATAAGACCATTCACTGTAGATGAGACTATCTAAAGTATGTTAGTTAAAATGCCTAAAATGTAAATAAACTGGTTGACTACAGGAAGCTCCCTTTGTAGCAGTGTAGTTTCAAAGCATGTGAAACCAGGAAAAATCTAATAAAAGTGGATTACAGCTGAAGCCCTTTTTGGAGCTGTTGTGTGTGTGCGTGGGGGGGTGGGTGGGTGGGTGGGATGGTGGGTGGATTAATAGACATGGATTTAGATTGGATGTAATGATGCGAAGCAAAAAGCAATGGAGGAACTCACCCCCACTACCCCCCGCTGTCTCCACTGTTAATATTTGGAAATGGGAGAAGGGATGGTTGGGTACTGGTGTAAAAACACACGCACCAATTTTTTTACCCTTCCTCTGCGTGTGCTGTGACTCATACAGTGTCATTAACCAGCCCATGTAGCAGAAATAGTAAGACTGATGATGGTAAATAGGGATTTTCCTCAATTCCTCACATTTTCGCCAAAGGAATCATTAATCGCTCATCCCATCCCCGCTCAGCCTCACAATACCATCTGAGCACTGTACCTCGATCTTATGGCTCTAGAAATTATACTTCTTGTCAATTTGGAGATTCAGAGCTGTACTGTTGTAACACAAACACAACCCTATCCCTCCCACACACACCACACGGTCTGTAGGGGTCCACTGTAACTGTCATGTCACCGAGCCTCTCCGCTTATATTAGCCGACATCTGACCTTTTAATGAGCACACAGCCGGAGACCTGCTGTTATGAGAGGTTAGCGAGGCTGTCTGACAGCGGTATGGTTGAATGAGGGGGGTCCCACTCAGTGGAGCCGGTGTCACACCTCCACAATAACCATACAAAACCTCTACACACCTCATTAGCATCATGCTAATAAGCCCTTCTGCTGAGGGTGTCCATGGAGAAGCCGGAGTGGAGAGAGGGATGGCATATTTACAGCCATATCAAAGAATTCTTTAGCCACTTAGGAATGTGCGCTTTCCTTTTTTTTTTTCTTTTTTTTTTTTTTCTTGGCCATCATCTTGAATACACTTGAGCTACAGCAACAGGCTTGCATTCATTACATTCACACCCTCTTTGAAAATGTGTCTCCAGTATACACATCTAAAATTAATTTATGTTTTAGTCGCCACTGCCAAAATGTATCAACACTTTTTTTTTGGCCAAAATGTGTCCGTAGCACAGAATATCAAAAACTGTCAAGTACCAAAAGCTGGAATCAAATGCTTACTCAAATTCCTACTTTTCTTTACTTGTTCTTCTTCTTGTTTTAGACTGTATTTTACTGAGGCAAAATATTGTCTAAACACTTGCCACAGCACAAGAAGTATCGCTGCTTGTGTTTAGACAATATTTATAGGAACAGTTTAACATTTTGGGAAATGCGCTTATTTGCTTTTGTTCTGAACGAGACATAGTAAGATTGATACCTCTCACAGGTCTGTGTGTTAATTATGGAGCTGGAGTCAGTACATTGTTAGCCTAGCTTACATAAAAACTAGAAGAATGGGAAACAACTAGCTTAGCTCTGTCCAAAGTTTAAAAAATATACATACCAACATCTCTCAAGCTCACTTATCAACATGTATATTGTTTGTTTAAAGGCATACTCTGCAGGATTTTCATTAAAAAAACAAAAAAAAACAAAACAATGTATAGACTCATAGAAATCCCTCTCAATCATCACTTATGATCCACAAGTGTGTGGCGGTGTATGTATCTACAGAGACCCTGCCCTCTGCCTGTATTTTCTTATTATTTTGCCGTGTTCGGGATGTTTCTGAGCGTCAGCCTTTGGGCAGTGGGTGTGTAGCCCCCAGCCAATAACAGCGCGCAGGGTGTGAGGTCAGGAGTTGTAGCGTAGCAACCAGGTTACATTGCTGTTTTTTTTATGTGCTTCAGTGTTTCCCCCGCTACTCCGTCTCTCTCTTCTGCTGTGTGCTGCTCCTCTGCTGTCTGCCTTGACCGGGGCAGGGCTCAGCTACACACACAAATCCTGCATAGTATACCTTTAACTCAGACATGAACAGACATGTAGAATCACAGTTTGTTAGAGGGGTTTACGTGTTGGTAAGTCATTGCGCCCGGCTGTTCACAAAAAGTATGACAGCAAGTAACCCACAAATCTTCATCTCCAGAGTGCTTTGAATCTTCAGTGTGTTGTGGGTCTCATTTATAATCAAACTTTATGAGATTTAATCTTTATTCCCAGTCCATTCTTTCTTTTCCCATTCTCTTTGCTCTTCCTAACCATACTTACCCCTTTCCATTTCCTCCCCTTTCATTCATGTCTCCTCCATCTCCGTCTCCCTGGTTTCCCAATTGTTCTGAATCCCTCGTCATCACAGTACTGTTTTGTTCTTTAACATTGGAGGGCCTTTCCATCTTGTAGCAGCTTAGCTTCTCTGAGACCTTTGTGGGGTGGCTGCACAGCGGATACAGTCAGTATAGAGAACAAACCCTTGTTAATTGCACTGTGTGATTCTCAAGGGGGCACAGCATATATGGCAAATTATTCTCTTTTTATGTGTATTCTGTTTTTATCTGGGGGTATAGTGTATATCACTTTCATATGCCAGTGGAACAACTGGATTTATATTTATCTCTTTGTTAATTATTTAAACTCAAATTTGTAAACTACATCTCGAGAGCTTAGTTTTTGCCATAAGATTTTAAGTCTGGATATGTACAGGACTAATCTGCAAATGTTTGGATGATTATGTGATTCGTGCCTCAACAAACTCCTGTACAAATACTAAAACTCTGCCTTTTGATTGCCTTACATTCATTCAGAGGAAAACATTGATTTTTCAGAGCAACCACCAAGCCCCTTTAATTAAAAAATACCATTGACAGCCAGTAGAGATGCGGTCATCTCTCAAGGCTTCATGTTGTGTATATTAAAGAAAGATTCTGGTATTTTTCAAACTAGCAAAACAGCATATATCGGGGCAATCAGCGCAAGCCTCCAAAAGCTTCCAAAATAAATTTAATTTTACATAAATCATTTTAAACACCTATCTCGGAGACCAAAAGTAAACACAGAAATTAGCTCCCTGGATTAGCTGTTGTAGCTAACTTCATAGGGATCTACTTCCAGGGTAACATGCCAGCTTACCAAGCTAGCTGTTAGCCAGCTAAAAAACTACCTATCTACTACCACTACTATCAGTTTATTCATCCTAGATATTCCCAGACCACAATGAGCAAAGTTATAAACTGTGGAATCGGTTTGTCAGGCTAAGCCATTAGCCACATTTTCTCGCTAGTGCTCTGTCATTTCATCTTTAAATTAAGTGTTGTCTGTGGTTTTGTTATCATTATCTGGTTTCATTCTATCATGAAACAAAGCAAAAAGACATGCAGCATTTTGGCATCAGTTTTAGAGACCTTCATGTTCATGCTTGCAATCTGTTTAAATGCATAATGTAAATCCTGTTTTTGGCAGCAGCAGTATAGCAGAAGAGTCCCGAGATCAAAGGTTTACAATCCCCTTTCTAAATCATCGTTTGTTATTTCTTTAGGGGCCACAAACGCAAGCACGACGATGCCAAAGAAGAGGAGGAAGATGTGGACGACGACATGGAGGACAAGGGGGAGGCAGACTCTGCCGATGAGTCCTCCAAAGAGTCCAACGAGGAAGAGGAGGGCAGCAGCTCAGAGGCGGACGAGATGGCTGCTGCCTTGGAGGCAGAGCTGAATGACTTTATGTGATGTGGAAAAGGAAGGGACTCATTCATAGGAAAAGGACAGCAAATAAAAGGCCCCCATCGCCCCTTAAAGTGGTACCTAAAAATCCTATTTTCTCCACTTTGGAATCTGTGTGTACTTAGGATGTATGAGCCATGAATGTGTGCTGTAATAAAAATGAATGTCCTGTACAGAAATGACATGTTGCTGTGTAAATAAAGGCTTAGATTTTTTTGTAGCATTGATATACAGTATAGCCTTTTTGGCATAAAACACTTTGATGTTAACATTTTATTGTGAGATAACAAACTGTAGGAAGCATTAAATTTGATACTTTTTTTGTTTTACTTTTTTCTATTTCGATTTTTATATTGATGAGAAAAAAAAAGATAAAATTATAAACCTTAAATTTTGCTGGTCGTACATGCCAAAGAGTTTGGAATAGGTTTGCCAAGGCGTGCAGCTAATGTTTTACTCTTGACTTCCAGTTTTATTTTTCTGTTGGCCTCCTTTTTTAAGGGTCATGAATGCAACCAGCGGATTTAGACATTTGAATGTGTTTTCCTCAGTCGTTTCTTCCTCATCATAGTGTTTGTACATTTGATAACATAATGTCTTTTGTGAATATATGGTCCCTTGGTGCACTATTACCATGAACTGAACCTAACTTTAAAGGACCATCGTGTAGCATTTAGTGGCATGTAGCGGTGAGGTTGCAGATTGCAACCAAATGTATACCCCTCCTTTAACCCTCCCCATCCAAGCCTGTAAAAGAACATACGGTGGCCGCGAAACTCATGAACAACACAAAAGGCCTTCTCTAGAGCCAGTGTTTGGTTTGTCCATTCTGGGCTACTGTAGAGACATGGCAGTGCAACATGGTGGGCTCTGTGGAAGGGGACCCGCTCCCCATGTAGATATAGGGCTCATTCTAAGCTAATGAAAACACGATTCTTATTTTCATGGGATTATGCACAAATTAAAACATACTTATAAATATTATATTCCATTTCTGCCAAGCCTGTTCTGTTAGATGCCACTAAGTCTTGCACACTGGTCCTTTAATTTTGTTTTTCATATGGCAACAGGTGTTAGCTCTACTTTCCCTTTTCAGACCACTTTGGCTGTCCCTCCTAGTACAGTTAGGAAGGACAGTCACTCAGTTTAGACCTCTGTTTATGTACACTGGAGCAAATAACCTGCTAAATGCTGCTGTTTTAAAGGAGCAGTTCACCCAAAGTACAAAGTAATTTTTTTCTCACCTATGTTGCTATCTAGCCATGCAGATAGTTTTGATTTTTATCTCTAGGGCCTGATATTTGTCTGAGATTTCTCTCTCTACGGCAAAAAAAAAAAAAAAAAAAAAAAAAAAACATGGCTGTGAGATATCAACACACTGCGGCATTTAGGGGGGAAAAAATTAAACCATGAGCAAAATGGGAAACACCTTCACCAATTGGACAACACACGACATAAAAAAAATGTGCAAATAGAGAAACACTGCAAGTTTCACAGAAGAGTGAACGTTTCTGTGGGACCCTGTACACTGATGAAAAACTTGTTAGCCATTTTTGGAAAATGTTTATTTTAGTTTTAACATTTTGATAAAGATATTGGAGATTGGCTATACAGTTAAAGTTTGCTACAAGGGTGTTCACCACTTAGTTGTGCAGAACTTGAAGTGTTACTCTACGCCGCGCATGTGTCAGCATATTGGTAAATCTTTCTCAATTTGCTTGCTTTTCTTATTTGAGGTGTATTTTTCTAAATGTATGTACAGTGCCAGTCAAAACTTTGGACACACTTTCAAAGGAATGGGTGTGTCCAAACTTTTATGTGTTGTCAAAGGTGTGAAGGTGTTTTCTTCATTCTCGTGTATTTGGTTGTTTTCTTTAATGGCATTGCATTGAACACTCACAGCATTGAAAAATTACATTTAAAATGTTCAATTGCAATGCATTTTTCCATAATGTCCTTTGTAACGTAGTCGGATAATCCATAGACCTCACTGTCATCAGTCTGTGTTGGGACTGTTTCTAGTCCCAACACTAGTAGTTTAAAGTAGTAGTTGAATTTAAAATATTACAATGCTGTGAGCACCACAAATGTAATTCCATTAACCTCCATTTTATTATGGTGGCAGCAGAAATCTCAGTGATAAACATCTTAAAACCCTGGCAAACAAAATCAAAACTAAATGCATTTACCTCTAGTGGTGAGAAAATCATACATTTGTTTATTGAGAACATATTTTCACATTTCGGTCCACAGGAAGTGGAAAGCAGAGACAGCAGGACTCACCAGCATCTCATGCCTTTGGTGTCTTTGGTTTAAAGCATCAGATACAGCCTGGTTGGTACATATGACCGTGCTGTGTGCACTTTACCGACAACACACATTACAGGATTTCTGGAAAGCTCAAAAGCTTCAGTCTCATTCTTGCCAAGTACAACTTAGATGGAGCGTAAAATTTGTACCAAGGTTGTTCATATTCACCATTAAGTTTGGCATCTATTTAGAGCCGATAGCACTGAGTTTGTTTTTCCCTCATTTGAAGGAGTTGTAACTGGTGAAAGATCATGCTTCCTTTGCATTTAGTTTGTGAAAATAAATAATTGTAGTTAATATCCCAAGGCAGGAGAGAAGGTTTGTGTTGAGATGTTCCATGTATTTTACCATCAGCTTCTTTCTACACACAAAACACATTTTATTCCCTTTGCAGTGACAGTCATCCCAATTTTTTTGCTTTTGTATTAGTGATGCTTTTATCATGAGTTTCAATCAAACAACTGACTTGTAAAGTATTTGTAAAGTCTATTTCCTACTTGACCCTGAAAGAAAAGATACTTTGATTAAATAAAGATGTTGTTTATAAATAACAGCGTAATTTTCTGTAGTAATTTTTTTTTCTATCCTAAAGTGGCGGATGTTTTCTATATCCCCGAACATAATCACCAAATCATACTCCAGATGAAGTCCATTAGCCTTTTGCTGCTGCTTCTTTCCTGTACGACTGCTAGGTTTTTAACATTATAATCATGTGTATGACATTGTGAGACTCCCACCAGGACATACTACTCTAGTTAATGGGCTCTTTGTCATAAGAACCATACCAGAACCATTAGGCATTGTTCCATCTTGCTGGTTGGATTGATGCGCAAGTAGCAAATGTGTTGCAAGCTAAAAAAAGAACCTCTGTTTTTTCCTTCTTATTACACAGAGACAAGCAGCCTCATTGTTGGAGTGTTCAGACAACATGAGTCATCAGTTTTGCAATTCTAGATGGAGAAGGGAAAAGAGGTAGACTGGTGGAACAGTTTCTGCATGGCAAAAACTGCATTTCCATCTCAACTGTCAGATTTCATTGTTTCAGATTTCTGCTTTATCTACTTCTAAATCAGGACAATACCTAGCTGAAACCAAATATAACCATTTCATTGGTTCAAATTTCTGTCTTCAACATTTGTGATATTACTCTATCATCTTGTCATTCAGTCAGAGTAATGGGTCGTCAGGTGAGATGGTGGTGACACAGGAAACAGCGAGATAAATCACAGTCATAAAGTCTATTAAAAGCATGACTGTGGCACCTCTGCTGTGCTGTTCGATGTGCTTCTTTCCTGGAATGGCCTGCTGATCCACTGCCTTAAAAGCCAAAGCAAACAGCAATAAATGGAGAGCTGTTTATCCTGTGATGAAGGCAGGTATTTCCCTCTCACGTTCACAGAGCCATACTCTTCAGTGGTGCTTTGATTCCACATTTGAATGTAAATAAATGTCTGTTTTACAGCTGTGGATTGTTGGCGATGATCCACAGTTGGGGTTCAACGTAGACCACAGGGTCCTAAAACCTCCTGCAGATAGGAAATGATGCCACATATGATGTGTAACATGAGTTTGTGCTAATAGATAGTGTGTTCTCTCTTGCCATGAACCTAATGAGGAAGAAAACTGATTTAGAGCCTTACAGCACTCTTAAAGAGTCAATTAATGTTTGCAATTTAAGATAAATTGTATCTCAAATAAGCGTGACATTTGTTCATTATGAAGCAGTGAGACAACCTAGAGTGCACACAGAAGACCTCATTAATTTCTTAATGTTTTTCACACACATTTCACTATTTTCAACAGCTAAACAACCCACAAAAATGGTCTAGTGTGAGGTCAGATACACACATTTTTATAGCTTTACCAACAGTTTTATGGGCATCATTAGTGGCAGCAACTGCAGCATGCTTGGGATAAATATAATGACACCTGGGAGTTGTCATGAGTAGTGATAACTGGTCATGGAAAGAAAAAAGTACCACATACTCAAACTTCAACAAATAATCCCAAAAACATGCACCCAATAAGTGAATACTGCAGTACTAAGGTGCACTGCAGAAACACTACAACACTTTTTTTTGGAAGGACAGAGATTGACTGCTAACTTCAAGAAAGAGTTTGATGACTCATGTCAGTGTCAATAGAGTATTCACTGAACCAAAAAACTGAATTACAGTAAAAGTGCAATTCTGTGAATATTTCGGTTTATTTTGGAGACTCATCAGCATCTGTAAGTGCTACAAGTGCTGTTCTTTCCTCAGTAATAAGTTCAAGAACAGGCATGCTGTGCCACCATCTTCAGTCAAATTGGATGATATGTGATGGCTTTAGCTGACTTGGTATATTATGTGATGTGTGACTCAGCTGACTGGCAGATATGGTAACAGCTTTAGACCATACACCAAAAATGTCAACATGTTAAGAATACGCCATAGTAAAACCTCTGCAAGAACAATGAGACAGTGAGAAGCCATTTGAGAGACTTGAAGTTAAGTGTGAAAGATAATTCTTGAACTTGGAAATAGTGGTTTTACAGAAAATTCGTAACTCAGGGTCAGTTTAGTTCAGTTGTCATTGAGATGGTTCACTGAATCCCTGGTTACACCAAAAAGTGTCACGGTGAAATTTATCACTGTGTCCTCACATAGTCACTAGAGTGACGTAGAGACTACTCACAGTTGGTGAGGTACCGTATCCTAGCTGCCTAACACACTGGTTACCTGGAAATATGCTAGCACTGATAGTTGCAATAGCTTTAGCTTGATTTAGGGACAATACAGAAAGTTCACACAATTTATTTCAGAGATGTATTCGTACCATTGAAAATAATGGTCCCTTAACTTTTTTAGGACCAATTTATACTCCAGCATAGCAGAGTTGTATAAAACACAGCTAATAAACTATAATCGCTTTTTCTACTTTGGACACTCTAATTTTGGTCAAGGGTCAGTACTGTCAAGATGGTTTGCTATTGGTCAATGGTTCAAATTTGCCAAAGTTGACACGATGGAAAAGATTTGGATTCACTTAAAATCAGCTACCTGTGCTGATTGTTGTGAGTGAGTGAGTTGAAAAATTTGGATTGTGTCATAGAATTTTGCTATTTTTAACATTGATGTGAGCAGGCCTTCAAGTCTTCAGGGATTAAAACCACAAATTGTAGTTGAAAGATCTGAAAATGCTAGTAAGTAGACCTTTAATTAAGATTATTTTGTCAGACTAAAAATTGTTTGCTTTAATTTGGATTAAACTACACATACCTCCTGCTAAGACTGTGAATGCAGATGAGACTGTAGATTGTAGATTCTGCCCTCTTTCATCATCTTTCCTCAGGTGTACTGCCATAAAGGTTGGACAACATGAAAAATGCTCTCATCACTGGTGAATGACAGCTGCTCCCATTGGTATTCCCAAGGATACACCTTCATATATTTCTGATCTTACTTCTGCTGAGCCAGGTTTTCTTCTTTTGTCTTTGTCCCGAAGGTTTTACATCATGGATGTGACTGAAGGTCTTTAGTCTTACTGACACTTGATCTATGTTCTACCTGCAGTGTCTCAGAGAGTAGCTCTGCTTTGGGTTGATAGCTTGAGAGATTGAGTCAGTATGAAGAAAGGAGCTGGGAGGAGAACACTGGCTCTGATGAATGTTGTCTTTCTTTGACATGAGGAAGAAAGAAACCCTCAGGTTCTGTTAGCCATTTACCTGACCTTCTACTGGAGCCCACCTGTCAGCTACAATGTGTTAGCTGTACCAGAACATCGGCTTGCCTGTTGTGGTGTTCTTTTTTTAGGTCCTGAGATGTGAGAGTACACATGAAGACACTTTAGTAAGAACAACACAATACAAACAGTTATAAAAACCAAGATAGATATGAACATTATAAAAAAATATTATTAGACGATAAATTAGTCGTGTAAGTTTGTTGAGGTGTTGCAATGAAATATTTGTCTATATGCATGTTGGTGTTATAGTAATATAGTATGTTAGTTAGTTGTCTTATCTAAAGTGTCATGCACATACAAGGGCCCAGCCCTTTGTGTAAGGCAGCAAAATTATACTGTCAGTAGTGAAACATTCATCAGACAGGACCATAACATCTCACATACAGCATTATATTGCAAACAAAGAAAATTGTTTCCTGTCCCCAAGCTCTACAAATAAAATCTGCCACAACAAGGGCTTCCATTCCTAAAACATAATTCAGGTTTTTGTAATAATCTGGCCAGAAGAACTTACATTTTACTAAAAAAGTATATCCCCTAATCATCATATAATAAGCAATAAAACATGACACAGATTTTGTCTTCGGTCTTAAATCACATAACAAACAACACCCTCTTCCTTTGGGGAGACCATTAAACCTGTGTGTTACCATAGATAATGATAGTGTACCTGAGTACAACAGTGCACATAGAGATCTCACCAAATATCAACAGACCATGTTTCCTTATACAAAAGGAGAAATTTGTTGTATTATAGTGGTATAATAATGATATTTTTTATCATCATCCATGCATTTCCATACAATATGCACATATGTACACACTGATGTAAAAAAAACATATGTAATGAAAGTCTGAGTAACAATTATATTCATTGTCCTGATCATCATTATCATCATGATAATTAACATCTATTATTCTTATCATCCCCATTGCCAAGTTAATAGTGATAACTGAGGTAGTAATAGTGGAGAGTACATGTACAGTACAGATGTTAAAAAGTACACTGATGAGTGAATAAATGAGGTTAAATGATGAGATATGGGAATAAGAAAAAGAGTGTGTATGGAGGATACAGGATACCTTCCCGGGGCTTGTCCATCTACAAGGAGTGTTTAGCTAGTTTAGCTACTTTTATTTGAATGGGCGTGCAAACATGGTTTTGGGTGGCTTGTGAGTGTTTGGTCAACATATTGTACAAAACACCTTGTAGAAAGCTTTGTAATTGCATTCATGTGTTTAGATAAGTCAAGACTAGTATTTCTGTTTAACATAAAATGGAACAGTTGAGATCATTTTTCTGTTTTGCAATAGTGGTTTTGGGATTTGCCTAAATGTATAATAATTAAACAGAGAACTAGGCACATAGTAGGCCACTAAATTTTTCTTCTTGCACTCATATCCAGCCACAGAACATGATGGGGGAGGCACCGGGGGTCCAAATTTCATCCTGTATCACAGGGCTGACTGAATAACGGACATTACTGATAAAACCGTTACATAGATTACAGTGTTTACTGTTCTAGATGCAGGCATATTTTTAGGCAGGCTACTTTTAAGGTGAGTTTGAGGCTTTGATTTGACTGTTTTTCATCAGTCATATCTAGCAATATTGTCTACAAGTTACAGTTTTAGCAAGTTTAATCTCTCTCCCTAGAAGCTGATTAGTGGGAACCATGTAGTGTATCATAATGATCATAATATACTTCAGTTTTATCTTTCATAGAGACAAGTAGTTTTTCCATGTTTAAGTGTTTTGTCGTTAATGTGACCATTGTTCAGTTTAGTCATGATCAGAACGTTACTGTATTTATGGTGGATTTCTACATCTTGAGTCATCAAAGTGCATCTAAAGGTGAATCAAGGTGAAGAAAAATGACAGGGCTCAGATCAAAGGCTGTCCAAACCTTTCACACCTTTGATTACCAGAGTTCAGACATGCTGCAGCTGTTAGGGTACAGTATGTAGGGCAGCAGAAGGGGGTGGAAGTAGGTATAAATCGGTGAGAGCTTCCATCAATATTTGAATGAAAGGGACTGATTACTCTGATTTTAGCAAGCACCAAGCATCTACAGTTATTGCTTCAATCTGTTAAATAAGCGTGGCTGATCATAAAAATAAATGGGGTAAACTTTGCTGTACACTTGAGCATCATTCATTTTTATTTTAAATTACCAACACCTCAGTAAATCCCATTGTAGGTTATTGCTGGTTGCAGAAGGCACAGTGAAGTCTGTGAGCTTCAACAGCAGCAACGACGCTCCATATTTATTATTACTGTACATACCCTGATACATACAGTATGTTTCCAGTCATGTAATCCCTCAAAATTTTCAAAATGCTTTTACTGGAATAAACTCCTTACACAAGGTCCACGAGCATGATAATCAATCATCCCTAGTGCAAGTTAGCAAGATAGATAACAGCATGGGCTCTAAGCTGCATAATGAAACATGATAAATCAAGTCAGTGTGATCTGACTGCTGGAGGGCATGTTCAGGATAAAAGATATATTCCTTTTCAAAGTAACTTTTAGTCAAAGCAGACACACACTGAAGCCCACTTTAAAAACAGGTCAATAAAGTCACTAATTTTTAATAGGTTTCCAGAAATAAATGAAGGACACTATTTTAATAAATCGTTTAGAGCTGGTGAAAACTGGGCCAGGTCAATTTTATCCGCAACTTCCATTGTGTGTTGTACCAAGTGCTACTGGAATCAGTTTGTTCTCATTCAGTGGTGAGTTTAAATTTAGGATTTTTTATGGCCTGACATGCCTATTCACATTCTGGCTCATATCTGTATGCATAATTTGAAGCTAACAGCAGGAGTTCATTAGCTTAAAGAGACAGGGTGAACAGCTAGCCTTAGCCTTCTGTCCAAAGGGATCTCTGAAGCTCACTAATTAGTACGTTATAGCTCATTTGTTTAATCTACACAAAATTAACAAATGTTAATTACTGAGCTTTAGAGATGCTGGTTAACAGTTTTTTACCTTTTTACAGAGACAGCTAGCTTTTTCAACTTTAGGCTCTAACTACATATTTAGCATATAGATATGAGACTGGTATCTGACTCTCGTCAGACTATTAATTTAAGTGTCAGACCATAAAAAACCCTACATTTTAGCTCACCATTGAAAGAGAAGAGGAAAAACTTAGCCAGGCTCTGTCCAAAGGTATAAAAATCCCCCACCAGTACCTCTAAAGCTCACTGATTAACATTTTTTGTAAGAATTAATCAAATGAGCTTTTTTTAACCTTTGGGCAGAGCCAGGCTAGCTGTTTCCCCCTGCTTCCACTCTTTATGCTATGCTAAATTAATCAACTTATAGCTCTAACTTCATATAGAGGGCTGAAGTCTTGACATCATGTCTGGACTAACGTTAGCCTCTGTTCCACCGGCTTCTGTAACTTAATACAATTTGTCATTAAGCAGTTCTTTGACCGGGCTTTCTGGAAAAATGAAGCATGTGCCTGGAGTTTACTACAGCACTTAGAAGTTGAAACCTTTGTGATTTTAACAAAGTTGACAACAATTGCTTTATGAGCATATAAAAAAGCTTCCATGAAAATTTACCAGAGCGGGTACTTTCGTAATCATAACTTGGTTTCTTATTAAAGTTATTTTTCCCACTTTTTAGTTGTAATCTACACCATTCAGTCCTCTCTGTTCTAACATCATTACAGTCTGAACTAACCACCACCCCTTGATTCATGAAGGTAAAAAATGCTAGATTGGATCAGCCAGAGGGACGAAGTCTTGCAAGTGCGGGTTAGGCTTAAGGTTAGGGTTAGGGTTAGGGTTAGGGTTAAAGTTAAGGTTAAGGTTAGGGTTAGGGTTAGGGTTAGGGTTAGGTTAAGGTTAGCATACAAATCTTGCGAAAGTTTCGCAAATTTTCCTTGTGGCTGCTCCAATCTAGCACCAACCATTTGTCAATGGACTTGCTTCCTCTGACAAGCCATGACATTTAACCCACAATAGTTTAAGGCTTATCGGAAATAGTCTGCTGAAAACAGAAATATTAAAACAAAACAATATTAGTAATACTGTCCTTATTTAGACATATGGAGTGAACCACATGACATAATGTTGAGAATCAATCTAACTCTCTGGAATAAAATGAATAAGCTTATTTCCCAAAATGTAACACTATTCCTTTAATTCCTTTACTGCATAGATGCATTACTCTCTTAAAAAGGGAAGACACTCTTTAAAATTGTAACAAATCATAATGATATATATCCAGATCATACTGTATGTCTCTCACAGGGTTATCAAGCGTCTATCAGCCTGCTCCTGAGTCATTAGTGACTGGGAATATTAATTAAAATCCCACACCTCAGCTAATTTCTGTTCCTCCAGCAATACAGCACTATACCAGAGGTATTTTTGTCCATTGACATACACTGTAGTTGATTTTTCCAGTTTCTTTTTTTGAAAACATCAAAGGGTTTTATAGATTATATACTGGCAGACTTTTTTATGGCTCTGTGTGCCTTTATGCACTGTTTATGTAACAGGGATTTCCAAAGCGCCAAAGGAGCTTTACAAAGAAAACAAAGCTCGACTGAGCTCCTTATAGTGCAAAAATGTCCATCTTAGCATGTCATTTTGTCAAGTAATGAGTCTTAAAATCACCTCTTCTCAAAACATGTAAGAGACGGTCATAATTGGGATTATTTTACCGGTTTAGAATGCAAATCATTTTTTTCTCAAAGGATTTCTGTCCTTCCTCATCACCATGCTGACTCCGAGGTAGAATATTTGCAAAGCAGGTGAAACCAAAGACTGCTGAGATCATTTCATCCAACTGACAAAGTCCTTTTCATTTGGATGAGTTTGTATGACACAATAAAAATCTGAGATTTCTCTCCTCAAGATTTCTCAAAAAGATGACATTTTCTGTAACAGATGGAGCTGAACATGATGCTTAATAACCAAATAAACAGATTTGGAGGAACAGGACGTAGGAGGCAAGACAGAAAAAACAATGCCAATAGCAAGTACACACTTCTTATCAACTATTCAAAGAAACCCTTCTGTTGAAAGACACCATCAGACTTGTTTCCACAGAAATCATCCTTGCCAACATCTCAAGTCAAAAAGGGAAGCTTGTCCATGTTACTGTATTTCCGTCACAGCACGTTGGATTTATTAATGGCAAGCGTGTTATTTGTGGCAGTTGAATGTGACTGCATTCACCGATGTGGATGACCGAGTTGCTTGACAGTTTTATGATGAGCCATTTTTATCTTCCATCCCTCTGTGTTTGTAGGACACAAGGCTCAACCAGGTATCACTGACTCACTGGCTACTTCACAGGCTTTTAAGACCCTCTTCCAGCTCACCTTTAGAACCAGGATCTGTATCAGGGAGATCAGAATTATCATGGGTCATAATATTCCAATCATGTCCGCATTTATGTCTTTGTAGTGTACGATACTGTTTTGCTTTTGTATAACCATCATTCTTAGTTAAAAAACATTGTTTATGATCCTGATAACAAGCAGTGTGACATGAAGACAGTAGAAAATGTTTGTGTTTCCATGCTCTTGTTGGTATCAGAACTGTTCATTTTTACAGTTTAACTGCATTTCCCACCGCTGATATAAACATCATTATGATCTGATTAAATGGCTGGTATTTAATTAGATAATCATATTAGAGGTGATTTATATTGCTAATTACCATTTCTCACAGCAGCTGGGATGCCAACCTTGATAACAGGGGGAATTATATCACCCGCACCATTAGTGACAAACAGAGAAGTTTATATTTTATTCATTGTATTCTCACCAAAAGAAGCAGCAGGTACACCACCAGAACAATTCATCCTCCATCTTCTCCAATAAAAAAAACTTTGTGACTTAAAAAATTACATATCTCTGCCACTTTGATTTACAGTCCTCATAAAGCCGGTGGCCCCAGGCTTCAGTGGGAGCCCCGGTGCACCCTCTCATACCTCAGCCATAGATAGAAAAGCATGCAGAACAGGGTTAATTAATCAAGAAGTGGCTTTACTGCAGCAGAAGCCAGACTTCACCAGGTTATTATTACTCCAGCAATTCAAGTCACGCCTGGTGCTCAGCCCTGATTGCCTTAATGACCGCAGGGGTCATTGGTTTGTTGTAAAAGAACACTTTACGACTCTTAAATGCAATAGCAGCAAACCGTCTGGTTAACTACAGGTTCATTACACAGATATCTATCAATTACTGTGATCGTAAAAAACTGCTTTAAAGGCCTTTTTTCATTAATCTGATTTCCAGCTTTTAAGGATTCAACAAGTGAAGCAGAAAGGAAGATGGCGTACAACAAGGAAATGAATTCCATCTGTTTGTGCACAGGTGACAAACTTTTTCTATTTCTATTTTGGTTCTTGCTCAGGGTCTACCTGAAAACACTGGAAGCTCAAGTTCATTCATTGTTACACAAACTTAATTCTGAAGAAACCCGTAAATTTAAGAAAAATTGAAACTGAATCAAATATTCAGCTTTGCAAGTAGGAAACTATTTTAGCCACACTAGGGAGGTGTTTCTATAGGGATGGTAAATGTTGTTCATCCAATGGTCAGTCTGTATGTCCAGACCATGAAATTTTGTACAAACATTCACAACCCCCAGAGGATGAATCCTACTGACTTTGGTGATCCTCTGACCTTTCATCTAATGCCACTATGAGGTTGACATGTTTAGTTTTTAGTGAAATGTTTGCACAGCTATTGGATGGATTGTAAAGAAATTTGGTACTGATATTCATGGTGCCCAGGAGATAAATCCTAATTACTTTGTTGATTCCTTATCATTTCATAAAGATATACAAGATGGATCAGCACAAATCTGGGTACAGATATTCTTTTACCCTGCAATTTATCTCACTGACTTCAGTGATCCCCTGATTTTTGCTGACTTTTACTAGCGCCCCCAGCAGGTTCACATTTGTGATCCAGAGTGAAATGTCTCCACAACTGTTGGATTAATCACCATGACATTCATGGTCTTTGTGAACTTTGAAAATCCTCTGACTTCTCATCTAGTGGTGTCATCTGGTCAAAATTTTAATTTGTCCATCAGCAAAACAAATGACATTCCCATCAGATTCAGCTGTAGTTTGTGTTTAGAGCTATTTGAGATCTATCTCTTAGTTAGTAACTGGAAGAATTCACTAATAACACCAAGAACTGTAATAATGATAGGTAAAAAAAAGACTCAAGAGTAGAAGCACATGACCTGAATTATTGGCAGCAAAGCTTATTTTGTAAATTATAAATTACACTTTATCATGACTGCTAAAGATTGAGAACAATTTTTGCACATGAACTTCAGTTTGGCTTTCTTTACTTTTAGTCTTGTTAACATTTTGCCAAGATGAAAATGAGTCAGTCTTGGTTAACTCTGGCACATTTATATTCAAATGTTGATTTGTGTGCAGTCTGAATAATAAATAAGTAAAGCTGAATTTGTTTGCTTCTGTTTACATTGTCAGAATTGCCAAATTACCACTCTTCATTCTGTGCAGCTCAGACCCTCTGTCAATGTCATACAGTCCCGATGAGCAGGGAAGGACACAGTGTGCAGACGGGTGGAGAGGGGACGTGGGGGTTGGTGGTGGTAGTGGTCGGTGAGGGTGTAGGCACAGGCAGACTTGAATATTGCTGTGGGACGAGACGGGCGTCCTCTGACATCCACAGCCCACTCCATTTATGAGATGTCTCCTGCAGCTGTTGACAGGAGTAACAAATGTGGCAGGCAATGCCATCCCATGAATCCGCCCAGTATGCCTCTCTGTGGCTGGGTGCTGATTGTGTGTGGAAACGAAGCCGTGCCGGCACTGAAGGGCATCGAACATAGATGCTCTGACACTAAGAGCCTCAGAGGAAGAGAAGTCATCCCTCCAAGAGGCTTTAGAATGATTAGAATATTAACTTTAAATAACTAAATCATTTTTATCAATCAATCAATCTTCAGGGTACACTGTATGTTCTGCAGTAACAGAATTCATTAAATCAAGTCAACGCAGAATATACACACATCATAATCATACCTGACAGACTGTTTTCTCTTCTGCGCTTTAAAGTCATAATGAATTGAGAAAATGTTTCATCTCATTTTATTTTCTATATGCACCTATTCATCAGTGCATGTCAACTCAGCAGTTAAACAAAGTTATTACAATTCATTCTCAGGGGAACTTGAATATCAGTATCAAATTTCATGGAATATTTATTGAGACATTTGACTGCTAATGGAAAAGTCGGGATCACCAAAGTCATTACACTGTCGGGGAACCTTGAATGTATGTACAGGATTGTGTGCTAATCCATCCAACAGATATGATATATATGAAAAATTATAATGGCTAATATCTGCTGTATATTCCAGTCAAAACCAAAAATGTCAACCTCATGGTGATGAAAAGTACAAATTTTCATGGCAAAATTTTTGTTGAGATATTTTAGTCCAGACCAAAGTTGTGAACTGACCAACTAATATTTCCATTGTGAGAGCTATGCTGCCAGTGTGGCTAAAAAAAAAAGCTTTCTGATTTTCTGTCAGTTCACTGTATATCAAAATCAGAAGACTATAACTTCTTTAGTGGTTACCATATTATGTAACAGCAGGTGACATCAGATTTTTTTATACAACTAATACTTCTCTCATAGCTCATGCTTTACAGGAAGGAAGAAATAACTCAGTCACGTCACATCAAGCTCGTGAGTGAAAACGAAGTGATTCTGGTTTTAATGAGCCAACACTTGAGCTCAGTCAGAGACGTTTTCATAAATGGATTGGCCATTTCTAGCGAATGGTTACACAGTCAGATTTGATGGAAAAGGCTTCTGCTGGGAGAGTTAATACCCCCATAACAAAAAGAAAGAGATCTTAGTTAAATCAACTACAAACAAGGAGGAGGTTGTGAAGATACAATCACCTTGGCATGATTGTATCAGCAGAGTACTGTAATAATGAGAAGTGTCAGGTTCTGTATACCTGTTTGAATACGATTGGACATTACTAGTCAGCTGATGAGCCAGTGATGGTGAAGCATGAATGAAACAACTTTTCCAATTTTCTGCTTTATCTGTTCTGTTCTGTCATACCATTACCAAAATCTCCATCTAATCCAGTCAGATAGTCTATTACTGAGTCGCAATCTTTCCTCCAAAATGTAGATAGATTTGTCACATGGGTGAAATCATTTAACCTGTTCGCAAAAATGATGGTTGTTTAAAGAATGTTATAACATTAGATGCCATTTTCTTGTAACTATTGTGGCGAAATGCCTCATTTTATCTTGTCTCACAATGTTTGCCATCATTCAGAAAATTCCTGGAATAAAGGAAACTGCACTGGGAGTAAGTGAAATTAAACCCACTGGCTACCCATTTTTGTTTTGAGAAAAACAGTCTTCAAAGCTCGTTATGAAACTTGTTAAGACAGATGTTTTTGCAGTACATGGATTTTTTTTTCAGGCTCTTTTTGTTGTCAGGAAAGTGTCAATGAAGCAGTGCAGGTAGTCAGCGGTCGGAGGTTCATCCAGAGATCCAGCTGCTGATGAGTCTGCTCTCTGATGCTGCCAGGTCTCTTTGTGAGCACTGTTTGACAAGGGATGTCGGATTCTGCACGCTGTTCTTTTTTTCGTTTCTGACTTATGGGACTGTTGCAAGTTGCAGCTTGTAAAACAGCTGATGTAAACTCAGCAGTAAGTCCTGTGTTTCCCTCATTCTTTAGATGTTGTAGCTGTTTTGTCTCCTGAAGGACTCTGACATTTTCCTCTCCTGTCTGTTTGTCTCCAAATCAAATCAAAGCATGCTCAAATCTAATTCAAATTCCTCTCTTCTTCTTTGCAAATCAAATCATGCACGTGTTAATGCACATGCGTATGGTATGTATGCCGATGCACAGTCAGGCATCATTAAGAAGGCCTTGAGTTTCATATATTCTGACTGTCTTGGATGGAAGAATTATTTCATCTTCCGACACTGCCAGCTTTGTAAAGATTTGATTTTTCCATCTGTGGAAGACGTGATAACATAAAAGAGGCAAGTGTCACTGCATTGTAGGTTGGCAGTTGGTATGGGAATTCCTTCCCTCTGTTCCTCTCCCCTCTCTTCAATATTGCACAACAGCAGCAGAGCACTTGTCAGCCTGATGGGCCAATAAAGAGAGAGTTCTCTGATGGGATGTGATACCATGAAGAAAGTTCGCCTGGAGATTCTACATCATTTACTTTCTCCAACACCCTCATCCACATAAAAACAATCTACCCCACTTACTGAGAGATTACTACAAATGGACCTTTGTTTTTCTCTCCAAATATACCCACAAACAGCTTCTCAGACATCTACATCTTTGTCTGTGGTCAGCTGTGTTCTCCTGGAAGGAAACAGTGAAGCACTTCATTCTCGATGTGTATATGCTCATTTTGAATCATATGAATTCATTATGAAATACACTGAGACTATGAAGATCTACAAGCAGTGGTCTAATTCGTGTGGGTGCTGTTAAACTTTGCTCAGTCTTTCGGAGCAAAGGTTTCTCGGCTCATCAGACACCTAAAATATTGGCTTTTATTTGTTTTCATCCCTTTAAAAATACAGCTTAAAGGTATTTTTTTTAGCAAATAATCCTGACCATCTGCTTTTACAGCAGGTCTGCCAATGAAAGCTTCTGCTTCCCGAAAGCTTTTCATAACCTTGAAAGTAAAATAACACTTTAATCTATTTATTGTTTTAAGGCAGGGGAGTGCTGGCCATTTGGGGGCAGCAGAACAAGCTATAAACGCAATGGTGACATTTCATCACCTCATGAAGTTGATATGGAGGACATATTAGTAATCCCAATTGTTATACACCCAGCAGACACAGAGCAACATCAGCATCATTTGAGTTGTGTTTCTGGCCAGTAGAAGAATGTAAGTCCAATATTCACTCTTAATCTCCTTCTGTTTTGGTTTCAACCACTCTTGAGGAAAATATCTGGCTCTTCAGCTGCTCAATGCTCCACTTTGTTCACCAGCTCTTTACTAACATTGTCAGTCTGCTGTTTGATGCTGGGCAGGTATTAGATAGTGGGGTGGACACAAAGTTGATGAGAGCAGTGAGACTTGACCACAATAGCAAAGTTTAGGGGTGTAAAACCAAAACAATAAGCTGAAAGACATAAAACGCCCTTCAAAGCTGAGGGGAACTGCAGAATTTGGTAATAATTCTAGGTGGGTTCATCACTACGAGTGACCCATTTGACACAACTCATAGTCATTTGGTTCATTGTTAACGTAAAAATATGAATGACAATGCATACGCTTGATTAAAATCACCATGCATGCTTCTCTTTTCATGGGATCTTTCACACAGAACAACCTTGACTGCAGAGCAGGACTCAACATCATCTGTCATATAGCCACATATAGCTACTTGATTGATATTTCCTGAGCCCACCTCCTGTTCAAAGTCGAATGACATTTAAGAAAAAGTCTGTGAAAAGGGGGGAAAAAAACACTCACGTTGAAATGCATTTATGTAATTTATTCAACTCTAAAGTGCCTTCTTTCTAAATTGATTCGACCATTATGGCTCATTATCTCATAATGATTACTGGATGTCTTAGAGCTAGACCTTTCAAGCTTCTACAGAGGGAGAGATATATCTTTTCACTTAAAGGCAAATGCAGTGAGAAAGGTAAATGGCTGTGAGGCTGATGTGGGAATAAGTGCCATTCAGAGGTGACATTTGGCTTTTTTCCACTCTGTATAAGCATTTATTTTACAGCTATATTTCTGCTCCGATCCCCATTAGCTGTTGCCCCAGCGACTACTTATCTCACTGTGGTCCTCAAGATGAAAAAGTAATGGAACAGCTCTATTCCATTATGTTTGATAAATTATATCTGCATGTCTATTTGTGTTTAGATCTCTGTGTCTCTTGCTGTGCTGCACTGTACTGACTACATGTGTTCATTGCTGTGTTTGCCAGCATAAAGAGACACAATGAATGTGCCTCTTTTTCCTACTGCAAACTGCAAAGGCATACCATTCATCTCAGTTATCTGTGCCACAACAGACTACAAGCTATCATTTGAGGGTAGGTTGAACCAACAACAATTAATTAAAACTGATATAAGGGTTTATCATAGTTTAATTAAATTCATATTTAATGATAAAACATGTTTCAGTTTTAAAATCAGTTGTGCTGACTTAATACCAGGTTGCAAAAAAGTGTGGCCTGTCGCACCTGTAACCACACCCAACAGTGATGTCATGGTGTACTGACACACCTAGGAGTCCACTTCTACATCACTGCAGCAAGTTGAGAAGGTAAGCAAGATTTTCAGCTGCTGAAAAGTTGCTCTTAAGTGTATTTCCATAAGTTTGGAACTTTTTCTTTGTTGAATTCCAATTAGAGTTTACAAGTTAAAGTTTTGGGGAGAAGACATGAAAAAATTGCTGAAAATGTGCAGGATTCTAGGCTTCATTTTATCTGATTTCCAAGCACAGAACACAATCAAATGTCTTCATAGCTATAAATCCTTGTGTTTTTGGGTCACTTGCTCTGTGGGTTCCTCAAACAGCTTGCACACATCACTGCTGGTCTCCGGAAGAAGAATGAAGTTCACATTTTCAGATGTGTCATTGTAGCTCTGAACTTATTTCCGTCAGAATTCAAATGATGTTGATGTCATTTGACGCAAATGTACCAAACTAAAGGGCTAAGTGCCCCAGTTTTAGTGAACTGAACTTGCCTGATGGGCATGCTACAACCAGAACTACTAGTCTGTGTACGTGGAAAACAACAATAACTTTACTCACAACATACAAGGACATGTCCCTATTGAGACTCTGAACTTATTCTTTTTCTATCACCGGAAGGTCTCTGCTTGATACTATATCAACAAGCTATGAGCTGAGCCCCAGCAGACTGACAGGTAGATACATATCAACAGCTTGTGTCATTAATACTGAGGCAATCTCTGTCAGCCTTGGATCATGACAAGATCTTTCACAAGGTGAGCATCTCATTACGACGGCAGTTCATAATCATAAGGCCAAACCTGGTATTAGATGATTCATAATTTACATCATGCAAGGAAGCTGCACATGTTCACTCGGGTAGAGCAGCTGTGCCCTTGAAAAAGAAGCTATTGTGTGGAGAAAATTGATCACTACCCCCAGCAGGGCCAGATCTAAACCTTTACAAGCTAAGAAATATTAAAGCAATCCCATAAGGAAAACATAGTCTTTATGTAGTAAACATGATGAGGGATCAGAATCTGAATCAGAAATACTTTAAAAATACTTAATTAATCCCTGAGGGGAAATTGGGTATTGGATGTGTTTAAGATCACTCCCTATTAAGTATAGAGTGTGCTGTATTCACCCTCCACCATTTTATTTGAGTGTCCAAATTCTAAATGTGAATTTTATGCACTATATAGTACCCCACAATACAACACAAAACATAGTGTCCATGGCATTTTCTGCTAAGTAACCCAAAATAAAATGCATTGCATTTTATAGATGTGATAATTATTTTCAGTGACTGTCAGTTGTATAGAGAACAGTGAACGAGTGAATGGGGGAGTGATTTCAGACATAGCTTAAAGGACGGGTTCACAATTTTTTCATGTCTGTGTTAAAACAACAGTCAGGTGCCGAAATGAATATTGAAACAGGTTTTTCTTGCTGTAATCATTCCTCCTGTTCATACTGACCATTATAAGATCCCTTCATAATGCACTTACTATGTAAATGATGGGGACAAAATCCACAGTCCTTCTTCTGTGCAAAAATGTATTTGAAAGTTTATCTGAAGCTAATATGAAGCTTCAAATCAAGTAGATATCTTTCAACGTTACTGTCTTTTTAGTGCCGAACTCCCTCTTTTTGTTACTATACTTCCACCGCAGCTCAACAGGGAAACACTGTCTGAGGAAACACAAAGATGGAATTTGATGCTAAAAGACTGTAAATGTGGCAGATATCCACTTGATATAATTAACGCAGACTTCTGAAGCCACATATAAGCTTCAGATAAACTTTTAAATGCATTTTTGCACTAAATGACTGTGTGGACACACTGTGGATTTTGGCCCCCATCACTTACATTGAAAGCTCGTTTGAAGGGGATCTTTTAACAGCCAGTATGAACAGGAGGAATGATTACAGCGAGGAAAACCTCTTTCACGGTTCATAGGAGCACCTGAATGTTGCTTTAAGACAGACTTCAAAAATTGTGAACCTGTCCTTTAATAGTCTTCCGCCATGCTAGCAACTCTGTCAGCTAAATGCTAAAGTCAGCATGCTAACATGCTGATGTTCAGCAGGTATAATGTTTACCATGTTCACCATCTTAGCTTAGCATGTTAGCATGTTATTTGCAAATTAGCACCATATGGGGCCCTAGATGAGTTAGGAGATCACTAAAGTTATTTACATTCATCTCTGGAGGGGAATATGAATGTCTGTATTTCATGGCAATCCATCTAATAGTTGTTAAAACATCTTACTCAAACCTCAAATGTCAACTTCATGGTGGTGCTAGAGGATCACCAAAGTTATTAGGATTCATCTTCTGGGAAACATGAATATCTGTGTCATTTAACACTTGTTGAGATATTTCATTTTGGAACAATAATCCACATAAGAAAACAAAACATTTTCAATTTCCCTGCTTTTAATACAGAAAGCTCATGAGTTTTGATCAGCAGCATATTGAGTTACACAGGCAATTTCAATTTAATGAATACAAGCCGCCCGCCAAGCCTTATATGGCCCTGAAATAAAAACATGGCTAATGATCCTTAAAGACAGAGGAAAGCCTGTTTTTGTGCACATTAGGGAGAACAAGCATCATTAACCAACTGCAAACACTTCTTAGTCCTGCTTTATGTGGAGAAAACAAGGCCTTGTATTTCCTTGGCTGGACATCTCTTCCTCTGGTATAGTTTCAGGCCTGAGAGGACACAAGGCTGGAGACATGTTGTGACCATAATCACATGTTTAGCAGCTCGTTACTCACGGCCCATTCACTTCATCCCCCTCCAGAGGGAGGGAGGGAGAAAGGGGGAACCGAGATGATAAAGTCAAAGTTTATTATGTACCCAGTAGGCTGATGCAGCATATTTGGGACACGGTAATTCATCACTGTCAAACGCTTGTGGAGAGCAGCTAATAGCTGTATCAGTGTAACTCTCAGTTACTCATCTCTTAGACTGCAAACTTATTGTGCTGATTTTTTTATTTGTTGTTATTGTTTTGTATGTATAAGCTATTCTTATAATGGATGAAAACTCCTGAATAGCTGCCTGACTCAGAATGGTTAAATTATATATGATTTTACACAACAACAAACTTCCACTTCAGTTAAATCAAATGACATGAACTGAGAACACCTTGAATAAAAAGTTTGTACATTTGGACAAGAAAAGTTTGGAGTCTGGCCTGTGAGAGAAGGTTGAATACAAGGGAACGGCTGGCAAATTAATAATGTCTGTCGGCAGACAAAAGCAGCCCTAGAGGATCTTTTACCTTTATGTGAGCTTGAATTAACTTTAGAAACACACCACCTAAAGTCTGAGACACAAACAAAGAAGAGACGAATGGACTTGCCAAGTTCATAACTCCTTGAGTGGACATCTAAAGGGCTTTCTTTTGGCTGACCGTCAGCTTCCCCACTCTATTAAAAACTCCAATTAACTTTTCCCAAATTTAAAGGATCTCTCACTATCAAATCTTAATGTTCTTTTCTCACCAAAAGTCCTCTCACTGGGTTATTTTATATTGAAGTGAGAGTGTTTTCCACTTCGCATTCAGCTACAGACAGTGTGGGATTCAACATCTGCCCTCCTGAGATGCTTTAAAGATGCAAATTTGGTTTATACTTGAAGACGGGAGTGGCATGTCAACGAAATGTCAGTTAAAAGATGAAATGCCGCCTTTTAAAAACTGGACATTATTTTAAAGTGGGTGTGACTGCTGTTATTGATTAGTCAGGGATGCTTGCCAACTTTTATTTTAAAGCTTTTGGAGGACGAAATAACACAATCCCCTTACAAATGAACATTTGAATTCATAGCCAATAAAACACACTTATTCTCAACTCCAGTCACTCAGGATTTTTGCTGCTACAGTTTTACGTGGTCTGGTACAATGAGTAGCTTATTGGGGCTAATGTTAGCCAATGTTCATGGACGTATATTAGTGTATGGACGGTAGGGACACGTCCTTACCAATGTCAAGTTCTTGCTCAATTGTCCCTACCAACATTTTTACCCATCTCAAACAATCTTGCCATTTTAACTACTCATGATGATACTAATAAGATCTCTGCAGAGTTGCCAGGTGTGTTTTCTGCAAGAAGTGAATTATTATGATAAAAAGTGAAAGAGCGAGATTTGGGGGATAGCCGACTTGATGATCTGGCAACCCCTAACCTCAAGCTGTGTGATGTTGTCAACTAGCTGCAGCCCAGCAGCAGCAGCAGTAGTTGTAGCAGAGTCGGTGATGAATTTATAATTCAAATATTATAGACATAAAATAATTTAAAATGTCTTAACTGGACAAAACTAACATCATATTTAAATTTCAGGCATTAGATGCTTGTTAGCTCTGATATGTTATTTAATTAAACAACTATTACTGTTCTTATATGCCAAAATGAATTAAGACATCTGGTCCTTTTTTTAAAGAAGAACTGAAGCGTAAATAACAGCTGTGCTTATCTCATAAGAATGTTCTGTAATCAATCCAAACATTTATCTCCTTTGATATTATTAGGACACATATTTATATTACCCCATCCCTCCCCTTTTCAAAGAGTGGATGACTAATTATTGTATATGGGTCATAATAACATGGATTATTTATAAGCTAATTTAGCTGCAGCCTGTCCAACTGATCTGTTTGTGAATGTGTAGGCATCATTTCATTATGAAAATCCTGTCAGCAGCAGCCCGAGCAGCGCAGAGATACAGACGGGTGAGCTGCAGCCTCTCAGGTGAGCTCTGACCTGTCACACCTCTCACAGTGAGAGATGTAGCCATAAGTTCAGGAGTCGAATGAAAAATAATACAAGTAGAAGTTTTTGAGATGATTTAAAGATATATCAGTCAACAAACTGAAAGAAGCACAGAGCTTCTGTCTGGAAACCTTACAGCAGAGAATCGGTTCAAACAGAGTAGCACGTTACCTACAGGCTTTTATACATTTATTTTCTTATTGCAGTTCTTGTGAACATCTATCATCTGTCAGTTTTAAATATTAATTTTAGTCTGAGATTCACATCAATGAAATACAATGTAAAATATCTCTGAAATAAGAGAACAAGTCTTGCCTGTTATATCAGCCAATAAATATTGAATAAAGTAAACTTTTCGCAGAGTCAGAGCTCTTAATGTGTGCATGTGTGTGAATGTGTGCATATGAAAGAGAAAAGGGAGATAGAGGGCAAGTGCCGTCCGATTAAAAAAAAAAAGTCAAAATGTTAAAACCAAATCTACGCTCTTGCCATTGTTAGCTGACTTTAGATAGATAGAGCAAACTGACATTACTGAGTCAGTTTGTAGAATTCATGATGCTTCTCTACTTGTGTCACAGCTTGTTACCATCATCCTGTAACTGCCATTCAGCAAAGGTTATACAAGCTCACTTTAATGTCAATGCTTCTCAAGCATGATTAATGTAAAACTAAAGGGAGATGCCACTTCCCAATACCTGAGTACAAATTATATAGGTTGCTGTAGGTGCTTTAATTGACTTATTTTAATGACCCATACATCATCATGTCCAATCAAGCAACATATAGGCCTCAATGCCCCTGGGTGGTATGGACATGACTGAAGCAGATGTGCTTAGATTAAGTTCAGGCTGAGAGTTTAAACAGGAACTCCATTAAATTTACATATAAAGGTCAGTTTATTAGTGATGGGGCGTGCTACCCAGCCTATCAAAACAGTTATATAATGTCTCTTGTGGCTCTGGAGGACCATTGTCAAGTCTCACAAAATAAATATGATGTCATCAGTGTTATCTCAGTCTGGGTTTGAAGAATTCAGATTTATAACAGAAAGCCTGAAAAAACTGCAGGCATGCAGTTTAAATACAGATGCATTTACTAGGCAGATAAAGTCTAATGAAAAGATGCTATTGAGTTGCATTATGGGAAATGTAGGATCCAGGTATTTTGACACCCCATACAAGGGGCTGAAATTCAGGATATCTCAGCCTCTGCTGCCTCAATTTTGACTATTATTTCTCAATCCATGAGTCACCAAAATTTATGGAAACGCAATACTAAATTGCTGGAGTATCTCTTTGACAGAGTAGAATTTGTTCTTTAAATGCATATCCTGGTGAAATTTTAGAAGATGTACCAATTTTTTGTGCTAAATAAGTGAAGTCAATAAAAGTTTGATTTTTTTTTCTCCACAGGGAAAGCCTTGTTGTTTTCATTGTCAGGGTGGTCAGAGGTCAGGCTGGCAGACACATAGCAGCACCTCTGGCGCTGGTGGATGTTCAATGTTTGCTCAAGGACACTTCTGAATGATGAATGAATGGTAGTTTCTCTAACCAATCACAATCAGCTGGCCATGTTTCTATTTCTACTCAGTGAAAACGGTTCCTATCATTAAAAGAGTCATTTTTATGTCACCACATTTGCAGCTGTAACCCTGAGCTGTTAGCAGGCATTTAGGAAAACAGATATCCTGCAAATGGATGCTTCTACTGCCTTCACCAGTGTTTACTTTAGCATCAATCAGACTCATGCAATTATTGTTTCTCTGCTGTCGCTTATTTTGAATAGACTCAGCTGAGCTGACGTCGTGTTGACAGACTGGGATAAATTAAAGATAAGCCAGTGAGTCAGGCTTTCAACTGGTAGCCTACTGGTCTGCAAAGCCAAACCCAATGTATCAGCTGGGTGTGTCTGCCTCTGACTTTATGTCAAGCAGAGTGGATGAGAATCTTTGATTCAGCTAACAAGAGCAAGCTGTAAATTCTGTGCATGTCCCATTTTATTGGCCAGTTCTTTCACTTCTCCCTCAGTTTGGGAAGCTTTCCAAAAATTCATCTCGACGAGCACAAGATGACGCACAAATGTTTCCAAAATGCATAATATAGCATATATATATATATATATATTATCTTTATCCAAAAAATAAATCCCAGTAGATCATCATTCATCTGATGTAAGATGACAGCTTGGTAACCCACATCGACTAATACTTTTTAGTCGCCCCACATTGATCCTCTTCTAAATCTATTAAAAGCACATTTCGGTGCCCAGTAATGACTTTTCCATAATTGGGGAAAATGATTTACAAGGCAACAAAAACAATTAAAGAGTTCCTGCTTCTCTAATAACAGTGAGGAGAAATACATAACAAACACTCCCCCTGACGCTGTAACATTGTACTGAAGCAATCGTGGTTTCCCAGAAACGCAGTTTTGGCAGAGCGCAGCGCACCGCGGAGCGCAGCTCCGGACGCACATGAAGAGTCAGAGCGGTGAGACCATCAGTGAGCTGTAAACAGCCTTTCACCTGCTCTGAGCGACACACGCACCTCTGCACATCTGCCACGTCTTCTCTGATGGAGAGAAGAGCAATCTGACAGAGTCTGTGTTGATGTGGGATAACATTTCTACCTCTTTGGCGTCTCCTATGGAGCAAGTGATTGTTTTGGGGCTTGCCAGACGCCGAGCTTATATTTTGAACGTTTAAACAGCGACTTTAAAAGCATTGAAACTCCGTGCGCGCTGCAAATTGGGCTCCGCGTTAATTGCACTACAATGTCCCAGACCATCTGCGTGGAAAACTTAAAGGCATGCTGCATATTGAGGGGTGCGAACGCGCGAGCAAGCTGAAACAGATGGACACAAGCCCAACACACTGGGTAAGTCTGACAACTAGGATTTTTCTAATCATTTTACCGGCGCGTTTTGCTTTAATAGAGCCACAAATAAGTCGAAATGACGTAACGTGGCTGTGGTTTGTGAAATGCGTTTGAAAAAACATCAGTACTATCAAATATTGAGCACACAATGGATCCAAGTCTTTTATAACTGAGGCACAATCCGTGTACACTGATATTTCCCTTTTTTCCATTTCATAACTATTTGACAAACTTATAATAAAGCAGATACATGACTATTAGTTCTTAATTAATGCTTTAATAATGTCTTCATTGTACTTTTAATTCATTACCATAACAATTCTATAATGTTCCTGAAGGGACCCTCAGTGCCTCTAGAAGTGTCCTTGTGGTATTTTGCTGTGATATTATTAAAGTATTCCTATGGGGAGCATTGCAGGGCTAATATACCATGTTTCCTCTCATTTAGGATGGTTTCCATGCATGTTTAATGAGCTTGACCTTTGGTTCAGATGTTTTGACTGGCAACAGTGATCGTCCTCAAATCTGATCAAATTCGTCTGAGACTACATTGTCATTGTGCAGCAGACTCTGAACCCCCTCCCCCTCTCATTAGACAAACCTTACCTTTCTGGAAGATTGTCCGCAGCTAATTGGATTTGCCCGTCAATATTTGAGCAAAGGAGTTACACCCAAAGTAGATGAGAAGCTTTTAAAACGGCCATCATGCTTTTCATCGGCATCCCCCTCTTACTTTCTGGTATGGATTGACCATATACATGTCACTCCCTCCCTGTGCCGGGATCATTAACCTGTTGACGTATAGAGACGGATGCTTGTATTTCTCCTGTGCTGTATATACACGTACCGAAGAAGCACACACCGGCCGGCCCTTGAAACCACTAAGAACAATCTAATGAGAACAGATTGTGCCAAATATGGCAATCTGTTCTGTATCGCCTTGGTTTTCAACATGTTGTGCATCAGGTTTGCCCTGAAACCAAACACTACAACAGCTCATTTCACTCATTAGTCCTCCTCCTCTGTAGCTGAAGGTGAGCCGATGGGAGGAAAGCGTTGGGTGGGCAGAGAGCCTGCAGACTCTCAGGCCACGAGGACACAAGATAGAGAGCTGCTGCTGTACCTCTGCTTTTTGCAAAGAGATAAGAAAGATGAGAACATAAAATAGAGTAATGAGAAGAGAGAAGATATGTTGCTAAGAAGGTGGCTGTTGTTCTTTTATTTTTTGTATTCTGTGATCTTTAAACTCTCTGTCGTAATAGCTGTGCTTCCACACAAACGTCACATTCTCCGCTTTCAGGCTCACCATCAAATATATCCTTTCCCTTCCAGCAATTTATTCAGCCCATTATCTTCTCCTCCCTGTCTCACACTTCGTTAAATCCAACCCTTTGAATCAGCTGATTGACACTGACTGTTAAGCTTGAAGCGTAGGTTTCATTTTCAATTATTGTCATGGTACTTTTGAAACTTCTGAAAAGCAGTACTCATGTAAAGTGTGAGAGACTGAATGTTTGGGTCTGAAGTTCCCAGCAGTGGCATGAACAGAAATTGTATTTTGAGCTTGACTTTCCCAGAGAAGAAAACTTGATGTATTCATTTGAAGAAGAAAAGCTGAAATAACAGCGACAATTTTACTTTGTAACATTTTACATCACAAACGCAGTAACCAGTGCAACATGCCCAGCAAGCAGAGTGTCAGTCAAACACAGGCTGTGCACAAGATTATAGACACAAACCTTTTATAGCTTATCCAGCCTGTTATTTATGTGCTGCAACAGCAGCCAAGTCTTGTGTTTCTTGCGTCGTTATCATATGCTGACTTCTCTGCAGAAAATGCAGAGGATGCATTTGAAACTCTGCAAACCAGCAATTAAACATGCAAACAGAACACACAGAAGGTTTCAGCTTAAAACAGAAATCGCACTTGTTCCTCTGGATACAGGAATAGTCCGTGGAATCACGCTTCATCTGATTTAACACATTTTCCATTGCCCGCATTTTGGCCAGCCCTGTAGCCTTGAAACTTGTCCAGTGAAACTGAGTGAGGCTTTTCGGATATCTGTTGCAGGTGCTTCCTGTACACAAACATGTCTCTCAAAAATGTTAGTGAGCTCCGTGGAGGGAAAAGGTCTGTATATTTTACAGAAAACTGCGTCCTTAGTTACGCTGTATTCCAACCAAGAAAAACTTTCCATATCACTTTGATGAGAAGAAGCATCACAGTTTTCCATTCCTGAATGTGCAAGGAAACATCTTCAGATTTGTCTGTGAAGGTGGTTGATCAATTGCACATAAATTGGCTCTGAATAAGAATTGTACAGCTCTTAAGTGAACAAGTTAAGAGTTCAAAAGTTTGGTTGTGTTTTTCTAAAGCTTTTAATGCTTGTTAAGAAGTAAATGAGTTGTCTTTGGGGTATGGAAATTATTCTCTACTTTGATTAATCCATTCAGTTCATTTATAAGTCAAAATAGGACTCAATGATATTGACCACCTCTTTTTTTTTGCTATATTCTATGTCAGACATTGTGAACTGAATCAATAATAAAGCATCTCTCTAGTGCCATAAAACCCAGCTGGTCAACAAAATCATCAGTTCTGGTGACTCATAATCTTAAAGGTGCTCTCCATCTCTGCCCCTCAGACTCTTATGTGTGTGATTGTGTTGTGAGAAGTACTCTTTCCATGATTATTGCAATTCAAGAGAGATGTTTTGCGTCACTTTGGATTATGAAATCATTTTTCTCCGCTGATTGCTGCACTGCTTCTGCAGGAAAAAAACTTAATTGTCCTCATATTTTTGAGTACAGACCTACTGTTCCCAACAAAAAGTTGCTCTGATGAGGCCAATCAGTGTCATTTAGCGGCCGGTGAGGTGATGGTTGAGTGTCACTCAAGATCACTGTGTCCCAAAATAGACCTCTGCCTCAGGCGATTTACAGAGATGAAGATTGAGTGGATGTGGGAAGGCGGATGTATTAGTGATGCATGGGTTGCAGATTTATGCAAACAGTCAAGTAAAATAAAATGTGCACGAGCAACTGGTGGTAAAAGAACAATGCAGCATTTAAAAGTGCTATTCTGCAGGTACTCTTTTTGAAGAAGGAAAGAGAGAAGGTGACTTTGACACATCAGCAGCTGCAGTTTTATTTCAATCCACCTTGGAAGCATTTCTTTAAAGACATGTCTTCAAGCAGGTTTGTAGGAGGAAACAGAAGTCCAGGGAATGTTTTTAATCGATTGTTTTCTCTCAGATCCACACTCAGCTTCTGACACACAAGCATCTAGGGTCACAGGTCTGTGGCAAAAGCCTCTTGTGTTGAGGAGAAAAGCAAAGAACATGACCTCATATGCTGTACTCACCTCGCCTAATCAGAATGAGAGGGATTTAAGGTACTTGAGAAAGAAGCAAAATCACACCTAATAGATTATATGTTGTATTCATAGCTTAGTTTGTTAAATTAAAAGGTGTGTGTTGTCAAAGCCTTCTGTTTTTACTGTCTTTCAAAACGCATAACATTGAAGAAAAATGCAGATAACGGACACTAAACAAACAATCTAAAGAATGAATAAAGCAAAACAGAATAAAAAAGATAAACTGCATCATAAAAAGAGCTCTGGTACTAGATTATTATCTCAGTTTACATTTACTGGGATAACATATTCAATACAAATAACTTATTTTCTGAAAATGTTATAAATTGATGCCATGTTTCTAGACATTTTACAGCAATTGGCAGTTATTTCCATCACTAAGCAATAGGAAAATTGTCTTTACTTTGGGCTCATGTATGTCTGGGTTCCTCTGCAAACAGTCCAAGATTACATTACTGTGGACACAGCAGGGCTGCAACCCAGGATTATTTTCATTATCACTAATATGTCAATTAATTAATTAATTAATTAATAGTTTAGTCTACACAATAACAGAAAATGGTGAAAATTTCCCTCACTACTCAAAGTTACATCTTCAAATTGATTGTTTTGCCCTATAAACCATTTAGAACCTAAAGATATTCAGTTTACAATGATATGAAAAATAGATAATTTTCACATATGAAAAGCTGGAACAGCAATCATCGAAATTGTTGGCTGCATTTATGAACAGTTGCAATAAATAAACCTAAATATTCATGAAAAAACTACATGTCAATAACTGTATAGTTTTCTTTGTTGTTAAACTTCGTCAAACATGCCAATAATTCTGAAAGGTATTTTTTAATGAAAACTGAACTGTACCTTCTTCTCATCTAGACTGCAGGCCTCTTGTGAAAGCCTTTATCATGCATGTATTTGATCATAAATGTAAGATATCCATGGCTCCATAAGCCTTAATAGCCATGTTCTCCCTCTGTGGTTTTAGCTCCTCCTATGTAACTTGAATTCATTCTCTCTGTGTTCCTGAAGCCACCCCTGGCTGCAGTGTCATGCTCAATAAACTGCTCCTGTCAGAAGCACTTTGCTGAGTTGCTGTAGAGGTTCAGCTCTCTGATCAACCCCCCCTCCCCCCTGGTGAATGTGGCCTGTTTCAAAATGATTGGCCCCACAATAGATAAGCAAACTGAGGATATCCGGAGGGGTCCCACTCTTAATTTGTTGTGATGATGTGCCTGACCTCCCTACATCAGCCCCACTGCCTCAGGTCCAGCACAGTCATCCTTAGTGAGTAAAGGATCACTGGCCTGTTGCTATACTTACAGTACAGCCCTTGCTGTCTGGATTGTGCATCCAGATGCCAGAGTCAAATAAAACAAGAAATGTCTCAGCTTGTAAAGAAAACATGGCTTCAGAAATGTGTAATTGGATCTAAAGAGCTTGTTTCAAAAGATGTGCAAAGAGCCAATGCACACAGACTGACACATTTTACTGTTTGATCAGGGAGTGATGACATGTTAGTGTGTACTGCTGTGATGGAGCCTTTTTATGCTTGATCTTCATTGATTTTAGTGTCTGTAGCTTCTTTAGATTCTAAATTTTTGTTTGGAAAGGTTTTATAAGTGCAAAGGTAATGTTTCCTCAACCTCTAGAGAAGCAAAAACACCAAAGCTGGACGTAAGAGGCTTTCATCAGCATAGTGTGATCAGTTGTTCAACCCTACTCCTCTTGCTCTTTTATTTCACTCTGACACTGCCATTAACTACATCCGAGGGGAAATCATTCTGATGTTCCTGTGAAGTTTCTCCCTTTTTCCTTATTACTTTGTCATTTTGTGCCATTAGTTCTTTCTTTTCATACATTTTTAGTTAGTTGCAGATGTTGTGGCTGAAAGTGGTTTTCACCACTACCAGCAAAAAAGCAGCACATAAATCTCACTGAAAACTCTCTCTAGTGCTTTATTATTTAAATACCTAGTACAGTGCCATACACTGAAAGAAACACAACTATGTGGATTTGGTTTAATAGCTGTGCATGTTATGGTTTCATTTTGAATTTTGGTCCTTGAAAGAAAATGTGGACTAGATATCAGTTATTTAATTCTAGCCATAAAACTGAAATAAATAAATCATTACATGGATTACACACTGAGCATGTGTTTATTCCACATTTGTTGTACATCAGCTGGTTTGTTGTATGCTTTCCTTTAGTCCATATCTGGCTCAGTGATTAGGTCTTCACTGTTTTTGTGTTTTCCAACAATTAATGAAACAATGCTTTCAATTGTCTTGTTCCACAGCCCGTTGATGCAGTAAATAGAAAAAACAACATTATTAATTCCTCTGCTTAGAGTTCAGGCCAAAGCTTGACATCGGGTTGCTTTTCTTTGAGCTTCTTTGAGCAATTAGACTAATTGTATTTGTAAAAAAACACAACCTGTTTTGACTTGTGGGTCTTCATTAACAGAATGTATTTTTCTGTGCTGAGTCTGATAGGAAAGGTATTTTTTAAAGGAAGTGGCTCTTGGTACAGATTCCTCTGTGTCACTAATCTGTCTATTGTTGGTATGGAATTATTACGCATGGAAATTGGTATTGATTATTCAAGATCACCTGCTCTAATTCAAATAGTTTCAAAATGCAAGAACATTTTTGCTTGTAGGTGATACGCCAATCCTTCCCATGGTTTGGGTTAAAATGGTTTGGTTTAGACCCAAAAGCCATTTGGTTAGGGTAGAGAAAGATCATGGTTTGGGTTAAAACAGTAAAATGCAGTAAAAATGTCCTGTTTAACAGCACTAAAATGCCTGACATGATGATAAAAAATGTCCAGTTAGTGGTCTACAAGAGGGAGCAACAAACTGCTATTGGCATGGAAAACCAATCTGGACCAACAGCCTGTTGCCAGTAGTCGGTAAATTATTTCACCGGTTCTGTAGCCATAGCTGATGCCTTTTTTAAAAGCTAAAAGATCAGACACAATGTGTATGATTTCTTCACATGTGGGGATTGTATGCTGTGTTTGCAGTTTCTTTTCACAATCTGAAGACATGCAACTACTGTAAGAGACTATAAACACAGTGAAGGCCGGGGTATGATCAAAATCAACCAGTTTGTACAATGTGTCAAACACAACTAAAGGGTTACTTACCTGTTCTGAAAAGCCACACTTAAAGGTGCGAGTGGAAAACCCGCCATCATAGAGAAGGGAAAGACGTGATAATCATTCAAGTGGGGATAAAAACTTACAAACTTAAGAGTGAAGTTCAAATCCTGCTTACTTTTTTACCTCCACACACCCAGCTGATTGCTGTATTAAGTGAGCCAAGTGAAGTGTTGGATTTTCAGTTTTGGACAGTTTCAAAACATGTTGGACGTAGCCCCCACAAATCCAACATCGGAAAGGTAGCAGTATGCTTCAACTGAAGTGCTTTTAGTTGAAGCATACTGACCCTTGTAGACCTGTTATGGTCTCACAACCTGTCTGAGACATTTCTCTGCTTTCTCCACAATGCATGCTATGATATAATTTGGATCGTTTGGATTTAATGATGCAATCCCTGAAAGTAAGAAGGTTGTAAAGTAACCAAAACTTGAATTTGGTTTTCTGTCCTACAGAGACGTGCTGGGTTGCTGAATGGGTGACAAGCTCCTGGTCACCTCACATTCTCTGTGAAGCTCCTCTCCCATCGCATTGTGCAGGACAGGGTCCCCCAGCAGAGTGTTAGGGATGTACCAGGAGGTGGCTTTCCTGGCAGGCAGCACTGAGCACCAGTTCACCACCTTCCGTTTCAACCGTGTGGAGAACCCACTGGAAGTCACTTCCAAGAAGGGTTTGTTCTACAAGCGAGCCCAGCTCCTGCTCCAGCCTCAGCCCCGCCAACAGGATGGAGATGATGGGGCAGCCATTATTAACGTGGGGGGCATCAAGTACCGTATCCCCTGGTCCACGCTGGATGAGTTCCCCTTGACGAGGCTGGGCAAGCTACGCAGCTGTAGCAATGAGGCCGAGATCATGGATGTGTGTGACGACTACGACGGCAGCCGCAACGAGTATTTCTTTGACCGAAGTCCATCGGCTTTCCGCACCATCGTCACTTTCCTGGCCGCAGGAAAGTTGCGGCTCCTGAGGGAGATGTGTGCCCTGTCCTTTCAAGAGGAGCTGCTGTACTGGGGCGTGGAAGAGAACAACTTGGACTGGTGCTGCCTCAGGAAGCTGCGGCTCCGGCAGGAGGAGTACAAGGAGCAGCAGAGGTTGGAGGAAGAGGACACCGAGCTCACATTGCCACAGTCCTGCGACGAGAGCCAGCAGCCTCCTGGAGTAGGTCTACAGGAAGAGAGCCATACGGGGGGCTGCATGCGGAGACTGAGGGACATGGTGGAGAACCCCCACTCTGGCCTGCCGGGGAAGATCTTTGCCTGTCTGTCAGTGTTGTTTGTAGCCATCACTGCTGTGACGCTGTGTGTCAGCACCATGCCAGACCTCCGAGAGGAGGAGGAGAGGGTGAGTTCACTTTGTCTCGTCCATAATCAGTTTCAGTAATAACTTTTTTCCTGAGCCTTTCTTATCCACACATTCAATTAAAATCATCCAAAAATTCCAAACTCGTTTTTGGTTCCCCATATTTAGTTTCTGGAATGAAGTCTTGTGAGTTATTGGATTTTCATTTAGCAATGGCCGCAGCATTGTGCAGCAAAATCATGCAGAACCATGATTAAACAAAGAGGTGCAAAAGCAAGGCATCTCTGAACTATGAAAGGTAGAACAGGATCCAATTACCGATGTTAGAAAAGTAATAAGGAAGACAGTAATGTAATATCATGAATTATAGGTCCCAGCAAGTAAAATGAACTTTTTTTAGTAAGACCTTGCATTTCATAAATGATCTCACTGGACTGTAACTGAAGAACAAATGTTAAAACTATTACATGCTGAACAGATTTTCATGAGGAACACTGTAGTTATGGCTCTATGAAGAAGGAACAACGGTCTCAGGATTCCTATTTTTCCAGAACAGCCGTAGGGATGTGTGCTTAACAGCTGCTACAGTAAAATTCAGATTAGGTTGATGCGGCAGCCCACATACAGAGTCTTCCTGGGCTTTATTGTAAATTGCGTGACAGAGACAGAGGCGAAGGCTCAGGGACAACAAGGCTTCCTCTCCCTTCACTTGAATACCAGATTATTGTGTAGTTCCTTTCACTGTTGCAGCATACATTCCTTCGTGGCAACATAAGATTTATGTTCTCCCAAATGTATGCGGTAATTGATGGAGCATTTACAACTTGCAGATGGGAAAAAGGCTATGTCTTCACACATTTTTAAATGAATGAATAGTCTTTTCTTAATTTGGGCTTCAGTTCTGTATTTGCAAAATCCCAGATATTCTCACCATGCTGTTCATTTCTGTTGACCTGCTTCCAAAAATGAATATGAAAAAAGCTCAAAGTGAATATAAAATAAGCTCATCATTGTTACATAACATGATAATTATGCAAATTGTAGCCATGAAGTCTTAATCCATACAGTTAAAGCTTGTTTACCAAAACCTTATCTAGACCAGCTGACCAGTAAACAAAGTGGGAGCTGCAAATGGAAAAAACATACATGCATACTGTGTTTTATTTTCACTTGGATGCTTCATTTGAACAGATGGATTTAGCTGCTATGTAGACTGTTTATAGCATTTTGGAATGCACCTTTGACAATCCAAAGACTCTGTACATACACAAAATTTTTACCATGAAAAACAAGACAAGCCTAATTTCTCCTGTTGGGAAAATTGTTAATAGTTCAATATTTAACTTTCCTGAGTGTAAAATGAGAAGATCGATAGCAATCTCATGTCTGTGCGTTAAGTACAGAGCTAGAGCCAGGATCGGTTTATCCTATCATAAAGACTGGAGGCAACGGGTAACAACTAGCCTTGCTAGTGAAAAACAGCTAGCAACAACTCTTTTGTATCTTGTCTGATTTGCTGCTGAAGAAAATACGTTCACAAAATTTAGGAAGAAGGTTGTTAAATTGGCAAAAAGCCGGCAGCTTCCTGGAGTTGTGTTGTCCCAATGCAGTTGCCAGGTTTGGTACCATCATACCAATACAGAGATCAAAACCAAAACCTGTTCTTATTGATTACACAAATGAACTAGGTGTACAGTAAAATGTTGTTTATCAAGAAAAATTACCATTGTTCAGTTTGTGTATGGAAACAAAGATAAAACGTATTAACTGCATATTATTCAGTGAGCTTTAGCTCCTGACTTGATGCACAATTTTATTTATTATAACCAGGATGGCCACATGACTGATCATGATGTACAGTTCCACAAATTCAGAAAGAAAGTATTTCGGAACATTTAGTTTACATGGAAGAAATGTCCCATTATGATGGATACAATGTTCTCTGTCTTAGCTGCCAAGCATCTCCTATAAATCTTGATAGAACGAAAATCTCCATATTAAAAAGCCAACTCAATATATCAGCATCAGACAAACAAAACAAATCAAGGGTTTTCAATTGGATCTTTTCAAACAAACAATTCCTCAAGTCATTGTACAAAGGGCAATGAAATACAAAATAAAATTCATCCTCGACAACACCAAGATCACAAAAAACACGTTGCTCTAAACGTTGCTCTTCGGGAATACCTTTATATCTGCCTACCTCAATTGCCAGTGCCAAAGTACCAGCTCTTAACTGAGCACACAGGGACCTTTGCCTTCTCTGTAAATTTAGCTTTATATATGGTTCTGTCATCTAGTCATTGTCTTTGATTTGAATGTAGTTTCTAAGCTTTGGCTTCCTACAAATGTCTTCCTTCAATTGTTCCCTATAGATCTTTAGTCATTTTTGTTTGACTGTATTTATATTACACTGCAAGTTATTCCAGAAAATAAAATTCAAGTCAGAGAGAGAAAATGTTGCAGCAACCTCTTTCGACCAAGGATAATTGTGTGCTCGATCTCAGTTAAATATCTTTTTGGTCAGTCTTTCCTCTGGCAACTGAATAAGGCAGTTCCACAATCTCACCATTTCAACTCTCTGCTTTACAAGACACGACTCCCATCCCATGTTCAATAGCTCGCTTAGTAGTAGCATTACTGTCGGGGGCATCTTTAAAGCCCCACACCCCTGCAGCATAAAATGAAATTGAGCTGACCATTGAGTCATAATATGACTACATGTTGATACTGTACCTTTAATTATAGTAACAACATACCCCAAAGAAAAAAAGAATCAGATTATGTTTATAGCAATACATTCCCATGCCAATGCCAATTCCAATGCTTGAACCTTAGAAACATCTCAGTAAAATGGCAATCCTCATAACTTACAGTCCCTGGTCTCTCATTGGGTCTCACCATTTGTTGCTGTGTTTGGCTTTCATCTTGAGAAGAGAAACATCGCTATCGCAGACTTTTGTTCCCACTAATTACACATGTTGTCACAGTCTGTGACAAGCGGAGCAAAAAGGCATATGAAAGCTGATGATGTCTCCCTCCTGAACCTCTTCATGCCTCCTTTCTCCCCGGAGACTTCAGACGCCTTGGAGATCTCACTCCAGAGTGTCTTCTTATCGCACTAATTCACCTCTTGAATGATATCAGAAAACCAGAGTGTGATTAAAGAAAAGCCCCATAGCCTCACCCCTTGTCAAAGATATGTCTCCATCAGCAGGCTGGGAATGGGGTGTTACTATGAAGTGCATAAGCTTCAAAGGGAAAATCAATCAGGAAAACAAAGCAGATGAAAGCTGAACGAAGACCAGCCTAAACACTGTCTCATCTTACTGTATCGCTAATTAAGTGTCATCTGTCATTACATGCTTGTATGAATCTGCAGCTTTAATTATTTGAATCAGAGGAGCGACAGGTGTGATTAGAGACACACTATGTTTCAAACTCAGGACAGCTGAAAACAGTGGTACCAATTAACCACCCAGAGATGCCTGAAAAAAGTCAGTCTCACTCCTCCTCTGTGAGAACTGTGGTGTGGTTCATTAGGAGTGAGAACCTCATTCGAACCAGCCACAGGAAGCCACCCCAAAACGCAAGGGTTTATGGGAATAATGAGGTGGCTGTCATTCTTGAAAAATCCAGCATAGCAAAATGAAGAAAGGACAAACCGCATTCTGCCACTTATTCAAATATTATTAACAGCCATGAACACTAGAGAAAGTAAATTAAAACAGAGTACCTTCCCAAAACGCCAAAGTCTCTTAATGTGAGGTGACATATAGCTAAAACTTTTTACGAATGCATGACTTTTGTTTACAGGCTTGCTGGTAAACACATAAATGAATAGAACACAAAAAAAGAGATTAAGTAAACCTTCTCACAGTGGCTCAGAAAGAAAAATAAAGGTGTGATCATGTGCTACTGTGTGTACTGAGGTGTCAGACAGCACTGGCTGTGAGCTCTCCTTGTTAGCATGTTAGGAGAAAGAAACTGGCAGCCAACTCTGAAAAACATACACATGTGTGCCGTGAGTGGGCTTTACTTCCTGCATCGTCTTCATTCACGTCGATGACAAGCATGGCGGTTACGTAGCTGAACGCTTTCATGGAATCCACCTCGACTTGGTGAATTGCTTTCGCTGATTACCACATCGCTTTCTGACAAGTCCGCCCACTCATCCTCCACCATTACAAAGCATCCTTATATCCATTAGTATTGATAGCCGGCCATTTACATCTGCACAGATTCTCCCTACGCTAATGAAATGATCATTTCCTCAGCTATGTCTAGATTGTAATATATTGTGTATTTGTTAAGTACAGTGTTTTGAAACCTTGTTGCTCCAGTGTTGTCAGTATGAAGGCAGCAAATTCAAAAGCTTCTGGTTTGACTAATACTGCTACTTCCACCATTTGAACTAAATTAAACTAATTTTGTTAACCTAATATTAATTTAAACCTACGATAATAATAATTTTTTGGACAGTTGGAGGCAGTGGTGTCATGAATTCAATATTTTTGAAGGGACACAGTTTCGCTATTCATATGTTCATACCAAACCAATTTGTTGCCACTCTCATCTGCTTTGGCTGCTATATTTATCATCTAACTGGCAGTATTAGTAACTATCTTGAGCTATAATTGTATGACTTAACCCTTATTAATTGTTTGTGTAAACAAGCTTCGAACACAAAACTGACACATTATCACCTTTTACATTGAAATGTTGGCAACAGTTGCTTATTTACAAATCCACTGGATACAGTTCACTGTTAAGCATTCATTTGTAGTTTCTAGTGTTTATAACCACCCAGTGAATGAAAATGCAACATTCACTCTCACTCTTGCTCTGTCTTTGGTATATATCTGGCCCTTAGGAGCTAAATGTTCCACTATGTTCACCAGCTAGTCGCTATTTTCATCTGTCTGCTGTTTGATGCTGTGTAGGTGTACTGTTTTTAGAGCATTTTCACTGAAAACAGCTGCCTGCTGTGTTTGAAAATGACACTATGAGATCAACATAGTAAAGTTGAGGACTGTAAAAACCAAAACAAATGTCTAAAAGACGCTAAAACGCTGTGTAGAGTTGAGGGGAACTGCAGAGTCAGATGATCATTTTCTGTGGGTTCATTACTACAAGCAATCCCTTTCACGTACAGGTAGTTATGTGACCCACTGATAACATAAAAATATTGATTATAACTACTTTAACAAATTGAGTTTTGATTACCTGATAAAAAATTAGTCCTGGCCTAATAAAAACATTTTTATTTGACAGTAAATGAAGTGTGAACTCTCAGACATGTGGATTCTGGCCTAAATGAAATTACACTGTGAAGCAGGAGGGCAATGCAACCTAAACCCAGGAAGCAGCCATCTTTATGCACTTGGTCACTTGAGCTGGAGAAGAAAGTTAAAACTAGAAGTTTTTAAGGCGCACTTAGCCCGTCTGTCTAATCTAATAGGGCTTTTAGAGAAGAATTCAGTGGCTGAGAGACTTTTCTCTCTTCCTCTCTCTCTCTCTCTCACACACACACATACACACACAAGCAAATAAAAAGAAAAGCTATATTGTATTTCACATTTTATAGTCCCTCTTCCACACTCTCTAGATGCATAGGGGATTAAACATCTCAAGTGTTTTGTCAATTTCCTCCCTCAGAATTGCTTACTCTGTGCACATAAGCATCTTTAGAAACTCTGTTCCTGTCCCATTTATCTGCTGCAAGAGCCCCAGTTGTGGATCTAACCTTCCAGTGACTCTGCTCATGCCTCACAGCCCTTTTCACTCCATTCTTATATAAATCCCAGCCACTTTAAAGTACACCCCAACCATAGCTATACTGTATATCATCACAGAGGAACCGGCAGCAGAGCTCAGAGGGTATGGACGGGTGAAAGAGAAATGTGTAAAAAAAACTGTAGGAAAATAGAGAGAATTTTGTCATAGACTGTGCTGAAAAGACGCAAGTCACATCACTCATTCCTCCTGACTGTGAATTAGACATACTGCTGTTCATGCTCAGAGAAACGTGCAATCCATCATGGTGGTGATGATTTGTGTTTCTCATCCAGTGCTCTGTGAATTATTCCTGGTGAGTCAAGCAGTGATTTCTTTCCTACAGTACAAACTGTAAATTCCCATGGGCATGTTTAATGCAAGAACTTTAGCAAACTGTTTTCAACTGTCAGTTTTGTGATGTAGAGATAGGAAGAGAACCAAAATATTCTATTCATATTGAAACTGAATGCAATCTTGAAGCTATAAAAAGTATAGAGTTGTACTTCACAAAAATCAGAAGAGTATGTCACTTAAAATTGGCATATTAAAAGTAAACTGCACAGTATCGTCAAATTACCATTGATTTGAGTAATTCACAATTTTAAGTTATATAATGTTGTTTCTAAAATTGGTGCCATTTGCTCTGTAACAAAAACAAAACCGCAGAATCTGTGGCCATACAGAAATAATTTATGAAATATCATGTGTTGTACAACAATAACGCAAAAAGAGTTGCAGCACACCCACGTTTGAGATTTTGAAAGTTTGAAAATTGGGAAACACCTAAATGTAAGCACGAGTGGTCAGCTGTGACAGGTTCATGTGAGAGTATTTCCTTAGTGTGGATGTTTTTAGCCAGTAATGTGATTCAGTCTGGTTTGAAAACATTATTGCTTATTGATATTACTCTGATTATATTACCCCACTACTGCCTTTAAATCTACACCCCATTCTGATAGCACCACAGGTAGCTAACATGTGTTTTATCAGGCTGGTGCATTGCCATTTGGATTCAGGATTAATTGATAATATACAAAAAACTGAGAGTAAAAGAGGTTAAATAATGTATTTCTCCTATCCCTTGATTGTTACTGCTGACAGAAAAATACTCCAGTTCTGCTTGCTGTAATTGTTTCTCCCTGTGGAGCTGCTGGCACATCCAGCTGAACAGCCTCTCAACACATGAAGAGGGAAAGCCATTGACTCTAAGTATTAGAAGATGCTTCTCCTGTTACCATAGAAGCATTTGCATTAGAAACATTTGCAGATAGAGCAGTCTGTCTGCCATTAACTGAAATGATGTCCAGTAATATCCAATATTTTAAAAATATTTTTCTCCAGTGTAACCACACAGGAAGCACTTTACTTTGTGGAAAAGATGAAGGATATTGAGTGATGATCCTCCTGGGATATGAGGGTACAGTTGTGCCAAAATTTAATCAAAACATGGAGAGGATTTTGAGTCCCAGGAGACTGAGCTTTCAGCCCATGTCCAAGTGTTCTGCTCAAGTGGAATATCACTCAAAATGTGTGTATGTGTTTTACAATAAGACAATAATTTTCAGCCCAATTGAGTTGCATTAGCATTGCTCATAAATGTTAATGCAAATAAACTCTGTCTGTAATGTTGGAACAGTAGTGTAAGAGCTGTTTGGATCAAATGAGTTGACTCCTTTCTAATCACAATAAACCAAAAGCACACTGTATGCACTTAAGCTGAAAAAATAGACGTTAAACTAGACCACTGTTACTCATTTACATGAGCTGTCTCTTTCTCCATCGCTTTATGTCCATCAGTCTTAGTGGTGTATTTAAACATGGGGGGACAGAGAGAGAGAGAGTGAGAGCATACACTCTATGAGGGCAACAGCTATCAATATCTATGGTACTTAAGATAAGGTTAGATTAGATGAAACTGTAATGACCCCCATGGGGAATTTCATTGTCACTGCTAAGAGAATAAGATATAAATAATAGCGTATGGGCATAAAGTGTAAAGACACAGTGTTCCTATTGTTGAAGGTTGTAGTGGATGGCCAGCTTTTCACATTATCAGGTGTACAAGACGGAACAATGCATTGATGTGTCTAGATTTGCAAATGTACACTGCAAGCTAGTAGCAGAGTAGTAGTTGCAGGTAACATGCATGCATTAATATGAGTAAATGTCTATTGTTGGCTTTTGTATGTAAGTTTTAAAGCTGCTTAAGTTTTTGGGTTGCAGGTTGAAAGGATGTTTTGTTTTTTTTGTCCAGGAACGAACAGAAAACATCGGCCATGAAGTTCTGCTGCCCTGCCTTAAGAAACGACTGTAATAAATACATATTGACAGGCAGCAAAACTGCTTGGGTTTTGTGCCCCGTGCGAGTGAGTTATAGTGGTGTTTTCAAGCTATTGAAAAATAAATAAATTATTCCTAACTGATTAAAAAAAAAGATCAATCTTTGTGGCTGGATTATGGTTCTCTTCTCGGCAAAGACCATGTTTATGAATATCTTTGAAAAGTTCCAGACAAAGTAATCATCATTATGTAATTACTGAATCTGGGTGTGAGGGGAATACAGTATTTTGCCTGCTAATCAAGATTCAGCATCGAAATCATAGTTTCGAGTTACTTTCTTTCTTGCAAACAAACACACAGAAATAGGGAAAATCACCAAACCATAAGTCACAGCCAGGTTTGTAGTGACACAGTGGACCAATGACTGATAAGATATTATTATTTGATCATTCTGAGAAATGATTAGACACACAGCAGCTCACTAAGCTATTGACTTAGTGGAAACATTGGTCTATTTGTCATAATTTGTGTAAAATTACTTTGATGGAAAACCAGAAAGCTTCTATCTGCTCTCATTTCTCCCTCAGGCAGGTTTTACTATACCATCCTTCTTCTCAGATTTGCTGTGTACACTTTCTCAGGCATCCTGGTTACCTACAATAATCCCAAAACCAGCATTCAATGTCACAGTTTTATACTGAATGAAAGTCATCATTAGGTTGTGGGAAAAGAATTAAGATGAGGACAGAAAAATGTACTTGACTGACGGGGTTTAGATTTGCAGTAGACAGGCATGAGGTCAGGGAAATGTAGCACGTAAAAAATAAGCACTAATGGTTATTAAATCCCCTGCTGACTAAAGGGAGGCTGAAGCCTATCCCAGCATGCACTGGGTGAGTGGCATGGTGCATTGTGGACAGGTAAGGGATATAAATAGTCAGATTAGAATTTCCAGAATCCTGCATGTGGAAATGAAATAACTCCGTTTATCCATTTATGTTGCCAGGTTGATTTTTGAAACAATGTGTTGAAATTTGCAGATTTTTTTTTTTTGCTATGCACAATTATTGTCTTGAAATAAAAGTTATATCAAAATTACCCTTTATATCCAAATTCCCCTTTCTTGCCAAAGTACAGGAGAAGTGGTATATTCTCAGCTCATATCTTTTATGAATGATCCCTCACTTTTTGAAAAGTTTCAGTCCGGTTTTTAAATTCATCATAGTACAGAAAATGCACTTCTAAAAGTATAAAATGACATTAAGGATGAATTCAGATGCTGGCTGTTGTACTGTTTTGGTGTTGTTAGACCTCTCTGCTGTGTTTAATACAGTTTGGTCATGGCATATTAATTGATGGACTAGAAAACTGGGTTTGCAATACACCTATGAGGGAGTATTGTATTTCCCTTATTCTCGCCTCACTGCACCGGTTACCAGTCGTGTTCAGAATTGATTTTAAAATTTTATTGCTTGTTTTTAAATCACTGATCAGCCTTGCCCCATCTTATATTATTGATCTTCTCACCCCTTGTACCCCTGCTCATACTCTCAGATCTGCAGATCAGCTGTTGCTCTCTATCCCCAGGGCAAGGCTTTAGACAGAGGGTAATAGGGCATTTGACGTAATGGCCCCACAACTGTTGAATAACCTTCCATTGAGAATCAGACAAGCTATCTCAGTGTCCTCTTTTAAAACTCTTTAAAAACAAATTTTTATAATTTGAGTTTTTTCTTTTTGTTTTATGCTTTCATTCATTTATTTATTCTTAAGATTTTTATTTCATGGTCTTTAATCTGTGTTTCTATTTCTGATTGCATTGAACTTATTCTAATTTGTAATTGCACTGTGCATTTTCTGTTTTTATGTCTGTGAAGCACTTTGTAAACTTGGTTTTTGAAAAGTGCTATACAACTAAAGTTTATTATTATTATTATTATTACTTATAGCATTGCAATAACCCTCTGACAGGGAATATATTTCTGGTTTTAAGCCATAGTAGCAGCATGGCTCTAAGGATAGGACAGTCCTGGCTTGGTCGACTGGTTGGTTGGACCACTTTGGTCCAGACAATTATTGGATGGGTTGCCATGAAATATTGTGCATTTGAGGCCCCTAGAGGATAAACCCCGCGGACATTCATGATCCCCTGACTTTCCCTGTTGTGACACCAATAGGATGACATTGTGGTTTTAAGTGAAATTCCTCAACTATTGGATTGTAGATCCTAGTTTGGATTTGGTATGAGGCTGGATGGGTGGGTTGTGGGGACGTCGCAGTGTGAAATTATTCTTATTTTTGTGTTCTTGTATTTCTGTGTACATGTATGTTCCCAAATAAGGAACATACATACAATGAACAAAATTTTGTAATAACAGTCATAACAGTTTTATATTCACCAAAAATTTCCATAGCCAAGAAAAACTATGTTTATGTTTGTAACATCATCCCAATGTGAAGTCTAATGACTTGGACCAAGCAGAGGGGGCTAAACCAGTGTGCATGTGCAGTGGGCCACACAATGCGGCAGCAAACCAGGAAGCGAGAAATCATTTTGGGCTAATGCGTTGGGTGAGCAACTTTTATTCAAATGAATGTCACTAATGCTTGTGGCGTACCTTTTTTTTTTTGCATGGAGCGCCAGCGCTGCTCATTCACACATGGATGAATCAGGTATATTTGTGTGAAGCATTTAAGCAGGAGGAACAAGACAATGTAGAAGAGAGCCCAGGACATCCAATTATGTCAACAGCAAAATAAGACATACTTGTTTATATATATTCAGCTTGCTCTTAGCTGTGTGTATATTGCATTTACACATTAAAAACACAGTGTAGTGCTGAAAATGAAACCTTGACTTAGGATTCTTAGTGCATACCATTATAAATCTGCCATCTCTTGTGGATGGAAGTGGTAATTTCCTGCATGTTGGAGAATGCTTTGACCTGAAAAATCCTGAGGATTCACACACAATCTTATTCTGTGGTAAGATTCCTATTTTTTGAAGATGCATACAAAGATGCTCTCTGGAGGAGAGGAAGAAGTGTTGAAACACAATCTGGGCTACAGAGCAAACACACAGACACTCAGTCACACACAGTCAAGCCCAGTGAGGTGAACAAATGAGAGTGATAAATACAGCCATTAAAAGCCTGGGTGTGCCGAAGACCGATGCAGTATATGAGGTCTGCCTGTTTGTGAATCACACCCACTCAAGTTTATCTGCGGAGATCAGAGGTGAGCCGTCGCTTCTTGGTTTACATGCTTGTCTTGAGCTGTGATAGGTTCAGAGTCCCCTGATCGGTGAGCCGGATAATTGTGTGATTTTAATTTGATCCTGCGCGGTTCTGCGTACATCAGAGGCTTTTCAGTGTTGAGGGAGTGGAAAATGCACTCAGCCAGAAAGCCTCTGACAGAGAACAAAACAAATACATTGGTCAAATTCAAGGAAAGGGAAGGTATCAGTTGCAAATGTGTCACAGGCAGACACTCTGAGAGGAAGTGTGAAACATACTGGTTAGCATGTGAAAATGAGCGAGCTCCTTAAGGATTTAGACAGTGGCACATTTATTTGTTTTGGCTTCAGACTCTTATTACTTTGGATGTGAAATGACAGCATGTGGTTAGAGGGCGGATTTCAGCTTGAATTTGAATCTCTGTGCTGCAACAGCCGAGCTTCAAGATTGCCTTTAATCTCCCAGCAGTCAAGTAAAAATTGGTGGAAAGAAAAATACTTTTGTAGTTCCCAAAAAGGTCTGCCACAGGAGCATGATGATTCAACAGATGGATTGATAACTGAAACATCAAGAATGTGATGCATTGTTACTGTTCGTAGAGCAATTAGAGTCAGACACATGCAGTTACATCTGAATAATAAGAGAATGAGACACAGAAAAAGAGTTAGAGACACAGAAAATATGATACTGATGATATAATATATCTAGACTCAAAATAACAAGCATGTATATGTTTTACAGCATATAATAATAAAATACTGTAGCCTGTATAATCTGTCCAAAGGTTTTTTGGCATTCTGGAGAGACGGAATATGAACAAAACGTGCTTTTGTTTTTAAATTTCTGGTCCCATTTGGCTGGAAAGCCCCAAAATTAAGGCTGACAATCTGTAATCTTCACCTCATGCTTATTGGATTATTTCACATCTCAAAATAAGTGTACAAAGCCAAATGCCTGTTAGCAGCTGGCCAAGTACCTATGGAGCTGTGCTGAGGCAGGGAACTGATTTTAATTTCACTGTGGACTTCAGCCAATTTAGACTTGATGTGACTCTTAGTAACAGAAAATGACATGCTGTGTTTTTACTCCCCAGTAAGCACGTTGTGTGAAACTAAACTCTCTGTACCGGAGATATAGTTTATCTGGGTAGCAGGTGGAAATGAAAAAGCCTCCATTACTGTGGTTGTATGTGAAGGATTGTACTTTCTAATTGCTTTTGACCAGCTCTTGCTAAGAAAATGTACCGAAGATCCTGTTCCATAGTCATCTAAATGCAAATTAAAAAAGGTTTTACTGTAAAAAAACATGAACTTTTCAACAAATTTAGTCCAGTTTTGACAGCCAGTCAGCTATCCATTCCACCTTTAAAATTTCATGTGTCACATTTTTTTTTTAAAACTGATGTATCTCATCCGATTACAATGCAAGAAATCATACAGCACTTTCACATCCAGACTGTAGAGGTCGAATAGTAACGTTAATGTTATTGTCTCAAAGCCTGCAACAGAACTCATTTTAAAGTAGTATTTTGAATAACTTTAACAGTCACTAAAGACCCGGGTATACTCAGAGTGGCTGCCTTAATCTTTATCCAGCCGTGTTTAACCCAAACATCTGCTTTTACTGTAAGTTCTGCCACCACAGTGATGGCGGTGTTGAAAAACTGCCACTCCAGCTTTGCCCATCAGTGATTTACATGGTCCTTAATGGGTTTAGCAAATTTGACATCCCAAGGGCAAAAAAACACGGTTTATGCAAAAAGAAGTGTATACTCTAAAAAATGCATGAGGCTCAGTGTGAGAGCAGTCAGATGGAATGAACAGAGTTGTTGACTGAGCATTTAAAGTTGTGCACATTCAAACTCGGTGATAACTTTTACAACCACAGTGCATTTACTTAAAATCTAAAGGGTTACTAATGTCATCATGTGTCCCCTAATAATATCAACTGAGTCTGAAAGGATTCAGGATGTTTTATAAAGACCTATTTCACAGCATTGCATGACATTTCAAAGAAGAAAGAATTAAAAGTTTTAAAAGTATGTGAAGAAAGTTTTCTTAACTTCTTGATTGTTTCGGCATATTCTAATTATTCCGCACACAGACGTTAAAAGGACAAAATGAAGCAAAGAATATTTAACATTAACATGGAAAGCACACTCGCACACTTTCTTTTTTCACTCTCCTTCAGGGATGAATTTCATTTAATAACCAAGTAATTTCTTATAATTACATTTTCAAATATTTATGAACGCTATTTCATCAGTCTTGAAAAAATAGATTATTATTAGAAGAGAGAATATTTCAGCCTGAGTAAGTGTAAAAATCCACAGTATAGCTTCAGTTTGCTTGTATTTCTTACGTAACATTGTCTGCACATCCACACCTCGTACAGCTTTCACCTCTTGATCGCATCAGGTTTGATGTATCAGTCTAGTGAGGTTTACTAGATGAGATAATCAAAGCCTTTGTTTTACGCTTCATGAATCTTTCATCACCTTTTCTGGCGTGTTTTGTTCTGTGAAAGAACAGAATCACCTTTTTGTTGCGAGATCAAACGTGCCAACCTCCCCTGTCAATGACAAACCTATGAATCAAGCGGGCTTTGAAATAGATTCTTAATTACTGACTTCATGCTGCGTCTTCACGTCACCCCTATCTGAAGTGCCTTTTGAGTTCACATATCTCCCTCACGGAAGGGTGTTATGTCTGTTGCGTAATGTAACACAACCCTTAATGTCTGTCTTCATGTGCTTTTTTTTTCTTGCAGGGTGAGTGTTCTCAGAGGTGTTATAACATCTTTGTGCTGGAGACTGTGTGCGTCGCCTGGTTCTCCCTGGAGTTCCTGCTGCGCTTCATTCAGACTCAGAGCAAGTGTATGTTCCTGCGGACGCCTCTCAATGTCATCGATGTGGTGGCCATCCTTCCCTACTACATCACCCTCATTGTGGACTCTCTGTCAGTGGGAGGGAAACCTGCAGGCTCAGGGAACAACTACCTGGAGAAGGTGGGGCTAGTCCTCCGCGTCCTCCGAGCTCTACGGATCTTTTACGTGATGAGGCTGGCCCGCCATTCCTTAGGCTTGCAGACGCTTGGTCTGACAGTGAGGCGGTGTACCCGTGAGTTCGGCTTGCTGCTGCTGTTCCTGTGTGTGGCCATGGCCCTTTTCTCCCCACTGGTGTTCCTAGCTGAGAGCGAGATGGGCGCCAAGCAGGAGTTCACAAGCATCCCTGGGAGCTACTGGTGGGCTGTGATCTCCATGACCACGGTGGGCTACGGAGACATGGTGCCCAGAAGCATCCCTGGCCAGGTGGTAGCGCTCAGCAGCATCTTGAGCGGCATCCTCCTCATGGCATTCCCCGTCACGTCCATCTTTCACACCTTCTCTCGCTCTTACGTGGAGCTGAAGGAGGAGCAGAATCGGGCGATGAGGCAGAAGCTGGACTCGCAAGACAGCACCAAGTCCCAGAACAGCGAAGACTCTCAGGAGACGGACAGCTACCATGGTATTGCAGAAGCTGCAGCCTCATCCGTGCAGCGAAGGAAGTCTATGGCTGCTCAGAGGGCTGCAGAGAATAGAGTGTCCATGCAAACTTAGCTGCTCTGTCTGTCTGTGTTCAAGTGGCAGCCTGGGAGGCCCTGACACCCAGCGCTGGGACTTCAAAGTTGAGAAGCTGCAGGATTGTGAACAGGGAGGAGATTTTATCGTGTGGAGCTCTGGGTTTCTGCTTTGATCGTGTGAAGTGCTTGTGCACCAGAGTGTATCTGAGTTTCCCACGTCTTACAGAGGAGCTGCAGAGGTCTTTTTTCTACAAATTTGACTTTAAAAGATGGGTGACAATATAATATTCATGATTAAACAACTGACATCAAATAAGACAATACTCTCACTGACTGCGATTCAGACTTGAGATAAGTCTGTGCAAAAGAGAAATCTAATATCAAAAAATCATGTGTTATTCAGACCTTGGACTAATAATCTCATGTTGCTGCATTTGAAAGGAGAGGATTATCTGAAATAAAGGTGTTTGCTGAGATGTCAGACATGCAGTTATAGGTATTATTGATGTGCAATATCATCTCCATTCACTCTGTATTATATTTGGCCAAAACATATATGTATAGTATCATCATGTCAGGGCATTTATTTGCAATGAAGTAATTCATCTTCAATGTAATAACGCAAAATTAATTTACTTATCAAAGGGCTATGCAGTCTGTCATGACATGTAAATGACAAGAGGATTGATATGACTAGATAGATCTTTCTTATGATGCTTTAAAAGAACTGTTTGACATTTTGGAAAATACACTTATTCGGAGAGTTAGATGGGAAGATTGATAAAACTCAAATATCTGTCTGTTGAATTTGAATTGGAGCCAGGAGATGGATAGCTTAGACTGGAAAAAATGGGGAAACAGCTAGCCTGTCTCTGTTCAAAAAGTCTGCCCAAGAAATATTTCCAGCACACAACTCTGCATAAAACCACAACTCATTTTGGTTTGTATTAAACAACTGCTAATTTGTACTTGGAGGCGTAATTTTTTAGTTATGGAGTGAGCAAAGTTAGCTGTTTCCCCCTGCTTCCATCTTCACGCTAAGCTAAGCTAACCATTTCCTAGCTTCATATTTAGCGTATATGAGCTAACATCAATCTTCTCATCTAACTCTGCAAAAAGGCAAATTATCATATTTCCCAAAATGTTGAAGCATGCCTTCCACATATGGTATGTTAAACGATCATAAACAACTAGCATTATCCACAGCAGATATTCAAACTGTGTGAGGTGAAAGGGACAGGTGCATGCTGGGAGGTTGCGATATTGTAGTCTAGCCAGCTGATTTGGTTCGCTTACTAAGACAGTCAGCAGTTGCAGGAGCAGTTGTGGCTGTGACACACAGCTCATGGATGCCATTAAGGTACTTAGAGTAGCAAATAAAAGCGATTTTTTGATACCAAGATCATCACTGTCTGAAACTACAAGAGCTAAAGCCAAATGTTAAAACACAGTATGATCAACAGTACCTGGAGCTGAGTTTACTGACTGCACCTTATACAGAGACCGGAGGCGTGAAGAAGAGAGGAGGCTGGTGGAGGAGTTTAGCAAGGTGAACATGAAGGCGACTGAGGTATCATAACGAGCTGCACCACGCACTGCAAAGGCAGGAGGGATCCACACCATTGTGAAAGCATTGACAAAAACATTCATAAAGTATGTTCTGGGATATAGTAAAGATGGTAACAGTACAGTGCTATTGAGAGGGGATTGGGGGGCCAGGGGGTGCAGAGGTGTTGGGTGGGTGGTCTCAGTTTTGTCTAAGGGGGGCACACTGACAACCTGTGATCAGTTACATAAAAATAAGAGTTACTTTTGAATGTGAAAGTTAATTTGTGTCATCGGGTACATCTTCTCTCAAGGTCCACTTACTAGCTTACTTCCAGAGTTTTCATTCGCATCTCACAGTCTCCAACAGTGAATGGAGTTTGCTCAAATGTCATGCATTTAGCTCAGTCATCATTATATGACCTACGCATCAGACAGAACCTGCCCAAAAAGGAAAACTAGAGTGGTGTATGACATTATATTACAACTGTGGAGTGCTCCAATTACTGATGACGACCATGAAATGACACTTGGTCAAGAACTACTGGTCAGATTGCCATGAAATCTGGTATGGCTACTCATACCTCCAAAAGGGTATCTCTTATTGGTTTTGGTGACCTCCCAAACTTTTGTGTAGCACCATCCATCACATCACTTTGGCCTGTAACCTCGTAACTAAAAATGGCCACGCTTTCATTTGCTGTGAGTTAGCAGGAGGATGAGTCATTGGATGACCTCATAATTTTACAGTGCAAAAACTTAAACTGTGCAGATATTTTAACTTACTTTTTGTGCTATCTAACTTTTGGTTAAAATTTTATGTCTTTTTGATCAATCATGTACACAATTCTTAGAAGTCTTTATATTTGTGATATAGTAAATAACCACCCAAACTTAGAAATACTACAAGTTGTTATTTTATCATTTTTTGGATATAATATCACCTGTGATTTCTTCCCATCCTCAATGCTAAAAGTATTGAGGATGCACTGGTTATAGCTGTCTGTTGGAGAGATGAAGATGATGTTGGTGCCAATCCTCTTGTCACATACTGGTGTAAATTGACTGGTGGACCAAACATGTGAATAATTATTTCAGTCAGAGAAGCAACTCTTACCAAAAGGTATAATTACAGTTTGCTGAATCCCTTCAAAGCAGCTGACAGACTGTGGCAAATACTATACATCCACCTTCAGAGAGTGAAAACAACAGACCTGAGACCCATTTCAGATGTTGCAAATATTTTCCACAGTCTTACATAATTTCCTCATCTAATTGCAAATGCAGAACTTCATTTTCTTTGACTTGAGTGCCTTGTGAAAACAAAAGACACATTATAAAACCATTTCACCAAATTGTTTTCAAGTTGAAACCAATAAGAGCAGTGCTGAGTGCTTTAGAGTGCAAATCAGACTTAGATATTTTTAATATGCCACACGGACATGTTTAGTCTGCCAACTCTGAATCGCAGTCACTGGATTAACTGGGTCATTAAAAAGCATGGAAATATAACACAGAACAATCTTAAAATTATTATATATTCAATATTTAGGTTTTAAGAAATGAAAATATTGTTTTTTGAGGAGCAAATGGTGCAGTGCGACATCATTTGAATAGAAACCCAACTTAAATGGATTTGTGCTTTGCGTCATGAATCCATAGCCTGAGGAACAGCCTCTTTTGAAAAATGTAATGAAGATTATAATGAACTTAGTCCCGTGTGGATAGGCTTTGATTTAACAATTTATTACACACAAGGACACTCTCAAATTTGCAACAGTGCATGCTGTGCTTGTGCACTTAGAACATCCTAAATTGGTTTGTTTGGTTTGGTTTGTTTGTCTGAGGCTTTGTTCATGTTTTTTTTTTTTTTTTTTTTTTTTCCCCACATTTGTTATCAATAATAAATGGATGCTGTTTCCAGGGGTGATGTTGCCTCATTTCACTGTAAATTTGATGAATACTGACAGCGCTTCAAAATTGTTCAACTTAGAAAGAAGCTTATGGAAAGGGTTCTCTACGTTGCCAGCCCTGCGAGATCAAGCTAAAGATCAGGCTGTGAAAGGGAAAAATGCACCCTGAAATAAATTCACTTTATGGCTGTGATCTTCAGATTACCGCACTTCAGAATATGTTCCCACAGCCACATATTGGAATAACAATGACAGACAATGTTTGAGGTTTCACAGACGAGAGAAATTAGACGCTTGTTCCAATGTGATGGTCCAAAGAGGCGTTTGCGTTAATATGTTAGCAAACAGTTGCCACACATTCAGCAGACATTAAGCAACATTTCATTAATATGGAGTGTGTTTCTGTCCACCTGTCGAATCCAAGTCCATTATTCACTCTCCATTTAGCTCTGTTTTGTTCTCCACCAACTCCTGAGAAAAATATCTTTTCTTCGGTTGCTAAATGCTCCGCCATGTTTACCAGCTAGTCGCTAATTTAACTTACTTTGCATTTCTCCACATATTGAATCAGTGTGCATGTGGCTCAAGAAAGAAGATACTCTGTGTATATAAAGAGTTTGGAGGGTGTCCTCTTTTTTTAAGCCTGTCCAGAACCAAAAACCAAGAAAAAAAGTATGGAATAAACAGTGTGTTTATCTGTTGTAACATAAGCTGCAAAGGTTAGCATTTCTGGGTAGGTAGCTACAATTTATAATCTTAACCAGTGTATGAGGGCCAGGGAAAATTGCATACTACATTATTTTGTGGGGTTACAGGTTACTTCACAGCTAGCATATCCACTGTTCAGCATTTCCACACTGTGTAGAAGCTGGTCTTGGATGCTACCAGAGTTTAAGGTAACGTTAGCAACTCTGTCCCTCTCTTCATGGCCATGATGACTGACAAAAATGAGATTTCTCAGAAACTACAGTACCAGTCAAATGTTTTTGGACACACTTTAATAATTAAAACTGGTGTCCTGTGTTTCCATGTTTAGTAACACTAAGGATATTGCTTAATGAAAAATTTGATATGGGAATGCAGAATGGGGAAAACTTCCCGAAACAGCAGCCCTTCCCACCTTGTAGCTTCATAGGATTTGGGGAAGTTAACACCTGCAACCCCAGCCTGTTATCTGACATAATGTTACATTTGCCAAACTCATTTGGTTAGTACTCATCCTAAAAGCCTTTTCTCTTGTAAGGCTAAAAGTGAAAACATCTAGTTTGAAAATACAAACAATAAAGCATGCATAAATCTGCGCAACAATTTTCTTTTTTCTTATACATAGCCATTTAATCCTTTGTAAATATTTAAATATGAATAAGTGAGGCTTCATGCATATAAGCTCAAAAAAATGATTCCAATGAAGCAGCTCTGGACAGTCTCTCCAGGCAGCACTGCAGTAATATATAAAGCTCTTGCAACCAAATGTGATCTTACAGGAGTGCAGTAATCTATACCGTCACATCTGGCTCAATGCAGCATTGCACATTTGAAGAACTTTCAGTTGACATCACTAATATGTGCACAGCAGAAGGCACTGGAGGATTTGAAAAGCTGGTACCAGACATTTACAGTATTTATCATGCAGGGAACTGAAGCTCTCAACTCTAAGGAACTTTATAAAACTCCTAACCCAGAGTTTAAATTAGAGATAAAGTCTGTTAGTGAGGGTCCATCTGGTTGAATGCAATTCACACAGTATTCTGTGTTTGGTGCAGATTTTCTCATTATCTTATGATTTTGTTTAACAGATTATTGCGATGAAATTATTTACATCAGCAAAAATGAAAAACGAGTGCAAAATTTTATTCAGGCCTTATCTTTGAGAGACAGACATGTCTTTGTTAACGGAGCAGTGAAAGAATCAAAAAGCAGAAAATGATGAATCCATTGAATTGACATTGATCCTTTTACCCCGTTTTGGGGCTAGTACATCTATTATTTGTGTATTGTTTCCTCTCTGTACACTACCTGTGGAGAACTTGATGTGAAAGCTCAGCACATTACAATTTATGTGCTAATTACTGCTTTAGATGATATATGCCTTTGACAACTGATGTCTGCCAGAGCGCCATTACTGATGGGAAAATGGCAGATATCTCCACAAGAAATATAACTGACACAAACATCTCCATCAAAACAAAACATGATAGATGAGTCTCTCTGTGTCCTCTTTATTGGGTAACAATGCCATGATAGATATTTACCAATACTTTGTTAATGGATGTCATTACAGTAGTGACAGAGGTGGATAACTGGTGCTTTAATAGAAAAATAACATAAAACCACAACATAAAAAACATACTGGTAATGATATTTTTGGTACATAAAGTAGGTGTTTCACAGATGAGACGATGCAAAACTTGGCATTTAACAGAAAAATACCATCACATAGCAAAATAAATGAACAAGTAATACAAAACATGTTACATAAAGTGAAGTAAAATCAGGTACACGGAATGAAACAGTGAACAAAGTGTAACTCTGAGGTCATTTTGATCCTGTTGAGCGTAACAAGAACCTGTCAGGTATCTCACATTATCCATACAACACAGCCACCCTCACCACTGCCTGAATAAAGAACAGACACACACTATCCCACACTGGCATTTGAATAGAAGAAATAATAAGGATAACAAAATAAATATTCATTGGGCTGCTAAACAGGTTTGAACACAAACAGTCCACCTCCACTACTAAGAAGCCAAAGAGTCATTTTCCAAAATTTTTAGTACTTAAGAGCAGTGAAAGAAATATTCATAGAAAACTATTGGCCTGTCCCACTGCAACAAAAGGGAGGTTTCCACTTCTTGAGGCTTAGAAGAGGAGGACAGAATCAGGTCTGCTCGGGTACACAGTTCAGTGAAGGGCTGACAGTCGTACACCTCGCAGTTTGGCATTCCTCCCTCCCCAGAGAAAAATTACAAAACAGCAACAATAACAAAGAAAAGATTCACTGTGGGTACATTAAATGGCTCATACTCCTCCTAAACAGGAAATTAATTTCACAAGACAAATGGAGATGAGTACAGCCTGCTCAAAGCAGTACCACACAGTGATGTGGAGTCATGAGTAGGGATATCAGGGGATGTTATTGGATTTGTGATATAAAATAATAAACTGGCCGGTCAGTGTTACCCACTGACAACATGATGGAGGAGAAGATATGATTTTACTGAGAATATTCAGAAGTATCAGTCTGTAAAACCTGCAGTGAACCTACAATAAAGAATTATTTCAGTTCATTACAATTTGGGTCTTCTGCTATCATTCTTATTGGTAATAAGCAATTACCTGTAATTTGGTGACTATAATGTCATTTTTATGGATAGGAATGATGGCTAAAACAAAAATAATGCTGCATTCACGCCATACTGTTTAGACAATAATTCTGAACAGCCAAGTGGGAAAAAATGTTCACGTCAGCCTCCTAGTTATAATTACCCAGTTAAAGATATCAGGAGTTTCTGACAGCTGCAATACAGAAGTGTCGACAAACTGGTGGCAAAATTGCTGCAGAGCCTCCATAACAACTTATATTAACTTATTCGTTAGGAGATACATCTTTCCGATTTCACTTGTTATTGAAGTGCTATAAATACACAACACAACAAAAGTAGCTAATTTAGTTTTATTTTTGTTTTTTTAAAGAGTGACTAGAAGGCTAGCAGCTGAGAAACCAATACATAAACACTTCCATATTGGGAGGTTTTTTGGTTTTTCCCCATTCTACTGGAATTGCACGTATGCAGCATCAAGTTGTAATAAACCAGAATTCTCTTTTAAGGAGCTGCAAACCTAGCTTAATCAATTCCATGATGATCATGGGTATAAATGCTGTTTTCATCCAAAAGGTTTGTTCAAACTGAAGGTAAAAGAAAATTTCATCTGGTGTTGACCATTGGAATGTTGTCGTAGCTATCTAGCAATGTAAGCATTGACTGAGTACGTTGTGTTTGTGAGTCAGGTCAGCATCTGACTGATCTCAGAACTCATCAGTAACTAACTTCAGTAATTTTCCTCCAGTCTGTATGTTTATGAAGCAGTTTCATAATCCCTCAATATAAGATATAATAAGATTTCAAACATGTGCCAACATATCAGCGCCTCACTTTGCACTGCCCTGAGCAAATTTGCAGCCCACTTGTGTCATTAACTTTGTGTGTGATTGCTCTGTATAAAAAAAATGTGCTTCACTTTCAGTCTGAACACAACATAAGAATACTAGGATCTGGGGGATAAACTGATTCTTTTAAGATTTTTGGAATTTGTTGCATGAAAATGATCAAAATAATATACAAAATGTCATTATAGCTTCAGTACAAAAATCTTGGCATTGGCCTTCAACAACCATACAGGCTGAAAATATCTCATCGTGTCAGTATTTCATGATGTTTCACTTTCTCTTCCAGCAAAACTGGCTTCACACGTACAACTAAAACTACTCATGTCTTTTTACAATTCTGGATTTTCTCATCACTCTGTTAGTCTCAAGGCCGGTTGTTTTTTTTAAAAGCCAACGCACTGCATCTCCAAACCTTTGGGATTTTTCTTCTTTTGGTAACATTTGATTGCCTCTAGTTTCTTACAGTTCAACTCCTTTATTACCCTACAACATTGAGCCTGTGTGTCACAGCACATGGTGACCATCTGCCCAACAAGTAGCAGACCAGCATTTCTCCACTGTGTTGGGAAAAAACAACAAAATAACAAATGCCATTTTGTACATTCAGTAATGTATACTATGATTTTTGATTGATTCATACATTTGTATTGCTGGTAATACAGCAAAGCCATGTTTGAAAGTGTGTTTTAAGGCAGAGGGTCCATGCAACAATCAGCGTATGTGGACGACAAAATCTGGTCCACGTTTCCTTGAGCACAGATTTCAGTGCATATTTCTGCATGCACAAATTGATTCAAGGATATATTCTCTGAGAAGTCTGCATTTCAAGACAAGCATACTGTCGCATTGAGAATAAGTCAGTAGGATAATAAATAAAAGAGAAAGGTCAAGTTTCTTTGTAACAAGTGTTCTTGAGGCATTGGCGCAGACACCAACAATACAGAGTGTCCATGTATGTTCATGCCTTATTTATGAGTGTGTATGCGTCTTTATGTATACATAGCAGTGAGGGTGAGCAGCCTGCATCATCTCAAGGTGCTTTGGTACTCATGTATGCTTATACATGTCCACAGCTCCTGTTAAATTGCTTCCTCACTGGTGTCTTTTGAGTGTTGACATTTCCACTGAGAGCTTGCAGAGGCTTTCAGAGGGCTTTGGCACTAGTGGTGTGGGAGACGGTGTGGGACAGCGGTTTCTGTGGGTAGCGGCTGTAGTAATAAACCTGGAACAGGATGGCAAAGTCCACGCCGACCTGCAGCAGGCCGCATGTCCAGAACTGCACGGGAGCCTGGGTGAGCAGAAAGTAGCCCGTTTTAAAGGTGTCACCGCTGGTCCACATCAGCACCATCTTGATACTGGAAGGAAAGAGTAAGAGAAAGAGTGATGAATACAAGAGACTAATGCATTTTTTGCTCTTAGACCCCATTTCCTAAGGAACCCCAATGTTCAATATTAAATAAATAAAAAAAGACTAATCATCAATAAATAGTGTAACATATCTAAATGAACCAAATATTTGTCAAATTACCAAAACTCATTATTATAAAATGTTATCTCCAATGAGTTTTAATGGAGTTCATTTTTATTTCATTATACAAATATTCTAAATTTCAATGACCCTTTTGATTTCATGTCACTTTTCATGACAGCGGTGTTGTCACCAGTCACCGACCCCTCACTTTTCAACCAATCACATGACGGCTACCAATTTTAGCCAGCTAGCTCCTGTTGGTTAGAGCAACAATGTCAAAGTAATTCTGAATCAACCAACTAGAGGCTGCTGGAAATTAAAAGATAGGTTAAAATTTTTTCAAGTCTGTCTTAAAACAACAGTCAGATGCCCATATCATGTTCATACTGGCTATTAAAAGATCCCCTTCAAATGTGCTTTCAATGTAAGTGATGGGCACTGAAATTTTCATTTTGTGCAAAAATGTATGTAAAAGTGTATCTGAAGCTTATATGAGGCTTCAGCAGTCTAAGTCAGTCATATCAAGTGGATATCTGCCACATTTACAGTCTTTTTAGCATCAAATTCCCTCTTTGTGTTTCCCTGTTGAGCTGTGGTGGAAGTATGGTAACAAAAAGAGGAGCTTTGGCACTAAAAAAACTAACATTGAAAGATATCTTCTTGATTTGACTAATTTGGACGGCTGAAGATTCATAGTAGCTTTGGATAAATTTTTAAATAAATTTTTGCACTGTGGATTGTGAATTTTGGCCCCCATCACTTACACTGTACGTGCATTATGAAGGGATCTTCTAATGGCCACAATGAACAGGAGGAATGATTACAATAAGAAAAACCTTTTTCACTGTTCATTTGGGCACCTGACTGTTGTTTTAAGACAGACTTGAAAAATTGTGAACCTGTCCTTTAAAATAATTACCTACCTACTGCTACTTACTTTGCCAGCTAACTAGCTTGGCTGGCTTGTGAGTTTGCATCATTACTCAGTGTCAAAGTGAAGAGCCAATTTAGCAGTTAGCTGTTAAGCTAAATTACAGGATAGTTTAGTTTCTGTGCAGCCTTTAGTTGGTTTATTCTGAATTACTTTGACATTGTTGATGTAGCAAACAAGAGCTAGCTGGCTAAATTTAGTAGCTGTTTATTAGCTAAGATAGGCAGGGTCTGTGTGATTATACTTTGGGGCTCCGTACATTTTAACTTAGCATTAACATCTTGTCACCAGACTGTGGTTAATCAGAACTTCCAAGCACCTTGGATTCATTTACCCCTAGATATATTTTTACTGTGTCTAAATTCAGTTTGGCCACCACGAGTGCATGATAATAATGACGGAAGGGGTCAGAGAAATGCAACATCAGTTAAGGCAAGAAAGGGAAGAGTAAATTTGCCACAATAACAATCATGGAAAGTTGAAACAATCTTCTCAGGGTGCAAGTTTCTCATCAACTCTACATCCTGTGGCACTTTTCTAACCATAAAACTCGTAAATGTTTCCAGTACACACTGAGCTAGCTGGCTGTCCACAGGGTGCTCATGAGAGAATCCAGAGGATGAGTTACACTAAAATAAAAGAGTTGTTGTTTTAGAAGAGACTGGAGGAAAGCACCCATGTGATTTGAGATGGCAGAGTTCCTTGAAGCGTGAGGTTTGTCGTTGTGGCACTGGGAAGCACTGTGAACTCAACTAATGAGATGGAAAAGGAAGGGAAAAAAACAGGAAAAGAACCAAGCCCCTGGGTCCAAACAAATAACTCATTCATATACAGGTCATATTCTCAAAATGATACAACTACAAGCTGTGAACGTGGGGACATCGCCTCTAAAAGTTTTTCAAGGTTCCATTAAAAGTGCTGGTGGTGGTGGTGGTTATGTGTGTTTTTTCACACCAGCTTACAACAGCATCAACACAACTATCAACTTCTGCAGAGCTCACTTGGTTTTCCTTTTTTTCCATAAACTTTTTTTTTTTTTTTTTTTTGCTGGAGGCAGGAATACACACACACACAATGCTGACAAAGACAGGACTGAGCCAGCAATGTGTCTACAATGCACTCGTGTTCACACATACACACACGGAAACGACTCTTCAGATGTGCTTCCTAAAGCAACCTGCCTACAACAATACAAACAAATGCATGCTGGGACATTTGAAATCCTTTCACTCAAGCGTGTCGCTTTCGTCGGTCAGCACTATTTAAATAAGGATTGCAGGAGAGAGATTTAAGTGCTACACTGAATTTAAAGGGTTGGTTCACTGGTGGTACGCCGCCATGCAAATAGTTTTGCTTTTATTTGTCTTAAGTTTTACCTCCACCCAAATCCAATGCTTGCTTTTTTCTCATTCATCAGCACCTGATTGTGACTGATTGGGCTGTTTGTAACTTGCAAAAACTTCCCTCCATTGCAACTTGCTCTGATTGATTATTGTGAAGCACATGTGTGGAGTGATTGATCAGTCGCTGTTACCCACTGAGCTGAATCAGATAGATCCTGACACATCTTATCTTGCTATCAATGTAGTTACTAGATGAACAATCGCCCCACTCCTGAAATACCTGGTCTTGGATGTAGTAGTAGACTTGTGTTTCTTTTTTTCTAAAGCTTAATAAACCTAATATAACATTTTTCATAAAAATGTAATAATTCCATCTGAGGTTAATGGAGGTGAGGTGTGCCTCCATTGTAATATGCTGCAATGGAGACAAATGACATTTCATTTGTGGTTCTAAGAAAGAAGAAAATTACAGGAACTTAAAAAGTAACTGGGACACCATTTCTGGAAAAAACACATCATTATACAATGTTTTATACTGAATATTTCAAATCTGTGAGCACCACAAATGAAACAGGAGGTGGGTTTTAGGCGAATATCTCAGACAGATATGTAAAACCTCCACAGATGAAACCAAAGCGAAACTGTAGTTTTCATGGTTTTGGGATTTGTTTTTTAGTTCCAATTAAGGGTTTTTTTTTTTTGGACAATAGTGTGCTTACAGTTTTGTAGAAACAGTTTGGAGTAAAGCCCTTTCCTCTTACAACATGACAATGCCAACTCGTACAAAACCAAGTGCATAAAAAATGGTTTTCTGTATTTGGTGTGACAGGCCTCGACTTGCATGACCCACCTCAACCCCATCCAACGTGTTTTGGATGAATTGGAACGCCAACTGTGAGACAGACCTTATCGGCCTTCATTAGTGGCAACATCACTGATGCTGTTGTGGTTGAATGGGAGCGAATACCTGCAGCTGAGTGCCAAAATGTGGTGGAAAGCTGAAGACTAGAGCCTGGCATTTTAATAATTACATAATATTTAGGTGTCCACCTACCTTTAGTTATGCTACGCAGTGTATATGCATGACCCGATACCACTAATCTGAGAAAATACATTTGTTTTGACCCTTTAGGAACAAGAATTAACAGGATGAGTGATAAAGTGATGCAAAGACCCTTCTAGTCCATTTTTCTCAACAGCGGTGTATTTATAAAATGTCCAATAAATTGATTGAGAGTGACATTTGACATGAAGCTGATGTTTGTGACATATTTCATCACATCTGATGTTTTCAACTCAACATCCCACTGATGTAACAGAGATCAATATACAGCTGTAATCTCATAATAGGTTCATAACCATTAATCCACGACAGGGTCAAGTACCGCCTTCGAATTCACAAGTAAAAACTGTCACTGGCTCTGTGATGAACTGAAACAAACACGTCATGGAGTGAAGCTTTGATTCAAGCAGCAGGTGGAACATGGTAATGTGGCAATAAAGGAAACAGGATAAAGCAAGAGCCTTTGTGTTAGCAGATTCCCTGCCTTTCTGTAAGCCTCTTAACAGATGTAAAGGATGGAGAGAGTAAGAGGTAGTCTAGTGTCTCTCCCTCCCCAGCTGGGCTGAGTGTAACCCCAACTGTCTGTCTGTCTCGTTGGTGCAAAGCTTTGCAGCAAAATCTCCTTTTGCATTATTCATGCCCCCAACTTCACCTTAGCCCTTTACATTTGTAAAACCAATTTGTGCAAACCTAGCTATTTTCCTCATACTTCCTTCTTACTTCTTCTTCTCTTTCCCTGCAGCCTGTCTGAATGTCCCCGCTGGCTTCCATTCTACGTTTCCCTTTTCTTAAGCCCGCTCTCTACAGCACTTCTCTCTTCCTCCTCGTCCATTGATCTTCCCACCACCTCGCCTCTCTATACCTGTTTACATTTGCCTCCCCCCCCCCGCCTTCCGTCCTCGCCCTCTTCTCTCTGAGTAAGGAGCTTGTTAGCACTGTGGAAAGAGACCCTTCCTCCTCCCCTTACTCTCCCTCTCCTCCTCCCCCCTGGTTCCTCGGTGACTGCTGTCTGAGTTATGACGATGTGTACCTGCAGGTAATGATGAGAGAGGCAGGAATTGTGTTTGATCAATTCCTCCGCTGGCTCCCTAATAAGAGGTAACAAGGGAGGGCCGGGAACACGGTGAGAACATGTCTGGCTACTTATTTGTCACCTTCCCTGAAACATATATATATATATATATATGTAGAGGGAGGGAGAGAAAGCATGCTGAGATCCAGGCTGAAATGGCAGTGATGGTGAAGTAGAGCTGTACTGGACCCTTACTACGATGAGCTGCAGGGGGATCTGTATAGCAACAATGGCTTTGAATATAAAAAAAAGACACATTAAAAAGGTTAAACCTGCAGTTTACATATAAATGAACGCCCATTACATTCAAGCCCTTGCCAAACGAGTTCACAAAATGCTGATTAAACCTATCACGGCCAGATTAATCTCTCTGTATTTCACAGTATACACAGTTTTTAAATCTCATGTCGGGAGGGCCGGTTAAGTTCTGGTTAGCTCTCTGCTGACTTGAACGGGGATCAAATAATTTAATCATACGGCTCCTCTAGACTTTCCAAATGTTATCAGATAGAATGGATCAAATTCTGATAGTGAAATGAGTCATTTCGTGGGGGTTGAGTGACACTCGCAGCAATTTCTCCACTGTTTTACATCTGCAGCGACTGAGTAGGCTACAGCGAAGCCTATGACGTCAGCACATATTGATGTGTTGACAGTGTTTTTGTAATTATTCTCGCTGCCAGAAGGGGGAGACAAAAGTTCTGCCTTACAGCTTTAAAGAACAGATTTTCTCATTTATTTTTGGGTGATTTTACGCCAGGATGAACGAATGGGTGAAGAACTACAGGCATTTTTTAACTTCATGGTACAAAAATGAATTAGACAGAGAAATACTGACAAGAGAGGACAAGTGGAGCTGTAGCTGTTGACACGGTTTCTACAGTGCTGTACAGATGTTTGAAGTGACACAGTAGCCACTCAGCCATTTTGGATGAACTGCTACAGAGCCAACACCAACTTTGGACCCAGTATTTACTTCATTAAATAGTGGGTATCTGGTATATAAATATTTAATTGAATAAAGAGTCACTTCTTCATGTGTAATCTAAACAGACAGAGAAGTCTGACACTATAATGTTTTAAATTCTCTTTATCTGATCGTTTCTCTCCAGCGTTTATGCTTTCAGTTTATCTCTGAGGATTCTGCTCGCTTCTAAACCACTACTATGAGACAGCAGTGAGAACATGCAGACATAAGAGGGAGTCTGGCTTCAAGTATCAGTCCAGAACTAAATCATCACAAAGTATAACCAAGGCAATTATTGTGGAGCTCAGTGGGGAATCAGTTTTTGGGGAGAAAGTGTTGAACTGTGAAGAGGAATACAAAATGAAAGAAGGAGCGAATATAAAAACACTTTTTAACTGCACTGGAAGTTTTTATGCTTCGGTTTATTCTGCTTATTTCAGATGAGCGTTTTGTTTCATCTTCACTTTTATTTTATTCTTTTAAAATGTTTTTTGATACATAGTTGATACAGAACACATATATTATATATTATATATATATATATATATATATATATATATATATATATATATATGAGATACTGTGTGTGGAATAAGATGATTTCTCCAAACTTAAAGATGTGGATGTTTTAAAAGGGGTTATCATGATCATCTCCATCATTTCACACAGCACTGGTGATACTGAGGGAAAACTGTGAGTCATTGTAGAAATATTTGCTGAGTTCAGAGGTTTGAAACTCTTGCTATACCTTCGCTCAAATTCAATTTTCTTCAAATATACAGGATCTGGGCTGTAAAAGTATTATCATTTCGTCTACGAAGCACTTCAGCGGCAGTGAGATTCTAATAACAAGAAACTTAATATTTTTGTCTCTGTCTTTATAAGACAATAGGTACCACTATTTTGAAGCTCGTTTTGCAGTTCTTTGTCATCTAAATTATGTGTAATTGGCGTTGCGCCAAAATAAACAGCATACAAATGCAAAGACAGCTGCCTCACAAAATAAGACTTCACTTCCATCCCGACAGGATTGTCGCCCTGAAGGACTGAAAAAACAAATTAACTCATTTTCATCTAGCCCAGAAAAGAAAAAGCAGCCCCCTGAGTGATGTGAGCAGATGGAGGGTGACGGGTTGGACAGATGATCTAAAGGGTCTCCAGCTGCAGGGAGCCAGAGCTGTTCTGTCCTACAGCCCTGTACACAGCAGCACCAAGCACCCGGCCACGCGGGTGACGGCCTGGCAGCATCAGTAGTCTGCCTTTGTCGTGGCTGCTTTTGCCCCTGTGAATGTGTGTGTGTGTGTGTGTGTGTGTGTGTGTGTGTGTGTGTGTGAAGACAGCAGCCTGCAGGCTAAATAAGGCTCTGGCACTGTTATCTAGCATGCTGGGATGCAACTCAAGACCACAAGCCTTATAAGGCTGCAGTTGGCCTCCTGGATGTCCCATCTCCTCTGTTTTGTGTTTGTGTGTGGATGTGAATGTGAATGTGAGTGTGAGTGGTGTGTGTGTGTGTGTGTGTGTGTGTGTGTGTGTGTGTGTGTGTGTGTGGTCTTTGTGTTGTTGTAATTTAGTTGTTTTATGGCAGGCTGGTGAGTATCAGAATGTACCTCTGGCTCTGCAGGCTCAGGACCATCTAATAATAGCAGCAGCCTGAAAACTATTAACACAAAAACTTCAACACCCTCTCATCCCCCCCATCTCACACACATACACACACACACACACACACACAAAGAGTATCTGTCTTCATTTACAGTAGCACTGGCTGAGATCTTTCTACTTGGTGCCAAATCCAGTTTCAACTGGTTCCAAGATTCAAGAAAATTCTCAAATTAAGTGTCATGCTTCATTTTTAATGCTACTAAACTTCTTAAAAGTTAAGTTAATGTTTGAGACAAATTACTACAGCTAATCATGGGAGGAAAACAACCCTTTTCCCAGCAAGACTGGCAGCTTCTCTGGGCCTCTAAGCTGCATTTGATATTTTTTTACCATCAGCTACTGTAGCTTTGTCAACCTATAATTTATGATCTTTGGATATCTCTATGACCCTTGCTCTTTTAAAGGTTCCACTGTGCCCATTTTTCCATTTCTTGAGGATTGGATGAGCTATAAAATGAGAGGTCTGAGCTGCCAGTCACTGTACGGGAACTGTTTGAGCTTGATAACTCTGTGGCTGGCGCTCAGACTGTCTCGAGCGCTCCTACAGTTTAGACATGCATAAAAAACACATATGTTGCTTGTGTCAACACAGTATAGGCATGAACATGAGTAATTTCCTCCTCCTCTGAGCCATCATATGAGATATTTTATTACATGACTATTTTGGTACAAACATTTACCCGCCGGTGTGGCAGATAGCCTTCCGAGACTTACTCGCCACACAGAAAATCGACATGCATTTGGCGCTTGGTGGGTGTCAATTTCGGACCCTGGTGATAACCAGAGCAGTCTGTGAGTAGGAGACAGCGCTTGGGTAGATGAACAAAACAGAAGAGCTGGATTGCTTTATGGCACAAACAGGATGGAGGGTACCATTCCTCCAGTCCAACTAGGCTGCAATTTTGGGTTTGTGGTAATTTGCAACTGGTGGAAGGAGTGAAAAGACAATAAACAAAATCAAACAGGTTTATCCTAAGCCAAAGAGTACACAAACAGGCTTAGGCTAAGAAGGAGAATGGGGAACATTCACAACATCCTCTAAATATCATTACCAATGACATTTAGCAGCGGGCTTGTCAAGCTTTATATTTCTTCATATGTTGAAGTGGTGTGCATGGGGTTGTAGTGAGAGAAATGCTCAGTATTTGAAGAGTTGTTGTGATTTATTGTGTTTCTGAAACTAAAAACACAAGACTAAATGTGTACAGAACTGATTTAACTGCTTTCTGGGTCTAAAATATGATTTGCAAATGTTCAACTGACTACCTTCCTACCAACACTAGTAACTTAGTGTTATCTCCAAGAGCTAGCATATCATTAGCGAACTACATTATTTCATGGAGTTACTGTTTACTATACATTAGGAAAAACCCTCTTCGGGACTGATACATCCACTGTATCATTGTAAACTGCATGCATGAAGTGCGAAATTGGAAAGCTGGACAGGTGTAGCAAGTTAAGGAAAAAGAGTGGTAAAAATGACACTGGGGTCGGATATAGAGGGTTGGATGGGATGGAAAATAGCACTATTATAACATACACAATGTATGGACGGCATTAATCCAAACCTCTAAGGATCCATTATGTTAACAGAGCAGTTACTGCTGTCAAACAGCATTAGCCAGGTTAATAGAACACCTGGGGCTGAGTTAACATCAGACAAATAGCAAACGCCTTCAAGGAGGTCCTCATGGGACAAATGCTGGCTCCATCCATATTTCATTACTAAAAACGGGTCTGCTACTGCCTGTCTGACAGCGTGTGATGGTGCAGCGGTACTGGGCATACACGTAGGGGGACATCCAGTGTGATTCATTCTAACTTTTACCCTGCTATGACTCCCTCTCCTGACTCGTTGGGAGGATGAATAAAGTGATGAAGCTTCCTAATGTGAGCTGAGCCTGAATATGCAAATACTGGAAGTAGTCTGACTCCTAAAATGTTACTCCAGTTGAAGCGGGGGGGGGGGGGGGGGGGGGGGGGGCAAACTCGCTGGGCCATTAATTGAGAGGAAGTCAGCGTGATGTTTTTTTCCACACGGACGTGCTGGGATTTGATTGTTTTTTTCTATTCTAGGCACTTACAGGAAAGGGCACTCTGCTTTACCACTCCTGTCTGTTTGTTTTTGTCTCTGCAGAATGCTTTAGCACACTTATTCATTCACACGTACACACATTCATTCATTCCCACTTAACTCTCACTTCTGCACATCGAAACAGCCTCAACACAAACACTAACCTGATTTTAACCCTACACCCAAGTTGTAACCCTGAAATAGGACTAGGGAAGCTAAATGTCCTCACTTTTTTGCATATCTTGCTATCTCCTGCACACACAAACACACACACACACACACACATAGAAGCCTTGAATGGAGTGCTGAGGTAAAGTAACCTAGCAACAGCCTGCTAGACTCAACAGGTTGTGCACAGAGGGATGAGAGGACACAAACAATAAACAGAACTGGAAATAACAATGTCCTCTGTCTTCTATGGCAGCTTTATCTGCACTGACTGATGGCTGGAACAGCATGTTTCAGGGTGAGACAAAAGACGTGGCGAGCAAAAGTCACGAAACGAACAGCCTTGGGTCGAGTATTTTACAACTGATTTGGCTTTTTCACAACAGTTTCATTTTGCAGAACTGCTAATGCAAAGCGCTGTTGTCGTAATTTTGGCCTCAAAATAATTTGTTCATGAAAACATTTTTTTCAATTATAGTTTATCAGTATTTCAATGTGATCTGTCATTAAACAGGAACAAATTCTAATCAAATAGCATTGAGAGAAAAATGCGCAATTCATGCAGAAGTCTGTATTTGAAGTTGTTAAGTCAGAATGACTTTCATGTTTTATTTGTTGAATTTAAGATAATGCACCACACTTAATCCTACTGTACATTCATACAAGACAAAATGATGATTGTAACCCTTCTTTTCACGGGACACTAAAAACATTTCAAACATATTTCAATCACTTGTAAGTCTACTCCAAGCAGCAACTACCACAGCTTGAGGCTGAACCCAATGTGAAGGTACCTTAAAGTGCAAAGTGCAGCCGCTGGCGACTTGACAAGCAGAGTTGACGAGTCGCAGGCATTGCCCAGGAAGACACCTGCGACTCTGCTTGAGTCAAGCTGAGACGGGCCAGTTTATACCATTGCAACTTTTCCCTACAATGTTCTAAAACCGTTTCATTGTGAATCTTTGGTCTAAACATCAAAGGTTTTGCACATTGGAACTCTGAATCTGGGCCTAAGCAACTGGAAAAAAAAAATCAGAATAAAACTATGAAGAGTTCATGGAATAATCCACACAAAAACACACTGTACATTAAAAAAAAGCTGTTGGCAACGTGCCTTGCATCTCTGCATCCATTATACAATTTGAAGATGTATTTTATCCCCACTGTTAGTTGGTCAAATGTAGACAACATGATACTTCCTACTGCTAATCATTGGGTTTTATTTTCAGGCCTTTAGAATAAAAGCTTTTTTCTAGACTCCATTTTGCTTCAACTTTCAACAAGGAGGAGGAAGTGGCACATGTACCAATCTGTGCATCCACAATAACTGGAAACTGACCAGAATGCATTGCAGCCACAGGACAGCATTTAGCATTTTGATGGTAAAGCTGTGATCACACACATTCTCACACGATCTCAAACTAGTTGGTCTGTTAGCTATATTTATGCACCCTGACTGAAAGCATGTCTATAAGCATTCTCTGGTCGTTTGTTGAAATGCATTCTGAGAAAAGATATAAGAAGAACTGACTGAGAAGACTGTGGCCAAAAAGATACACTACACTTTTGAGATGAATCAGCAAAAGAGAAACCATGCGTGGATTCTTCTTGTAAGCACATAGACTGCTTGGTGGACAGTGAGGGTGGTAGACACTGGTAGACACATTTCCTCCATCCTCGCTTGAACCAGAAGTTGTTCTGGTCCGCCATTTTTTAGGCCATCTCAAAGCTCTTATTTCAGTTCTGAGGAAATCTCTGAGGAGCCATGAGCGAGGATACATAAGAGCAGCCTTCATGGAAGTCTTTTACGAGCCGACACGCTTCCTTATTGGAAAGCACTTATTGACTGGATGCTGCGGCTGATCAGATAGATCTGATACATCACTGAGTGGAGACAAATAACAAATTCAACTCTAGTGTCTCACTCCCAAGTTTTATATTTTAATTGTTTTCTGATTCACCATCTAGTTAAAAAATAGTGCATCTATGTTAACTGAAGGTCTGATCAACAAAAGAACCACAAACAACTTTCTTCAGTTATTAGAAAGTTTCTTCTTTTCATGATCTGTTATTTCCCCTGTTAACTTTTACTATGGAAAATCAAATTCAAATTAAAGTCGGGGATAGTCTGTCTGTCATCAAGAAACACATTTTAAATACATTTATATTTTACATTATTTATGGTCGTTTCCATTCAGTCACATGTGAGGCTGAAAGTTCCAGAGCGTCGGGTTTGATATGAGTTACATAATTTCCATTTTCCCTGAAACATTTAGGCTGATAGATCATTTCCAGTGTTCAAAAGAACACTAACCATATTCTGGGTTATTAAATAATAAATTCACAATCAGAATAAATACGGACGCAAATAATGAATAAATAATATAAACGCATTCTGTCAGTAGAAATGGTTCATGCGCCTCTGAGCAGGACACAGTACACGGCATTACAGAGTGCAGGTTTTTATTCATTTACAGGTGTTTGTCAGACAGGTAACAGGCAGCAGAGAGAAAACAGCTGCTCTGACAGTGATAAGTGTGCGCCTTTATTAGTATTAGCACAGTGTACGTGTGCAGACAAAAACTCCATCAAAAGTCTCTGGAGCTGTTAAAGCCGACTGACAGCTGATCCAACTGTGATCAGCTGCAGCCACTATCGGAAACGGACGTCGCTTCATGTGACACTTCAGAGGAAAGGACGTCTCATTTCTTTAAAAACATATTTCCTGGTGTCTCTCTATGCATCCCGGGTGGGAGGGACTAAGACGCAAGGAGAAAACGCAAGTGAGGGAAATGTGGATGCAATTAGATTTGCGATGTACCCAAAATGTAGGGTGGGTAGCAAGTACAAAATGAAAAAAAAAAAAAAAAAAAATCAAAAATAAATAAGGCATGGGACAGAGAGAGTATGGAGAAGCCCAGCGTGGGAGCTGTCATGGCCGGTTAAGTGGACAGGCAGCCCTGCTGGAGCTCTGTTATCTGTCTGCTGCAGAAAGCCAACCAGCAGAGAGAGGAGCACATACTGCTCTGAGGCAGGACACACACTGCGAGAAAGCTTTTTATCAGGCCTGTGTGCTCTGCGGTCATCTCAAACTTGCTAGTCTTTTAATAGATAAATTATCAGTTTCATCTTTTCAATTACTTTTTTTACAACCTGAATATTTCTCTCACATACTGATATCTGTTGTCTGCTAATCGCGTGGTGCTCTATGGTTCTTTTTTAAATCCGTGTATGCGTCATTGCTTTTCATTGACTGTTTTAAACTGTTTAAAAGTGCTGCAGAATTAAAGTTGTGCATACATTTGGAAAAGCCATTTCCATGGCTTAGGTACAGCGTTGGAAAGCTACACGGATTGATCTTGAAACAGTATATGCTTTCAGAAATCTATTATACGTCAAAGACTTTAATTACAGACTTGATGCAAATCAACATTAATGAGCCAAAATGATACATTAGCAATAGATACAGCAAGACAGAATGCCTCATTACCATATTGATTTTAGGAGAAACTTCAGAGGGGCAATTGTTATGTTAGCATAATGAATAGTTGTCGGGAGCCCTGTCCTTACTTCCTGCTCGACAGGTGCCAGGAATACTTAATAAGCACATGTCAGTGTTAATGATCGTATGTGAGACAATATAATCTAGAGCCATTACTCACAAGGGTGTGCTACAGTATAACACAACCTCAGAGCTGCCTCTGATGGAAGTGGAACTCATACATAAAACAGTACTCATCAGGATAAAGACATCATCATTAATCAAGGATACAACAAGCTTTGTTTTGAATTCCATGTAACTGACTTGGTAAATTATACTTAAGGTGCAGGTAGTTGAGGAAATATATTTGAATCAGAATCTGACAGCTGTGGGGTTGATTGCTCAAGAGTTTTTGAGTGTTTTACTCCCAGTAAATTACACCTAAAGATCTTTTTTCTGAACATCTTTAAATGGATTCGATTCATTTTTTCCCCTCATCAATCTACACACAATACTCCACAATAACAAAGCAAAACAGGTTTTTGGAGTGTTTTGTAAATTTATTAAAAATAAAAGACTCCAATATTCCATTTACATAAGTATTCAGACCCTTCACTTAGTACTTGTTGAAAACACCTTTGGCAGCAATGACAGCTTTGAGTCTTCTTGGAAATGATGCTACAAGCTTGGCACACCTTCCTTTTGGAAGTTTCTCCCATTGTTCTTGGCAGAATTGTTCAAGCTCAATTAGGTTGGATGGGGGAGCGTCGGTGCACAACCACATTCAGATCTGTAAGGAAATGCTCTATTGGGTTCTGGTCCGGACTCTGGCTGGGCCGCTCCAGGACTTTCACAGAGTTTTTCCAAAGCCACTCCTTTGTTTTCTTGGCGGAATGCTTTGGGTCGTCTTGTTTAAATGTAAACTTTCACCGCAGTCTGAGATCCTGAGCACTCTGGAAAAGTTTTCACTCAGGATTGTTCTATATTTTTCTGCTGTGGCAGAAGAACATCCTCACAGCATGACACTGCAACCACCGTGTTTGACTGTAGGGATAGTATTAATGAGGCGATGCTCAGTGCCTGGTTTCCCCAAACATGCTGCTGGGAATTGTGGCCAATAGTTCAATGTTCGTTTCATCACACCAGAGGATTCTACTTCTCATGGTCTGAGAGTTGTTCAGGTGCCTTTTGGCAAACTCCCAGCAGGCTGTCATGTGCAGCCAGATCTAAGAAGACTGTTGGTGGTTCCAAACTTCTTCCATTTGAGAATGATGGAGGCTACCGTGCCCTTGGGCACTTTCAATGCTGCAGAAATTTTCTGTATTGTATCCTTCCCCACATCTATGCCTTGACACAATCCTGTCACCCAAGTCTAAAGACAATTCTCTCAACCTCATGGCTCGCTTTTCACTCTGACATACACCATCAACTGTGAACCTTATATAGAGAGGTGTGTGCCTTTCCTAGTTATGTCCAATGAATTCAATAAGGCACAGGTGGACTCCAATCAAGTTGTAGAAGCATCTCAAGGACGATTGATAGAAGTAGGATGGACCAGAGCTCAATTGTGAGTGTCATAACAAAGGGTCTGAATACTTATGTAAATGGGATATTTCAGTCTTTCATTTTTAATAGATTTATAAAACACTCCCAAAACCTGTTTTTGCTTTGTCATTGTAGAGTATTGTGCATAGACTGAAGAGAAAAAAAAAATCAATTTTAAGATGAGTCTGAAACATAACAAAATGTGGAAAACCTGAACAGGTCTGAAAACTTTCTGTATGCACTCTCAATATATGCAATATTCACTCTACTGCAGGCTGTAAAACCAAAACAATTAGCTGAAAGACGCTAAAAACACTGTAGAGATGAGGGGAACTACAGATTCAGGTGATAATTCTTAGGTTCATTACTATGAGAATCCCTTTTCATACACACAGTCATTTAATCGACTGTTAATATAAAAATATTGATTATAACTGCTTTAATGGCTATAAATATGACTTATCTCATGAGGAACCAATAATTATATGAGTTTGCTCTTTGAATGAGCATTGTTAGGTTGCTTCTGATATGTGGAAAAAGGAAAGATCTAAATATTAAGGACTGCTTTCTGGGTTTCTTGACATCAAAATACTCCCACAGAGCTGCGTGAGTCTGTGTTTGAGATGATGAAAACTAAAAGTGAAGGAGGGAAAAGGAAAGTGTCTCAATGCAATGATAACCCATTTAGCATGTGAGTGAAACAGATTATTCTAAAAGCCCAGTCAGCTAAGGTAAGTACCGTTTAACTGCAAAATCAATTTCACCCCCTCCCCATTCCAAAACATCTCTTCTGTCTGTCTCTACTGTGACCTACCCAATAAAAGCAAAATACCAAAAAAAGAATAGAATTCTATGTGCTTGTAAATGTGACCACTTAGGATGTTCAGTATTGCATCCGTACCTCATGCCCTCTGTGGACTTGTTCTGATAATTGCAGTAGAGCTGTGGTGTGCCCAGCATTGCTTCAGTGAAAACAGCCAGGAAGCCCAGGGACTCCACGAACAATGCAGAGTCCAGGAGGAGGTAGGTGACGTAGGCTGCCACCAGCGTGAAGGCCATCACGCACTGCACGTAGTCCGTGAAGTAACTCCACGACCAAAAGTAGTTCCAGTCAAAGTCTAAAGGTGCACAATACAGGGAAAACAGAAATGAGTCCACAGAAATGAATGTTTTTTTTTTAACAACAAGACACACAAGGGAGTGCAGCTGAAAACTGAAGCAACTGGCACATTAATAGAAACATTAATTGATGTGCATGGTTCCTGTAAACATAAAGACAGTAAAGCAAAGTTGTTCAAAAAAGAGACAAGCCACACTAATGCTGCTCCTGGTTGAATCAAAAAAAACAAACTTTTTGAGTTTAAATCCCGATAGCATTCAGGGGAAAACAAGAGTCAAAAATATCAACAGTGACCTCAAGATGATTCAATGTTCATTACATCCCAAAATATTAAAGTGCTGTTGTCCCAAAAGACAAACAACATAGCAAAGACAGTTTAGGGGTCATGGTGAGTACTATTCAGCCAGTGAAAACAGTTGTATAATGTCTTTAGAAAGCTCCTTCCAGAACCACAAAAGTCAGAGCTTTCTAAAGTTTGGAAGCTAAAAATTTATAACAGAAAGCCTTTGTTACCAACAGGAAGCATAGAGTTTGAAAGATGTGGGTGTTATCCAGGTAATTAGGGTCAAACCAAATGATACCGCTGGTTTCATTATGGGAAATATAAAAATGAGCTAGTGTTTACCCATAGGGACTAAAAGTCAGGATAACTCATCTAAATTTTAACCATTCCTCTTGAGTTCCCCAACCTCACGGCAGTATAATACTAAATCACTGGAATATCTCTTTGGAGCCTTAAAAGAGAAGAGAGAAGAGAATTTAGTGTTGAACTCCTAGAACACTGGTGGATTCACAATGGAGCTGCTGACCTCAAGCAGAGATGAAGAGCAGGCTGCAGAGGTCTGACAGCCTCACTTCTCTCTAACTCCACAACTCCAGATTTTGCAAAAATCTTTTGATGTCATCAAAGATGTTTTTTGTATGAAAAGATCATGATGTTACATCAGTACCATTCAGTAAAGACTTAACATTTTGGTACTACCTACCCTAATAGGGACTGAAACTCTTCTACTTTCACCTTGTAAACTGTGGTTGTTTATCCTGTGAGTGAGTGAGACTGAAGGGGTCTTTTAACACCAAACAATTCATTTGAGTCAGCTTATTCAGTTGTGAGACACTTCTTCCCTCCTTTGTACATGAGTGCAATCAGTTTTCCTCCCTTTCCTCACTTCTCGTTTTTCAGCACTGGAGGAAATAATTATCTACCAATTCTGTCTGTTCTTTTTTGAGCCGTATCTAGTTAATAAAAAAGGAAGCAAAAACTCATTTATTGTGAAAAATTGAACTAACTTCACACTTGTGCTGCGAATTTTCACACGACTCCCACCATCCCTTTCTCGTATTCAGGAAAAAAAAAAAACTATATGTCATAGCCACAAATAGGACGTTTCAATTGCGCATGATCTGGACTTGCTCTCATTCAGAGTCTTGTAAAACAGAAGCTTTTGAGAGTCTTCAGGGAGGATACTTTGTGAAAAGCCTTGAGGGGAGGGTGGGAGTTAGCCAAGCCTATAGTATTGTCCACACAGTAGTAATGGACTGGGTGGGAATCTGGACACTGATGAATGATTTAAACCTTGTCTTCTGCCCTAGCACCTCTCATGTGCTTCCTTTCTCCAAGGAAATGATTAGATAAAGATTCTGAGCACAACAACACCGGCTTTCTGTAATAAGCAGCACAGCCAATACTAATCATACTGTGATAGTATCTCAAGGCTACACAGTGTCCATTGCCTCGGGTGCTAGTTCGACTGTAGCTGATGAGGGAAAAGCTACAATAAGCAATACTATGTCATCTTCTTTCTACAATGCTAAAACACATTCGACATAATAAAATTAGATCTGTTAAACAATACATACGCAGCTGCTGCTTTAATGTGCTAGCAGAGGAGATTGAAAGAGTTAATCATCAAAATGTAATCATGGCTGAGAGTGAATGATGTTGTTGCGTTGCTGTATCTTAAATGGGATTTCTACAAGCCTCAAATGCAATAAAGCCGATTTGTTTAATTATGTTTAAATGAGACTCTCCTTATCTAAAATTCACATGTAAACACTCTAAGGAGGTTTACTGTATACTGTACAGTAGATGAGAGATGAAAACAAAAAAATAAGAAAGACATGAGGCACTGCTTGGCTTAACTTCACCATCTAAATTAAACAGCCCTGCTGTTTTGTGAGGCTTGGCAAACCAGAAGTGAAGAAATACCACCGTTTATGACATTTGAGTTCATGATTGAATGAAATATTGTTTCATTAGAGAATTAACAATGACCCATTCTGACATTTAGATGGCATTTCTACATGAATATACATGGCCGGCCTGTATGTGAGCAATGTACCCTGGCTTTCTAATACCGAGCCAATCCAATTGTTCCTTTGTGACAGACAAATTAAACAAATCCAATAAAAGGTAACCGAATCAGTCTCAAAGAGCCATTCAAACCAGGTCATAGCCTTCTGTGAGCCCTCCACACAGCCCCTACACCAAGATTTACCACCGCAAAACCATTCATGTAGGATGACAACACAGTGTGTTGTGCAATGATAAACATAAGACATGTAGGCAGGAGTTCTTAAAAACGGGGTAATGGGTCATGTCTCTCTGTTCTGAGTATAATCAACACTAAGAATATCCTTTGAGAGCTGCTGTGTGTACTCTATAGCATTGTTTGTTCTGTAGGTGTTACAGCTCCAGATGCCTGGTGGTGCTGTGCAGCCCTGCTGGCAACACAGCCAGAGGACTGTGAATCTGGGCCAACTAGCACCAGGCTGGTGCTGCCTGATAAAAGCCAAACATACAGGGAAGCAGTCAGGGGCAATAGTGCAGCGTTCACTGCCAACCTGGCCGCTAAAGGCATGCACAGCTTCACCCTAAACACAGAACTGAACACACGATACATGATGAATGGCTGCAAGTGATGATACGACTAGGAGCCAGGTTGTATTATACATACACACATCAGGTGGCGAAAAATACGACTCTCAATAAATGCTAATGTTGCGGTTTCTACTGAACATGTAAATAAGTATTTGTTTGCTGAGATGTGAGCCGAAACAACTGTTTAAGGTGATAATATGTCTGTTATCTTGTTATGTACTTGGTCTGCCCCTATGTGGCTAAAAAATGCAGCTAACATTTGTGATATCATAATGGGAAACCACTCCGAAAGTAAAAGACCCTGTTTTGTACATTTGGTTCCAAATGTACAAAACAAGTCATCACTGTTAAAACTGGTTTCCTTCAGAAAGTTAAATTATTAACGTTAAAATGTTGCATGTGGTCTGGTCACTACATATAACATTAGCTAGTTAAAAAAACAATGCATAATTTAGCTTATATGTTCTGCTTGTAAAACCTTAATTTGTGAGTTACTACTGTAACTACAGCTGTCAGACAGAGGCAGTAGGGTGACAAGTGTGCCGTTTCCCACAGAAATGCGGTGGAATAAAAATTTAAAGTCACGAAAAAAGTCCAGTCTTTGAAGTATATGACTGCTAATTTGTTCCACCTCACTCACTCTTCTATCTATACATTACTGAACTGAAACAGCACCAAACGTTTGATATCTCCCTTTAATTTGTCATATGGCTTTGATTTAAATCAATTCAAGAATGGTCTGATCTCAGCTGAACCTCCATGATAGCACTAATGATACCATACAGTAATACCATACATGAGCAAAGCATAGGGCTGGGCAATATATCAATATTAATTTGATTTCGTGATACAAGTGATGTAATTTTCTGAACTTAACAGACCGTTCTAGCTGTTCTAGTATTTGTCTTTACCCACTTAGTCATTGTATCGACTTTACTAAAGATCATTTATCAAAAATGTGAATATTTTGTGAAAGCAACAACAGTCATCTCTACAATATTGTCGCAATATCGATATTGAGATATTTGGTCAAAAATATCATGATATTGGATTTGATCCATATCGCCCAGTCCTAGCACAGCATTATCTGCCAAATTTCTTTTTTAGTTCTTCAAATAAAAAGGTTAAAATCCTTTTCTTAATTTTCCTCCCAGTCACTGCTGTCAAGGGGACTAAGAGGGGAGCCAAAGCATGAAATTTCCTCTGGGGAGAAATTAAAGATATTTCTCTCCACTCTGCAACTTAATTTGGTGACCAGGGATTCTGCAAAGAACAGTAACACCTTTGGCTCTAACAAAAAAATGCAACGTGTGATTATGACCTGCTTTACAGTTATTTGTCTCAGTGATTACACTCCTTCATACCAGTGCTATACTGTCATCATTGCTTATTTATGTATGTGCAGACACAAATCTACCTGCAACACTGGACAGCAACACATGTAAAAACAATACCTTGTAGGCAGAGAAGTGTCACACAGAGGTACGACAAGAGCACCATTTCACACTGACCACTACAGTATATTTATCACAGCAGTGTACCTCAGCCATACCCTGCCATACACCCTCGCTTGCTGTGCCGCTTGTGCACCCCGGGGCATTCTCCTCTTCCTCTTTAATCCCTGTGCTGAGTGGCAGCTGTGGTGGCACTGTGTGGGAACAAACTGGAACTGCATAACAATAGACTCCCTGCGGACTCCCAAACATCTTGTGCACAGCTCTGTTTGAAGTCCCACAGAGTTGCGGTACATGTGTAGGAAGACATGGGTCAAAGTTAGGCGATTTCAGTCGCTTGTTTACTGACTGCCAGCTTCAGCTCTGGCCCTGGAAAAGTCCACGGGGGTAGTTGAAATAATGGCTCGCTGTCACTCAGAAGCACCCGTGGGAGAAGCAGGAACGTTATTATAAAAGACAGTTATAACGGCCCGAGAAATTGAACCACGGATTTCAACGAGTTTCATTTTCTGAAATTGAGACCTTTTTCCACAATGACTAATAGGCGTTCACTGCCAAGCCAAAGCACATCAACATTTCTGCACTGCCACCTAAACTAAATGCTATGTCGCTTATATAAAAAGAACTGAGCTTGAAAGTTAGGCCTCTACATGCCCTTAGGGAGGGTATAACTGCACCTACAGGATGAGGTGATATATTCGAAGCTGCCAAACCCAATGAACCTACAGGTACCCCACAGTCTCCCTGGGACCAGAATGAGCAATGAGCCATAACCAGACAATGGAAAGAAATGGAAATCTCTTGTATTGCCATGTACCTCTCTAACATCGTTAGTCCAACATCTCTGTGGTGCAGGATCACTCAGTCATTGTGACATAATCAAGATAATTGCAAAATTTATTAAATTCTTCCTGATTTGTTTTTGAGAAAGCCACGGCCAGCACAGGGATAGCGTATTTCTCTACACAGTTTTCTGGGACAGCTATCAAAAAGTGTTTGTTCTTGAATGTGTGGTTTCAAATAATCTGTTGTACTTCACGTCTGCAAATTGTGATCATCTTCAGGGTGCAGTGAGCCATACAAATTTGCTACCAAGCCTTGGAAGAGACATACAGTAAAGGAACAATTTGCACAAAACTTTTGCTTAGTTCAATTTACTTCCAAGCCACTTGGCCATTTGGAAAACAGCAATGGTGCAGACATAACAACAGGAGCATTTCATCATTTTATTCTGAGCTTGGCGTCTATCATTATGCATTGTTTTTGATGACAATAGAATAAAACGCTAACGTTTAGCTATATCCAAGTCTATTAAGACGTGTCATGGAGGAGAAACTGCAACAGTTCTTGAGGTCGAGAGAGTCCCAGAAGAGGACACTGTCGACATGCAAAGAGACAAAGTGGGCTGAAAATTCATTCAGCTTAGTTTTTGCATCCAATTTTGAGCATGTTTTACACCCAAACGTTATTAAATTACAACAGTGTAGCAACACAGCATCTTGGTGTGTGACTTAGCTTGTCCACAATTGCTGTCTGTGTACTGAAAAAAATTATGTTATGGTGGCTATAAGCTAATGTTACTATTAATAACTGCCCTGCTTGTAGAAGAACAACCGAACCTAGTCATTATATATAGAGTAAAGTGACATTTTGCAAGATCCCACTGAAGTAGAACTGTTTTTTCTACTCCCATTGAAAATTCTTTCCTCCATGTCTCCATGTCCCTACTTCATAAGCGCTATTGATGTGCTGGCTGGAATAAATGCAAAAAATTCAGAGATTTCCATGTACACCCTTTACAGCTGAAATATCACAAACTAATTTTAAGTCTGAACTGAGCTGAAGGTGAATGAGAATTTGGATGTGATGAACAAAGCTGCTGCATCTGGGAACAAACAGAGGAGCTACCCAAACATCCAGAAACCACAGAGGCCTTAAAATTTGCATATAGGATTTACAATCATGGAGCAGAGCCTTTGTTGCTTGTTTGCTTGATGACCTAAATTCATGTTGAAAATATTCTGAATAAATCCAATCAAGGTTTCCTCTTTTAGGTCCTCAAAATCACTAAAAGTAACAGCTTGACTCATGCACACCCATCAGCGAAAGAATACAACTTTCCCCATTGTGACCGTCTGAACTTTTTCGACTAATATTTCAATCTTACTTTTTCCCTTCCAAACCCTTTTACCTCCACGTGAGTGATCACCAACATTTCTGATTCTGACACAGCCAAATGATTTGATCTTTTAATCTCCTTAAAGGATTTCAGCAGGCACTCTTCCATATAAATCACACTGAGCTGCTATGACACCCAGATTCCTCCACAGTCTGAAAACTAAACCTATGAAGCCTACAACTAGAGCACAAAATTAACACTCGCCACCAGCTAAATGCTGGTAAAATATGCAAGTGGCTGAGAGATTTGCTTCACTCACTGGCCAAAAAAAACAATGGTTATCTATTGAGTGGCTGGTAAAATTTGAACATTCATCTGGCTGTTGGGTCAGTGGACAAAAAAGTTTATTTCTCACCCTGCCTACAACAAAAAACTGCACAGATGTGGCCAGTTGTGTGATTGTGGTTGAGGTACCTGAGAGGTCATCTCAGGTACCAATTATGATCACAGCCAGTCTCATTTATGATAACAAAGCCTTATACGGACATTCTAGGAAGTTGTATAAAGAGTCAGCTACATTCAGTTTTCTCGGTACAAATGTCCAGCTGTTTGATGGAAGTGCCTGGTGTGATAATGACTCTGTGCTGCTATGACAACAAATATGTGCTATGATTAAGGCTTAGAGAACATAAAGGGAACAAAATGAACAACCAGAGAAATGTACAGGTTGAGAATGTGTCCTGCTGATTAAACACCACCCTGGTGAGTCACTGCAGAGAGCTACAATATGAAGCTGTTCCACCTGATGGCTGCACACTGAAACCTGTTTGGTACTTGATGTTATAATGTCAGTGAGCTTTGCAGCATCTCTGATCCTTTATCCATCTCACAGCCCTGACATTGACCAAAGATGCTTTGGGTCTCAGAGTGAAGCTGCGTGTCTAACCAATCCACAGATACGCTTCGTTTTTTCATTTCTCTACCCGGGTGTTCACACTTTCTTTAACAGTGCACTAAAACATGTTTACCTTTGATATTTCCACTAGCAGATCAATGGGCAGGCTCAGACCAGCAAAGATGCAATCAAAGAACATGGCTTTCTGTCAGTTCTAATGATGCTTAGCAGAGCTCACTGATCGATGAGAATTCATAGAAGTTTGAGCCTCTGGCGCTGTGGAGTCAGCTACGACATGTGGGCACACTGAGCCAGCAGAACCACACCTGGGCACTGAAGACAAGCAAATGTCCTGCTCCACAGACACACCAGACAGATTAATGACAACTGTTTTTCTGCACATGTTTTTCTTAAAGTATGAAAATTATTTTTTTTAAAAACACTATTATCTAGTGTGCATTAATTACACCTAAGAGGAGAATTTTGTATTATTCTGTCCCATTTCACATCACGCAAATGTTGTTTTCTACTGCCATCTAGTGTCCATATGGGGGAATGACAGCCCATTCTTCACTAATACTATGTCCAAGTTCTATACCACATATTCATTGTACACAGTATGTAATACGGTATATATTGATCTTTCAAGTATACTGTCATAGCAGTTAGAATACAAGAAATCAATATACTTCACTGTTTCATACTAACTTTAGAACACTACTGTCAATTAAACTTCACAAAAAAGCACATTTTAATTAGTTTGTGCAGCTGTGAAGTACTGCCTATGTTTCCTTTGCATTGCGGGACAATAGTGTAGATAAACAGCACATTCAAAAAAAAAATTGTTTTTGCATGCATGCTGTCTTTTTGAGCAAACTTATGTACTTCAGTACTTTGCCAGAGTGAACTCACTACATGCTCCAAAGCTGCTTAGCATTTAGTCAAGTTTGACATCAAGTATTCTTTCATCTTAGTGTGGCGTCTGTGCTTTTGGTCATTCAGGTCATGTGATGCCTAGCAGCTGTAAAACAGGAGCAATTAGGTTTAATATGTAGTCTTACAGAGGTTTCATCTTTCTCTACAAGTGACAAAGACTCTCAAATTTGGAGACCTAAAGTGTTCAATATTATGTAAATACATAAATAATAAACATAGGGCATTATGAAATAAATAATTATATGAATAAACAGACAAAATATGTAGTATAACCATGGCACTGTGAAATATTCTAATATCTTTTTAAGGACTTATATTATAAGTCACAGACAGTGACTGTGATGGAAAGTGATATAAAACAGTCATTGGGGAAAATAACACTGAAATAAAAAAGAAAAGAGAAAAGGGGACATTTTCAAATAAAATCTGCTGGAATAAAAATAACCTTTCATAATGATGAGCTGAGTTTTAAAAATATATATTGGATCATACAATTTCGAGGTTATATATTTTATACTTATTTATGTGATCATTAAATTTCACAATGTCTTAATTATTTATCTAATATTGAACACTTTGGGATTCACCAAGATCACAGAGCAAGTCTTTTTACATGATAAAACTTTCCGGAGTGCTGCACTTCAGGCCATACCTCAATGAGCAATGTCATAGCTGATATTTGGTCTATTACAGCTGCACCTGCTGTGACGTCACTGCAGCCACAGGAGCGTGACAAGATTCACAGTTCGGAACCATAGTGAGCCCGTGTGATTAACTCGTTTACGGTGTGCATGTTGCATTAAATTGTGCGCCAGAAAATGTTACGTTTAAAGCTTATTATACTGTACGTTCTCATTTTTTAACAAAGCGGTGATAATTCCAAGAGGCTCAAAGTATTGATGAACAAAATCTGCCTTCATGCACAGCAACACGCACACCACACATTTCTCAACATATCAACTACAAAAGGGCTGTTACATCGAAACAAAGTGTAGTTCAGAGAACAATTTCAAAAAGCCAGTTAGAAGACAAAAAGTCATTAGCATAATCATTTGCATAAATCAGCCAAAAGCAGCAAGATGCTTAACATTTAGGTACATTTCAGGCCTGTAGAAAAAAAACAAGCAGATTAGATGAACATGCACCTCTTTAAAAGTCATTAAACACACACTAAAACACATCTGAAGTGAGAGATAATATCAAATTATTATGTCATCTCAAACTGCAAAAAAACATCAGCATAAAGTTAGAAACAAAGAAAACTACAAGAGGCCAGTAAGTGGCTTAAATTAGACTATCAGGCTAATTAAATAAAGTCAATACAGGTTAGTCTGCTGTAAATCACTATTAACTACTGACTATCATTTCATTTAAATGACAGATTGATGCACAAACACATGCCAAAAAAAATTACATTCACACAAGTTTTTAAATGAAATCTTATCCTTCATCTGTACTAAGGAGGTGCAGTTTAACATGCATTGAAAGCATCAGAGCAGAGGCTACAACGGACGGGACAGTGAATGTGTCCCGTGGATCAAACATGGACGTAACAATAGGATTACATGCGAGTGTAAATGGGTTCATGCTTCATCCAAACGTGTTGTGAATGATGTTAGTCGTCTGCACAGGGAGAGAGCCACACTGGGTCATCATCATGCACGAGACACAGAGATGGGAGCGGGAGAGGCAGATGAACTACGACTGATGTTTCATGACAGACACATGAAGTTCTGTACATACCCAGAAAGAGCCTCTTAGGGATTCTGACCTCCTCGTCCTTACTGTCTGTTGCTACAGACGAAATAAATAAATTTAAAAAAAAAAAGGGGGGGGGGAAAGGGGGGCAAAAAAAACAGGGACAGGGAAAGAAAAAAAAAAGAGCTTGGTTTTGGTTTTCTTAGCCAGAGGTGACCCCTGATCTGTCAGGTTTATGAACTTGGGTGTGACAGATGATTCTGTACCAAATAATTAGCGATACTGTAAAACTACTGATCCCCTTGGTTAGTATTTATCACCGATTACAGAGCATTTGGTGCACATAGAACGTTGGAGGTTGTTTCCCCTGGCAGAGGTTGTTCAATTATATTGGCACAGCATCTCATTGAGCTTTCACAACACATCTGAGCAACATCCTCAATCTTTATGAGAGTCTATATTAAAGCCACTATGTGTACTGTGTGTAGGATTTGAACATTTCGGATCAGAACTATCCAATTATTTTTTTCCATCACATCACATAAACTTGACACATAAAGGGTTTTAAAGTCAGTTTCACACAGTTTTGAAATTTCTGTGCATTGCTACTTGATGCTGTAGAGATTCACTCGTGCAGCCGTACAGTACACCAGTTTGTAAAAAGTGAACACAGTTTATGCAGCTGAATATAATGCCGTTTTTCAGTGGATCTGATGTGCGAGCGACTTCAATCGTTCAAGCCATGCTGGCATGAAGTAGGGTTTATTTCTACAGCGTGACAAGGTAAATGCATTGCTGATGTGTTGGTGCTGACACACTGCTGCAGAGCCTGAACTAATGAATGTGTCTTGTTGTTTATAGTCTCCTTTTTACTAAATAGCAGCACCGCTAACAAAGCGCCACTAAATCAGCGATGAAGACATTGCGTTTCTTATTGCTTCCTCAAATCAACAGCTGAAAACTTTCAACATCAAGACAGCAGCAACAGGAAATGCTCTGATTCGGCTGACAACATGGTTAAACGGCTGTTATCTGGAAATCCAAACAGGAAGACAGGAGTGAAACTATACTCATAAAGTCCGAGTTTCAGTTGCAAGTTACAAAAAAAAAAAGTGCTGAGAGCTGAGCACAGAAAGAGTTTTTAAAAAACAAGGCCGGTCGCCAGTAAGGCCACACATGACTTTCAGAGTCAGTTTGGCACTAGACTCAGTTTCCCCTGCTGTGAGGACACAGTGGAAACGCATGTGTTCACAGCTTGATGCAACACGGTGTGGTTAAAGCGAGCTAAACGGGGCTTGTGGAAAAACAGTATTAATACATTCAAAAATTTGTAGAGTACATGAGAGCTGTCTGGAACTCTTTTCCTGAGTCTCAAGAAGGCTCCGAGTTTGGTTGTTTGCAAATAGAAAGCACTTTATATTCTGTGGTTTATTTAGCTTTAGTTACCCTTCGATCCCAGAGTTTTCATTCAGGTAAACTTGTCATTTAACTTTAAGCTGCTGGACATTAGTGCCTATTAAGTGTCCAGCTTTCCCCCCCTCTCCTCTCTTCAGACACAGCTCAGCATCAAGTCCTGCAGGAGGATTACACTGTACGCAAAGACGGGAAACTCCGGCGCTGCACACAACACGTGATGAAGGGTTCAGACGCATGACACACCCTCGTGTTCCTCAATCAGTTGTGTACATTGAATATTAAAAGGTCTAACATTTCAACATGTAGGCTACTGAGTAACTTTATGAGGCTGTAAAGACACAATGGTTTCAGTAACTTCATTGCAAGCGGAATATGTTTTAAACTGAGGAGATGTTTGTTTCTCTCTCAGCTGATTCTTATCTGATAAGCTACACAAGGAGCCACCAGTGAAAGACATTCAGGATCTATTATCAATAGCTATACTGTTTAACAACTCATTGTATATGTCGTGTCATGTTTGGTTTGTTCTCTTGGTTTCCTGTGTTATACTTCTGTTGTTCAGTTCTTTTGGTCGTTTGGTTTTGCTTGCTTACATTATTTGGGTTGTTGGTTTGAAGGACTTTCTTGCATTCTTGGTTAGCTTGTGGTGTTGTCTACTTGGGTTTGCGTTCATGTGTATTCTCGGACAGTTTAATGTATGCTGGGTTATATTTTGAGCGTTGTGTTTTCTGGGTTTTGGTTTTGTTTGCTCTGTGTTTCCCTCTTGTGTTCCTGAACTCCTCCCCAGCCCGTTTTTCCCTCCATACCTGCCCTGAATCATGTTCGTTAGTCCTGCCCTGCTCTCAGTGTTTCCCTCAGCCTATTAGCTCCTAGCCTGCCCTTGTGTCTTGCCACCTGTTCCTTGCTGTTTGATTGGTTCAGTTTGTATTTAAGTCTTGGTTTGCAGTTCAGTTTTGTTGGATCCTTTGTTCTATTATGTCGAGTTTGCTCTGCTCAGCACATTCAGTTGTGTCTTGTGTTCAGTTCTGCTCAGCTTTTGTTTTTTGCCTGCCCAGTCTCAGAAATAGTTTTCTTCAGCCCTGCTTTTTGGTCTCTACGTTCGGATCCACCTGCTCCGCTACTTATAACAGTATATTTAACCTACTAACCTTAAGACTTCTAGTATTATGATAAGTTTGATGATCAATATTAATAGTGGGCTAATACTTGGCATTTATCATATTAAATATCAGACAGTTAGCTGTAAGCTCATTGAAAATAATTTAACTTTTTTTTTTTTTTTAATAGGGAAAACATTGATACTTTCAGCCTTCAACTTAAGATGGATATGATCATGTTTTTTCTTTAGAAGAATTGAAGAGTTCGTTCTGAATGATCTATTAATAGTCTGCACACGCTGTCACAGACAACAATCTTCAGTGTGGTTAACTGACGAAGCTCCACTTCTGATTATGCTTTACAGTTGTTCAAGCACTGACGCAGGTTTAACTCAAGTGTTTAAACATTGCAAACATAAGGAGTGGCTCTGTCATCACTCGTATTTGCACACACCTTGCTCACACACATTCACACATGCACTGGACCGCCTACACACATTCACTCACACTCCCTCGGATATTTTCATACTCTTATGAACACATCATATCTCTATCATGCACTGTCTTTTGCTCACATACACGCCCACACACACTCATTCTTTCACACACAGATCTACACTACACTTGAAGCCAACACACACACACACACACACACAGTGTTGTAACTAGGCTTTATCTGTAAAGAGGCCCCCGCACAGGGTTTCTGACCTATGAAGGAGCGTCTTTTGGTGTTGAGTTCAGTGGCCATGCGGACGTTGGTGCACAGGTTGAGCATGATCAGCATGGTGGCGATCATGATGATGCTCTGCCACAGCAGCAGCGTCTCGAAGTAGCGGCCAAATCTGACGGAGAAAAACAGAAGAATGCGTGAATTTACTGTGTAACGTGTCACAGTGATGATTTGATGAAATACAGTCACAGCTTTGCCCCCAGGAACACAGCATGCGCTGGCTTTTCCAGTTATCTCACAGCCTCAGTAAAATGATGGTACTTAGCTGTGATGGCTGTCTTGTTTTTTAACCTCTAAGACAATATTACTCTTTGTTTACCCCTGCCAGGATCATCCCAGTAGGATCACCAAGGCCAACATGAGTTCCATTGTGCCTCTGTTCTCTGAAGCACCCACCCGATTGCCAGCAATAGTAAAAATCTTTAAAAACAGCTGAAGGATGCAGCTTGGTTGAAGAGAATCTACACTTCAGCAACAGCTATTCAGACTCCTTTTTTGTCAGGGACTCACGAGCCATTGCATACCTGCTTCATAATCCAATTCACAACAGTAGGCAGCAGCAAGTAATGAGAACCAAATTTGAAGTTTTAATCCTATGGAAGCTCTTAAATGACAGGTTCACCATTTTTCAAATCTGTCTTAAGACAACAGTCAGGTGCCTGAATGAACAACTAAATAGGTTTTTCTTGCTATAATCATTCCTAGTTGATCGGTGATCCCAACGGATCACCCCCCCCACGGTTTGGCACGCATGTGAACTGCGGATTTATTGCGAAATTTAATTCATTGGAGACAAAGTAAACAAACTGCTGTAGCTACAAGTCATGGGCGGACAGCACATCACTAACAGGGATTTTGAAGAGCAACGACCAAACCAGCATCTAACTGACTTTAGCGGTGCACTTTTCCCTGGTGAATGTTTGTTTGGCTCATTCAACAAGCTCAGCTGCAGGACAAGACGTGTGTTCATGCTTGTAAGTTACCTTCAAGTTTTGATGATGTGGACACAGACTGTTGTTTCACTTACTACCATGTTCAAAGGAAGAAGGTATCATACCTCATATTGCACTTTAATTTAACAATGGAGTATTTAATATTTTATATACAAGATTTTATTAAAACATTGGACATCTTGAATGTTGTTTTCATTTAAGATCATGGGATAAGGAAAGCAAAGTCATATTTGTCTCCTTTTTTTTTTTTTGCTGATCCAAAAAATGATCCAATCCATGACACAAAAACTGTGAAACGATCCAAATCGTGAGTTCGGTGATCTGTTGTACCACTAATGGTCATACTGACCATTAGAAGATCCCTTCATAATGCATTTACAATGTTAGTGATGGGGACCAAAATCAACAGTCCTCCTTCTGTGCTGAAATGTATTTAAAAGTTTATCTGAAGCTAATATGAAGCTTCAGTCATCCAAATGAGTCAAATCAAGTAGAAATCTTTCAACATTACAGTCTTTTTAGTGCCAAAGTCCCTCTTTTTGTTCCCATAATTCCACCACAGCTCAACCAGGAAACACAAAGAGGGAATCTGATGCTAAAAGATTGTAAACATGGCAGATATCCACTTGATATGACTAACTCAAGACTGCTGAAGCCTTATAAGGTTCAGATTCACTTTTAAATGACTATGAGGGCACACTGTGGATTTTGGCCTCCATCACTTATTGAAAGCACATTTGAAGATCTTTTAAAAGTCAGTATGAACAGGGGGAATGATTGTAGCAAAGAAAACCTTTCACTCTTCATTTGGGCACCTGACTGTTGTTTTAAGACAGACTAGAAAAATTGCGAACCTATCCTTTAAAGAGGTTTGTCATTTCAGCCGAATTTCAGATAATATCCCATTAATTATTTAAACATCCTAGTCTTGTCCTACAAAGTACATACTATGACTGATAAGTGAGAAAAGCATTAAATGAGCAGATTTTTGAACGGGGTTCGGTCACCACACAGCAGAAGCTGATCTAGTGTGAAAGCACAGACAGGGAATACAGTAGTTTGATACCTGAAGAGTATCCTCAGGATGTTTGCCACCAGGAGGACCAGGCACACATAGGTGGAGAAGCCCTCTGCATTCTGCGAGCGGCGGATGTCTCTGTACTGGGGGATGTAGGGCACCACCCCACCAAACACCATGGCACCAGCAGCCACCCACGACACCAGCGAGTTGACCACGGTCACAATCTGGTCAAACACTTCATCTTCCATGTTGAGCTGTTATACGCTGTTTATCCTCCTCGGTTTCCTTGTGATGACTTTCAGAGTGTGAACAGAGTAACATTTCTTGTAGTAATCACAAACAAAGAGGCAGCAGCTAATGCCACGCCATCACAAGCGACCAGCCAGGGAGATAACGTTACTTTTATAGTTCAGAACAACAGACAACATGAATATATGAGTCACCGTATCGACTGTGCAGCTAAAAGCAGCGGTGGTGTTCGCAACGGAGAAGCCGTCTGTAGCTGATAATCTGTTCATTACCTCCCATTTCTCTGATTCAACACTTCTGTTGATGCTAGCGCGGAGGCTGCACTTATCTCAAAAGCGGAAACTCCCAAGACTCCAGAAGTAACGTTAGTATTAAAAAAAAGCCCTTGAAATTGACAAGAAAAATTAAACAAAGAAGAGAAGCACAAGGTCTCTATGTTTTACACTTCCCCCTCCACTAACCGGCCCATATTTGTGTATTTCTACAGTTTAGCTAGCCCAAATTTCCTGAAACGTCAGACGTCACGTGTTAAAACAAAGCTGTTTGACTCAGTCAAGATAGTTCACACACACACACACACACACACACACAAACACACACACACACACACACACAAACACTACCTAATACGGCCTGTTTAACAGCTCTACAGCTTCTGTGTCAACAGTTTTGAAGAGTATGCTTAGTTTTTAGCTTTATGTTTGAAGAATAATATATTACCAGCGATGCACACCGTATTATTGAATATGTGCATAAATAATGTTCTTGTAGTAAGCTAAATGTCTGCATAATAACTTTATATAAGGTTTAAATTCTGTCTTTTATATATATATTTTAAAAAATATTGCTTTTTATATGTTATTATATTTTATATGTGTTTTTATATATATTTATTTACTGTTTTTATTGCAATGGAGCCTCCCAGCAAAAGTATTTCACACGATTATACTTGTGTAACCAGAGTGACAATAGACATCTTGAGTCTTGAATCTGAATCTGTCAGCATCTCCTGAGTGCAGTATCTCCACTGATACCTGATCCTGCCGAAAATATGCCTTTTAATTTGAAGAGATTTTGACATGTAGGAAAAGCACAGGTGTAAATGGTTAAATGAATGAAGGCTGAATTCCATTTAGCTTCTAGAGTTTCAGGGTCCACTGTCACGCTGTCATTTGTTGCTGGTAAATTGAATACAACAGAGCCATTGTTAATGTTATTCACACTGTGCTTTTCCTGCTATGACAAGGCAAAGTGTTTCTGTCTGTGTGGACCAAAACTTTCCAGTGGCTCAAAGTTTAAAATGATAGTGCTTTATTAAAAATAAAAGGTAATGGTAAAGGCTTTGGTAGACCAAAGCTAGATCACCAACTAGGAAAAGTGGGCAACTGACCCAGGCCCTCAGGTGCCCAGAAGGCCCTGGAAATGATTTTGTAGTCATTTGATTAATGACAAAGTAGTTTGGCAATATGCCAAACCTTCCTTTTTCCTTTCCTTGGTTAATTTTATCCGATTCACTGGTAATACACATCAGTATTTTTTGAACTGGGCGTCATAGTGCATTTTGCAGGGCCATCTCTAATGATACACACAGTGCACAAAAGATTCAGCAGGAATGAACGGTGACCGTCACAGTCGCAAAATCCAGATTATAAAGATTTGTAAGGGTTTAATGAAAGTTATATAAGCAGCGTGGCAGACAGCTCCTCATCTGTCATCTGTCACTGTGAAGCAGGATAATCTCTTATATAAAGAGCAGAGCTTCAGTGTGTTCCTGCTCATCTCACTGAACACACAGTGAGCTGTCTGACAGGCTAAACCAGATCACAAAGGGTTAACAACAATGCCCTTCCCATATGCGACCATGCATGCAAATCACTACGGATGTCAACGTCAGGCATAAGACCGGAAATTCAGAAAAATGTGCCTTCATAATAAAAGCGTAGGGAAACATGTGGGCTCAAATGGGTAACTACAAACAATTCTGTCATCATTGCCACTGCCTGGTGGATTGTCTGGTTAAGGGAACTTTACATTTGCATTGTAAACAAACATTTATCAGACAGTTCCAAGACTTAAGGCTGCGAATCAGCTTCAACAAGACACCTAATACATCGATGCTGTATACATTATATCTGTGGCATTTCTGATCTGTATGTAACAATGTTTATCTGTATAGTCACTGATAAATAAACAAATTAAACTACATTTAAAAAAAAGATGAGATTACAAGGGCCGCACATACAAAGTGAAAAATCTTTTTATGTCATGTGAATATATGAATATTAAGTGAGTTTATGTTCAGCAGCAGCCACAACAGTTTTTTTAACTTGGGACTGAATACTTTTCAAAGCTCTATTATTCTCTCTGTGAAAGATGAAATAACATGTAGCAAGCACAGTCACCTTTATTTTGAAATGAAGAATACTACAGGCGGAAGTCGTGCTATTTTTAGTCATTAACTCAACTTACTGCAAAGTTATACTGAAGTCATAGCCAGCTGTCGTGAAGGGAGAAATAGAGTTGGGATTTAGATGAGTTAAAAAGATAACTGACTTTCTCTCTCACTCACCTATAGACGGGTTGTGAGGTGGAGCTTTATATCTCACACTGACAGACGTCAGAGGTTTGTGTATTGTTGGATAAACGATGTCAAAAACAGACTGCAAGGCAGCTAAAGATATGACAGAGGCGGTAAGTTGGTTTAATGTGAGCTGTGACGTTAAAGTGAACATTAGACTTGATACTTTATGATGTTTTCCTGTCTTTACAGATGGAGGAAACAATGCAGCGACTTCAAGGAAGATTCCAGGAAATCTCTGGACAGCTGGAGACAAAATATATCCTTTTATAACTGTGCTGCTCATGTAACTGTTAAAACCCTGTCCTATGTGGTGATAGGAAATGACACAAACTTAGTGACAGCATCTTGGTTAAACTAAGGTATTTTTGTAGAGCAAATATCTGCTTAAACTATCCAGTTAATTCAGTTGGTTGTGAGCTGCAACCAAAAAAGAAAAAAAAATCAAAAATTGTTTAAAGGGCGAGACTAAATACTACAATACACTTGTTACTGGGGCCCTTCGACATAATGATATAGTTTAACAGTGCTTTGTCTTCACCAGGAATATGGTAAAACACATACAGCTGTCCATTTGTATATTCCATATTAAATACCCCCTGCAGACATGTTTTAGGATATGTAAAAACACTTAGCTGGAATAATAACGTGTATGTGATATGGGGTTTCTACAAAACAGTTGAAGTACCTAGTCAAAAAACCCTTCAAATTACCTATATTCCCTCGCCATCATTAAAAAAAATCCAGAAACTATGAATATGAAAATTTCAAAGTAAATAAGTTTAACAGCTGGACACAAGATGTCTCTGACTTCACTGAAAAGTTCATTCTCAGTGTGTATGTGCACTGGAGGTTTTAAGTCTCCACATCACACTTGTGTAAGTTACATAGTGAACCGTGATTGGCTCCTAACAAGCTGTGATGTCATAAATCCTGTTGGTATGTACTCATGTGAAACTCAGAATTAAGGTGAGCACGAGAAACATTCTTCCTTCAGGAGATCAATGTGAAAACAGCCTTCCAGTGTCAAACTCTGCACACACATCATTCTGTACAGTCAAACATCCAAGTGAAACAATAATAAGCAAAACACATTTTTGAGAGGAGGGGGACTTTAAGTCATCACATTGTTGGTCAAAACAGAATAATGATATAAATAATTTTGCTTAGATAATACACCCCCCAATTTAAGAATTGTATCTACTACTGAAGTCAATAAGACAGCTGAAACCTCAGTTAATTAGACTCTGTAGTTCCCTCCTAACATACATGCTAACTGGTGATATTACTATTGTACTTCTTACAGCTGTGAAAACCACAAAAAAGCCCGCCCAGTTTCTCCAAACAGCTGTAGTGCTATTATTTTCTCAGTTTCTGCATTCTGTTGTTGTCACTGTCTGGCTCTAACTGGACAACATGTTCAGGTTGTTTCCTTCACTTTCACACTAGATGAGATGGGAACACGCATTGATGGCCTCGAGAAGAATGTGGCTGAGCTCATGACACAAGCTGGTATGGAGGAGCAGGCCATTTCAAAGTGACAGCAGGCCAACTGTCAGATGAGCTCTGTCCATGTAATCTCCAAAAACTGTGGCTTGCTGGTGCTTTGCCAGAGTTCCACACTACACTTTCATCAAACATCTTCAAATGGGATTTCTGTGTTGACATCAGTGTACCCGTCAAGTTTATATCGCTTTAAAGTTTTAGCCAAATGTCCGCTTTTTCCAAGGTGCTACCATATGATAACAAACGTGTGGATGCTCTTTCCTTGATGCCTGAATCTCTCTGAGAGGCTTTGGATCACAGTTAACACATTATTTATTTTGATAGAAATATATATATATATGTCTATTTTTTGTCACAGCAAAAAAGAGAACTGTTTGTTTTGGAAGCATGTACAGTCAGATTACAGCTGACCAAGAAGCTTAAAGGTACCTTGTGGAGTTTTTGTTGTAAACAAACTTGGTTTTATTTACATTCAATGTTTTCTACCAAAACCTATTTGTATCAAAGGCTTAACAAACCTATTGAATGCATTTACTACCTCATATAACATTTTCCAGGCCTTTTTTGAAACCTTGTTTACATGTTGTGGTCTTTTACTTTTACTGTCACATTCCTAATTTTTACCGCCACCGACTGTCGATGTGCATGTCCATATGTGCACATCGTGTGGTCCTGGTTGAGCAACTGATGCAAATAATACAGGGACCTGCTCGTCAGAACATTGTTGCTCTACAGCGCCACCGGTGGTCAAACACTCCACAGGACACCTTTAAACATGGAAAAAGGGCGATATAATCTTCCCACCAAAGACAAAGTATGGCATATCATGTGGCAGTCAGCAGTTTGAAAATGAAGTATAAAGTGAACTATCAGGGGATTTAAAGGTTGAAATACTCTTGAGAAAGATGCTAACTGAAGGATTATATTATCTCATTATTTGATTGATGAATTTATTCTGTCTTCATATCTGGGAGAATATTGTTGATCTATGCAGTTTATTTGTAAGTGTAATACTACTGTATATCATATAATGTACAACTGTATATCATGTATGTCTTCCTTCTTTTTACCTGTGTAACCACTGTCTGCCAGATTATCAGTTTATCACTGTGCACCAAAGTTAAGCCAAATAAAGATTTTTTTAAACAAGTTGAGTTTTCCATGGAGCACAAATTGTACAGTATTTCAGCAAAATGATTACTTTTCCATTACTATTTGCATGGTGACAACATTGTATTCTTGTTTCCCACAATTTTTTGTTGTTTTTACTTACAAAATGAACTTAGTCACTGAAGTTTTATATCAGTTTACCTCATAATGACATAATCTTTGTTTGTCTAAGGTCTTTTGGACAAAGTTTTTAAGTTCAGTGTACCAAAAGTTTGAGATAAATGTAAAGTAAATTGACATTTTACTCAATAAATGTTGTACTTGTGTGCTAGTTTTAGCTGAAAACCTGAGGATATGTCTTCACTCCGGCCTCTGTTGGAGCTCTCTGGTTTTCTTCAGATACTTCTATTTATAATGTATGTCTTGTTGTTCATTGAAAATGGGTTTGATTTTTCACAGATGTAGTTTCCTATAATACAATATGTGATGGAACAGTTCACCTTGACTTTGTTATCACATGTTGGAGTCGAGTGTTTGTTGTTATTGACTGAAACATACTTACACTAACACAAAGAATATATAATTTATGATTTTTGTGAGCTACACATTGCCAAGGTGGTGTCAATATGTGAGATGTTTTTATGGATGTTCGTGTTGCAGCAGGTCTTTTGTTCCTGTGTGAAATGTTTCACAATACAAAGATCAATGGTCAAGGAAAGTTTGATATATAGTAAGTAGCCAAAGAAAAGAGGAGAGCCTTCCTTTAAGACTGGTAGTAAACCCCTCTCATCTAACAGTTGTTTCATGAACCATTAAAATCCATCATCTTGAAATGTTTTTGATTGAATTTTTATTTTTCTCAGGATGTTTTTCTTTTATTACATTACCTGATCTGGTACATCATACTACATCCATGTGTTCAGGCACTTTTTAACAGCTTAAAAAGTTGCTCATAAAATAATGTCTTGATGGGTTTGCATCTCTTCCTGAAAAAAAATCAATATAATTAACATAGTTTTGACCATCAGACAAGTCAAAGTCACAAAGAAAATACAAAGACAGTTAAACACGTCCTCCCTCCTTACAAATGTGGTGCATGTTAAGCAGAATGAAAATGAGCACATGTTACTGCAATATGGACTGCAGTGCTAAGTCATATCAAGCTGAGAAAGGAGGCGGTAGGCAAAGGAAACAGAATTATCACTTTCATCGTATTAATATTATTAACACAGCCATGTGCCAAAAACTGAAAAGTGTTAGCAGTGACTGGCAAGTTCCCCGATTCTCTCACTTCATCAGGTGGTCAGCCTTCATTTACAGGATCCTTGCTCCTGCAAAAATTCGTTTGGCTGATTTAACACTTGGGAAATCTTGAATTGTAATACCTTTTATGGTCAACAAAAGAAACAGACTGTACAAAAACACTGGATTCTACCCAATGTATTTCACAGGTGCAGGCATTAAGAGGGATAAAGAAGACAAAAATAGGCTCAGACTGGCAGCTAGTTAAAACACTTCTCAAGCTCAGTGCTCTGGCAGCATCAACGGTACATGAATCATCCAGTAAGCATACATCACATGATAGAGGACATCAGAAAAAAAGAAATCCAACCAACCTGCCAACTTATTGTGAATTTCACATGAGAAAATGTGGATTTAATTTCTCATTTTTATACATTGAGCCTACAATGTGTTATTGATCACTACTCATCTCACAAGGGTGCCTGAAACTGAGGCATGTCACTCATGTATAAGATGCGTTATGGGAAAATGTAAACATGTATTTGACGATTCAGTGACTGAAAGCCTTTTTTTTTTTTTTTTTTTTAATTTATTCCTTCTTCATCTCCATGTGACATTTTATTTATCTTCATAGGGAGGCCTAACTGTTGTCAGAGGTCAGAGTCAGCTATAGATGCTATAAAACATGAAAATATACAGAAAATATGTCCACTGTGAGAAGACTTCTTGATGGTCATAGTGCTTCTGACATAAAGCTGTATCTCCCTCTAGTGGTGACATGTGCTCATTACAGTTAGTGTGCCTGTCACTGACCATGGTGCTGAATTTTCTTTGCCCTGGGACTGTGTGTGCATGTACAACTTACACACATCTTCTTTTCATGTGTGTAAATTAAATATTCATTAATTTTAATGTACTATAGATAAAATAAAGAAAAAGTTGCTACAGGCCAAAAGAATTTGTAACTTTTGTCTACTTTTGGCTGTTTTTCATGGTTTGGGCTACACACCTTATTTCCAATTAAGCTAAAACTTGATGCTACAAAATACAATGATATTTTAGATCAATGGTAGGCAAATAGTGGCCCTTCTATGACCCACAGGCCATAGAAGTTTTCCCTTCTATGGATTAAATTACATCTTTAACAGGTAGATAAACACAAAGCTCATGTAAATCCCTTTGCTCCAACTGTAAATGAAACAGGACACTGTTTCAGTTACATGTCTCATCTCATGTATGTTCATGTTTATGAGTCATTTTTTTGCCAAATGAGTATTAACATAAGCTGCTGTAACTCTGTTAGCTCTCATTTACTAATGGGAATTATGCCATCTGTTGTCAGATAAAACCCTAAAACTGTTTTATGAAATTAATTTGATCCGTGAATGAATTAAAAGAAATAAAGAAGCAAAACAGCTTAACATATTAAAAACATATTTGGCTGTTTGCCCCATGTCTGTGCAAGGTCGGCCACCCAATATACAGTGCTGAGAAAAACTGGCCCATGGTAGGACTTAATTGCTGACCCCTGTTTCAGACAATAGTGTGCTTCCAACGTTGTGGCAACAGTTTGGAGAAGCTCCTTTCTTTTTCTTCAATATGAAAATGCCTCAATGCACAAAGCGATGTTCATAAAGAAATGTTTGCCTGTGTTTGATGTGGAAGAACTTGACTCGGAATGAGACACTCAATCACATACAGTACTGTGCAAAATGTTTAGGCTGTGGGGGCCAAACCATCTGTTGCAGGACTCTTTATTCTTCCTCTTGCTGAAGATAGTTCTGTATGACTCACCGATAGTATTGTATAATTGATAAGAATCTAAACATCTAAAGTGCTTAAAACCTTTGCACAGTATTGTATGGGTTTATATTCAGGTGTCTACATACTTATGGTCATATAATGCACATGTTAAGAAGTCATTGAGGTTGTTGATGCATTTACAGTGTTTGTGCTGTAGATGTCAGTATGTATCAATGGGATATTTTGCACTGCTGGTCTCTCATCATGGTAAAACAATTTACAGCCACCAAATCACCTCTGAGACCACCAGAAATATTATAAGTGAATGACTGAAACTCACACCATCATACACGTCACATGTGCAAAAGAAAACAGTTTTCTTGTATTTGTGTGAGGTGAAACATGCACACTCTGTGAATGTGATTGCACGATTTCATGTGTGTGTGTGTGTGTGTGTCGGGAGGGAATACATGTGTGCATGTGTGAGTGTGTCCTTCAAACACTGACTAGTCTCACTATCATGCTCAGCGAAGCCAAAGAGCAAGAACGCTGCTGACCGTGTTGCTATAGCAACCTGTGCTGGAGCAGACACTTGTCAGCTTGCGTAAGTGTATTTATGTGTGTGCGTGTGTGTGTGTGTGTGTGTGTGTGTGTGTTTACCCATGTGTGTGTGGCTATGTGTGTGCATACTTGAAAAACAGTCAAGAAGGGGGAAATACAGGGAGGGTGGGGTGATGATGGAGTAGGGGGTGGGGCAAGTGCCAAGCACCTTGTGAGTGTGAGCGACGGGGACACTTTTAGCATTGCATGATACTACTTTAGCAGTTGGGGCAGTAAATGGAGTTCACACACTCTTCTCCCGGCGGTGGAGTGGTGAGTGGGTGTGTGGAGAGCCGTGGCCGACAGCGAGGGGAGGCTGAGAGGTTCAGCCCTGTGGCCCACGCCCGGGCACTCTCCACTGGGAGGGACAGAGGGACTCTAATGGCTGTCTGCATGGTTACCACTCTGCACTGGATAGGGGGAAGCACTTCAGAGAGTGCGTATGAGTGTGTGTGCGTACGTGTGTGTGTGTGATTGCACGTGGGTGTGTACACTTGTCCGCCCTATTTCTCCCTCACCCTAATGCTACTTTTGCACACTTCACTTACCAGGTGAAACACAAAGTAAATGTCAATAGTCTAAAGTGGCTTCCTCTCTTCTGTCATTACCCATGGATCTTTGCACTGTCTATCTATCTATCTATCTATCTATCTATCTATCTATCTATCTATCTATCTATCTATCTATCTATCTATCTATCTATCTATCTATCTATCTATCTATCTATCTGTGTCTGACTGTGTGTTAGAGGTGTCCCCTCCTTCGCACCACATCTCTATCTTGGTGTGAAAACACACATTCACATACTGCAGCAGGAGACGTGTCAGCTCTGTCAGGAGCGAGTGGAGAAAAATACTGATTTGAAACGTGTGTTGTTTAAGGACTCTCTGCCTCTCCTTCATCCTTTCACATTTTTTTCCTCCCTGTATTTATCTTCCCCTCATCTCAAACTCCTTGTAATCTTCTCTCTCTCTCTCTCTCTCTCTCTTCACCCTCTTTTCATCCAGTAGTAAAGTGCATGATGACATAATGGCATCAACGACAAGACATAATGAAAAAAAATATCCTCACTTTGCATTATTTGTGGATGAAAGCAAACCAGTTTTTTGCGGTTAGACACATTTTTTTTTTATACAAAGGACATAATTTGAGAATGAAAACATAGAATCTAAATTCATCAGGAAGTATTTTTATTTCAAATGCATTACTGTAATAACTTGCAGATAAAGCATTTTAAAGTATTGCTGTGTTGGTACTTTGACTTAAGTAAAGGATCTTAAGACTTCTTCCACCAGTGGAGTGGGAGTAATAGTACTAGTAGTTGGACTGTGAGCACCAGTAGTGGCAGTAGTGTTTCTTTGTGCACAAAAGGATGCTGCACACTGTAAAGAGTTCTTCAATTGTTGTTCCTCCTGTGGACATCTACAAGGTCAAACACACAAAGAGCTGCTCTCGTCTGTGGGAGATATTCCTTCATCTCAGACGACAACAGCTCCACATTGAAAGTCCTGAATCGCACACAAAGCGAGGAGAGCAAGAACCAACAGAGGTGTTGGGAGAGATAAGTGGTAAAAATAGACGGACTTCTACAACACACAATCATGCACAAGCACACAAACACACACACATACATATGGGGGACACCTGTGTGTTGCCTACCACCCGAGGCTCTTTGATTCCTGGTGTGCTTTAATCTGTGCTGCGCTCCTGCCTGCCTTTGAAGTGAAAATCCCTGTCACCTTCGCCTCTCGCTCTCTCTCATTCACTCTCCATCCACACACACACACACACACACACACATAAACAAACCACAAATGACCACCACCTGTTATCTTTGTCATAGTCAATGCAGACTGGCTGCTCATCCGAGAGCCCCGCTCTCATTCATATATTCTGTTCTATTCTACGGTGCCAGCGGCGATCTGTGCCTAATTTTACCCCAGCAGTTATTTTAGGGCCTTTGTAACATAGATCACCTTCTGTCTGCTGTAATACATTTATATCTACAAGAATAGAAAATGATTTCCAACTTTGTTCTGCCACTGAAGCCGTTTCATGGCTGTAGTAGAAAAGAGCAGACAGACGTTTGGGTAAAGAGGAAATGACTGGAATAGATTTCTTTCGCTCTTTGTACTGCATTAATTACTTATAGGAAGTTATACGTTTTGTTTAGTTTGCTAGCCAAGCTGTCATGCATGATTATGAGCCAATATTAAGTCAAGTCAATTAATTTAAACATTGTGTCAACATATATTGTAGGTTTCTGCAAATTGACTATTGGCTGATCGCTGAAAACCAAATAAATATGTACTCCATGAAAATAATAATGTAATGTAATTTAAAAAACATTAATGTAAAATGTGGCGAGTTGCTGAAAACATATCAGATTATTATTAGACCAGGTTTATGAGCTGTGACACAGGAAGGAACACATTTACTTTTTTTAAGAAAATGAAAGAGCAGCCTTTTCTCTGGTTGTTCTAATGTAATGTGTCCAATATGGTGTCCAACCTTTTCAGTAAAATCTGTATATCTCACCGTTTGGAACTCAGTGGAATTATTTTAATGTAAAGTTGCATGAGGCCAGGGGTTGCTGTGGTACTAAAACTGTCTGAATATATATATAACTCCGCAGAGCAGAGACATTGAATTTTATAACGACATATATGAGGAAAGTTTATTGAATACAGATCACTATTGTAAACCTGATGCGCTTAAAAGGATCAATATGTGCGCCTGCACTGATCCGTCCAATCAGATTGGTGAATCCCTATTGAAATCTGCTTTACAGTAAAACTCCAGATGTCACGAATACTTGCACACAGACTTCCCCTGTAACCACACATTTGCTGTTTTATCTTATATGCAAATGTGTTGAGGTAGATGATAACTAGAGTTAATTGTGGTCACACTGGGTGTTTTTTATGCAAATGTGTGGTGATGTAGGGAGTTTTTAATGCAATTATACTGTTACCTTGGGAGCTTTGGGAGTTCCACCATGCATTTGCACAAAAACAAACAAATTGCCACTTGACATGAACAATTTTCATGCAAATATATTGAGATGTCAGGAGCTTTTGCATGGTTAGGTTAAGAAGGGAGTTTTATACAAATGTTGGTGACATGGGGAGTTTTAAGGGTGCTTTAGAAACCACTCGTCTAAATAAGTAAATTTTTTTTAGATACGGTTCACTGAAAACACAGGATTTTTACTTTTAATGGTGTACTGCTACTGGGTACTTCTCCCTCCACTCATGAGTGGATGACCTGATTATTTTTCTTCACCACATAAAAACACTTTGATGACTCTCTCTCCATCCCTCATCCTCTCTCCATTTGCCTCTCTCCAACTCTTTCATCGCTCCATTCCTCTGTCTGCACCTTTCTGTCTCACTTCTCATCTCTCTCTCTCTCTCTCTCTCTCTCTCTCTCTCTCTCCCCGTGTATTAGTGAAACATGGGTGTGTCCTGGGGATCAGCAGCCAGCAACCAACCCTGACTCTGTCGCCATGGAAACTGGGTCAGCTTCATGGTAGTCATGGCAGTGAAATGTACGTGTTCTCCTGTGACAGGTATGTGTGTGCCAGTGTGCTCACATGCGTTTGAGTATGAGATAGGTTTATATGTGTGTGTGTGTGTGTGTGTCAGTGACATGTGTGTGCAGGTTGGGGGCATTCTGGAAATAGACAAGCCAGGGAGATGGAAAGCAAGTGTGTGAACAGGTGTGTGCGCATTTTGTGTTCATGTGTAAATCCATGAGACAGGAACATGTTGCCTTATAATATAATACTTTTTTAGGATATTGTCATCATATGGCATCACATTACTGTGACTGTAATGGTGACGTGAATAATTTCATTACAATAATATTGCCCTATAAAAACAATGAAAAAATAATCAATATACTGTGTTGACATTGCCATAATCCTGCATTATATTGATAATATTGACATTATAATAATGTTACATTAGTGACCTGAATGAAAGCAGAATCTGTAAATGACTGTTTGCTAAACCCCTCCCCTAAACAGTGATTATCTGTAACTAGGCAAAACATGTCTGTCATGTTTTGGCTTTGTCTACATTCTGAGGCAGTGTGCATGGAGCTGAAGTATGAGAAATGCTCCATATCACAAATGTTTTGAGGGTAATGTCTTTTTTTAGCCTTTCTAAAACCAAAAACACAAGAACATAAATGTGCGCTGTAAGCGGCAGAGACATGCTAACGTGCAATTGTTAGCATGTCCAGATAACTATCTTACTACCTTACAGTTGGCTAATACCCAAGTTTTACTTCCAGGGCCAAGGAGCAGATCATTAAAGATCACGTTTCCACATCACACTTGTTTAAGTTGAATACTGGGCCACAATCAGCTTCCAAACTAGTTGTGATGTCACAAATCCTGCTTGTATGCCTGCCCCTAAAAATCATATTTTCAATATATTCTCAACAGAGAAACTTTCCACTTTCAGTAGCTGAATGTGAAAACAAACTCTGCACATACATCATTCTGCACGGTGAAGCTCAAACATCCAATTGTAGGAACAAGAAGAAAAATGTATTTTTGAGCACAGGGGGGCTTTAACTAACAGTTACAGTTTGCATAAAAACAAACGACATTACAAAAAAAAAACATTATTTCCCCACTGTATGGGAGTCCAATGCTTTACACTCTTTTACACTCTAGCAGCTACAGCCAGCGAGAGTTGAGATAATGTTATTGTACGTGTGCCAAACACATAGTTCAGTTCTAATCCTACTCTCGTAATGTTAAGTGTGAAAACACAGTGTTTGAAAATATGAACAAGTATTTAAGCTCAACAGTGAATCAGGCTTATGTTAGAACAAAACAACAATGTGGTCTTATATTATTCCTTATCACACTTATGACAGTAGGACTAAGTAGCTTTACACTGCAATACAAAAACAATGTTGTTTCTTTATTTCACTGTCTTCTACATGGAGTGTTTGTTAATCAGCTAGCCACCACTGCTAAAATCTGCCAGTGACAGTTACCATTTCAGCTGACAAAATTGACAATTGTTTTTCTAAAAATGAGACGCTTGCTTTGGTCTACCTCTGTCTGAAATCAAGAAGACATTGTTACAAAAATAACACATTTTTGATACCACTGTGATCATTGCAAATTGACAGGTGTAGCGGCTAAGGCGGGCTAGGATTAGTGAATGGTCAGTTATTGCACACATGACCTCTGCTTGAATCATGTATAATGAAGTTTTGCGGATGCAGTAAGATGTTAAGGATCCTACTGTTTCCTCACTTTTTCCCCTCATCTCTTCCCTCCTTCCTCCCTCCCCCTCTCCTCTCTTTCTCATTACCACAGCTAATTAAGGATCTGTCAGACTACCTTCTTCTCCTCTCCCTCCTTTCCTCTTTTTTTTCTCTTATCACCCCCTTCTTCCTTTTCCATGTGAAGACACTGGAGTGGAATCATTGTCCAATTCGAGGTGATCGTCATGGTTGCCTAACCCGCCCCCTCCCTGCCTCCCCACACTTTATCTCTTCCCTGTCTGCTCCCTTTTTTTGTCCCCCACATGATTAAGTGGTTCAGTGCCCAAGGTGGTACATCCATTGGTCTGCTTAAAGACAGGGTCATTACCACCAGCAAACTCCATCTACAGAGAGGTGAGAGTCGATAGTTGCCTGGAAAAAAGAAAAGAAGAAAAAAGAAAAAAGTTCAAACTGTAAAATTAATAACCAGCAAAGAAAGTCTATGGTAATATGGCATTCTTAGGTTAGTACTGATGTCAATATGTTTCGACTGAAGCTGCCAATATTCTGTATTTTGTACTCATGACATATTTAGCTTTGATTTTCATGCAGTGGAGAACTTGCTCATGGTCCATAAAAGTTCAGGGCCTCACCTCACTGCTTTATGCCCTGCCAAAAAACAACCAAACATAACTTATAAACAAAAAGACCACTTATCTGTATGTGTCAGTAAGCCCCCAGGAAAGATGTAGCAGGTGCAGTGCGGCAGGTTTCATAACAAAGATTAAACACATTTATTCAACAAGGGTAGAGAAATACAAAACTGAAGAAATGCATAAAGTGAACAGGTAGAGGTACCTGCTGCCAGCAGACTGGTGCTGCTTGGTGCAGTAACAGTAGCGCTGCTGCTGCTGCTGCTGATGGGGTGATGATGATGATGATGATGATGATGATGATGATGATGATGATGATGATGATGATGATGATGATGATGATGATGATGGAAATATCTCTTTAATAATGGTGGTGATGATGATGATGATGATGTGACAAAGTGCCTATAACCTTCTCTTCTCACAGTGAGAATATCACACACTACCTAGATGACACCTTTTCAAACAACAAGCAGGTCCTGTTAGCATTTTTGTCAGTGCTGATTGTGACTGTTACAGGTTGTCAAACAGGTTGTTTTGTTGTATGGTTGCAAGCAGTACTCAAAAATTGCTTCTAGTAAAACGGATCCCTGGTCTCACCTTATATGAGCTTGTCAGAGGAATACTGATAATTGTGATGGATAATGAACAATCACCATCATCCCTGAAGTATTTTGATTTAGTTTCTGTCTGCATCTATTTATTGACCTAAATGAACTGAAACCAATGTAGAGCCCGGTGCATGTTGGTGACATGAGAAGAGAACCGGAACAAACAGGTCCAACTGTGGTGTCACATCCAGAGCTCTCAAGGACACACTATGAGCTTTGCATGTTTATGGATTTAAAGGGGTGCTCCATTGATGGGGTGGGGCTTGGAGACTAAAGGCAGAAAGCCTGTGTTACAAAATGCGGGCATGGAGCTTGAAAAGCATATGAATTTATCTAACAAAATGATGTTATCGGTTGTATTATGGCACACAGTAGAGGACTCAGGGTTAAAAATGTGAGACCCATAGTTAACACCAGACAAAGACCAGTTGCTATTTTGAATAAAACACACACAAGAAGATTTGAACAAGACTGAACTTCACCCAGAACACTGGTTACTGGTCTTTCACATGCTTTGGGTATAAGAGAGAGTTTTTCCACTCTACATAAATATTACATGTGTTGAACAAAGGGAAGAGCACAAAATTGTCCTCATTATCCTCTTGTGTGTCCCAGGCTTTAGTACATTATGAGTTCCTTTAAGCAGGTTTCACTGCAGATTTTAAAATCTGGCAGACTGAGAAAAACACTTCTACTCAGGAATGGTTTCTCTTATCAGCAAACCAATTTTCTATCTCAAGCTTTTCTGTCAGCTAATCTATGTGAAATGACTGCTCCTGTCCCCCTGCCTTTCTGGAACGAGAACATTGAATTCAATCAGAGTAAAATGATCATGAGTAAACACCCATTATGCCCATGACACATGCTTGTCAGTTCATGACGCATATAAACTCTGGATTCTTCTGGTTGGACTCACACTGCCTGACTTCCAGTTTCAATCTGTGCCATCAAACCAAATGGCAGATGTTGACCCGTGATGACAAGGTCATCACAAGACATTTTCCTTAATCTCATTACATCGCTATAGACGGAGGAGAGGAGGAGTAAAAAGAGGAGAGAAGAACAATCATTACAATCAAAAGGAGAGATGAGAGGAATCTGATCAGTCTTCTTTGAAAGGTCACTGCATTTCAGTCAGAGGCAGGATAGAAAGCTGAAAAGGTGACAGTAAAAGTTGTCTTACACTGATTGTGTACAGTAGAGTGATTGAGCCTTATGACCAGATCGATCGACAAAACTGAAACAAACACACACACACACACACACACACACAGCGTTCACTGTGTTTAGTCATCAGTGCTGTTAATTAGCTGCTAGGACAACATTCCTGTCTCCTAGACACTCACTCATCATTTCTCTCCCTCACACACACTTCACTACCCTTGACAGCCAGTGAGAAGGGAAATGAAGAGAGGAGAAGGAAGGGAGGAGAGGCAGAGAGGAAGAACAGAGAAGAGGAGTAAGGAATATGGACCAAATATGGAGGGAACACAACTACAAGGAACAAAATGCTTGTTTTCCAAAACAGTTCACATTGGATGATTGTGTACCTCCTGATTTATGTCCAATGCCAGATGCAGGACAAAGGGTTCCCTATATGGAGAAAGTGGAAAGATATAGAAGTCAGGATAGTGGGTGGGTGTGTAGTCCATCAAACTTTCACTGCAGTTCACATCCTGTTACAAACTTACAATTAACGTTTTTATATTTATTAACCAATAACCACAACTGTTAACTATTGTTGACCATACTGTAGTTGCTGTGTACAGATATTTTAGAAAACCAGACATTGTGATTGAATGTAATCTGGGGTTTTGTAGAATCATCCAATATGATTTTTTTTGTCTGGCCATAGGTTTGGGATGCAACAGTGACCTTGAGTATCAAAGTCAGATGCTTTGTACACCAACTCTCCACCTCGACTTCCTCCATAAAGATGAAGACTGGAGGCAAACTTTCCTCAAGAATTTCTCCAAGAATCTACATGACTTCCAAGCAACACTTTGGTTTAGTTTTTATCTAGGAAATGGACTTACCAGATATTCTCCTCCACAGAACTTTATCCACATCTGGTAAATACTAAACTCTCACTGCATCACTTTCTTAAGTTAAAATCAGTTTTTTGGCATATCATCAGGAGACATATCGGACAGTTTTACCCTCATTTACAGAAATGTACAGATTTTCAACTTTCAAGCATTTTGTCATGTTGCTGGTCAATCTCGCATCACCTGCTATCCAAGAAGTCTTTGAGAGGTAATTTACTCATTTTGTCATGTTCACAAGTTAAATTTTAAAACATTAAAGCCCCTGTGGAGAATTAAAAAATTTCAGACTATGGCGCCACCCAGTGGTAGTTTCAAAAACAGCTTCTGTGGTGGAGTTATCCAAGTTATGACGGTATTGTCTCATGTTTCTGCAAACAAAAAATCGTATGCCATCTGAGAAATTTGAAAGATGCTATAATTATCTACATAATTATGGCTTAGGGGTTAAGATGCTGACTGTGAACTGCAACATCCCCTGTTTGAATCTGGCTCTCTCTCCTTTTTTTCCTGTCATCTCCAGCACTATTTTATGACATTACATAACATAACACGACATGACAACCAAAGATGAGCACAAATAATTTAAAAAATAACATTTCTACACATAGTGGCTTTAGAAATGCCACTGAAAACATGACCCTCCAAAGTTGTATTAATATGGACTGATGAACAGAAAAACAAATAAACAAAATATGTAGCCTAGAACCTCTTAAATAAAGACACATGCTTCCCAAAGACGAAGTTACATGCAACATTTCTAAACTTAAGATAAGATCAGTGATGTCAGACATACTGTATGTGATGACAAAGAAATGAATGACAAAGGTGAGTAAAAATGAAGAGGAGAAACTGAAGGACAGGGGGAGCGGATGCATCAGGGGAGAAAGAAGGAAAATGAGGATGGAGGAAAGAGGAGAAGGGAGGGAACAGCACCCGGAAGGAGGCGGGCAGAGGAGCCGTCCTTTGTGGAGCGTGGAAAGGTCAATTAGACAGTTTACAGGCCGCCATCGCGCAGAATTACACACCACACGCACAAACACACACACATACACACACATGCACGCGCGCGCACACACACACACACACACACAGACATGAATGGGGGTTTGAATTTCATTACCAAGCTGCCAACTTGCCCATCAATTAGCATGAATAAGATTGTATCACTTCTCGCTGAGGGAATAGGCCTGAAATCACAGCTAGGTGTGGTGATCCACACACACAGTCTGCCCTTATTATTATAAGAGTGAACTGTAAAAAAATATCCACGTTAACAAGTCTCAAATTATTTCTTTATTCATTCATGTTACAAAAACTAAAGTGAAGTGATGATTGCATTTGTTTTCAACGCAAAATGAATCAAAACAAAAGTGGAAAAGAGGAAAGTAAAACACAGAACAGCTCCAGAGTGAGGGGATAAATGGTCAGATGGTGACAGAGGACAGGAGAGATGAAAGAGAGAAGAGAGGGATGAGAGGATGAGGGCAGGCTCGATGGGTTGTCTCCCGTGGCAACCCTGTGTTGCCAATGGACGCACACACACACACACACACACGCACACACACCCATGAATATTCATAGAAGTAAAAAGGAGAGAGATTCATACTATATTCATGCCATTTTCAATAAAGCATATTTCAATTAGAGGGCGAGGGGTTCATTTTATATCAATTAATGCCGTTTCAATAATACATATTTGAATTAGAAGGAGGAGAGACAGAAAGATGGATTGGAGAGAGGAGGAGGAAGGGATTTTTCTATTATTACTTAAAATGAAAGAATCATTGTATCCTCCATGATTTCAAAACCATTCACTTCTCGTATTGCGGTGTAATTCTATATATTCAGGCTGTTTTATCGGGTTATCGGAGTCTCTTTCAAAGTGAGTAATGCTTCCCTTGGATTGAAGGACACACACACACCATAGACTACAGTAAATGTGTGTTGCAATGGTCCTGCAGGGTGATGGATGTTTACCTTGTGCTAAAGGTTATGTCACTCCCAACGAGAGGCTCTGGCTGACCTTGAATGATCAGACTGTAACACGTTTCCTCTTTTTATGCCATTTAACACTAAACAAAGGTTATCTTTCTGTTATAACTCAGTACACACTAACATATATTGTATGTCTGACTGCTGCAGAGACAGATAACTCTGAGGGCAGGATTTCTTTTTTTCCTGTCTGATTGAAAAGTGTGAAGACAGGATAAATGCAATGTATGCAATAACTCTACCACCTCTTTGGATTTCTCTGTTTTTACTCTTTAGCAGTTTATTGGTATGAGTAGCCTAAGTATTGACTTGACCATGCATTGTTAAATAAGGACAATAATAAAACTGTCTTTGTTATCTCAGCGTTGTTTAGGAGTGCAAATAGTAGGTTGACAACACGTAAATCAAGTCATATCTGCTTTATTGCTATGATTATAAACTCAGATAATAAAATAATAATTGCTGCTGCAATCAATGGATTCTGCAAATAACACCACTGTAAAACAATGTTAGCAAAAGAAATCAATACATGCACTGCAGCTGAAAACATTACATAACTATGTGGGACATTATTGGAGATGTCTGCCCTCATTTAAGACAAAAAGTACAAAACATTTCTCCCTTATAATGGTGCGTGTGCCATTAAGAGACATATTTTGCAGAATAACCGACAATGTTGTTTGTCTCTCGGTAGCACCTGGAGCGGGTATGCTTGACTTCAGTGAATTCACTGTAGGACAGCAGACAGTGAGGCTGAGTCAGTTTAACCTAAGGTGCAAGCAAATATTGATTTTGAAGCTATGGTCATAAAGTCTAGAGCATTCTTTCTTTTTTTTTTATCAAATAATTCCTAACTTCCCTGCAGGTTAACAGTCTTTAATGTGAAGTTGCTAATAACTCATGCAATCAGCATTCATGCAACAGTGTATTTGTTCATCCATATAATATATTTTTCAAACTCTCTTTTGATAATCCAGAATCAGATAAATCAACGCACTGGAACCAAGTACACATCAGAAAAAGTCAGTATGATGTTAACAACAAATATTCATCACTACAAAAAATTAATGCATCACTGTATCCTAGGAATTACATTCATATTGGAGGATCCCACACTTAATGAATTACATCCACTGCCAACATTCAGTGTCAATGCAGGAAGTAGTGAGCACTGTATGTATGTACTGTACTGTATGTCCCAATCAAAGTGCTTGTTGGATGGCTGAACAACATCGAAGAACCCCTCCCTAAGCAACTCTCTTTGATTGGAGGTAATTTGCCATAAAAAGTCTCTGACCTTAACCTGTAGCTGATCAAGTTTTAAGATCCTCATTATCTCAGTTTTATTGTTATATGATTCATATTCGAAATGTAGCCTATTTGAAATGTGTAAGGGGGTCTTGGGAAGGTTTATCCAGTAATGCTCTTTATAGTTCAGAGCTCTTGCACAAAACTATCTCTCTGTAAAAGTTAAATTAAATCAGTTTAGTTCTGTTAAATAAGCTAGTTCTGGCATGTAAATAAGCAAAAGACTGAAGTCATAACATCTCCAGGAGACTATCAAACTATCTTTCATATAAATTAGATGAATTTGAAGGCGGAAGGTCGATGGCACCGAGAAAAAAAGATCTTACATTTGTCAATTATTATATGTATTGTTCAGTTTTTACTGCGGTTGTTATTTTCCTATTTAGCTTTTTACTACACTGACGCCCTCGCGCTCTCTCTCTCTCTCTCTCTCTCTCTCCCACTCTCCCGCTGTCTCTCTCCAGCGCGCGCGGACGGCGGCGCCACAGAGGACGCGAGGGCACAGGCGCGCGCGTTCAGAGCTGGAGCTTTTTATTGACAAGCGGCTCCGTCGAATCAGATGAAGAGGGTCCACCTTTCAACAGCGTCCTGGCTAATCGTCGCGCGAGGGGGGCGGTCTTTATGCAAATGTGTTGGCAAGGGAGACGCAGCGGTTCATTCATCTTCTTCCAGAGAGAGGTGAGTTAACGCGAAGGTTATTTTACATGAGGGAGGAACTGTTTTGGACCAAAACACAGCCGTGAGAATAGCTGGAAAGCAAAGAAGAAGCTTCTGTTTTATAGCTGAAAGGAGCTCATTCTTCTACCAAACATTACAAGGTAGGTGGAGGAGAGCTTTGTTTTATTTGCAAATGGACTCTTTCACCATAATGTTAATGTGTACAAGTGTTTGTCACAGTGTGTCAAATATTTCCTCACTTATCTTTAATTCATAACTAACTGAAGCAATAAGTAATGAGAGTGAAAGCCAGGGACATTATTTCACTAGTCTGTTATCCAAGGTGTTGCACCAAGAAGAGGGAACTGAACCTTTAACCCTGTCAGTAATAGTGTGTTACACCTGTACAAATGAGGCAACGCAAGGTTTCACTTATACCTAGCAGTTGGGGTCTTGCTCAAGGACACTTGGGGCTGTAGAGGCAATTGAAACTGCTACCATGGTTCCCTGTTTAAAGAAAAGAGGCACATTGGTGACCATGTATCTGCCATGGTGTCAGTAAACATAATCCTGCTTGTGTTGTGCTGGTATGTGTTACATTTGGTGAGTCATTTTCAGTGAATGCTCTGAACATCTTGGATGGATTAAGCAGGCGTTAACTGTTTGCTTCCGCATGGATCTGAAAATGCAGCCGGGGGAAGCCAGTGCTAGAATGTCCTTCATGCTCTGGGAGCAATTAACGGTTGAACACAATGAGACTACCTATGTGTCGCACCAATGAAATTACAACTCTGTCTTTTGCACATGCAGAGAACAAATCAGCGTTATTTGAGCATGCAAAGTCAACCAAAGAAATGTGGATATTTATGCATGTTTATTACAAAACACACAAACGTCTGTGTCTTGAAAGCAAATACAGTTGAAAGCTCTGAGTGGCCTCACAAGTGCATATAAATGAAGAGTTTGCAAAAGAAACCTATAGCTGCAACTCTCACTGTTTTACCTTCAAAGTCATTTCAAGTTGACCTGTGTGAGTAAAGAGAGAAGGAGAGACGGACAGAAGAATACAGACTGCAGCCTGGACAAGTGGTTTAGTTCCATCTGCATAATCCAGTCCTCTGTGGATGACACCAGGACCTGCACAATCAATAGGACCAGCTTTGAAATGTGCTGCATGTGTGCTGTGGGCGAGCACATTATTGGTGGCCTTCATGCGACTGTGCATCAAAGGGGTTGTATCAGATGAGTTATTGCGTCAGAGTAATGTACTTGTATGCCTTGCTGGGTCTATATGTGATATACTGTTCATTGATTGTGTTCATATACGGTACAAAGCAGCATAGCAGTCTTCTGTAAAAACATACACTAAACTCACGAATTGGGCACATCCATGACAGACAAGCTGGTGACGGCTCGGTTTGGCTCTGTAGCCCTTTGGCTGCCAGGCTTTAACTGAACAGGAGCAGCTCTTTAGTCCATGGAGGCTCTCTGAGCCGAGGGGTAAACATTGGGTATTGTGTCACTTTTTTTTTTTTTTTATCTTTTCGAAGCCAAGTCTGTGTCTTGTGTTCCTGTTATCGATCAAATAGAATTGTAGCAGTATGATGAGCTGCTTTGTCATTCGTAGTTTTGTCTTTTAATCAAGTATTAATCCACACAAGTTTAGAGTTGTTGCTTCACTTCTACTGCAACCCACTTTTACTCTCTGAGTGTGTACTTCTCAAGAGTCAGCCTGTCAATTTCAATTCGATTTTCAATTCAGTACGGTTTATTGGCATGAATGCAACAAAGACAGTATTGCTAAAGCGTCAAGTAATAATGAGATGAGAAAGAAAAAGGAAAAAGTGTTTCAAGTGGTGCTGAACATCACACAAAGGAACTATTATTACACTGTCAATAAGTAGCATTTAGTACCACCCGCTCTTCCAAAATATCCATCAGAGTATAGTATCTTCTGCTATTTTAATATCTTCTATTGTAATACCTTTAAACAGTTGCTTTCAGGAGTTGTCACATACTGTATGTAGTTGGGGTTAACCTAACAATACAGCATCAAAACATTCTTAACTGAGACTTTCTGTTGTCATTATCTCATAGTTTGAGTCCATATATTAAAAGTCTGTTTGGGAGCGATGTAATGTTTCAATCCTGTGCTTTGAATTTTGGTGGTGGAGAGACGCTTCGTTTACACTTGAATCAGGGATTGTGCCTCTTAAGTGTTGAGAGCGTAGACCGCATAATCATCCCTGATTGTCAGCTCTAGTGCTCTGTTGAATGATAACTGTAAATAAAGAAGACTGCGCTTTCACTGAAATGTTTTAGTGTTTTCTTATTGAGAAAAGTAACTAAGCTTTTATATGAACACACTCTGCCATTGCCATTGTATTATTTCCAATAAATCTTAGCAGCATTTACAAAACTGCTGGACTGTGCTGTCTATTGTTTAGATTAAGAGCTGCTACGGATTGTCATTTTCCCTATTTTGAGTTCGCGCCTGAAGCCAACAATCCACACAAGGCACCTGCAGATATTTCACTCGCAGGATCAGCAACAGGTTATTTCCTAAGGGTGCAATAAGTTGATAGCTTGGTCTCTGCAATGATGCGAGTGTATCCCTGTTATTTACAATAGGTGGTGGAAAGACACTGTAGTTACACATAACAGCTCACTGACAGATCAGTGGATGGGAGAGCACATGATTATAGTTACTTCCTCTGCTCTGGAAAGACCTATTGATCCATATTCTGTTGAGTACAATAATATCAGCTTGGAACAGCGTGTTGGGCTACAATTTCCTGTCTGTCTCTGTGCATGTGTGTGTGTGCGTGTGTGTTGTTTATTTTTCCGGTTTCTTCTTTTTTCCTTTTTTTTTCTGTTAGCAGGAATAGACGAATGATGCTATGAGACCGACAACCAGCGCACACTTTTCTATCTCTCCCTTTGTATCACTTCCATTTTGTCTTAAGCCCGTGGCCAGGTGTACTATACATCTGTCTCACGCATCACTGGCTCATTGTGAGCGTGTGCCCACGCGTGCGTGTGTGTGTGTGTATTTCTGTTTGCAAGAGGGGCGGCTCGCATGAGCGGCTGCATGTGTGTCTCTCTTTGCTGATTGATTCATCCATTCCTGTCACATGCTTTATTTCACAGGGAGACATGTTGGAATATAAAGGTGTGTGTGTGTGTGGAGCCCTGAGAGTGGTAGAGCAGCAACAAAGGAATGTTGAGTGAAGGAGTTTGGCATCACTGGTGGATAACTAATGAACACCCACAGTTATCAGTAGACGCCATTGACAGAGTGTCTTGATGGATACAATTTTAGTACAATGAGGAGGTAACACACACTAACAGCTGTGGGTGGGTACTGATCTCAGAACTTAGAACTGGGGAAAAAAGTGTTATTTTGGTATTTATTCTGTCTCATATTGGCCGGTTTTATAGGAGAAACCTCTCAAGCCAAATCCTTTTTTCCCCCTTTACAATACAGTGGTTTAGTGGTTAGCACTGTCACCTCACAGCAGGAAGGTCATGGGCTTCAGTTTCCTCCTACACTCCAAAGACGTGCAGGTTAGGTGAACCAGTGACTGTAAAATTGTCCATAGGTGTGAATGTGAGTGTGACCGTGTTTGTCGGTCTATACTATATGTGTCAGCCATGTGATAGACTTGCAACTTATAAGTCTATCACACCTAACCGGTATACCCTGCATCTCACCCAGTGCATTCTGGGATAGGCTCCAGCTTCCCCTGTGTAGGATAAGTGTTCTTTCCAGAGAATGGGATGAATGTATGATACAGAGAGATTGAGGCAGAGCAAATGGAACAAGAGATGTAGATAATTTGCAGTATTTCATTTTTACAGTAATTCAGATATTTATTTGTATACTGGAGTTTCCTTGTTTACCCACCTATTTTGCATGTTATCACTTGATTGAATGGGCGTTATCAGTTGTCATCAGCCTTATAGATATGGATTAGAAAAGGCTTGTTTCACCTACCAGTAGGTGCATATCAACCCACTGGAATAGGACTGTAGCCTGTACCAAGCAACAGTTGTCAAAAAGCACGTGCCTGTAGATGACCATGTTTCCATTGTCTGTATGCTGTTAATGGAAACTCAACCCTTGCTTCACAGCACAAGCTTTCTAGTAAAGATTGACTGGGAAACAGCTGCAACAAGCTGTGCTTAGTGTAGGTATTTAACAGGTTTGAAATGGTTCTAAATCTGGTGTAATTTTTGCCACTTTCTTGTCAGCAGATTTCCACATGAGTGAAGCAGTTTGTTCTATGTGATGGTACAAAAAAGTTGGAACTTTATAATTTTCCTGTGCAATAACATATTTTTTGTCCTTTTGATGGTGTAGTGTGTAGGATTTAGTGGCAGCAGTGAGATTGCAGATTACAAAGGCCCTCTCTAGAACCAGTGTTTGGTTTGTCCATTCTGGGCTACTGTAGAAACGTGGTGGTGCAACATGGCAGGCTCCGTGGAAGAGGACCCACTCCACATGTAAATATAAAGGGCTCATTCTAAGGTAACAAAAACACGACTCTTATTTCTAGGTTATTATATACTAATTAAAACATACTTATGAATATTATATTCCATTTCTGCTAATATTTCTGGCAATAGATCCCCCTAAATCTTACACACTGGTCCTTTAAGTGCATTAAGTGATTATTGACTAGGAGATAGAAAGACTCCAAAACAAACTTGTATGACTTACGTGGTAGCAAACAATTGCCTTTTTAAACATTAAGCAGTGTTTTGAGCTCAGCGCTCATTCTCAGGCTTGTCTGTATGCTATATGTATGGGGGTCAATTTTGTCTTTTGTTCTGAGTTTCTTTTGATTTGTTTATGACTGAATATCTTTGGGTTGTGGACTGTTGGTCGGGATAAAACTAGACATATGAGGACGTCACATTGGGGCTTTGAGAAACAATGATCAACATTTTTCACCATCTTCTGACATTTTATGGACCAAACAACTAATCAATGAATCAAGAAAATAATCAACAGAATAAATGATAATTAAAATAATCGTTAGTTGCAGCCCTAGTTTTTATATTTTCATTCTTTGAAAATACCATGTGCCTCCAGTTTTTTTTCCCCCATTGCATTTGGCACAAACACCTTTGTTCATTACGACCTAAACCATCACAACATACGCGTCTGTAAACCGTAGGCATCCGTTGCATGAGAAGTCAGCTGCAGCAGTTGAAAAGTGTTAAATAGTGTCACATTTCTGTGCTGATCCATTCCTGCCAGTGTTATGCTGAGAAATTTGAAATTACCATTTTTTTAATCAGATAAGTTGAAATCCAATTAAGTCAGGGCCAATATCTGTCAAATCAGTGTTAAAACCAAATCCAAAACAAGACACACAGCCAAGACTAGCAAAACAGTCCCAACTCAAGGCTGTAGACACCAAAAATGTGAGTTTTTGAATATGAAAATAATGCTTGAAGGGTCTGTAATTAAAAAAAAACTGTAATCTACCGAGTGCTACAGTTCTATTAACATTCATCCACTTAATGCACATATAACATGTAGTTTGTCTAGAGTACAGTTTATTAAATAGTGCTTTGTACACATATTTCATACACAGCATCATGCATATTTTTTATGTATTACAGACAGTATTGCAAACATATGGTGGTGTTAATGTTCGAATTATAAATGATTCATTTAACATATTAGTACCTGCCACAAGTCTTTGTTTCAGAACACATTATGTTCATGTCAACAAAGGATGGTGATGAGAGGATAGCTTTCAGTACAGGAACAAGGCTAAGTGCTGCAGGCATTAATCCCATGCTCTGCTTCCCCTTGTTCCCTTACACTCCTTTCAACACCATACATTTGTGTGTGTGTGTGTGTGTGTGTGTGTGTGTGTGTGTGTGTGCGCGTGCGTTTACGGGACATGGGTATATTTGTTCTTGAAACTGTTTTTGTCTGGTGCTGAAACACCTGAGCCTTACAACCAAACAACTCTCCACCAGGGCTTATGTAATATAGGAAGGTGTGTTTTTTGTGTGTTTGTACATATGAGCGTGTGTGTGTATGTGCTCATGCTGGCATCTTTCCCCTTCTGCCTGCGTTTAAAGGTGTCACTGGAATATTATTAGCCACATTGTACAAGGCTGTGCAGGTTTGATAGGGCGCAAACGGAAACAATAGCTGACAATTAGAGCAGCACTCAGACATGAGTCAGCCAGACTTCAGCAAATGTGTAACAATTGTGGCAATTAATGAATACTGAGGTGAATAAATCATGTTTTGGAGATATGGGAGATAAAATTTAGCTCCTAAGGGCACATACACACACAGTTTGTCCCCCGTGTTTCTCCCCGGGCTCGACATGCTGCCTGGTCTTAAATTAGAGTTTGAACTGCACCGAGGTGAGCTGCGTTTCTATAGCGATGCATCCTTTCTGTTCCAGTCACTGGAGAGATTTATGTAGATTAGAATAATATGGAGATCACCCTGATAGGAGTCAACACCTCAGCACCAACATGTACTGTAAGAACTCAGTAGAGTAAGTATGTACATAACCATCCTTATATTAACTCGGCTTTCACTGTATATATACTGACATTTTTGGATTGAAACTTTGATAAATTACATTTTGTTCTTGTCAAAGAATTTTAGCATTCAGATCATGATCAATACTGCTAATACTGTTTCTGTTAATAGGCCTCTACTACTCAATTAGAACTGTTACAACTACCAACTTACTGCTAGGTGATATGGTTGAAATTGATATCATGATACTAATATTATAATGTTTTTCTGGTAGCACTGCTCATGATGTGCAGCATTAGACAGAACTGTTGAAGTCTTTTGGGCCAAGTCAATTCTCAAGTCCATAACAGCATGAATAGGAAAAAAAACTGTTCACATAAACATTTTGATTCTTATATTCTACGACTGTGAATCTGTTCACAGATTCCAAAAATCAATTTTTTCAACAAAGGAACAAAGTACCTGATGATGATGGCTTAATCGAAACATATTTATTTAATATTAATATAATTTACCTTTAGTGCTGACTGTGTGTGAGAGCTGATAGACTATAGAAAGAAAAGGGCAAGTTATTCTTCCAAAAAGACAAGCGGTGGAGCGCAGTTTGGATTTAATAACCTTTAATAAATCTTAATAATGGAAAAAGGACAATAATTCAAGACCTCTACAGCGTTGTGAACAGTGATGGTGTTCCCTGAGACTAGCGTTGCTGCAGAAAGGCTCTTACAGTAACAGCACAGCAGAGCACTGTCTTTTTTTTCCACAGAGTTAATGCTTTACAATAGACATTTAGCCAGTGGTGCTGATCAGTAAATTACACTTTAATTTCTTTATTCTGATACATGCAGAAGACTGCAAACATGCTTCCAAATTACTGCTAACTCAACTTTTCTCTTTCTGTTTTTTCTTTCTGTCGGTTTCATGTTGCATTTCATGGACTAAAAACATGAGTGAATTGTTCAGTACAAAATTCCCCTAGATCTTGTATCAAGAATCGTTTACGAATCAAATCATGTCTTTCCGGTCGTGCACTATTACACTGACTATTAGAATGAGACAGCATCCTCTCAAGGCTGCGGTAATTGGTTTTAAATAATTGCGACCACTGAGACCTTTTATTGAACAAGTCTAATAGTTAAATATTCCAGCTATAAAATAACGCAATAAAGCAATAAAGCAATAACATTAAGCATGCTTGTGCTTGTGGAAATTGCACTACCATTGAATTAAATTGCAGGTTTCTAACAGGCAACAAGTGTAATAGTCTACTGTTAAATTCAACAATAAATATCTCATCAAAAACATGGCATCGTGTAGGATGAGAGAGACACTGGCCGATATTTAGATTTCCAATAAAACCCAGACACCAAGCTCATATATCAGTCAGCCAATTGGTCAGGCCCAGTTGGCAGAGGGACTGTTTCGATTGGCTAAAAGCGTCATCCCCTTCCCTATTGCTTTTTGGCAGTGTGCCGGGCAACTGTTGTCAAGACGATGTATTGTTCTATTTCACTTTTGATGGTTTGGTGAGCTGCCATGGAGACCATTCGGGGTTTGGTTTATCATTCATACCTTTCATCAGATTAGTCTACCTTCTTATACTCTGTTCTTTCCCTATCTAACACACAAACACACACATACACACACACTTCACATTGTAGTTCATGGAGAGGGCTGGTATTGGACTGGTATCCTATTGATTGTTCCCCTATTGCTGCTACAGTCCATTGTACTTTTTCCACTCTCACAAAGGTTATTGCCACTGCAAACACACAACACACACTCACGCACACACACACGCACGCACACAGGAAATGACTACTGTATGGGTGGCCCAGCTTCCCATTTTTGCGCTCTTTCCAACTCAATTACAGCTTTTGCCAGCTTATCATTTTCAGTCACGGGGACACCAACACATTTTCCCCTTCAGGCTACGTTCAGTTCAAGCCAGAGTTCCTGAGCCTCATAATAATGACAGTGGAAGCCCACTGCTTTCAGACCTCATTTTCCTCCTTTCACAGTAGCTCTCCATAAAGGAACAATGTATTTTTATGCCAGAAATATGGTACATGATATGTCTAGTTTTTGGTGATATCCTGAATTCACTGATTGTGTTACATAACTATATTGTTTTACAGTTTTATCATATTATAATGTCCTTTGAACTATCTGTCTAAATATTAGTTTGAGTATGCTTCCAGTAAAGTTGGGGGAGTATACCAGTATAATGTCTTATGTATGTAAAGTAGCCAAACTTTAAAGCAGTTGGTACAGAAGATCACTCAATAATGTGGTAATTAATGCAAGCTGTTTAGTCTCTTGCATCTCATTTCTCTCTTTATTAATTTCTAGATTTAATTTATGACAAAAATATAGAAGTATCACAAATCTTCACATTTGAGAAGCCAGAATCAGCAAATGTTTTGCATTTTTGTAAATAAATGACCAGTAATTAATTGATTCATAAATGTGTTAATAAATGTTTCCAATACAGCCGCCTCTTACTTTTGATTTAGTCTTCAACTATTTATTTTTTACTTTTCTGTGAGTATGAATATAACAACAGTACAGCTGTCATCACCATCAGCAGTGTCCATGATGAGCAGGAAACATTTCACAGTATTACCAAAGAATATATACTGAATGTGGCACATTTTAAAGGACCTATATGTACTTTTCCATAACATTCAATATTCATGACTAAATAAAAGTTAAAACTACATCCTTTGTAATTATTCAACATGAGTTTAACTATCAAACTCTTAGCCAATCTGCTTCGTCAAGACTGTTTGTTTTGATTGATAGGTACCAACAACCCACATTAAGCGTCGTCAGATTGCTGAATCCTGATTAGTGCACTGGAGTATGTGCACCACATCGCCTTTTTCCAACAGAGCCCCGCCCACTAAAACCAGTGAGAGGAGCACAGAAAAAAAAAGCAGTAAAGAAATCCCTAATGTGAACTAATGAATGTAGGAATGTAGGAACCATCAATCATAGTAAGAGGTTGATTGAGAAATTATTGTTTTGAGGGCCTTTAAAGAACAAACAAGTGGTTTCATTTCTCACCTTGTTGCTGTGATGCAGTAGTGTACATGTCATGCATTGTGCCAGCTTGAAGAGAGTAAAATAAGAGTGAAATCAAATTGGTATTTGTTGGTCCTCAGATCCTGTCATTAGAACCACTGCCTTTGATGTGTAACACCCATGCCATCCATCAGCCTAATAACAAGTGCCGTGAGTTTGTGAAATCGGCCATCAAAATGTAAGCTTTATTACAGCTGACTCTGGCATGCAAACATGTTTAATTAGCTTATTCAATCAGCTAGATCAAGCTGGGTTGGCAAACACACACACACGCACATCCACACAGTCTCCCACGCATCCACAACTCAGATTAGACTTTGTGTTTACTATCAGTCTGACAGCTGGAATGAACATGCATTAAGGCCCCTTCAGACTTGGTAAGATACACGTCTTTCTCTATTGAACGCCTGTTGGGGCAATTTTTCTACAAGATCTGCTTATCTGCCCGCCACCTCCCATCTCTCCTCATCCTTCCATCTTCATCGCCTTTTCACTCCCTGTCTGTTTGTCTTCCCCTTCAGACGTGTGAATCCAGATTGAGTCATCCTCTCTCTTATCTTCTTCTTTATTTTCTTCTACACACAGCTTGTTCACCTTGTCCTGCTGCTTTTTCTCCTTTTTAAAAAAAAAATCATTTTCATCTCAGTGTATAAGTGTCTATATGTGTAAGAATGTCAGCCTGTTTGTGAAAGGACTAATATGCTGGTTGAAGCCAGCATGTTTGTATGTGTGTCTGAATGTGTGTGCTGAGGCCTCCATCGTGTGTTGACGTGAACGGACTGTCAAAGACGTCATCGTGCACAGCAACAGCATGTTGCCACTGTCAGACCAATTGATCCCTTTGGCGTGATGTTCAGAGCAGGTGTTCACGGCTGTAAATTTGGGAGAAATTGCAGCATTTTGGGAATAAAGCTATTCATATTAGCACCAGAGGGAGTGATTTTAAATGCACTGGGATTACAGCACATAAATGGGTGCCTCTTGGGATCTTTGTTAGGCTGTTAAGGGTTTCTGGAAGCCACAACTGATATTTGTATTTGTTGTTTGAATGGTGTGTGTGTGTGTGTGTGTGTGTGTGTGTGTGTGTGTGTGTGTGTGTGTGTGTGTGTGTGTGTGTGTGTGTGTGTGTGAAACCATGTGAGTGACACCGTGGCCTCCTTTTCTGAGTTTCTGAAGGTGGAACTATTTTCTTTGTCCATTTTCTTGTCCTGCTCCTGCTAACCTCCAAATTCTTCTTCTCTTCATTCCAAACTCATCACTATCTCTAGAGATCTACATTTATTCAGCCTCACATCGTGCTCATGTTGGCTAATTTCTGTTTGGGAGAAGGGGTCATGTTGTTTTGTTTTGCACTAACAGATTATCCTTGTGTAAAGTGGCTAATTTGTTAGCAAAAAGTTGCCTTTTTACACAATCGTCAAACACAGAGCAATACACTATATTCAAACCAGTTTCTAACATTGCCTGTCTGTGGTTGGTGCTGGATGCTGATGAGAACTGCAGATTCAGGTAATTCTCTGTATGTTTTGCGCATATGAGCGACTCCTTTCACATTGATTAGTGCAGTTTTAGAGTTGCTATTTCTGTTGTAAGTTGACTGGCAACAACTTGTACAGCTGCGACGATCACATCCACACACTTTTCTATCACTATTTTTCTGGCTTAGGTGCAGGAAGTCGACATCTGTTCACATACATGGGCACATAAATGCACATGTGCATGCACTCAGATAAGCATCACCTTTCTCAAAGGAAACCAAAATGAGAAAATTGCATAGAAGCTGGTTCATCTGTATTACGGTATTGAAACCATCTCATTTATTCCACAGAGATTTGACTTATTAGCTCTGAAAGACATCTTAGAGAGAGAGAAAGAGAAGAGAAACAGCAAGGAGGTTGGAGGTTATCTACAGATTACCTACAACATCTGAATATTACAACAGATTTCTGCCTCAGTAAAACGTGCTGGCAGAGACCTGAGCACCTGACTGGAAGACAGCATCCGACCCGGGAACCATTACAATTAACCTACAGGTTGCCCATCTTGCCGGGGTGAGGGGTGTTTATTTTGATTCCTTTAGATGGGATAAGTTTCTGATGTGTTTGCTCGCTTGGCTAGTTGCGCCTCTGACTGTCTTCCACAGGAAACTCCATTATCTGCTAGATTTGCTTCCCTAACAGAGGGATAAAATCTCATCTGCCTCAGTCGGAGGCGGGAAACGTTACAACTCTGTGGAGTTTGTGTTTATATGTGTGTGTCCAGGAGGGTAGAAGCGGAGGTAAACTCAATGTTTGTGGCGCAAGTTGGTGTGTTTGTGGAGTGTTAGTTGATAGAGTCAGGGATTTACAGAGCTCCATGAGTTGACACTGTCAATAATTCAGAGATTAGTTAAACTCTCACTATAAATGTCTGCTTGCAGTGCAATGCTTTGAGACATATGGATTTAAGAATGGGCAAATGAAAGAGAGGGGACATTTATGAGTCTAAAATCTCTGTTTAATGGTGGTCTCTCCAAACTGACCTTCTCCCCCTCAGGGGGAAATGGCGCTAGAGGTGTTGCTGCCACGACAAGACTCCCCTTATGTGCTCGTTCTCCACACTGTTGTTCTTAGCATCTGTCTGCATCCATCATGTAGCAGTTAACCTTGTGAGACTGTGTGTGCATGTGCCTAAGCACGTATTCGTGCCTGTGCCAAGACAATTGCTTGTTTGTCTAAATAATGCGTTAGGTTCACCTTTAAAAGGTTTCGAAAAATTGTGGTGTGCCACTCAAAGCATGAGACGCCATTCTAACCTCAAAAACCCTGAGTCACTTCTGAATGGATTCATTTGTGTTGCCGCACAAATACACTTTTGTGGAAATGAAACACGTACAATTGGTCTTTTATGGCTGACACATGCTGGGTTCTATTATAAACATGCTAACGCTATTTTCCGGCAGCAACTGAAAGAAGTTAAATATGTTTGAATTGTGTTGTAACAGGACTGCAGTGAACAGATGAACATCCAGCTGACCCGCTAAGAGTTAAAGCATTGACACTTTGATAGTAGTTGCTTTTATATTTTTCTATCTTACAAGCACATTTCTTTTCATTTTCTTCCTGAACAGTGCCCTTTCTCTTCTCTGAGAAGGGAAAACATTCATTTTCGTGTTTCAACTTGATAAGATCACTGGTGACCTTTTCAAAGCAAGTTAATGCTAGAATGGCCTGTCTCCTATTGATATCCTTTATTGCTCTTCCTAGCGTCTTCCTCTAAGCTCTTGGGTCTCCTACAGTGCCTTCCCCTTGTCATGGGAACACAAAGTCTAGAATATTTGTGCTGTTTGCAGTGACTTCACGTTTTGTTGGCTCTTTCTACATGACTCACTCGCCATAAAGCTGGACAGGATGATATTTCAGCCACTAAACTGTCCTCACACTCTCCCTGCAATTCAGAGGAGGATTTGTGGCCGCTTGGCTCAGATGTGTTGGCTGTATCCTGGTGTCAAAGTGCGAAAGCTGTGAGACGGGGCTATGAGTCAGGGATGGCGTCACGAAGGCACTGCAGTGGTCCTCAGCTATGTGAATATGTGTGTGGTGAGGTCACTGGCTTATCAGTCAGGGTAATGGCCCATTTTATGGCCAAAATAGCAGCAAATGCTATCAAGGGTTTTACTTATAGATAGTGATTATGGAGGTAGAATGATATGAGTCATTATGGAAATGGAAAAGTCTTTTGTGGTGTGGACATTTTATCTATAATAAATGGACAAAGGTAAAACTATTCATTTCAGCCACTCATTTAACTCGGAGATCCCACTTGTTCAGTGCTGCTTAACAGCTTTACTCTGTTTAAATATTTTACACTTGTGTCTACACTATTGTGAGTTTGAATTAAGGCATTATTATTTCACCTTACCAGTAAAATAAATCACAGTAAAATAAGTCACACATTTGACTACAACACTGTAGTCAAATTTCTCAAAGTCTCTTTCTGATATTAAAGGTGCAGTATGCAGAATTTAGTGACATCTAGTGGAATGGACTTGGCAGAAATGGAATATGATATATGGATTATGTTTTAAATAGTGTATAATCACCTGAAAATAAGAATCGTTGTGTTTTCATTACCTTACAAAAAGAGCGGGTCCTCTTCCACATACTTGCACTTGCCTCTTAAATTTATGATAAATAAAGTTTTGGTGTGTGTATAATAGTATCATCTGCATTTAATTGAACACAACAATCAGAAGAAATTAAAGAGAGATCATTAATAAAACAGAAAACAGAAGTGGTCCTAAAGTAGAACCTTGAGGCACACCTTTTTGTTGAGTTAACAAATCTGATTTACACCCATGGGCAACAACACATTGCTTTCTGTTATGAAGGTATACTGGTTGGTTACAGTGTATAATGGGAAAAGCCAACAGCATGTAGCTTATCTAAAAAAAAGGGACAGTGATCCAGTAGATTAAATGTTTTAGTGAGATCAATCATAACTGAGATGACATCATAACTGAATTGTAAGTGCAGTAGTTGGGGAAAAAAACTGATCCAAAATAAATTTGAAATTAAGATGATAATTAGTGATGATGGAATTTAAATACATTTTTAAAATACTTCAGCAATACCAAAAAAAAAAATCAAAATATGTTTGTAATTACCGGGATAAAGTATGTCACTACAATTATGAAGAAACATTTGTTTGTTTGTTAATTTAGATCATCATTAGCAGCTATTGTAACAACAACAGTAGCTGTCATTAGTTTACTGTATATTTAGACACTCAAAGTCAATGCAGCTTGCATCTGTGTGTTTAAATGTGTAGGTAATTCCTTGTTTGCATCGGCCCTCAGAGACCTGTGCTATTTCAACAACACAAGGACATTACCGCTGCTGATGTTTTTTGTCTAGCACCTCCTCACCTAAGTGTTCACCCTGTCTCTCTCTCTCTCTCTCTGTATTGCCCCCCCCCCCCCTCCTAGAGAGGTGAAGTATCATGGGGAAACACAACAGCAAGCTGGCCCCAGAGGTCCTGGATGATCTGACCAAGAACACTGAATTCAACGAGGCGGAGCTCAAGCAGTGGTACAAAGGCTTCCTCAAAGACTGTCCCTCAGGCATCCTCAACCTGGAGGAGTTTCAGCAGCTCTATGTTAAGGTGAGGTGGCGCACAGGAAAGGCAGGAGAAAGCGAATGGTAGCTTTAGGTGCAGTGGGCAACTGATTTTGCAGTAGTGAGGAGGAGTAGGGTCTACTGACATGGATAAAATAATCTTTCTCATCTCCATTTCTTGGATTGCCTACAGTTGAAAATGTACTCTATAGTTTTCCATAGTTACATAAAATAAAAAGTTACCTCTTTAATGACTCATTCACAACATTATTGAGCTGTTATGTAGAAAGCTTATGTTACTGTGGCTGACTAATAGTCCTATTATTGGGGCACTGAGAGGAGTTGAAGCCTCTAATAATGCCAGCGTCTCTGTTACTGCCTGAAACTCCATCAGAACATTCAGAGGCCACACAGGTCCAGAGAGAGGCTGACTGAGCTTTGTAAACTTTTATTTTACTTTTAAAAGTTCCACCTACATAAATAGTTACTGTTTGTAACACAGATTAAACTGCAAATTAAAATAGCATTGTTGTGAACTTTTCAGAACATGGTATTGACACTGATAATCTGATAACACATATTTGCTGTTTGTTTGTTTTTTCAATGCCAAAAAATGTTTTCAGCAATTATTGATGTCTTTCAACAGAGCCCATTGTATTTCATGTTTATATACATATTGTATTGTTTTACACACACAGAGACTTACTTCTCATTGACTGGTACTAACCAAACAGACATTAGTCAGCACAGTTATCACAAGTATGAGTCACTGTGTTGTGATCACTGCAAGATGGCTGTGTGCGCTGCATGTAGCAGTCCACTGTTTTGCTGTCAAGCTGATGTCCTCTGAGCTAGCACTGTCATAATTATGTGTTATTGTCACCACAGCCTTCCCATATCACAGAATGTTCTTCCTCGCGGTGAAACTGACACAAATTCTGCACCATTATGTTACTGTGACAGAAAATTAACATAAAGAAGCTTCTTCATCCTCGAGTCTGCGTTAATTCATATAATCAGTGACAAAAAATGAGGCAAAAAAAGAAAACGTTATCTGATATTGCTATGCTATGATAACTATGATATACTTTGAGACCCTATAAACTTATGTAGAAAAACATTAGAAACAGAAAAAGAATCATTTTGACACCGGAAATTTGTGAAATTGTTCAAATGACTGAAAATGACCTTTTTTGAGAAATAGAAGAGCGGTATATACGCTAAAGGGTTAAAAATGGGAATCAATCTCACACAATTAATACTGAACATTAGGGCTAAACAGTTAATAATACAGTTACAAAAATGTAATGTTACATCACAATGTAAATGCAAAAATGTATATAAAATTATACAATTATAATACAAAATAGTAGGTAAATGCAGGAAATTAACAACAATTCCACTTTGTACTTTGCAGGTAATTGATTCACTGCTACTCCTGTCATAAAATGTAGACATGATCAACCATCTTGGTCTTTGTCCTCTGTTTACTAACATTTAAAAGAAGGAAGTGATGCAAGATGCAACTGATGCATTGTTTATGCCACCTTATGTTTTAATCTTCCAGTTTTTCCCATATGGTGATGCCTCCAAGTTTGCCCAGCATGCGTTTCGGACATTTGACAAGAATGGTGACGGGACCATCGACTTCAGGGAGTTCATCTGCGCCCTGTCCATCACCTCCAGGGGCAGCTTCGAGCAGAAACTCAACTGGGCCTTCAACATGTATGATCTGGACGGGGATGGCAAGATCACACGCATGGAGATGCTGGAGATCATCGAGGTGTGTTTGTGAGCCGGCAGTGAGTCAGAAAGAGCAGCGTGTGCCCAAGGAGTCATCTTGTGAAAATAGAAATGATTCATGTTAATATACATTTTTATAACAAGATCTAACATTTTTTTCCTTTTTCCCTCTGCAGGCCATCTACAAAATGGTCGGCACCGTGATCATGATGCGTATGAACGAGGACGGGCTGACCCCTCAGCAGCGCGTGGACAAGATCTTCTCCAAGATGGACAAGGACCACAACGACGAGATCACCCTGGAAGAGTTTAAAGAGGCCGCCAAGTCTGACCCCTCCATCGTCCTACTGCTGCAGTGTGACATGCAGAAGTAGAGAGCGGTGGGTGGAGACAGAGGGAGGGAGGGGAGGGATGGGGGAAGAGATGAACTGAAACTAGAGAAGGGAGGAGGATGAGAGAAAAGAAAGGCAGGGGAAGAAAGGGAGGGATGCTGTTAGGAGGAGGAGGAGGAGGAGAAGAGAGGTAGAGAAGCTTTGTCTCTTTTTTTCTCTTTGAGGCAGTGATGACTGGGAATGAGCCATGTTTGGAACACACAGGACCCCTGATTGATGCCATTCTTTTCTTCCAGGCAGCCCTGCTGTACAGTACACTCCTGCAGCACTTCTGCCTCAGCGTAGCAGGGTGTCTTTATAAATCCTGTCTGATCATGTGTAAGAAGTGGAAATCGCTCCACCTCCTTTGGCACAGACCAACAAAAAAAAAATTGTGGGGATTTACAGAGGAAATATGAGATGTGTCACTTGCACTTTTACACTGTCAGACTCTGTGCCTAGCATGTGAGATTGTAAAGCCTGCAGGGTACAAACATCTGCTATCTTTCTAGATTGCTTTTACAGTCTTCTTACGTGTATCTTACCCAACTTTCTTATTTGCATAATATAGTATAACTTGTTCACATTCTCCATGATCTTGAAATAAGCGGTAATTGCAAAGCAGGTTCTTTCCAATTTATGTAAGTTAACATGGAATCCCTGATTTCAGTGGTTCTTAAAAAATATATAACATGCACAATCACTAGATATCTCCACCACAGAAAGACGATTTCTTAACAAACCCAGCAGTAGTTTTCTGTGCACTGTGGGATAGTTTGAAAAAAGGAATGACATCAAACCAACCAAGGGGCTGCTGTGTGGTCCACATGGCCCATTTAGAGAGATGAGAGAGAAGCAAATGTTATGAGACAGAATTATGTAAATGAACAATACCATGACGTGTGTGTGTGAGTTTGTGTGGGTATGAATGTGAGAATGTGTGTGTGTGGAAATGGGAAAACACATTTAATACACTGCCCCCTCTGCATGTGTTTGTTTGTGCGTATGTACTGTTGTACTTATTAGTTTATCCTCAGCCAAATCCCCACCCAGTTATACGGCACTTAAAGAGAACATTTCCAATAGATTACAGCCTGATGTCCACATGCTTTACTCTCCAGGTATGAGGCAGGCAGGTGATGAGCGTGTTAGGCGGCGGCATAGTGAAGCATACTGAACCACAGAGGCTGCTCAATGACTTCAGGCTGCGCCTAAAGCTTTTTCCACATATACTAAATCAATAACAAAATCAATATCTCATCCAAATGATTACATGTGTTTTATTAAAAGGACATGTAATTAAGTTAGAACTGAGCCTTGTCCTCCACATAATGTAATCTGGATCTTCTCCAGCAGGTGAATGTGTTCCCTGCATGGCTGTCTTAGTGATTGTATAAAGTAACATTTGCATGCATTCAGTAGTCTGAAGCAACAGATAATGTGGATATTCAACAGAAAGCATCACATTACTGATAGTATATGACAATAATTTGATAAAGAAGAGTAGCTTAGAATCACTACATCAACTTGGCCACTATCAAAGCCACTGTGTGTATAATTTTATTTGATTATATTAGCTTTCAAATGCTTATAATGGCATGAGTGGCAGTGGCAGGCTATGTGTTTTGCATTGCTGTCTGTCAGTATTGCTTTGGTCTGTATGTTTCCTCCTCCCAGGGGGCGTCAAAGATGGTTTTTAAAATCCTACACATAGTGGCTTTAATATATTAGAGATGTTACCTTTGTAATTAATGATGATCATCAATATGACTTGATATTAATGCAACCACTAACAAGTAGTTTTACCATTAGTACTTACTGCATGAAATGAATTTGCTCTTATAGATCACATCTAATGGTTTTAACAAATAGTGGTTACTAAAATTATGCTATTACCTATGCTGGGAATTTATTTAATTAACAGCTTAAATTTCAAAGGAAACCAAACTAACCAAAAGTTATTATAATTGTGCCGTTTCACAAGTCAATTCAAGTCTTGGCTTTGGTAGTATGTGATTTAAGCAGAATCAAAAATAGGGCAAACATACACAATAATATAAAATGTGTTCTGGCTTCTCAAAGACCAGCAATTTGAGCAACAGAAGGAGTCACAAGAACAGTGTGGAGTGCGGATATTCAGAACAGTAATGACAGACCATATGACAGAAACGGTATTGCTTGGAAAGGCCAAACCTGCCTCTATGATTCATTGTTGTTTCACATGAAAAGCTGAAATAGCCATCGCTCTTCTTCCTCTCCCACTGTCCTGCTCTCGCCCCTTTTTGTCTTCTTCCTTCCTAAATGTCAGAGAGGAAGCGCTTTGATAATAGGTGGAGGGAGAGGAACTTTGCTGAACTCAGCTCAGATCTAAAAATCAATGCGAAAAAGAGCAAAAGGTTGAAGAGGAAGCCCAGGTGGCGTGTGTGCATATACGTGCGCTCACCTGTTGGTGAATGTGAATGAAAGCAGATAACTGGCAAGTGGAAGACCACCTGTACATTACAGTAAAAAAGTCAGAAGTCCCCAACTTTTATATTAGAATCACAACCTCTGTGTGTTCCTGAAGATCAGTATGAACAATCAGGGTGAACAAAATTCATAAAATATTGTACTGACATTTGTGTCAGTTATAGTTTTCATTAAATGTACGTAAATGTTGCTTGTAAGATGTCATTGCAAATTTAGATATTTAACATTAGCCACAGGTATTTCATAATCATGCAGTGTTTAAAGGAATAATTTGTCATTTTGGGAAATATGTTAATTCACTTATGGTAAGCTTAGCTTAGCACAAAGACAGGAAGCTGTACGGATTAAACAAACCAGATATAACAAGTTAATTAGTGACCTGTAGAGGTACTGGTAGGTGGATTTTTTCCCCCTTTGGACAGAACCAGGCTAGCTGTTTCCAGTCTTTGTGCTAAGCAAACTCTCCTAGCTCTAGCTTGATATTAAACTGACAGATATGAGAGTTCAACTCTCAGCAAAAAGGTGAATACATGCCTTTACCACAATGCCGAAACATTCATTTTAATGGAAGTTTCATCCATTTCACTGTAATCATCGTCAGTCTTGAATGTTGCCTTTATTAGCCTGCAAAAAAGTTTCAAATAAACCCAGTGTTTACTGAAAAAATACTTTTTTTCTGCTTGCAGTCATGTTCTGACTATGAGTACAGGAGAAGGTAATGAACAATGGACAGACCTAGTCATCTGACTGGTTCAGAAATGTTCAGAAACTGCTGTTTCTTGACCTGGATGGTAGAAATTGATAGGTCAAGGAAAGAAATGATGGAGAATTTACAAGATAACTGCTGTGCAAAGAGAATCTGGCTAAAGTTACAGTACAAGAGGTTGCATAATCATACACTGTCAGGCGGCAAAGCCTTGACTGTGTATGATGTTTTAGAGTAAGGGATAATGAGATCTCCTTTCTTTTGTGAAGAATGTACTTGTGTACTATAGGTAAAAGGATTTAGGATTTAGAAAAGGAGGCAATGAAGCACCTTTATTTGTCCTTGAGAATAAGTTTATAAGTTGCTACATACTTTTAGTTAATTTACCTCAGTGAGGAAAATACTTTTTACTCTATCTCACAAGACTTGCATTAGGAATTCTGACAAATGGAGCCAGACCATTGCATTTTTCACAACAGATCAATTTCTGACTTCAAAGCAGCAGAAAACATGTGGCTTCTCCCCTGTCAGCGAATCAGATTAATATCCTTCTTCTCACTCAGCCAATGAACATGCTCCCTCCCTAAAAGCTACAGAATGAGCCTCCTTTGTGCGATAATGTAACGATAAAACTGTATGTACATTATAATACGACTGTAATCGTATTTATGGATATAAACAAATATATTATGTAAATGTAAATGTACCACTAGCTTAGACCTAATTTCATATGATGACACAGCTAGTGTGTGTGTGTGTGTGTGTATGTATGTGTGTGTGTGTGTGTTTGAGAGAGAGAGAGAGTGGAGCCTGAATAAGTGTGAGTGCTTGTGAAAGGTCAGTGTGTGCTGTATGTCTGGACACTTTTGCAAGTGTTCACATGTGTTTTGTATTTGTATCATTTGTGTAACAGGAGATGCCTCAGTCTAGTTTAACTTTGTAAAATTTGAGTGTAAACCCTCACACCGAAGCACTGAGTGTTATTACCCACACATACACTTGCTTTTGTGGTCCGCTGGTATACGGTATGTACTGTCTCCAATATGGGACGTGTCGTTTCGTTTGCTGTAGCCTACTGTTGCAGTTCTACAAGTAATACTCACATATAGAGGTTAGCTTTCACAAAATGGCAGAGTTGACAGTTCAGTTCAGTAGCCAGCGAGGGGGACTTTTGAAATGGAGGTTGATGTTGAGAGGTTGTTGGCAGGGGAAGTCTGAGGTGTGAGTGGAAGGGTGTCAGTGATGAAAATTATATAAAAAAAAAAAAAAGAAGAAGAAAAACAGCTGTCCTATGTCACAGTGTCACCCAGTGGATGGAAACATAATGTCACACCTCACAACAACTCAACTACTGTACAGCTCCCTTTTGTTCTTTCTGTAATGAACATGCCTGGAGATCAAAACTGACAACGTTATAGGATGCAAATGACTTGATCAGGACAGTCTTACAGTCTTACATTTCTCAAGAAAAAAGTGCTAGGATCTGAAAGTGGTGTGAGAAAATGTTCACTTTTTAGAGTACATGAGCTTGTTTCATTGATTTTCTTGAATCAAGTCATATTGTGACATCTTGAAGTTACTGGAATAAATGTACAGAAAGCTGAAATAGAGATGTGAAAGCGAAATTTAAGGAAGAACAGCATCTTGGAGTAAAAACAAAAGCCTTCAATGTGTTTGACATCTTGGTCACTTTCAACAAATTGTTTTATGCAGGTTTTGTTATGTTATTAAGTGAACTATTGGAATAAACCAAAATATGTAAAACTGTTTTTTTTCTTTCTTTTTTTTTTTTTACAATAATTTATCAAATGACTTTGTTTGACAAACTGAGACAACAGAGCATTATCACCTAATGCTGTTTTCCCCCTCAGCTCTACAGAGCTTTTAGCCTTTTTTCGTGCATTGTTTTGGTTTTACGGCCCATAACTCCACTCTGGAAACGGAGCTGCTTGCTCCATTTCCAGCCGCAGCAAGCAGGTGTTATCAATCAGAGAGCTCTGATGAACCCACCAACACCACCTGCTCTGCACCAAACACAAGACAGACAAAGTTAGCCACTAGCTGGTGAACATATTGGCACAATAACAAGCTAAGAATTTCCCTCAGAAAAGTTTGGAGACCAGAACAGAGCTAAAAGTACACTGAGTATTGGACTTAAATTTGTCATATGGCCACAAATAAGACCTTGTCTGCTAGATGTGTAAATAGGCAACTGTTTGCTAACACATTCACTAGAACAACTTTGAATTGGACTGGGATTGTCTCATTTTTGTCAAAACAAAAACTTACTCCAGAATCAGAGTATTTTCAAAGATGCATATAAACATAAGAAAATCTACACACAGGGGCTTTGGGGTAATTGTACAGTACAGTTATCTCACTTCACTAGCAGACATTTTGCTCTTATATTAAGAAAAACTAAGAGAGTTGAGATCATGTAAATTATCTGCAAACAGTCACATTTTACAGCCCCATGTGTTTTGTTGCCTCTTGTTTTGACTCAATATAATATTGTCATAGGCTTGGTTAATCATAATACTGGGCGGTATGCGGTAAGACAGTTTGATTAGAACAGATTGGCTCACAAAGTGGCTCCACAATGTGTTGATCTCCACACTCCTCTGCTGATTAGATTGTGTCCATCCTAATTAGCGCCGGCTTAGACAAAAGAGCCTCTTTGACTTTGCTCCCCAAGATACCAGACACAAATGGTTTTTGTTTTGTTGTTTGGATTGCTTTGTCATGTGATGTTTTCTTTATACTGTATCCAATTCAAAATTACATAGGCAGAATTTAACATTTACTCTGTAGATTTTATGTGCCAAAGACAGGATTGTGTTACGTGTGGAACCTAAAATGTTTGATTGCTATGGATGTATCAGGTTGAGCTGAACATGAAGTGATGCTGTGTTGATCATGCAGTTCATCAGCCGTCAGTCTTCAGAAAGCTCTGGACAGATGCACTGAGCTGGGTGACATGAATACATGAATATGAACATGGATATTCTGTTTTTTTTTTTGTTGTTGTTGTTTTTTTGGGACAGGGAATCATTTGTGCTCGGTTGTGCAATATAATTCTATTCTTCAACATTTCTCTATGATATTCATGTAAATGTCTATTTGTCCCGTCTTATGATTTTGCTTTTTTTTTGTTTGTTTTTTTTTTTTTTGTTTTTTTGATTTCAATATTGTTAGGCTATTAGAACAAAGACAATGTAATTATTTTTGTTACATAGAATAAAACACATGGATGTCAGGAGTGACTGTTGTTGTCGTTTTGCTTCTAGTTCCTGTGTTTCCTCTGATAGCGTCTTCACACAGTCAAACCCCACATGCACACACACACACACAGTGAGTGAGCCAAGATTATGAGTCACCGTCTAGCAATGATGTCACATTACTGCAGTGATGTCACCATGCTGTTCTCATGGTAACCATGCTGAGGCCACAAGGCAGGGAGACTCGGACATAAACATATACACACACTTACATAGCTACACACATTTATACATAAGCATGCACACACACACACACACACACACACACACAGTCATAATCCACAGGGAAATTTAATGACTGCGGAAATTAATTTTGCCTCTGGTATCTGCGGACTCTCATTTACTCAGCTGGACAATGATGGAGAAATAATTGAACACAATGAAATGACTCATGAAGATTGAGCTTTGACTTTATGGATCAATATGGGCATTCACTTTTAGACAATGCCCTCTCATGAGAGATGGAAACTATCAGACACATTTTGTGCAGAAAAAACATTATTTGTCAAAGGAAAATACCACTCAGTTTAAGCTCTCATATGAGTTGATGTTTTGTTTTTTCTGGTGTGACTCAGCCAATATTTATGAGCATCAAAAAGTTGGTACCATAGGACACCCCAGAAACACTGAATACTTCATAGGTTTATTTGAAGGTTTACAACTGACCTTTATCATAAAATCCAGATTTTACACCTCATTTTTGGGTCTTAGCTTCCTGGTTTCCTGTTTAAACTGTGTTCGGCTAAACCCATTTTTTCCCTATGCCCCTTCTCTAGCTGTTCACCACGGATCAATATAAATCTATTCTGAGCCTCGCTGTATCAGGCTTCAGCTCAGTGGAAAACCAAACATCACATTTGCGTGCACAGAGGCTGAAAGAGAGAAAGCTTACAACAGTGAATCACACTGCAGCAATAGAGGTCATTTTAAAGACATGCAGTTTGCAGAGCTGCCACAGGGTGGGGCTGTATGCTCAGTCACACTCGGAGGTCCCTGTACTATATCACAACATCATGCTACTGGCCTTTTAACTGTAAAAGCCTTGCAAAGACCAGGTAAGGGTCAGATATAAAGTGCTCTTACAACATTCATGTGGGCATGTAAAAGCAAAATGAAACAACTTTAAACTCACTTTAAATTGTTGGGTGAAAATAGTGTGAAGAGTTTAGCATTAGCGTAGAGACACTGGGCAAAGGCATTCAACTACGAAACAACACAACTGACCACACTCAGTCACTATAACACTAGCCAATAGCCAGGCAGATAGACATGGCTGCTAAGCAACCCTCCCTCACTGTGTGAATGTCCAGTGGACAAGCACTTAAAGTCTGTGAGGACAAGGAGAGTGTAATGAATGAGCAGAGGAAAGAGGAAAACCCCCACTACTACTACTGCTATGACTACAACTACTGCTACTATTAGCACTAATAATCCTGCTACTAGTACAGTTCTTCTTTTATTCCAGTAATCTACTACTACTCCTATTCAACTTTGTAGTTAAATCTAACACAAAAATTCAATAGTAGTAGTGCTGCTGCCTCTACTGGGACAACTGCTCACACACTATATACCACTACTTACAATAAAATACTAATATTTCTATACTAATATTACAATACAACAAATACAATAATGAAAATAAAAAGAAATGAAAAATAACATTAATTTGACAGAAAATATTATATTTATTTGGATAGATATTCAGTAAAAGTTTGAAATTAGTCTCTAACTGTCTTTACATCAGTTCAGTCTTTAACTGTAGTGGCATCGGCAGTGAACCGAAGCCAATATTCATCGATGTCACAAAACTTTCTTACTTTGAAAACTTATCAGAGTTGGTGGTTATTGACCCAAATACTTATTGAGAAATGAGCTCAATGCAATACTGTAATGTCAGCATGCTAACATAATGACAATGAAAACATAATGTTTAGCAAGTGTAATGTTGACCAAGTTCACCATCTTAGTTAGCTTGGCTAATTGGCCTACTTAGCTAGTTAAGCATCTTAGCATGATATTTAAAAATGACACAAATAATAGCTGAGGCTGATGTCATTAGTTTTGTAGGTATTTGGTCATAACTCAAAATATTGGAATAAATAAAATGATCATGTTGCCAGATAAAAAGTTGAGGGATCAACAAATTTATCACATTTCATTCTTAGGGTGACATTAATGTTTAAACAAAATTTCATGGCAATCCATCCAATTGTTATTGAGATATTTCACAAAGAACCGCAACTTTGAAATTCATGGTGGCTAAACAGGAGAAGTCAGTGGATCATCAAAGTCTCTGTAAGATTTTGTACCAATCCATGTAGCGGATGTTGAGATGTTTCACAGGATAAGTGAAAGCTTTGACCTGGTGGTGGCACTATAGAGGAAAAATCACCAAAGTCATTAGGATTCATCCTCTGGGTACCATGAATGTCAAAATCTCATGACAATACATCTAGTAGGTGTTGAGATATAGCATGGACCAAAGTGCTGCTAGCATGGCTAAAGATACCTTATCAAGCATTTACAACAGTCATTACAACTAAGAGTGAACAATAAATGTACATGCAAATATAATCAAATATTAATGAACAAATGCACTGAATAATTAAAACCGAAGAGTAAGGAGCTCCACCAGTGTTTTCAGCCTTGGGTATTGACCGTATTGATTGTGCTGTAAAGATAATAAAGTAAATATGAATCCTTAACTGCACATGTAAGCAGACAAGTGAAGTTAGCATGGGGGGACAGTACCATACATTCTCTTTACTTTTTTGAATCTGGTGGCACCAGTTTAGACAAAGTCAATAGTACATCATAATGAGGTGATCAGGTGACAGTCGCCATCGAGGGATAAAAACGTGCATCAGTTTCCTTGTGATTAAAATAGAAATGAATTTGTATAAAACATGGCAACAAACCACAGAGGCCTCTGGTTGTTTTAAGCCCTGACACTCTGCTGAGTTCAGCATGCATGAGGACACTAATGGCACTGTGTTTAACTCGGTGTACAACCTTGGTTTGAGATGGAGGTTACATCCATTATCTGCTACCTTTAGGCTAATTTAACTCCCATAGCCTGATCTCCTCCCTCCCACTCATTCTTTTCCAGAGTTATCAGCTACTATCCTTCCCAACTGACACCTTTTTTTTACTTTCCTATGCCTGTTATGTTTCCCTTTAGGTATATTTTAATCATTAAAAATGACTAATAACATTATTTGAAAGCGGTATGGGATTAGTGTTAGAATACAGAAACAATTTGCCAATATGAGGTGAGATCGTTCATGTAGTTTCCAATGAGATTGATTTGTTATAAATTTTATACCAGTACCTTGTATAAGAAACTTTTTTTCCAGATTAGCATTGGCAGAAAAGCAAAATTTTCTTGCTTCATCTTACACTAAAAAAAGAAAAAAAAATGTTTTGATTTAGTTGGAGATTAAATGGTTTAGCATGATGGCTATTTTTTGCTGTGTACTTAGTGTGTGATAGTCCCATGAGCCTCCTGGGCAAATTGCACCGTCAACAAGGCACAGCAGGAGGGGGCGGGGCCACGCTGAATAAGGAAGCAGGGCTGTGATTGGTCAGCGGGAGGACAGAGGGGAATGAAGCCAGGGAGCTGAGAGAGTGATTGAATGGGACAGGGGGGGAGTGCGTTGGGAGAGAGAGACAGAGAGATAGCAGCAGATGGACTAGAGCCTGCAACACATTTACAAGGGATAGACTGTATGTGTGACAGTGTGTGTGTATGCGTGCATAACAGGGACGCTGCATGTAGGATAATGGTTGTGAATGACTGAGGGTGTAACAGCGAGCGTCTTTCATGTCCTCTGGAATTTAGTGCGGTGAGCAGTAATCCTCTTGAGGAAAAGAGGGACACAGAAGAGTGAGCACTTTTACTCTTCACACTTCTGCTGCTTTCACAGGGCAGGTGCAAGTCCTCCAAGCTACTGTAGTGAGCCTGTTATCATGATAGGAGTATCTCGATAAATGCTACAAACTGTAGCAGGACATTTTGTTCATCTGGTTGCAGTGTTTGACCCAAGAAGAGACTTGTGTGTTTATAACAGATAGAGCAGTCAGGGCATTTCAGAGGGCATCATTGGGAGCACGGAAGGGGGATTCTCTATGGTGAAGATGAGTCTGGACCCCGTACAGGTGATGAGTGGCCAGGTCAAGGAGCTCAAAGTTTCCCCGTCTTCCAACGGGGACAGCAGAGGATCATGGGAAGTAAAAGAAGAGTTTGATCAAGACCACCTGGGCCTCACCGCCAAGCCAAAATCAGTAAGTCTGACCAACCGTTCATAACTTTTTATGTCATGTTGACATCTGCATCCATCTGTCAGCGTGTCTGTGTTTGTTAGATCTGGATTTTTGAATTTCCAGATTATCAGCAAAGCAAAGGCTTCTGAAATAATGTTAAGGGCATCACTGGATACTTAAACTGTGGACGACAACTTTCCTCCCATCATTCCTCTGTCCACTTCTCTCCTCATCTGCCCTGTTGCCACTCTTGCCAGTTTATTACTTAGAGTCGGATGTTTACATCGCTCACGTCACACACAGCTTCAAAGCATAGCTCGTAAATGGGACGCTGGTCAGGCAAGATGAGACACAGTGCATCTGCTTCTGAGGCCACAGAGTTTGATGACAAACTCCTGTGGCACCCTTCATTCAATCTATGCACATGCATTTTATTAACAGATGCACAAGACCAAAAAATATGACAATGGCATTCATGATTTTGGAGGTTGGGGTAACAATTTAACTTACATAATATTGTCTAGATAACATTTTTGTAGTTCTCTCTCATCTTTCTCACTGGACTCAGGCATGATTTTGTCAAATTACTGTAAGTATGTTCACTGTATATGACAATAAAGGATAAGACACTATGTGTGACATAGTCTGTATTCCAATATTTGTGTATGAGACTAAGCTCCTAGTTAATTTATACAACAATTTAAATGATAAATCAAAAAGACTTGGTAAATATAAATGTAAATGACTAACTGTAAATGAATAACTGCCGCAGTGTTGTATAGAACCAGATGATGTGACAAGGCAGTAATTAGAGCTTCCATTATGTTACTTTTCTTTTTGAGTGAACTGAAAGTACCAGTATTACCAGTAGTAGTGGATATTTTGACAATAGACACAGCAGATTTCATGCTCAATAAAAGTGAATGCTACTTGGCGTAACCAACGTCAACCAGTAGGTCTATAGTTCTGTGCCCAAAACAACTTTGCATCTCCAAAATGTTCAGAGAAGTGAAACTCCAGTTTGCAAAAGTTTAACATGAATGTGAGCAGGCATTTAAAAGAGAACTAGACACACTCACTGGCAGGGTTTAGTGCTGTTTATAGCGTTGCAGGACATGAACATACTGCACAGGACACAGCAGCATTTTCAGAGAATCAGGGGACAGATTCCTGACCCAGAATGAATGACTTTGAAATGGAGAGCTTCAGCACAAAATGAAAATATATGGAGTATTTGAGTGGCACAGAAACAAGAAACAAAGAAGAAGAGAGAGGGAGGTACAAACAGAAAACACAACAACAAAGAGAAACACTGCCAAGGAAAGGGAAAGTACACAGGAGCTAAAAGTAGCTAAAAGCCGCATAATCTCTGCTGGTTGAGGATTAGTTCGGCCACAGAGGTGTATTTTCAGACTGTAAGCATCCATTACTATGTAGCAGAAGTGATACTACTCCACTATCAATCCACGTATTACTGCATTGCATTACAAAACTATGAATCTGGCTTAATGGATACACCCCTGCCTTCACTTGACCGACTGTTGCATGCTCACATGTTCAATCTATAATATTTAGATTTTGAAGACACATAACAGCATTAGTGCACATGTGATTATTCATCATGAGTAATGGACCGCACAGATTATAAAGCTTTCATCTAAACGAATATCTCTTTACATTAGATGGTAGTATTGTAATTGAGTAGAGTTATGTTACGGCAATGATGTCAAGGAGAATAAGAACTACAACCCATCAGGGAATAATTTTTTCAGAAAAAAGTAGAATTATTACAAAAATGTTTGCGTGCTTGTTATTAACAAATAATAAATATCACTGTATAAAATGTGTCTTTTCATTAAAAGGGAATAATGCATTTTTTACATTCATACTATACCTTTTCATGGATGACATCTCCCTTATGCGTACCTGGTTACCCAAATGAATGAATAGAAAAGAGTACATAATGGATACGGCTCAAAGGTGTGACTTTTTTGTGTAATGGGACCTTTTACTCAACAATGTGAGCCTCATTAATAAAAACGAAATGAGGAACTTATTCAATACTTGTTTCATATAATGTCAGTAATATAATTTTAATTCCAATTAAATGGCGGGGCTAGTGTAATTAAGTAGCATTCATATTAGATTAAAGCCACTTCTCATCTACTTCAATCTGCGGTCAAAGACCAAGAGAGGAAAATGACTTAGGGGCTGTTTGAAATAGAGTTTTGGATAATGTATATAAATATTAAGTCTTGAGAGAGAGAGAGAGTTTGATTAAAAAATAAAAAGAATGATTGGAGCGGGAAAAATAGAAGTGTGTGGTATGGTTATCTGCTCTAACATAAACTGTAAAAGTTAACATGTCAGGCTAACTAGCTTCCTTCAGTACCTAGAGCAGTAAGAAACAATGTTGTAACCCAACGTTACTTCTTGTTCTTGATTAGCAAATCCACTGTGTTGTACTTCTCTACTGTGTGGAAGCTGGTCCTGGATACTATGATTTAGCGGCTCTCTTTTTTCTTGGATGTGGGGAAGTTTACACTCTAGCAACTCCAGCTTAAGTTGCTATTTGAGATAGCTTATCTTTTGCCAAACTAAACAATTAGTCTTCATCCCAACCATTCTAACCCCTGTCTTGATTATCCAAGTATGTAAGCTAATGTTAAGCCGGCAGCCAAACAGGGTTGTGTTAGAATGAAAGAGAGAGAGTGTGATGTTAAATGTTTACGTATCATACTTACTGGGACTTACTAGCTCTACAAGATCAAAACTGTTTATTTACATGTCTTATATATGGATTAATGTTAGCTTGATTAGCTAGCTAGTCTCAACTGAAAAAAATAGCAACAGTTGTCATTACAGCAAAGGGAAAGTTGAAACAGTTGTTTTCATTCTTCAAATAAAACTTGAGCTGTACTGTACAAAATTTGCACATCCACTTCACTGTAATTTAGCCTTAATTCTGTTACTGCTGTCATTAATTAATTAATGATTAATTACATTATTAACACTGTCAATCCTTCATGGAATGACGAGGAAGGGTTAACTGATTTTGGGTCTTTGAATGTTTATACCAATAAATTTGGGCTTTATAAATGCCTCTCTCAGAAACACAATGATGGAAGTATGTCTGAAACAACATTTAGACTCAGAGACACTAATAATAAGTAATCATGTAGACATATAGCACTTATCAAATATTGTATACACTGAACATTTAATCAAACAACATCATATCAGAGGTCTATGTCACTCTCTTGCTCATATGTGATTTTTAACAAAAGGCCAACATTGGCCTGATTTCAGACAAACCAGTATATTAGCATTGCTGTAACTGGGTGTCTGTGCAGTCACACTCTTGTGCTACCGTATCTGCCAAGGCCATGCATCATCACTGGCCTTTTACGTATCTATAAATATCAGCCCCCCACTGCTGCTCACCCCCAACCCAGTCACTTTCTGCTCACACTCACACCTCTTTATTTTTCCCACTGCTCCCCCTCTATTCTTTCTGCATCTGTTGTCTGGAAATCCCTTCCACCTCTCCTATTTTCATTCTCAGACGGGTGGAAGGGATGTCTCACAGCTTCAATATGTAAATAACAGATGACTCTTGGATCTGGGTTATGCGCAGACACCAGCACTGCTGACCTGGCAGAGCTCTAAAAGGATTAATATATAGTGTTTGGAAGAGGGGGGTGGGGGGAGTTTCAGCAACATTTTTGTGCTTTACAGGGCAACAATGGGTGCTGTATTTCCTACAGGACAAGTACAATTTAAATTAAAAGCAAATTAATGTTTAGGTTTCATTCCCAGCAGGTTTAATTATATTCATTTGCCTTTTCCACAGTACACTAATCAATAGGTAGGGGGTGATTACAAATAGTGTGGGGTCCTGTGCTGAGCAACCTTGTGACCAAGGCATTCCCAGTGGATAGGAGGCCTACTGAGAGGGCAAGCTGTTAACACTACCAGTATCAGATCACTGCAAAGAACTGGACTCCTGCATTTGGATTACTTCCAGGCTGTGTGACATTTTGTTCATAGAGTAAACTGACTCTAATGGATAAGCTGCACCAAAGGTCTCGTACATCTTTGAGCAGCATTTGAAAGAGCACCATGTTTTCCACTGTTAACTACAGAGTACATTAAACGTAGTTTGACCTACTGTGTGTATACAACTGTGTCTTCATAGAGCTTAAGGAATGTATGGAAACTTTATGTATGGGCCAGGCATTGCAAACATATCTTAACAGGTTACTTATAGTCTTTAAGGGCATTTTCAAACCTGCAATGTTAAATCTGGCTGAAACAGACTCTGGTTTGCTTTCCCCCTTGTTACAATTCATTTGGGCAGATCTGAACACAGTAATCGTATTTGGGTGTGGATCAGAACAACCTCATCAGCACTTATCTTGTGGTCGGAGCATAATTCAACCTCGATCTGACCCAACTACAAGGTGTACTTTACAAGTTTGAGCTAAATAGATCCTGTAACAAGGTGTGCTTTGCATACTGAGATGTGAATAAGTGAAATCATCAGTTGCTAGCAGCTAGCTGGAGAATAAATCATGGTCCGACCTGAACTAGCACAACAAAATATGTTGCTTTGATTGATATTTGGGCAATTTGACCTGCTTCTTCTGGTGTTTATGTTCTCACCCCTGCACCAGAAATATCTGACCAATGAGCAGACTGAATGTTCTCATGTAGCTTTTAGCATTTTGCATTTTGATTCGCTTGAAGTTTTTCTGTGTGAAAACAATCCAAACCAGGGGAAAGCACACAGTTTACCAACTCATCCGGTGATTTGGACCAGAGTAAACAAACTATAGGTTTGAAAACACCCTAACAATAGTTGAAACCAGATTGCTTCCTTTTACCATCTCTATCATCTGTACTAGATTTCTTTCTGATGAATAAAAACAAAATGTCATTCTGCTAAGGTGACAGGAAGACGAGCCCGGAAGGTGGAGGGAGGCGTGTTCTTCGTAAGTATGTCCCTTCATCATGTGAGGTCAAAGGTTGTGTCCATGGCTACGGCCATCACCTCTGCCCTTTCACCTTCTTTTAACCTCCCCCGTGATGGCTGTTGATGTGCCTGCATGATCCTGGACACACCCACTCTACTAATCAACCACCTGACTCAATGCATTGTGCTGTTATGTTGATTCATATTGGATTGGATTTCTGTGCCTGAACTGAGCTGATGAACCTCAGTATGCGGTGTTCCAATCACTAAACAGTTAAACTGAGCTGCCCTTTGATATGTTAACTCATGCTTCTGATTTTTGAGTTTTAATGTCACTTGACAGATTACATGGCCTCAGAGGCCCAACTCAAAAATTAAAGTTGAACGAAAGTTTTAATTCTCCTTGCTTTTGTGTGAGGAAAAACTATAATGACATTGCCTCATAGCCCTTTATAGCCTATGAATGTTGATGTCTTCTCCCTGTTTGCCAACAAGCCCACATAGCATTGGCTATATACATCTGTTCTTAGAATAGAATAGAATGCCTTTATTGTTATTGCACATTGTCATAGAACGAAAAACAGTTTAACATTCCACACATGCACACATACACATACATACATATGTGCACCTCCCCATACAGACAAATAATAACAATTTAGAGATCACATCAAAAAAGTAATAAAAATAAAAAAAATATATTAATAAAAATAATACTACTGTAAATTGTACCAAATGCTATTGCACCTTATAAAAATATTATTGCATGTTTTATACAAATATTTACAGATGTTATTGCACATTTCCTCAATTGTATGGAGTTGTTAGTTCTTTGGTTTGGAGTGTTACAATGATGTTGGGGGGGTTGGTGGTAGGGGGAAAGTGTTTTGTGGAGTTCAGTTCAGTGATGGCTCTGGTGTAAAAGCTGTTTTTGAGCCTGGAAATGGGGGTCTTCATGGCTGATAATAGGGGTGAGTTGCATCCCTCAGAATTCCGCTGGCTCTGCAGAGGCAGTGTAATCGGAAGGTGTCTTCCAGTGAGGGCAGGGGGATTCCAATTATTTTCTGGGCTGTGTTTATGACTCTGGAGAGCTCCCCTGTCCACTGCTGAACAGTTGGCATACCATACTGTAATACAGTAGGTCAGTATACTCTCTATAGAGCAGTGGTAGAAGGACACGAGCAGCTTCACAGACAGGTTGCTTTTCCTAAGTGTCATTAGAAAGTAGAGCTGCTGTTGACCTTTTTTGCCAAAGTAGAGGAGGTCGATTGTCCATGTGAGGTCCTCTGTGATGTAGGTTCCTTGAAGATGGAAACCCTCTTCACAGAAGTCCTCACAGTGTCTCCTAAAGTCTATGATGAGTTCTCTTGTTTTTGATGTTCAGTGATAGATTGCTTTCTGTACACCATCCTGTCAGTTTGCAGACTTCATCTCAGTAGGCTCTCTTGTCCCTGATTGAGATCAGTCCCACCACTGTTGTGTTACCTGCAAATTTGATGATAGTGTTTGTGGGGCATGTGAGGATGCAGTCTCATGTATATGCACACAGCATGCAGCCTTGTGGTGTCGAGGGTCAGGCTTGGGGAGAGGTGGGGACTGAGTCTGACTGTCTGTTGGCAGTTGGATAGAAAGTCCTTGATCCACATGCACCAAGTGGGTAGCTCCGGTTCTGAAAAGTAAAGCTAATGCGGAAGTGACTTAAACCTGTATTCTCTCTAATGGCCAGCAGGGGGTGACTCCACTGGCTCCAAAAACAAGTTTGATTATATGGAAGTCTATGAGAAAATGATCCTACTTCTCACTTGATTTATTACCTTACTAAACAGTTTATGGTCTCAATTGCTTCTTAACATTCACAGTGCTGAGAATTTGCATCACCTCCTGTGTCTATATGGTAAGTACGTGATTGGTGGTAACTGGTGGGGGCGTAGCTACATTGTCTAACTCTTTTGTTTAAAATCAGGCAAAGAAATTTCTCTGCCAGCAAGGCAATGGTGATGTTCTGGATGCCCTGCCACATACTTGTTGGATCCTTGTTGGTGAAGTGGTCCTCAATCTTTTTCTTGAATGTGGCCTTGGCACATTTGATACCTTTCTTCGGGTTGGGTCTGGCAGTGCTCTACTGTTCTCTGTCACCAGATCTTAAGGCTGCGTTCCGGTCCTTCAAAAGGATCTAGACCTCCTTTGTCAACCATGGTTTCCTGTTTGTTGATGGTAACATTTTCAGCACAGGTCCTGATGTAGAAGACTACTGTTGAGGTATATCCCTCTACATCTTGATCAGAGAACAGGTCTTAGTAGGTGCATTGGAACAGTCCTGCAGTTGTAGAGATGCTCTAAGGTCAAGTTTTAACAGTTCTGGTGGTGGCATAATAGTACTGTAAGGTTGGGGATAGTGATAGGTGATCAGATCGTTGAAGATGTGAGAGGGGTGAGGCTCTGTATCCTTTGGTGATGTTTGAGTAGATAGTCCACCCTAGTTGCACATTTACCATTTTGGTCTAAATTTTCGAAGCACAGATTGGCGTGATTAAAATCTCCAGCAACAATGATGACCCCTTCAGGTTACTCATTCTGTTTGCTGTTAGCCAAGTGCTAGGTTAGCATTAGCATCTCGTGGGACATACACGGCTGTAACAATAACAACAGAGAACTCCCACGGCAGATGGAAGGGTCTGCAGTTTAATGTCAGAAACTCCAGCCAGGGCCTTCTAGCCCGATAGCTGCATCTGGGAATCCTAGATTTAGCCAAGTTTCATTAATAATCATCACGCAGTTATCCCGAGTGGATGTCTGCAATGATAAACCTAGTCTCAGCTCATCCATTTTGTTGGAAAGCGACCTGGCATTGGTGATGAAGAGGCTGGATAGTGATGATCTGTGAGGAGCCCTCCTTAGCCTTAATGGACCGGCAACCTCGCTTCTGTCTCTGTTCTCTCCACCATGCTACCTCCGCTGGTATCTCATGGGAGTGCCGGAAGGCACTCGTGGTGAAAATGAGGAATTCAGGAAAAAAAGGAGTAAAACCACAACAAAACACAGTTACATTTCAGGCAGCACTGAGCCACTACACTTGTGCGCACTGCCATCTTGGATTAATTAATTAATTATATTATTAACACTATAATTATATAATTGACACTGAATATAAAGTGTTATTAAGTTTATTTCACTCTAGGGTAAAAAGCCAGGCTAACTAGCTTACATTCAGAAAGGTGAAGCTAGCACTGATTCCCACTAGACTTTTTGTTCATAATCATATTTGTCATTTCAACATCTGCTGAGTCACAGCAGCAACATTACCCTGGGTTTCGAATCACAGGGTGATTCGAATGAAACAATGTAACGTACAGGGTAACAAACTAATGTACAGAGTGCTCAAATCACAGATGGGACTAGCAACCGCTAACATCAGCCCTCCAGCTATTGCTGCAGAAATATAAATTAAACTAAAATTTCTTCTTTTTGTAAGTTGTCAAAACAAACTATCCTGACCATTGATGATCGGATGGTTAGTTACAAAAAGTTCAACAATTTGCCCTTTTTTCAGAATATGTATTAATCTTGTAATGGTGAATGTCATATATGTTAGTTTAATTGTGTCATAACAAATTGCAACCTTCACACCTTGAGGAGCTTTCCCTCTGGTGACAAAATAAAACCAGTCCACATCAGTGTGCGGTACAAACACCACCTTTACCCACGCCTGTATTTGTGTACATTGCCATACTGCATGTAGGTAAAGCCTGCAGGTGGGTCAAGTATGTTGTGCATTCTTCAGGACTTTTTGTATCACATATATCACATACTGTGTCTCATATGTACTGAGAAAAAGATCACATGTTGTATGGCATGTATCCATGTATCTATATGTGTGAAATTGTACTTCAACTCAATAGAGATTTAAAAAAGAGATCTCTGAGTTCTAGAGAAAATCGTTGAGGTTGGATTATATTTTGAATTATTCTTTCAAATTCTCCTTTTAATCTGACTTTGTTGTGGGCAAGGATTAATCCTGACTAGGTGATGTGTGTTTATGTGTGTTTTTGGTAACAGGTAAGTAGGTGACATGTCAGCAGGAAGCGATGTTGTGATGGAACAAAACTAAGCCAAATAGAGAGACAATCGCTCAGTGCTCCTGTCAGCCTGTGGCCTATTTACCAACCCATATCCACTGGGGCTTGGATACAAACATGCATGTGTCCTAATACACAGACTCTTGCCCCCACTGCAAACACACATGAATATAGACTTATATTGACTCGAAAGCATGCATTATTTATTATTATTTTATGCCTTTGCCCTTTTATATCACAAAGATGTTTATTTTTCCAGTAAAGTTGCCTACATTTCCTCTTTGCACTAATATTGTACTAACAGTGATAATGATGATTATTATCTCTACAGTTCAATTTATTAGATTATCATTAGATCTGTTTTATCATCATATTATTACAGACACCATGAATGGAATAGAGTTTCTTTTGAACATATGCTACATATGCAGCACATTCACACACGTACTGTAGGCAAGTTTGTGAGAACAAGCACATTATTGTACTTTAAATTAGTTAGCCTCTTCTGCCCCATCACCCCCTCCTCCCTCCCCCCATATCCCACCACCCAGGCATCATCTGAGCTGCCCACTGTGGGCACTAATGCTGGCTGCCCCAGTCGGAATGCTGCCCTCCCCCTTCAAACACCGGCACCCGACTGTAAACAGACACATTAGGCAACATGAGCCCAACATGAGGCCACACAGTGCCATCCAGTACTAACCATTTGACCCCATAGTGGAAGAGTCTTGAATAAAAATCACACTCAAACAAACATGCACACACACACACACACACACACACACACACACACACACACACACACACACTGAGCTCTAAAATCATCAGTCTGTCGTCAGGGCTCTGACATTCCTTCTCCATGTCCCCTTGATAAGTCACAGTCCACTGTGCACCACTTGACACACGTGGGGTTGACAAAATAGTGGAATCATATTTCATTAATATGCAATAGTTGCAAAGTAACAGCTTGTGCTTGGCTATGACCAAAACCAAAACCATGTCATAAAGTATTGTAAAAATGGTTTTCTAGATGAAGGTGTACTACATAACTGCCAGAAGTACTTGCAAACTTTTGTAAATTGTACTCAGGTAGTTGTAGTTGCAGCTGTACTCTATTATATTCTTCCTCCCTCTATGAGTGAAGCATTGGGAATGCATGGTCATGTGGCTGAACATACGTAGTCTATTTATCTTATGATTAGACATGACACCATTCTACTAATAACAGATCCCCATTTATACTGTATGTTGCAACTGCAAGATAATGTGATGACATCACAGCAGAAAGTAGGCATGAAATGTTTTAAATGTTTTTGCATGTAGCATGAATTGTGATGTGAGAAGACTGTAAATATCCCTTTACTGCATCCAAATAAAGTTTTAACGATGTTGCCTGTGAAGTCTCTTGTAAAAGATGTTACAGCAGCACTTGTATACAGTAGTTACAAGGAAACGTTCTAACAGGTGTAAATCTGGCACCACAGTGTCATCATTCTCTCCTTTCACCTCTTTTCCTTGTATTCATCCTGAGTGGCTCATCACTGTTCATTTCTTCACTTATACTCCCCTCTTTTCTTTTCATGTCTTTTATATCATTCTCTGTTGTCCTTCCCTCCCTGTCCGCAGCCTAAGCCAGAAAACGCAGTGACCATTGCTGTTTCTTCTCGGGTCCTGTTTCGAACTGAGCGGGAGCAGAGGGTATTCGAGCAGCAAGGCGTGGAGGAGTATCTGAGATACCAAATCGAACATGAGAACGAACCCTTTGCCCCTGGACCCGCATTCGCCTTTGTCAAGGTCAAAGTCACCCCATAGTGCACGCAAACACAGACTTACAGACAGAGCAAATCCAGTGCAGCACTTGTAGACTTGCATGGTACATGTTTTTACCTAACCCTTTTTATCCTGACAGGCTCTGGAGGCGGTCAACACTCGCCTGCGGGAGCTGTATCCACAAAGTGAAGAACTGTTCGACATTGTTTTGGTGACATACAACCATGCACACGTAGGGATCCGGCTCATCAACACCATCAACCATCACAGTAAGTCTCATCAAGATCTAATTAAAAAGTAGATGAGCTTCAGTTGCTCCCAGTAGAGAAAATGCAGGCTTTGGTTGGGAGTATTGGGAAATACTTGTTAAATCATACTTTAGAACTTCCAACTATGGCACCCCTTATATAAAATAACAAACAAAACAATGTAGTATACAGCAATAGTGACTTTAAATACCTTCTCCTATGGGCCATATCAATGGGACAGTCCATTGATAGGTTAACAAGACTCTAAAGACAAGAGTCTACAGCAATCAAGTGGTATTTTATTGAAAGATAATCCATCCAATGGTTGCCAAGATATTTCACCTAAAACAACAAATGTCAACCACATTGTGGCACTAAAGGAAAGGTCAAGGAATCATTAAAGTTATTAGGATGTATCCTCCAGGAACTGTGAATGTCTCTACAGACTTTCATGGACATTCATATTGTACTTGTTCAGATATGGTCTGTCAGTGGGACCAAAGTGGTGGAATGGAAAACGGAAAACAAACTTGTGACAGCAAGCTCATTTCCAGTGAATCCAGCTTTTTCTTAATGGACCAGTTCTTCATCGCTGTTTTGTATTGTGAGCTCAGCATTTCCCATGGTCAATTAATGAGGTGTTATGTAATGTGTCCACATGTAGCTTTAAGGAAAAAAATAGTAGAATAAATAACTTTTTAAGACGCAAGAGTTGATGGGATGAGATAATCCCGGTCGGTCAGGACACTGAAGCTGATGCAAGCTCAGCTGAGACACAAACAACAAAGTGTATGAACAGCTGACTGATAGTATCCCTTCCCAGGAAAATCTGCGACCCTGTGATGACATTTTCATCACAGACCACTTCCTGCTCAGTGCTTCAAACGTTTGTCAAATTCTCAGAGCTTCAAGATTCAAGAGTTCAAGATTACGTCCTGTGGGATGCAAGAATAATCCAAGAAGTCCGAAACAAAAACAAGCCTGAGCGGAGCCACCAAAGCAACACACAGCATGTACATGTTAGATCTCTCTGGTGGCGCTCTGCATGAGGGGCCCAATGCATTCAAACAGTCCCCTGAACTCTGACCTTTCCTACAGAGTTTATCTGATGTCACAGAGATAAGAATTTGTTGAACATCATACCTGTAGGTCGCCATGGGTAACACAGTTTTAACAAATGATTAAGTCACAAACATTTATTTGTTCCTGAGCATGTAACATTTGAAACTGAATATGGACACCTCATGAAACATTTAAACACTTATTTATGCCTTATCATCTGCTTACACTGCAGCTATTTTGAACAGCTGCAGGATGAAGTATAAAGTTTCACTCCTTGCATTTGGATGACTGGGGACAACTATACAGTTAACACATAGCTGTGAGTGACAAGCATAGGTGCCCATCAGCAATTTCATGCAACTACTTTGCCTGACAGGACTCAAGGGCATCGTAGGACCCAAGGGCCAAGTTGACTGGCAGATCCTTGTGATCTATATGCAGCAAATTGAGATTTCATATGATGACATTATCATTCTTTATGGAAATGAGAACTGAAGCCATTACAGGACCTCATATATGCATGCAACATGCATAACATATCCTGCATGGACATACACCTTGCCGATATGAGAGTAAAATGTTCAACTGCACAATGAAGCCGCTCATTCTTTGATGTGAAAACAGCATCCTTGCAGTCCCGCTGATTTCCTGCTTTCCTATTACCATGTTTCAGATCTTCTGAACAAGCAAATACATCATACAGAGATAGATTATAAAATAATATTTATGCAAGGGGGCAAAAAAAAAAAGACATCAATGGTGAGGACATGTTCCCTCCAGTGACTCCCACTCCTCGGCACCGGTCTTAAAGGCAGGGAAAGCTTGGGAAGTTTGAAATGTTGAGTTACAGCATAGTGCCGGTCGAACTCACCAGGGCCCGACTACAAAGCTAAATAAACCAGTTAGGAAATGTGTTGAGGACAGTTGGTTCTTTGAATGGTGGAGAGATCACTCAGGGGGCTTAAAGCAACACTGCCCCCCTGTTTCATTTAGTTTCTGTCTCCATCTGCCTTCGGCCTGTTTATGAGTATTGTTTCCATGTGTTTCACTGTCTTCTACTTTAAAACTGCACTACACAGCTACAAGCAAGAGTCAACAGTATGAATTGTTTGACTTCTTGATGGGGCACTAACTCATGCTACTTTGGATAAATCTGAGGGCTCATAAGTTGATTAATGGGACAGGAACACCAATATTATTCTACTTTTCAAATTCAGATTTGTACAGATTTTCTCAAATCTTTGCTTTTTCCTTGTAAAATATTAGGTTGTTTAACTTCTTCAGACCACTAACAGTTATTCAAATGAAACAGTCTGAGAGGTTTGGTTGAACTGCTTACAACTCATAGACATACTCAACATATGACAAGGGGTCGCAAGTGGATGTTGTGTCATTCTAATAGTTCATCAGCTGAAAAGGTTGGGAACCACTCCACATGATCACAGTTATTTTCGTGTGCGTGTGTGGTGAGACTCGCACTCACTGTTCATTGTGTTCATGTTCTCAGAATACTTTCTGACTTGTGTGTGTTTGATGAAGTTTGAGTTTTTGATGATGGCACTCTTTTGTTTTGTCTGTTCCTCCATGGTGACTGTGTTACTCCAAATGATTTGTTAACGGCCGGGGTTTTCTTGCATTTAATTACAGGAAACGTTTGGGAAATACACTTATTTGCTTTCTTGCAAAGAGTCACTCTCATGTCTGTCTGGTAAATATAAGGCTCCCGCTGCAGCCAGTTAGCTTGGATTGGCACAAAGACTGTAAACAGCAAGCCTCTGTCTTACTGTGTGTTCAGACAGAAAGTAAAGAGAATTTTTACCTTGTGTCATTCACACAAATGTGACTGCTGGACTCTTTGTGTTTATTCAAATCAAACAGCCAATGAACCAACTCTGCATTAGCTACAAGCTAGCTACTGTTGGACAAACTGACTTTTTCTGTGGAAATGTTTCTGTGTGTTTGTGTTCAGCTCAGCCTCTGACTGAACTCAGAAACTCCAGATCTTTCTGGTATTTCCCTCCAGTCTCAGATTTTTTCCTCTTGCCTCACTATGTTTATGTGGCAGATTGATAAAGCTCCAGGATATGCGCAATTTTTTGCTCAAGTTGAAACACCAACTCATGACTCTAACTGTGTCTTTCCATTGACTGTGTATGCAGTCACACCACCTCTAATATTCACTTCACATTCTGTCTGAACATAGTTAATGTAACAATATCCACCTACCAGCACTTTAAAGCTCACTAATTAACATGTATCTATTTTGTTTTATCCAAAACTATTCCTTTATGCTGTTAAGTGGCCAAAACAACAATTAATCATAGGCTAAAGCACTTCTGTGTAGTATCTGCAGAAAAAATGGCAGACTTTTGTGTTGATAAAAATTTCAAAAATGATTTTAGACTTTAAATATGAGTTATTATGAGTTATTCAGAATTTCATTTGGACAGGTGGTGTGAATCTTCAGGGTCTTCTTGTGTGGGAAGAAAACACATTTGTATAATGTCTTCAGTGGCTCTGGTGGAGCTTTGTAAGAAGAAAATAACTATGGTGGTGTCATAGTGATGTCATCAGGGTTACCTCAACTTGGGTGTGGACACAAGAAATTTATAACAGAAAGTTTGCGTTACAAATTGGAAGTGCACAGTTGAGAAGATGCTTACCAGGGAGGGAGGGTCTGATGAAAAGATGCTGTTTTTTTATCGCTTATGAGTCACCAAACTGTATAAAAGTAAGAAATTGCTGCAGTGCCACTTTAATGTTGATGTCGCCTGAGACAAGATAAGTTTGTTTTGCCTGGTGCAGCTTTAAATAAATGCCATAACATTGAAGTCTCTCCCCACATTATTACTCTCCCACACTAACCTTCACTTTTACTATATCTCCATCTATCTTGGGTGTCATCCGCCCGTTCTCATTGTACTATAACCTTCAATTCAAACTCATTTTATCACATCTCCTTCCAACATTCGTCTATTACATTACTCGTGTGCCCTTTCTAACGCTCCCTCGCCTCCTCTTTTCTCTCTTCCCTCATAATATCAGCTATTTTACCTGAAGGAACAGATATGATCCACAGCTCTGTAATCATGGATCTAATTACCTTATATCAGCCTCCTTTCGTTCTCCATTTAGCATCTCTCCTCTGCTCTTCGGATCAGGCCAGAGCCTCCCTCAGCCAAAATGCAAACAGAAACTTTCCCACCAGTCTTAATTCATTCTCTGTCTCATCCTCCCTACTTCCCCTGGCCTCCTGTGTCTCCCTTCTATAATCCCCTCTTTGGAACCCTCTCCATCTTTTAAGCATTTGTAAGTTTATCCTCTCACCCCGTGCCTACCCCCATGTCCCCTCCACTTCACCTCCCATGACTCCCCACATTTCTAATCATAAGCCCCATGACAGATTCAAAGCCACAGCACCACCGTGAGCATGAAAAATGTATGCTCATAACATTACTGCAATGGATCTGTAACGCGGCTAAAGTGCTGTATGTTGATGTTCAACACTGAAACTAAATCTTTTGTTACTGTTTGCTCCCTTTGTCCCCAGACTTGTTCATCGAGAGGTTTTGTATGACAGGGGGAAGCAGTCCTATCGGCTACCTGAAGGCCTGGCTCACTGACCTCTACCTGTCTGCTGACGCCGAAAAGGTCAGGGAGGCGCTGTCTGAAGGTGCGCAAATACACACACACACACACACACACACACACACACTAGGGTAAAGAGTAGTTTTGGATATCTTTTGCCACAGAATGAAGGATGTATAGTATGGAACAAGAAAGCCACATCATCAGACAGTATAAATGCAAAAACACAAACACAGAATCATGATGTTTTTTTATCATATATAAGATACAACATTTATATGGAACACAAGATACATGTCATTCATCTCGTCATTCAGCTCGTATTTATCAGACTTCTAAGAATTACACTTGAGAATACCTGAAAGAGCCAATTTAGAAGTAAAAACGTTCTTTGCTAAAAGTGAAGAAAATGTTGACATATTTATGAATCAACTTACTGCTTACAGCAAAGTGTTGGAGGAATCTCTAAGATGATCATATGATTGATCACATACTGTATATGATACCAATCAGACACAGGCAGTATGTTAGCAGAGATCACTGGGAGGTGCTCGATTAATGAGGCTATGCAAATACATGGCTCAGTCGAGCTCAGATGTCTTATTAGTTTTATTTAATTTCCACATAATGAACACATAAGTGGGATCAATCATGCAGTGTTACAGTTACATTTAGGTTACAGTAAAAGACAGACAGGAGCCAAGAGGGTAGATAATTCATGATTTACATTTTGAGTGGTTTATGTCTGGTAACATTTTTAAGGAAGAAATGTATGAAGGGATATGTTATTTAGTATTTAAGTTGGCAATATATGATATTATTTTTATCAGTGTCATTAAGAAGAATAAATCCAACATGACATGAATTTAATCTTCTTAATGTCTGTTGATTATTGTCAGTCACAAAACTAGCCTAGATGTGCATTACTGCAAACAACACTGTGACACAGTACATCTCTGAATACAAATTCACTGCAGAAGAAGTGAGCATGTTTATTTTATCTTTAATATCATGCAATTAACACACAGACACAACCATAAATAAACAACTATATATTTACAACATATATAGTAATGATATATGAATAGAGGTGAAATAATAAGAAGTTAAATTAAATGGAAACTATAGCAGGGAGGAAATTCTGCTTCTACATCTGAACATATAATAAGGGGAATTTAGTATCACAATGACAAGTGCAGACAATGAAGAAGCTTCTATCTAAAGAAAGATCTATTGTACAGTGATGCCAAAAATGTCTGAGAAGGTGTGTGTTTGCCTCTTTCTCTGTACTTCATCCATCTACAGTGAGACCCTGACAGGCTGCTTTTAACCAAACAAGAAACCTCTTTTTATTCTTATGTCAAGAGAATTTTGATAAATAGCTTTTATTATTAGGTTTGCAAATAAGAGCACCTCACTCTTACTCTTACTTTAATATGTCACTTTAGTCAAAAATGAATTTCTTAACAGTTTGATACATACATGGGTTTCTGGATATCTGTGGTGGTGCAGGTGTGTGTTTGACACAAACCTAAATATAACCATTATATTAAACATACAGTGTTTTACATGCTTTGGTCCATTTACTACACATACACTTGACATTACTGCTGGCCAGTTTTAAATGTCTTTTCTACCTCCCAGGCACACATGGATTTTGACTCCTTTTATCATAGCAAAAAAATCTATCTGCAGAGACTCGAAACATAGTGCGTATTTGGTTTTTATTGTTGTCATTGTACTTGAGTGCAGCTGTGCAGAATGATTTCATGGGATGTGAGTTCTAATAAATGGAATTAAACTTGCAAAAACTTAGTTCTGCCTTTAAAGTTCAATTTAAATGAAAAATTAATGAAGCTACTGAAATTCTTACACGCTTACACACACATACAGAGAATGCTGAGTTGCGAGAATATGTTCTGATTTTTTTTCTGTGCCGTTTGCATAATGAGTAGCAATGACTGACATCTTCTCCAGTGCTGTAGTGACATTACCATAAATCAGCATATTGATTATTTCCTCTCTTTGTATTTCCTTCATGGATTCCTGCGTGTCATAGCATATC